>NC_049171.1:26662188-27262188 GCF_009769625.2 Cygnus olor
AGCCCTGCAATATTAACCTTCAGGCACAGCTTTTCCCCAGGGGACAGCAGTGGGTGCAGCCAGCACAAGCACTCAGCTGCAGATGGTGCTGTTCCTCCGTCTCTGTGTGAATGTGCTCGTGCTGGACATGCACAGCCAAGCAGACACTGACTTGCTTCCCCCTGGCCCAACCGCAAGTGGGTGGTAAAATGGCATAAAGGGAAAACTTGTGCTCAGTCTCTTCTTCATGCCTGTTCACTGGCAAGCAAACCCTGGTCAATCCACTTTTAGGTCCAGTTGTCAAAAACTCCCTTTCCCTTCATTCTTTTCCTCACCAGTCTGATAATCCATTGTACTGGAAACTTCTCTTGTAGCTACGCTGGAAATAAATCATTCTTTATTTCATACTCATAGTTTTCTAGCCATTTGTTTTTGTTCTGGATATTAATTTTCCCAAACAGCAGGCTCAGCTAATGGTACTCCATTTCATAAAATCCCTTTATGATTTCAAATTCTTTTACTCTTTTACTAAGTCACTTTTAAACGAGTCTCCCACACAAAGCGAGTTCAATATCCCTGATCTTTATAACAGATATTTTAGAACAAAAGATTCATCCTTGGCTGCAGTCTTGGACTGATCCTTCACTTACTCATCTGGCCAACATTGTACACACTACTAGCATTGGTACTTTGTGATTTGAACACACTTAGTGTGTTCCACCCCTCTGAAACCCTGTCCTTGTACCTGAATTTGAATCAGTCAAAAAATAAAAATAATTTTTTTTACATTAACCTTCACGTCTCTTCCAGACATCTAGACTGCCTGATTAACCCACTGCTTTTGCATACTCTGTTTTGCATCTTATCCCCCACCTCCCATTGTTTCATATGTCTCTGGATAACTCTTAATAAAGCAACATAATTAGAAAAAAACAAAACACACACTTGTATGACTTTAAGGTAAATATACTATTGTTCATATTAAAAAAAAAAAAAACAGGTTATTGCTAAACCTTGTCCTTATATTTATCATGTTCCTATATTCGGTTTCACAAAATGCATTCTAATATTCTCCTAATCCCCAACTCAGCAAGTATGCAAGCATGTGCATAATCTTATGTATGTAGTAAGCAAGAACTAGGACACAAATATGCACATTTATGAGTTCTTTTCTGGATTTCAGTAGTTCTGTGATACCTCAAACAATTATTGCGCAGGACAAGTTTAACCAAAAGTCTTAAGTCTTTTTTTTCACCCAAATCCTTATTTCTGCCTATTGCAGAAAAATAAATCTTGTCTCCATTCCTACTCCCATCTCAGATCTTTCTGAGGTAAAGGACTACATCAATTAATATGGGTTGTCAGTACTAGAACCAAGGTCTGGCCATTAAAAATACCTCCACAGATCCCATTGCACTTAGTCATCATCTTTATCATGGCACTACCTCCACTGCTTGTAACACTTCCACAGTCTTGGTTGGCTGCAACTAACTTTGCATATTGGGATCAGCAAATACATCTGAATGGAGCCCATGTTGTACAGATTCACAAGCTTAGCAGAAATGGTTATCTGCTAACACAAAACAGACATCTACTCCGTTATTGCCACAATTTAAAGCCCAAAAATATTAAGTTACAGAGCTTTAGTACCTGTTTAGTACCTATTACCAGCTTTAGTACCAATTCCACTGAAGTAACCTTCACCCTACAAACAGCTCCCAGTGAGCACGAAGGAGATGCCACACACTGCAAGTCAGGGGAGGTCCTGTGCAATGCCACACATGCTCCCAGCTCATTAACAATTCTTGTACCAGTTGTGACTAATGCCCAGGATGTCCATCCCTCCCCTGTTTTACACCTCAGTAGCCCTTTATGATTTTTCCTCAACGCCATGCTCCTTGTTCAGATGCTTTTGTGTATAAGACAATGTATAAATCTTAGAAAAATAAAAACATTAAAAGTGCATTATAAAACCCGCTCAAAATCTCTTTATTTTCTGATTGTTATGAGATGCAGCCTCAGCATATATTACTGGTGATAACTAAAATGTGACTCACAACCTGCTTAAAGCCTAATTTGTAACTTTTGTTCTGTTCCCTTTTAAAAATATTTTACTTACAAATGCATTAATACCAAGTAATGAAGAATACAAAGCAAACATCATTAAGTTTCACATTATCTTCACATTACCTTCACGTTGCCCACTGAAAGCAGGCATTCCCACTGAAACTGTAGGATTGATGCAGATTGAAATCACTAATTTAATGAAAATATAAGCTTCATAAAAAACTTGTCACTGGTCAGCTCTAAGACTCAAAGTTGAAAATTATTTTCATAACAGGGTTGGTCTATATTAGGCTTGTCACTATCCCAGAATAATACAAATGTGAGGCTAAAAAGGACTAAACAGATCATCTTATTCAATTCCACGGAGTGGAGCAGATTAAGTTTGGTGTAAATGCTCCAGAGATGCTTGTTTAATTTATTCTTGAAAATTCAAATGAAGGAAATTTTACAATATGATATGTACACTTCAATGTTTTACTATGCTTACTATCCTTTGGGGAGGTACTTTGCCTTGCTAATCTTCAAACTAAATCATCTGTAAACCAAGCCAAATTTTTTGTTTCTCCCTCCTTAGAGCCTGACTTTGGAAAAGACTTGTTCACCCCCACCTCTGCATAACCCCCTTTTTACATACTGAGGACATGTTATCATGTCTCTGTTCAGTTTTGTGTTTCAGACTCAATAAACACAGTTCCTCACAACCTGTCCTTGATTTTCCAAGAATACATATCTTCTTAGTGCTTTATTACAGATGGCTGCAAACTTCTTGCCATCATAATGATGAGGTGTAGCGCAGCCACATGGAGTTTCACAACTGCATGCCCACAAACGTACGGGAGAGCTACACGTGTCTACAAGAAGGCAGGGTTATGAGCTGTCTCCTTGTCTGTGCTGGCCCACAGAGAGCATGGGGAGTTAATCTGCAGCTATTGGAGCTTCCTAGGCATGAGCAAACTCAGCCCAGTAGAGGAGATGGACCCTGTAAGAAGCGTGGCAGGGTGAAGGCCGCACTTCCTATTGACAACGTGACACCAGGCCTGAGCCAGAGAAAGGTGCAGCCACAGTGTTACAGAAACAGGGTAAAATTGCAAGGATGAAGTGACAGAGCTTGAGTCCTCACTTGAGGATGCAGCACAGAAAGGTGTCCACACCCACCTTTGATGGAAAGGACAGTGGGTCCTTGCTCACTGCATGGCCCCCCCGAGGCAGAGGACGCTGTGGCAGCACCTGATGGCAGCCATGATGGCAGCCACAATGGAAGGCCATGGCTCTCGCTAGTGCCAGGTTTGGCTGCAGTCACAGCTGTTAATGATGACAATACCTAAGCAAATTATATCTCAGAACCTTTCATTCAAGCTTTCTGATAGTAACCTGCTAATGAGACTACATGTGGGAGCACGTCAAAAACTTGAGGTACACCACTCACACAGCATCCCCTGCATCTGCTTGCTTTCAAAGATCAGTCGTCCAGCCAAAGGTTGGATAGATGATAGTTCAATAATTTGCCTCACTGCCTTCCCACAGAGTGAATTACTCTGTAAGATCTGTAATTCCCCATTCTTTCCTTCTGTTTGGGAGACAGGTATTGTGCTTGCTATACTCCGGACTCCTAGGAGTCCTTTGTGAATTCTTAAATAAAATGATAAAATGCTATAAATGACTTCAATTAGTTTCTAACTGTTAGGTGAATAAAACTGCGCAATTAGAAAGCACATAACTTCTCTAAATATTCTTTAAACTGACCTTTCCTTATCTCAATTTTACTCTAATCTTATTAAAATGTGTTTCATCAAGTCAGTGTTATGCAGTCTGAAAAGGATGGAGTACTTCAGCCTTCTCTACACCATTCAATAATACATCTCATTTTTTCCCCTCAGTAATGCATCTGTATTTCTCCTTTCTTCTTCATATTCTGACATAATCACAGAACCTTTCACTTGTGGACTTTTATGTCACTCTCTTACCATAACTCATTCTGGACCTTTGCTTGTCTGACTGTATCCCATCATGCTTTACTAACTCTTTTATACAAATCTTTAGTCCTATTACCTTTATTTCCATTTTTTGTACGGCTCCTTTTCATTCGACTCATCTCTTACAAGCAGCAATATATTCTATACTGTGCCTCCTATCTGCGCTGCCCGTCTGCAGCCTGTCTTTGTGTCTTCAACACAAGCGCGTTCAGCGACTGCCAGACCTCCTGCATTCCTTCCTCTCTTAGATTACCTCCCCAGGAGACCCTACCTATTGGTTTCCCGAGTTTGCAGAGTTTGGCTGCTTAGAAGCTCGCTGTCGGTTTTTTTCTTCTGACTTCTCTCTTTTCTTTGAAAGGTGAGCCTGCGATTTTGCAATCACTTGCTGTTAAGTTACATTCCCCTTTTATGTTTTGAAGCAGTGCTTCCCCACCAGTGGAGACCTAACTAACCAGCAGTTTTGCTAGAAACTTTCTTAACCTGCTAAAACAAGTGTTATTTCCAGCATGCTCTGACAGGCTGAAGGTCTGTCTCTGGGTGGCACTTATCCCACACACACATGCCCACACCAGGGATAGGGGTAGCCACTCTCGTTCCTGCAACAGGCCAGCAAAGAGCACACAGTGAGCCCCGACCTGTTGGGCACACCTAGCTGAGGATGAGCTGAGTTGTGCCACAGAAAACTCTTTTTTGCATAGGCTACAAAGGCCATGCAGATGACCAGTTTAAATGCAGATCTCTACACCTGTTTTTTCTGTCAGTTATGAGGATAAATGATTGCCACAAGGTCCTGTGCTTTGAATGCTAGATGGTGACCGAAAAAGCATTGTTGACCTCCTTGTTCCAATTCAACACCTCGAATCAACAGCAGCCACAACCACCTTTTGTCTCATTTTATCTTTGGCCGGAGACATGCTTCTGTTTCACAGTGCAACCAGTTTTCTTCACCCTTCATCCTTCCAGTTTGCCCTCTCCCTTCCAGCCTTGGACCACATGCCACCAAATACACCTCATCATGGATGAATTGTTTAAAATATCAAAATGTAATGTTAATAGCATGTGTCAAACCCAACCGATAAATCTGGCTTTCACAGCTTAAAACTACAAGGATACATTAACTCAGATGAAAGGCAATATACTCCACACCTGCCTAAAGCAGGTAAGAGGTAAGGTTGGCAGACTTAATATTCAGATTAGAATCCAGATTCTGTATCTCAGTAGGTAGATGAGGATTTCAAACATTACATTACTACTACCTTTAAATCTCCCTGTTCAAAGCACCAAAAACGTCTTTAACAGACAATACATGCTTCTTTACAGGAAAAAACTTGTTTACTCAGATGTATTCTTATGTCCCCATGCAGTCACACACCTATATTACCTCAGATCAAGCCTGGCATCCCAAAGCATACAAAATATTGTTGTAGAACAAAATATTTCGGAATGTTTATGACTGAATGTTTGCAATTGCTTACTGTCTGGAGTCCAGCTAGAGGGACAAACGTTACTCCCACTGGAGCCAATGGCACAGTTACATTGGCCCCATGGGGGCAAGATCAAGCCAGAGTATTTCTAAATTGGTGTATAAATAATTATTAAATGTGGACACATCAAAAGTACATGGATAAAATATAGTTCCATGCATAATTTAACAATTAATTAAAAAGCCAACACTTAATTGCAAATGGTAGAATTTTATCTCTTATGATCTCTAAGGATAAATAATTAAATATTGAATAAAATCTGTGCTGAGAGCTAATTTTAAACAATAAACCCACAAAAAGAGAATGAATTAATATATTAGTCTACTATAGGAAACATATTGGTTCTAGTGTTTCTAGTCTACCATAGAATAACCTCACAGTAGACTTAATTCTCCTTATACTCATCCTTTCTCATATAAGAACCTACATAAAACAATTTAAAATAAATAAATAAACAAAAAGGATCATAAAAACATACACTCAACTGTTCCAAAAGCGCTGCATGCCATAAAAATACCAATGCACTTAAGCTATATTTCATGCATATTTAATTTACTGTTTTCAATTATTCTCTTTCCTGCTCCCAATTAGTCATGAAGTCTGCATGCATTAAAGAGGATCAAATAAACTTGAAGTCTGTGGCACAGTTTTTATTGACTTGATTTATTTATTTGCTTGCAGAGAGATTCTGTGATGTGGTTTATCACCAGCCTCTAAAACTTTCACATTTTGTCACTGCCTCACCATCCTCACCAACCCCTGGTTACCTTCCTCCTTTGTCTAAACTTCTCATAAACACCTAAAAAGTCCTGAGTTTGCTTGCTGATCTGCTTTGCAAACACCTATAGATTATACTAAGCAGATCACAGATGCTGTGTGGTTTACTTGTCAGTAGAAGATTTTTGAAAAATTTGTATACGCCACGTGGTATGAGTCAATTATAATTGTACATATTTCCAGGGATAACAACAAAATCAAATATTTCTTTACAGCATTAACAGCTGACTTTTTAAAAAATTTTGTGAAGGAATAAATCTCAAAGGAAAAAATACTTCTGCTTAGGCAAGATGTTTGAGTATAGTCCTGAACACGAAAGGTCAAAAATTTTTAGGAGAAAAAATGAAAGAGCCTGTCTACCTAGACACAAATAGGTCCTGCTGAGCACTGAAAAAATGAAATACAGGAGGAAATCCTCATATCTCAGCCACACCCAAAGATTAAAGCAGTGAGCTCAACAAGCTGCATGCTGTGTTTGAAGTGGAGCTGTACAGTTTACAACAGCTGTCAGAAATAACCAGGAGGAACATGCAGAAGATTCATTGATATGCACTTGCACAGCAAGCAATCTTCTTACTATTTTTATTAACACTGAAAAGAAAAACATGCTTTTTCAAAGTATATTTCAGATATGAAAGGCAGTAAAGCTCTTTAAAAAAAAAGTCAGCACAGTTAGAATAACACCAAGGATTTCACACCTTAAAACAAATAAAAATGTAGAGCTAAAAAGCGTTCATTTCTAAAAGAAGAGGTGGGGAATGTTAAATAACAGATTAACTGCATGGCTAAGAAGAAGATATCGTAGAGTAGAGCTATCTCTAACGATAACCACTAGCGTTAGTGAAGTGCCAGCTTTCAGCAAGGGAATGACTGCATCGGATCAGAATGGCCCCTCTGCCATTAAATGCATACCTGAACGTTTCACGAAGGTATTGATGCAAGATGCCATTTGCAAACCATGAGCTGTCTGAAGGACTCACAGGAATCAATAACGCTGGGTTTCTATTATGAATTATGCATTTAGTCTTTGCACAACAAAAAGCACTTATTTCTACAATGTCCTACCAATGTATCACTGCAACACAGCATGCAATTTTGAACACAGCTTTAAAACAGTAGTTTTAAAAGCATTTTGTCCAGCTACTTCTAAAAGCCTTCTTGCCCATAATACCTTTACAAGTGACTTTTGGAGCAACTAATGACTGTGCAGGGATGCTGCCCACTGCTCCCATCGCCAGCACACTTCTTCCCAGGTCTCACCGGTTGAGGGTCCCAAGCCGACCCATGCTGCTGGGGGCAGCAGGTGGTGGTACACCCCGCAGTGTCATGGGCAGGACAGGCTCCCTCTCAAGGCAGCTGCTCAAGGCACCCCAGGGTCCCATACTGCTGCTGGAAGGTCTGTTAAGAGGTGCTCTACAACCCTTCCTTCAGCGAAAAAGGGAACCACTTTTGCCCAGGAAAGTGGTGGCGTCACCGTCCCTCGGGGTGTTTAAGGAAAGGCTGGACCTGGTGCTTAGGGACATGGTTTAGTGGGTGACATTGGTAGTAGGGGGATGGCTGGACCAGCTGATCTTGGAGGTTTCTTCCAACCTTAATGATTCTGTGATTCTATGAAAAGAGAAAAATCATTTTCCCTTTCCACCTTTCCCTAGGTGTCCATTAGGTATCTCTATTTCCCATCGGAGCACTGATCTAACCAGCCTCTGGTCACCTTGCCATTAATCCCATTTTCTGTACATGATTATTTCTGATAAAGAAACTAAGTACTTCAAAACATCTTGTTTAACCTGTCAAGACTAAGCTGTGGTGCTACAAAACAATTTTTTAAATTGATTTGAAAAACAAATTGAATGACAAAGACAAATTTGTCTGCTTTTACTCATTTTTCATCATTACCTTTTTCTTTTCCCTCTTTTATCTCGTTTCTACTTATATTTCACACTTTTTTCATTCTTTTCTCGGGCTTCAGGGGATTCAAAGGAATTTAAGGAAAAATTTCTGGGCTTTAAGGGAAATCAGATTTCACTTCAGACTCTTTAACCATGTGTGAATGCTACACCAGAATGAAAATCTTTTTCTTTCATTAATTTTTTTAAAAAGCCAGTTTTGTTATGTCAGGTGCTACTTACTGCTATAGCAAGCACTAGAATTTAACATACTATTTTGACAGCAGCAAAGTGAAACACTAGAAGCAGAGGCACATTGTGAGAAGTTAAAAGATGAGATCTCTACCCCATTGCCACCCTACACTGGAATGTGAGTTTCTTTCTGGAAGCTCATACCACAGCAGCAGGTAAGGCCAATATCTCACCTCTCCAGCCTGTATGTCAACAAAAAGTAAAAGATAGCGTATAAACCAGAGCCTAACCATCAGACATTAAACAGTAGCCTTAATGAGTGCAATACTCTTACCATCCCAATGAAAAATTATTAAAAATTACAAAGAAAATATCAGCATTTTTAAAAAAATGTGGTGGCAGTCCCTTTGATCATGAACTGTGGTATACAAAGAACAGCTGAATTTTCTAAATAACTATTACTTATCTATCTCTAAACCTACGTATCTAGAGATTGTTTGCAGGAAATATTTCTGCAATGACTGTGGCTCTAGTTTAGTAAAGTACACAAACACATGCTTAACTGGTCAGCTGAACTGCCAAGGGATTAATCTCACACACTGAGGTTCAGTATGCACTTCTGTGCCTTGAATCCAGTGCAACTAAAGATGGACAGCAGAGGGCAGAAGGGTAAATATTTCTCAGCCATGTTGTTGTTTGTGGTTACTCAGCAAGTCCCTTAAAAGCAGAATTTAATTAGAAGAATGACAGTAGGCTACCATGCCATCCGCCCAACAAATGATGGTAACCCAAAAAAGCATCATGCTGTTGACCTAGAAAAAACTCTTTTGAATATACTGCTATAGAGGAATTAAAAGTCCAGTACTTTCCCAAGGACATTAGGTTGCAAGAGAATAGAAGACTAATTAAAATGGGCAAAGAAAGAACTAAACAAGCAGGGAAAAAGTAAAAAGAGGCAAGAGGAAGAAAGAGGGGAAAAAACAGAGAAAAGAAAAACAAACAAGGAACAGGGGAGAGAGAAAAGGAAGCAGGGTAGATAAAAAGTAGAGAACGTACATAGGATGGAAAAAAGATTAAAGAAAAGTGCAATCCATCCCCATGTCTGTAGCAGGAGTTCTGTCCACACACATATTGTGGTCAAGCTTTCCACAGTCTCTCCTAATTTCTGTGATCACCTTTAACCTTTCCGCAGTCTCTCGTAACTTGTGTGACCACTTTTATCCTTCCCACTTCTTGTTGCACCGTAGTTCAGTGACAGATAAAGCACACCGACCTTTTTCAGTCAGTGGACTGAAAGCACCTCTAGGACACAACTCATCTGCCCCTAAGGTACTTAGATCACCTACAGACAAGGTGGTCCAAGACACACAGATTGGTCTCTTCTCTCTGCTAACCATAAAAAAAAAAAGTAATCTAGACAACTAGCTGAAATAAATCTAGTGAGATGCCTGAAACAGGTTAGTTCTCATTTTTTCTTTTTCCTCTGCAACAAGCTATCAGCAATCTGTGAGCATGTATGAGCTGCATGTATTTTGTATTAAATCCAAGGTAACAAAGCAGAAAGCTATGACCCAAATTCAACGTAATGTATAGACCAGGAGAGCTCTACTGACTCTGCCGAAAGTGCGTTCATTTATGGTGCTACTTTCCCTGCATTCCATCCATTATAGAGTATTTTCTAAATATGTCCTTGTGTCTTAAGAGAGAGCATCTGAAGGATTAATCTAATTTCCATGCAAGTCATGGTCCTAGAAATAACGCTGTAAGAACAGAAAATGGACAACTGTATCATCAACTGCTTTCAGACTGAAAATTTCCAAAAGATAAAGTTGAGTTGCTACATAAATTCCCAGTTAATGTAAGAACCAGTGTCAAATTATTTTTTTTGTCAAAAAGCGTTAAGCCACTATACATCATTTTGGCAGTTTAACATCTTTATCAGTGAGATGGACAGTGGGATTGAGTGCACTCTCAGCAAGTTGACACCCTCAGCAAGATGACACCAAGCCGTGTAGTGCGGTCGACACGCAGGAGGGAAGGGATGCCATCCACAGGCTCCTGGACAGGCTGGAAAGGTGGGACTGTGAGAACCTCATGAGGTTCAACAAGGCCAAGTGCAAGGTCCTGCATGTGGGCCGGGGCAAGCCCAAGCACAAACACAGGCTGGGTGGAGAACGGATTGAGAGCAGCCCTGAGGAGAAGGACCTGCGGGTGTTGGTTGAGGAGAAGCTCAACATAAGCCAGCAATGTGCGCTTGCAGCCCAGAAAATCAACCGTATCCTGGGCTGCATCAAAAGAAGCGTGGCCAGCAGGGTGAGGGAGGTGATTGTCCCCCTCTGCTCTGCTCTTATGAGACCCCACCTGGAGTGCTGCCTTCAGCTCTGGGGCCCCCAGCACAAGAAGGACGTGGAGGTATTAGAATAAGTCCAGAGGAGGGCCATGAGAATGATTGAAAGGTTGGAGCACCTCTCCTATGAAGACAGGCTGAGGGAGTTGGGGTTGTTCAGCCTGGAGAAGAGAAGGCTCCGTGGAAACCTTATAGTGGCCTGCCAATACCCAAAGAGGGCCTACAGGAAAGCTGAGGAGGGACTCTTTGTCAGGGAGTGCAGTGATAGGACAAGGGGGATAGGGCAAGGAGTAATGGCTTTAAATTTGAAAAGGGTAGATTTAGATTAGATATTAAGAAGAAATTATTTACTTTAAGGGTGGCTGGTGAGGCACTGGCACAGGTTGCCCAGAGAAGCTGTGGATGCCCCATCCCTGGAGGTGTTCAAGACCAGGCTGGATGGGGCTTTGGGCAACCTGGTCTGGTGGGAGGTGTGCCTGCCCATGGCAGGGGGCGTGGAAATGGATCTTTAAGGTCCCTTCCAACCCAAACCATTCTGTGATTCTATGAAATTGTATTTGTGTAAGTTAACAATCCTTTACTTGAATTCTAAAGTGAGCAATCTGAGATGAAAATCAAGGCCAGCAATACATATATATATATATATATATATTTACCTCTAACATCACTCACACCAAGAACTATTTGAAGATGAAGGCCTAATGCCACTGACCTTGTCAAGCAAGTCAAAAGGATTTAGTATGAACTCTTCACCTGATTGCCTTACAGGTTTAGAGCCTAAATCCTTTCTAAGCTACTCCCAAGAGGCAAAATATATGTCAACAATGACTGTGCATGTTTGAAAATTGTTGAAAATAATGGTGTGTATAAACATAATATTCGTTACACTGCTCATCTGTTAAAACAGGCATTGTTTTAAACTGGTATTAAAGGATTGTTCTCCAAAAAAGCTTCAGATGGGGTTTTCCACATCCCACAGAAAATTAAACCTGCATCTTTAAAAGGCATCTTTAATACAGAAAAAGATCAGTAGCCCCTACAAACACAGTCACAATTATCTTCAATTATGAGGAGAAATGCATGATGGTTAATTTGGAGATTGCATTTTGCTGCCAGACTAATGACAATCTTCTTCTGCGGGTTTTTTTTTTCTTTAAATCTAATTTGCCTGAAGTACTGTACAACAGAAATTTGTTATGCTGTAAATCTGGAGTAAAATCCAGAAAACTCCCAGAAGGGGACAGAGCAGGTCGGCAGCCTCTTTGTCTTTTCTCATTAGCAAGAAGACTTCCACAAGAGCACGGGACCACTTGGGTATCCCAGGACCAGGGTGAGGAGGTGTCTAAATAGATGAGGTACTGGGAGCAGCTGTTTCGACACAGCACAATTCCTTTGGGCCTAGGAAACCCATAAAGGAAAACCTGTTGGTATGAGCAGTATTTAGTGCCATTCTGAGGCTCCAGACTCACCCTTCTCACAGAGAGGTTATGCAGAGCAGCTGCTCGGAGGCTGATGTCAGGACCAATCCTGATGGCTCAGTCATGGCAGCAAGAACTGAAACAGCACTTTGCAAGAGAAAGTTCTCTCTCTATTGCTAAGAAAAATGGGGAGCAACTTAATGTCTGGGCTTTGCTGGCCCACAAAGTCATGCCATTTCCAAGAGATACCCTGATTTCAAATGTTTAAAAGATGCAAAACTAGAATTCTGCACCTTCTAAAGATTTAAGGAGCCATAAAAGTTGATTTTAAACATCCCTGAAGAAATTCTGCTACGCTTCAGCATCCGATATTTATCAAGTAGCTACAAGCACAGCCACAAGAAACAAAGAGATAATTAAGTCACCCCCTTAAAAAATGCATTTTTCTCTATATATGAACACAAGCAAATCTTTCCAACAGTGTCTGAACATTATACTCATTAATTAAATCTCAACTCTGACAGCTTGCAGATACATTTTTATTAATGGGACTTCTACGTGAATTCAACCTCTGAAAAGAAATCAAAGCCAGTTATGTTAAGTAATTATACAATCTGTTTCTCCAGAGAAATGTCTGAGCTCGACAGTTGGCGCTGAAACAGCAGATTAAATTTAGAACTGAAGGACCATGCAGTGAAGGTGAACTCACAGCCTTTAGTTCTGTGTCGACTAAAATCTGTACATGTTGTTAAACTGATGTGCTCTGTCCCTGAGACCAAGTTCACTACTTATTCAAAAGAAAGATGTTGAAAAGTGACTTTCATCCCTAGAAAGTCTCTGTTTCTAATCCACAAGCAGCACACTGATGTCACTGGCTGATCTAGAGTTATTCTTCTCAAGGTCACTTCCCTCTCCTCAACACAGTACTTAAAAATTATTTTAACCTTTTTTTTTTTTTTTTTTTTAATTTGCCTTAGCTGTGTTGCTACAGCCATGGCAGTCTAATGCTAGAAAAAAAGCCAAGCATTGTAGAAAGAAATAGTGTCCCTTAAAACTTTGTCCCATTTTAACTTCAAGTGCAAGTATTCAAACAGATCACCCGGGGTTATCAGACAGCAGTATTTCAACTCCCTCATGACTCCTCAGAGACAGAAACCTTGAGATTTACATCTTGCTAGTTTGACTTCCTTACTATATGCAACTGCATACTGAAATCAAACATTTAATAAAATGCATGATCACTGCTGCAATAATCAATCACCCAGACATCACAGAAATATCAACTGACCTTCATGAGATGTTGATTTATCCATTTTGTGAAGGTCTTCTTTTGTACTTTGTCCCGTTCATCTGCAGGTAAAAAGGAAAAAGAAAAGGGTTTTCAACAGCTCTACAAATGATGCAGAAGATTTTTTAATAACAGCTTTAAAAAATAGCATTCTAATAAGGTTTAAAAAGAGAATAGCTTGTAAAAGCTCTGAAATATCCAATTAAAATAATAGCATACAAATGTTTTTGGCGGGACATCGCAGAATGTTACGCAGAGGTTTCCTGAGCAGAAGTTCCAGGTGAACACCTCCAGGGCTACAGCCCTGCTGTTAGAATAGGAGCACTACTAACAGAAATGTAACTTCCTAAGAAAAGTTGACCACCCATAAGATGATTAAAAAGATCAAAGCACACTTTTAAGAGCTATAAATACCACTTCCAGCCTTTATAATCTGATAAATTATTACAGTATTTACCAATAGAAAATCCCTTACAATATGAAAGCTGACTTTCTCATCATTGTGCTTTTTGACCGGAACATGACCCTTGTTCCAACATGCTTTAGTCAGAGAAAGCACCTCGTTTCTTTTAAACCTCTATAATATAAACAGAGGGTTCGTTAACCTAGTGCTGAGGCCCAGCTACTGCCAACAGTTTGCTCCGTGGTGTGGCAGTTAGCATCAGTGATTGCCCACAAAATACCAAGAAGAAATAACAAGAGCAATAGGGTAAGGAAGCATCCCACCACGGACTGGATGTATGTACATGTATTGTACAGAGCCATGCTAAAGAAACAGTGATACTACCCCAGCTCAGGAGTTCAGTTACCTCCACAAAGCCTCGCGTGGTCATTAGGTGGTACAACTGCTACGGAGCCGCCCGGTCCCAGAGCTCCCCAGAGCAGGAGCTGCAGTGCATTAGGACCGGGACCATCTGTGCAAGCCTAAAATAGCCAGATCCCTTAAGACCCTGTACAACAAAACTGCAGCTGTTTCATTGACTTGGGCTATTTGTAGTGTGGCTGAGGAGGAGCAACGAGCTCAGGTAGCCAAACAAGACCCTTTCTTCAGCTGTGGCCATCACTAGAAGATTGAATCACATCCTGAATTTTACATTAAAATATTGTTTTCATATTGGTCAAAGGTAACGGAAGTAAAATAGATAAATAAAAAATCATGGGAGGTGCACATCCATGGATGTTCGAGTCGCTGGTGTGGTACTGAGGTCTTTCAAAATGGCCTGCGATCACACACGAGTCCACCCTGGGCCATGAGGAGCATTGCTTGCTGCTCCTCACGCTCGTGAGGAAGGAGTTCTCAGGAACTAACTCAAAAACAAGGCAAGCAAAAGCCTGTGAAGCTTTCTACAAGCTTGTACACATCTTTCCATGTGAGATCCACAGATGATTTTTTTGGTCTTTTTTTTTTTTTTTGATCCTTTTATAACACCTCTAATTTCTGCATTCGCTGTGGTGATGAGTTCTGCAGTTAGTCTGTGCAGTGTACTCGCACATTTGGCTCTGTACAGAGCAGGAACTGTTCCCAAAACACCTTTTCCATACCACTCATGATCTCTAAGTTTCTGGCATATTCTGTTTCCCTCTTCACAGCTCCACACACACTTATACTAGTCAATGACCCAAAAAGAGAATTAGGAGACCACCTAAGAGTAAAACAAGCACTGTGTGAGGGAAAAATCGGACAGAGTAAAAAACCTTTTTGCTATGTAGACATTTTCCTATAGCCTTCATCCAGGAAGGCAGCATTTCCAACATCAGTAATTTCTCCTAGTAAGGTAGAAGCCCTGGCTTGGCAGATGTAGAGAACAGAAAAACAGAGAAATGAAAGATCCAGAACTAATTTCCCTTACAACTGTTCCATTATGGGTAGCTGTTGTAAAAGGAACACAACTTTTCTGAACTGCAGAATTTAGTAGGTACCAGTCCACAAGCGTACAACACGCCTGTTTTCCTAAGGTAACCTTCATCTAGTTTTGACTAACCACCACGAAAGTCTACAGTTAGGAAAATGTTACTGGGACAACAGGAAAAAAATAATAATCCCCAAAATTCCATTCCATGCATCTTGTTAGAACATGTAGTGACTATTAATTTCAACCCTACCTTCGATTAAAATGCCAACAGAAGTAAAAAGTGATGTTTGCTCCTCACATTCCTTTTATATATGCACATCAATTACACTTTTCTACGCTTGTAGAAAAATTGTATAGCTATGACATATACAAATGTGTAACAAGGAAGAAAACTGCCACCTGTAATGCCGAGAAAAACACCAGAATAAAAACCACTTGTGGTTTTTAATCAAAAAACAAACACAGAAAAGAAAACGCCGATTAGGATGAAGGTGCAGTGCAATAGTATTTCATGTGCTCGACCTCCAAGTAGAGCACAGCGAAGCCAAGTGAAGGAACTAGCAAACAGGCAGCCTACTATCAAAGTAAGGCACAGCTACGAAGCGAAAGCCATTCAAAGTCTCTGGTGAGAAGTTTTCCCCACGGAGAGCCCTGCTATCTACCAGACGTAGCTCTAATGCCCTTCCATTACAAAGCAAACCCGCTGCTGAAGCTGTAGAGCTCCCAGGCAGCGATGCCGCGCTACTGACCCATGCAGCACATGAGCTCCACCAGCTTTGCTCTCCGGTCCTTTTCATCTTTAGCAAACGGTCGCATTCTTCACTTCAAAACCTCACAGTTCCCTTTCAGGGAAAAGCAAGCTGAGCCCAGGGCTTCTCCTAGCTGTCAGAAAGTAGTAACTCCCCTTTAAAAAAAAAAAAAAAAAAAAAAAAACACGAGCAAACAGCCCATCTGCTGTTACAGCACGGAAAAACTGCGAACCCTCCGGATTTAACTCACCACAGGCATTAAATGAAACATATATGCTTGTTTGTTCTGAACTTTGAGTGCAGTAAGCCACATTTGAGTACAAACGTTGAGCTTTTCAAACCAGGAAGTCTGTTTTGCCTCTGTCAACAGAGAGTGGCAAGGCAAGCACGTCATCATGAAATGCGTAGTGGCGGTGCCGCCTCAGCCAAGGCAGGGTACAGGTGAGGCGGCTGGAGAAAGACAGCACACCTTCTTGGATCATCTGATCTGTAGATCATAATATGAAGCCCTCGATGGTTAAGTAATCAACCGGAGCTTCTCCGCTTTACCTGTCATTGCAGACATGTATCAGACACACAAATTAAGTCTCCTATGCTTTATATGCCTGCGAAACTACCCCAACAAAACATCCGCGGTCTTAATAGGCTGACACCTACTTTACGGATCTACACCACAGCACAGGTCCAAGTTAGCACATCTGTGGGTACAAAGCAGTTGTCAGAACTAAGGCATCTCATTGTGTGTTCCAGGACAACGCCCTTGGATATAACCCTGGATATAACAACGCCCTTGGCTTAACCCTTAGCTTGCCCGGGGTGAAGCCAGGAGTTGGACTCGATGATCCTCACGGTCCCTTCCAGCTCAGGATATGCTATGCCTGTGATCGATCCAAATGCCAAATTCAGGGACCAGATCCTTCTGACACTGATGCCCCCTTCCACAAATCCTCCGTGCCTGCAAGGACTGCTGCACCTGCACATTAGAGCAGCTTCTCAGGATGGTTTTCCTACTGGAATTACGCCAAAGTCAACACCTGACCTTGACGACTCTTGCGATGCCTTCCTGGAGAGCAGCAGCCAAGCATTCCTCCATGCCTAAATGCAACCCAAACCCACCTTTATCTGTCAAAACCCCCGGTTTTCTAGATGTGCTCCAAATTTCTGTACTCGTTTCCTCTTTCCAACGGTGACAATATCAAAGTTGGGAGTTTCTCCACTACTGACAGACTTGAAAAAAATTATCTCCTTTGCTTAGGCAGCTTTTTGCATTGATAAGTTTGCTTCTCTACTGACATTTTGTTTGCCTACATGAATGGCCAGATATGCAACAGGTTTGTCTACATTTATCCAGGTATTTACAAAAGCCCTGACATGAGTTATTTCTTACTTACGTATTAACACACTAATTTTTTTTGCACATATTGCTTCTATTTACAGGACTGACTTACATTAAAACTCAAAAAAACTGTGTTGAAAGAACATTGAACATTACTAAGGTTGCTAAACAAAGCACTCAAAAGTAGAGTGAAAATTGGAATTAAAACTGGCCTTAATAAAACCCTCTTGGGAATATGCACTATAACATTTAATTAAATGACCACTTACTTTTCACTAGACTACTGTCTAGTACATAGAAGGGACGCTATTAATTTAAGGACCAGTTATTCAATAATGTATTTCATGTTACTGTTGCATACAGAGCACCAAACCTTTTCACTGTTCACTCTTCAAGCTAGGAACACAAAATTCGCTTCATTATAGGCTTTCCTCTGGTATTCTTAAGTATATTGATTGAATACACAGTACAGGACAATCTCTTGTTCAGAACTCCTAAGAAAGGAGGGAGATATTATTCCCATTTTGTAGAGAAAAGAAGAAAAGAAAAAGATATAAAAAGCTGAGTACTGAGACACTGAATATCCAATTTTTCAGAGAAGTCTTCTGTTCAGAGGTTAGTTCTCATCAAGTTCTGTTGCTCAGCTCTTCCACAAACTAGACCCTGCTATCTCAAATATTGCACTCTGAGCATAATTAATGAATCACCTCTTGAGAAAACACCTGTCTTATGATGCTCCCCCAGAATAACATAGCTACAGAAGACACAAGGGGGCAAATCCAGATCTCCAGGCAGTGCTGAAATGCTTTACCTAGGAGGCCTTCCTCTCTGCTCCTGCAAACTCAGTGTTACCTTCTCACATGCCTCCCAAGGCCTATACCAATTAGTCATTCTCCCTCAGGAATTAAGAGCCAGAGGGCACCCAACAAACTTATCAGAGTCGGGAGCAGTCTCCAGAAGGTAAAAATCTCAATTCAAGCATGTCGAGCTTGGAGCTTGGATAGTTTAAAAAAAAAAGGGGGGAGGGGGGTGGAATTTCTACAGGGAAGCGTTGAATAACCTTACTAATACACAATCTACCAGCTTTCACATCGTTTGTGGGTATTCCTAATTACAGCAGGTTTTTAAAGTACACATAACTCTAGGCCTTGTGTATCAACTTGGACTATCTGAAACAATAATTCAGCAAAAGCTACCCCTGTTACAAAATCTGGGATTATCTTTGATCCTGTACAATATCCTGAACTAGATAAATTTAGGAATGAACTAGAGCTGTAACATATAATACACTGAAGTGTATGAGTACAGACCTAACACTATGAATTGTGTGCTACTGCATTACATTTTCATCAAGACATGCAGCATATAAAATCCTACCATAGTTTGACAATGATTTCTGATGATTAAAATATGTATACCCCTTCTGCTATAAAAATATCAAGGCAGAATTAGCATTCATGTCGCTAACAAACTGGCAGCTATGGTGAGGTCTTGCTAAATTGCTAACAAGTTTCTGAAGAAGCAGCATTAGATGTCTCGTACAGGGATCTCTGCATATCCAACCTGAGACCGGAAGCACTGAGTCTGGAGGTGTCACAGTTCCAGGGCCTATTTTAATGGGGGCGACATCTACTGTATGAAAAGAACTATAGGAAATCAGGGAACTCCCAAATTATTTTCAACAGTATCTACCTTTGAAAAAAAAAAAAAAAACAGACCTCTGTGAAATAATTAACAATTTAGTCACTCAGAACTGGAGTGGTAATAAAAATTCAGTGTTTGTCATGATAGAGTAACTCCTCAGCTAAAGGATCCCTAAGAAGTTCTTGTTACTTACCCAGGATTTGGGGAGGGGATAGATATGTCAGTTTTCTCAGAGTAATCAGCTCAGTTGGTAACCCAGCCTTCTATCAGTTATTTGCTTCCTTCTCAAAGTATGCTTTGCTTCACAGTGTTTTAATTTTTATATTTCAGAAGGACTACCTCGTGAATTTTAATATAGAATGGTGTTGTTCTTACATCAGCTCATCCTGAAGTGCAGGAAATGTTTGTCAAGCTTAGAAGTAACATTTTATATTTTATCACCTTTATATTTTTTTTCCTTTTTTAACAGCTTCCCGTTGGATTTATAAAATCAGCACTTATAACAGTCCTTGTTTATGCCTCTGTTGGTGTTCCCGTAGCAGGACGGCTTGGGGAGCAGCACTAGCTGTTTGCAGGAGTTTGCCTTGGCGACAGCATCACTTTACTGCTTTTTTTAGAAAGACTGAACAGAGGCCTTGTCAGCCAAATACAAAATAAGAGGATAAATGCAGACGGACTGGTAAGGTATAGAGTTTAGATACTACAGAGGAAGCCAGAGAGTAAGGGCATGGAGCAAGGGAGAGACACGGTCCGCATGTGAGAAAAAGAAATTAAAAAAAAAATAATTCATGAATCTAGGCAAGGAAACTTGGATAGGAGAGTTGAGGATAGACATAATGATGGGATTTCACTCTGCTGGAAGAACAGTCAAAAAAAATTAAGCGACTGTAGGTCAGACAAAGATTCTTACACAATGGATATATCCTACAATTTAAGAAATACAAGCAAAAATGAATGCTGCTAGACATTCGTAAGGCACAAACGGCAGAAATGCATAGCCTACTTCAGATTCGCTTCTTAAAAATGATGAAAATCTAAAACCCTCTTAAAGTCTCATTTCATTCAGGCAAAGTAACTTCATTTCTCTTTCCCACTTACTGCTCATTGCCATCACTTCCTCCTCCGTGACAAGTTTACATTCCAACTCGCCTGGCTCGCAGACGCGAAGTTTCAGTTACTGAAGTGTCCCACACATATACAAAGGTGCTTGAATAATGATACCACTGCTTATACACAAACGGAACTTTAAAGAGAGAAGGACAAGGCACAAAGTGCTTCTGTCTCACTGTGTTACTCCCAAATGTTTATAAGCTAGAACCGATGCAATGGCACACAGAAAGTGAGGTTATGCAAGAAAAATACCTATCAGCAATCAGAAAAATCTAAGGGAAAGTGTACACACCCAAAATATCAAATATTTATGTTTAAACCCTAAGAGAAAAGCCTGCATTATGTGCTGGTGTTCCCATCGCTGTTATTCTCTAGCAGCCCCGAGCCACCTGAGGAAGGGAAAAGAACCACTGCCTCCTTCTCCTCCTTCTCCAAAGCATCCACTGCCAGCTGCTGCCAGCAAAGGGCACAGGGAAGACGAAACCCTGGGCTGCCCCAGTGGGGCTCACCAACAACTGCTCCCCACACAGAGAGATGCATTTGGCAATTGTCATCATCTGACCTGGGGGGTTTTGTGCGTTTTTTTCCCCTCCAGAAAATGTCTCCCACTCAGCTACCACCCACTCTGCCAAGGTGTGCATCCATGCAGCAGGATTCTTGCAAAAGTGGCTTCTCCTCCGCACCTTCCTGTCAGGCAAGGCAGTAACGAGGCTCCATTTTGTATGCCACGTCAGATCATATATGCACGTAGTTATGGAAGTGATTCCAATTAACTTCTATCCTGAGGTTTGCATTGTTAATTTAAGTAGCAATAAAATATGAACCTCAGTTTAGATCTTATCCTAAACCTTCTGGTTCCTCCAATTACTCCGTTAAGAATTTATGCATCTCTCCACTTCAGTTTCTTCTCCTTGGAAAATCAATCAATTTTCTTACACTGTAGGGGGAAAGGTCACATATATAAGTTGGTCTCATTGCAAGGATGGATCAGGATAAAAGTTTTGCCTGGTTATTCTAAAACCTGATGCTCTGCTTCATGCTCCGCTTCTACTAAACTGCACGGTCACTGCACTCAAGAGCTGAAGATGAGCTAGAAATTGTGTGTTGTTCCTGGAGCTACAGCCAAACAAAACTAAACCCTGACCCCACTGAAGCTAACAGTTAACCTTTCCTGAAATAAAGCCCCCATTGACTTCTATGTGATTAGTGTTCAGCCTTCACAACATAAAAGCAACCCATGTTTAGGATCTATGATATATTCTTCAAAAAGAATATTTTTATTTCTCTACCTTTCAAGAAAAAACATTATTTCAAATTAAATTTGTCAAATCATTTTTCTGGATATGCATTTAGCTATAAAAATGCACACGCTCTCTGAAAAAATGTTCTTTATGAAAAAATGAGGCATGTAATTTGTAGGCAGAATGTGAACTCAATTTGCTGACAGACATAAATGCACCGAAGACTGGGAAGTGCTCAAATACTACAAAAGTTGCAAGAAAAACCACACGAGAAAGCATGAAGACTGAAAATAAACTGGAGAGCTTCAGTATTTGATTTTGCATTACACTCAGTCATCCCTTAAGAGGGATTCCCAATGAAGTTATGTTGATTGCAACAGCTGCAAATAGCATCCAAAGATACCAGCCTTTCATCTGCGCTCTGCTTAATGCGTGTTTGCTCACTGAACTCCAGTGACCCACGTCAGCAGCTTCCCAGCCTTACAAGTGAAGCAACGAAACGTTAATACAGATTAATTGGTGGAGAGAAGACTAACACACATACTACAGAAGTTAAAATGCTGGGATTTGGAACGACGATACCTGTCTTTGGAACTCTGCAGTTCTTCGTAACTAAATAGCAGTACAATGTGGTTTATTAGTATGTCTGTTTATTAAAATGGACAGAATAGACCACTAAGTTGGAAATTAATAGCTTGGATATAGCAATATATAGAATATAGTAATATATATACATACTATATATAGCAAGTATATAGCAATATACTGCCAAGGAAATTAAAGGACTTGTAAAAAAAAAAAGTCTTTAGTCACTTGTAGACTTGTATTTGCTTTGTCATCGGCTCTTGTATAGGCTCTGAAAGACACAGCTCTCTGTCTGCAAGGTCCATTGCTCCCCTGCTATAAAATGAAATTTAACACTTGGACATTTACATCCCCACTGCCATCTGTTAATGATTAGATGGGCTTATCAGGACTCAAACAGAGAGTCAACAACCAAACAGTAACTTCAGTTGCACCTTCCCCTCCAGCTGTACACACACGGGCTGTTCAGGTATTGTTTCTTCCACAAAAGACCCAATTCCATATGCAAACAAATAAGCAAGCACGGTCCCCCTGAATCAAGGCAAGACAAAGCTCCAGCACAACTCCATGAAAGGAGGAAGGGCTGGAAGGGACCCTGGGGAGAACAGGCTGCTCAGGGCACACCTGCCCCCCAGCCACGTTCTGAACATACTCGGGGCACCCTTAAATGAGCTACTTCGGGTAACCACAGGCAAATGGCAATGCCTGGGAGCACCACTGCACACCCTGGGCCATGGACACTTTTGTCAGCTCATGAAGACCTGGGCTGCTGTGGCTAAACTCTTACCAGCCTCCAAACTCCCAGATGTATCAGATGGTGCACGACAGCATGCGTTTCGACATGTTTAACTGTGACATCAATGTTCATAATCCAGACTGATATAGACTAAGAAATAGATTTGCTGGAACAGAAAGATATAAGGCATAAAATAGAATATTCTTCTCTGTTATCACTACAGTGTGCTAGAAACAAACTTTCGGATAATTCTGGAAGTCTGAGTTTAATCCTCCTTGCAGGTAGAGGAGCAATTGTCAAACTCCCACTGATTTGGGAGAGCTATGACCATCTCAATAATCAAAGTAAAAACCGCATGCAGACAAAAACACACACACACAAATCCTAAAACAATGGCTCATCATTTGGGCTTGTGATATTCTGTAATGCACTGCACCGCAACCCTACAAATTCAGGAGAATATGAAATCACAATAGACCATGTATGAATGCTTTGTGTTCTGAAAATATTCAAAAATTTGTTAATTGCACACCCATCTGGCTCAAAAAGAAACTGCACTCACAAAAATCCCAAATGAACCTGTTTTCTGCCACTGCTTTCCATTTATCCTTGAAGCAGAACAAAGAATTCAACTGGTCTGTCCCTGAACCATGTGGGGACAACTCAACTGCGTAAAGCTGTGCGGGTGTGCCTGGGTTTACCATCCTACACAGAAAATGCTACATAAAACCTCAATGAGTGAAACGCAAACTACTTCTGATATGAACTGTGGGTATGTAAATTAAGAATAATCACACCTGATCACACCTGCATGGAAAAAATACTGTCATTTGAGTGTGTGCACACATCAAAATGAAGAGGAACCCCAAGGAATCACTTGGTAATTTTATTGTAGTAAGTACCTAACTTGGGTCTCATAAATGACACGTGAAATAAACTCAACAAATGTTATTTTGCTGTCTTCCAATCCCAGCAATGAGTGGTATAAAGGGGTCAGAAACACGAACAAAATCCAGGTCCCAGCCCCCGAGAGTTTACAGCTGAAGTATAAAGCAAGGAATCAACAATGGGTACAAACAGCCCACAGAAGAAATACAAGAAAGTAATGGAATAACAGCAGTTGCTTGTAAGCCTGTTCCATTCAAGGGGGGGGAAAAAGTCAAAGCACACTGCTTTCTTATTCAGTAGCTAATTTGGTTCGTACTGTTCTCCTTTGTCTACGATCCCCATGCACTCCTACTTACATTATATAAATTCTCATCCAACTACACACCACACACGCTGTCAAGACTTGCGTCAGCAACGAATTCAGAATATCTTCCTCTACTGTTCCAAGTAGTACTCCTCTTTTTATTCAATTTCCCGCTTAAAAACCAGAAAACATGTGGAGGAGAAAACTAAAATAGCAGTTGACCTACATAACCAAAATCCTCTTGAAATGTAAACGTTAGTATATTTACTCATTGCAAACACTTGTTTTGTGCAGCCCTCTCCCCCAAGCCCTGTAGCAAGACAGATGCTGAATTTTAATTCAAAGAGCACAGCAAAGCAGAAGTCCACGGATGGCAGTGAGCATTGCTGAAAAGCTGACAAATATACCGTTTTCCAATTTGCTTCAGTTTTCAGTATTACTTGATTTCTGACTTTTATAGGCAAAAACACCCATGTCAAAACGCCACATCCAGCTGTCAAGACACGCACAAGCTGTACACAGCCTAAAAGAACATTTCAGTAGATGTCACTCTGCCCTGCGAGGCATATCATAGCACTTCTCGGCTTCTGGCTGTATCACCTTTTTACATCACCACCTCAACCAGCATTTAAATTCATTTAAAAGAGGAAGGTTTTATGTATTTATTTTAGTGAGATATCAGGAAGTGTTGATACAAATTAAAATCGGGTTTCTAGATTGCCAGTTTATATGTTTTAAAATGCTAAACTGTGTTTTAACTAAAATCCAATATTGGAAAGATCTGACTACTGCCCATTTCATTTGTGATAGTAAGCAGCATAGCACTATGAAAATCACTACCATCTTCCTCAGCCCTCCACAAGCCAGTGGAGATGTGCACCAGTTCTGGTTTGCCTTTTGTTCCAGCACACATCATGTCCTGCTCTGCTCACTGTGCCGTTCCTTGGAGGAAAAAACAGAGGAAAACATTCCAAAAGATCCACAGAAAGGTCCCGAGAGAAGACATTTATGGAGGGAGAACAGCAATGTTTGCATGTAACACAACAGAGGCTGTAAGCATCACAGTTTACATTGCCATTTCCTCGGGACAAGCTAAGGCCACGAAACTTACTCCAGTGTACACAATGCACATGAACACACTCACAAGCAGAGTATGATTGTCACACACAACACTACACATAAAAAGGAGATTAATTCTGCTTGCACACAGCGTCAGGATAACCAGAACAAGAATCAGATTCACTTGACATTAAAAAAAAATCTCATCTGCTGATGTTTACAGCACAGACATCTACAACGTTGCCCCTGCCTTCATCAGCACACTCACCCCTTGTTCTCCCTCTGGTCTCAAGAACAATAACAGATTCTACTCGACAACAAAGAAACATGAAAAGAAATACTTGGATGCTTTCTGTGGCACAGGAAGGCGAAGGACACATGCACTCTCAAACTCCTATCAGCCTCGTATTCCAGCCAATTTCAGCTGAAGACTTGGCTTGAAAGAAACATTTAAGTATTTTTTTTAAATATGCCTATGATGATTTGGAAATTTCCTTGACCATTTTTCTTGATTGCTAGGCAAAACCAAAATAAACTCTGAGTTGAACCGGTTCAATTATATTTGCCATTTCACCAGGAATACCTATACTCTTAATCCACTTCACAAGGACTTATTAGCAAAGCAATCTTTACATCTAGTAAATCAAGTAAATCAAGTAAACAAAAAGTACTTCATTGAACAGTCTTGTTAAAATGTGCAAAAAGACGTTGAGCGGAAAGCTATGTAAATTAACTGGAACAGTGAGATGTGACTGCTTTTCAACTGCAGTGTTGCCATACAGGACAAATAGCTGTACCTACCTCTGGAAAAGCAGTGGGAAGCACCTGGGAACTGCACGTGTGCTTAACTGCGTGCTGTGGGGAACACGTCTGCCCAGGCAGGCAGGCAGGCAGCCCTGATTATCAAGTTATCCTTCCCATCTTAAATTCCATCCTTCCCATCTTAAATTATCCTTCCCATCTTAAATTCTTCTAGATCCCTGAAAGCACGCAAACTTGCATTTACCAGCTTCTGGGTCTCCCCCATTTAACCAGCAGAGCAGACTTACCATACATATTCACGGTCTAAATAAGAATATACCTCTGCCTTTAATGTTCACAAAGAGATATGAAAGCTGTGTATGAGGTTTTGTACAAACACAAAATTCCTGGTCTTTAAGAAACACACACTCTACCTATGCTAATAAAAGAAGTAAACCACATAACTTCTTTATGTGGCTATGCTGGTGCTATGATATGTTAAATTTAAGAGCTGTGATCTCATGATGCAGAGAAAGGAATAACAGTGCTAATTTAATCACGTTAAAAATTATCCCAAAATAATTGTCACACTTTCTTAAAGTGAATTTCCACACCTAAGCGATCGATTAAAATGGCATATTTTCTTTCACAATCTGTTTCCTTCCCATACCCACAGCAGCACGTACAAAGAAAATACAGCATCATTTGAATTATCGATGATAATGATACAAAAATGATTTATCAGGTCCTGCAGTAGTCCTAAAGCTTATTGAACAAAGGGTCAGAGGTGGCTGGGGGTGATGTGGAGAAGGGCTGGTACCCAACTCTTCACTACTCTTATTAACTGCAGAAATGCCCCCTCCTGTCTGATCTCACTGCACAGCCAGAACCAGCCTATATGGGATTTTAATTTGTGGTGCGGGCACCCAGATAGGACTGGAGGATCTGGGGCTCTGCCCTCCTGATCCCATGGAGTTTGGGACCACTAAACCCACCCCAGCACATGTCCTCTCCTCCTCTACCCTTCCTCACGGGTCCGTGGACCTCCGATGGCTTCATCTGCACAGCAAGTATGCCAAGTAGATGAGAGAAGTGGCACCTTGGAAGGAGATTTTAAAGTCCCTTCTGGGAAGGCATTGCCATGTACAATGAGCAGCTGAACAACAGGCAAAGGCAGTTTAGAAAATGGCACTGTTAGAAAGAAAAAAAAAGTTTAAGGAATGAAAAATGATACGGCAGAGAGGGCTGCGTGTGGTAGTGAAGACAAAGACAATAGGCTTGTACATATTACAGTTGGGTGAAGAGGATTCCAGTACAGCAACACAGAAAGATGATTATTTTAGTGAAAACACATGTTGAAATGACGGGTTAAGCGTAGCATCTGGAACAGCAGAAGGATGGATCTTACAGCAGTCAGTACAATGCTCAGACCTCTGGAGGACAGCTTACGCTGTATGGACAGAAAAAAAAAAAACATGTTTCAAAGAAAAAGAAAAGACAGGAGAGGAAAGGGAGTGCAGTCACTTGCTTGAAAGTAGCCATGGAGGTCAAACAAGGTGAGGAAGGATTTAAAAAAGGAAAGTGGATACGAAGCCAAAACATTCCCTGGCATTAAACAAAACAGTCACACATACAGTCACTGCTAAATGCTGGATTCTCTGCAGGTGTTATTTAAATATGATATTTAGAAGATTTAATTTTTTTAAACAAAAAAGCTAATGAGTAGGAGCACGCTGCGCAATTGTTCTAATTTTCTTCCATTTGAAGATGGAAGGATCGCCACCTTTACTTGTTATAATCAAACCAGGCATATAAGCAGAAAGCCGAAGCCTGGCATGTTCCGGTTGCAGCCGAAAGGTTTGTAATGACAAAGTTTTGCTTCACTAAAGCTCTTGAACTTGAATGATTTCTCCTGCCAGTAAGGCAGCCAAAGCTGCCTGTCCGTAGAACAAGCGATACATGGATTACCGCTGAGAGCACAGCTGGGTGCTGGTGAATGTGAGAGGTGTCACCACCACTGACGCTTCTGTCCTGGCGCTTCGCAACTTCCCTCCAGGAAAAATTCTGGATCAGTAGTACCATTCACAGCTAACCCTGATGTAAGGCATAGACAGTCCAGTACTATCAAAACAAAAAAAAAGGAAAAAGGAAAAGAGGGAGAAAGATGCCATGACTGTTAGTAGAGGCTGATAATCTATGACCAAGTCATTTAAAATGCTGTTTTACTTCTGAATTTACCTTCTTTGAGACTTGCGCATCCATTCAGGCTGCATGAATTTTGTAATGCCTATATCCCATAGTTACCACTCAGATTTAATGCAAATTATTTAACAACAGTTTACCTTAGGGAAGTGTTTTTATTCCTGAAATACATGCTGACACTTAATACTGTCAAAAAACTGTCAGAGCTCCCCCCCAGCATAACCAGCTACTGCAGAACTCAGGTGTGTCAGCACTCTGAAGGTGTGAATCCAGCACCTACACCTCCTCTGCCCGTGCTGCATATTACTAGGCCTGTCGACATCATTTTCAGAAATTCCTCCCTTCAGCTATTTTATTTACCTTTTTTTTTTCAGCATTTTGCAACTTCAAGCTGCACCACGAACAGGAGCATTTTCACACGTCCAGAAATAAAGCCAGTGGCATCTCCCAGCAACCGTGCAAAAATGTTATCTCTGTTACAAAGCTTGTTGGGAAAAAAAAATAAAACAGCATATATATAAATCTTAGCCCACGAGTTAGCAACGACACTCATCTTGACTACTGAGAGGTCACAATTTTCTTCTTTCTTTAAGTAATTCTTACAAAGCAAAGCGGAAGTTACCAAAATGGTAGTCATATTGCTGATGCAACTGAAGAAGAAACATGGGGAGCGCTAGAACCTGAGGCAACCTGCTTAACAGAAGAGCTATCAATAAAAAAGAAGACACAAAACACATTTTAAAGTAATGGTATTATATGAATAATAACTGCAGGGCTCTCATGGTTTTCTGAAAGATTCAGGGAGTTTCAAACAAAGAGCAGAAATGAAAAAGTATTAGCAAAAGGTGCAACTGTATACTTGAGATATCCTTTTACACATGGCCGTGATCTTCCTGCCAACTTAGTCCGTGTCCTCATATGTGACCACACAAGCCTGCAAAAATCAAGTGCCAGGCTGACATTTTGCACTTTGAAATTTAATAAGGGAATTCCGGATCACATTTGAGGTACTGTACCTTTCAGCAATAAATGAATACATCTAAAATAATCTTCAAAGTTATATTAATACCATTGGTCATAATTAGCCTCACCTCCAGTAGGCACAGAAAAATTAAAAAAAAACAAAAACAAAAAAAGCCACGATTTTTCCCTCCTAAGACTATTCCTTAACACCTCTGCCATGGACCATTGCAAAAGTGAGAGCAATAGGACCACGATTCATCCCGCTTAACTGCGGATGTCTACTGTGTGGATGTGTCCAACTGAGTAACTCACAGTTAGATTTCTTTATAAGCAATGGAGGAAAAAATAGCCTTTTCAGGACCGTCTTCTCCCCACTAACCGCAAAAGGGACCTACACAGCTACCTCATATTAAAATACCTCCATTTGTTCTCATGAAGCCAACCATAAGCCCAAGAAATACTCCAGCTAGTGAATTGGAAGGCAGAACCGAGTTAGGCAGCATCTCTGTACCAGCAGAGTCCTGCTGGTTCTCTGGCATGTAGCTGCCATATGCCAGGAAGTGCCTGTTTACATTTAGCAGCGGTACAGGAAGGAAACACTGCCCCCAGCGACAGAAACTGAGTTAGCCTGGAAATAAAAACGCTTAAATCTTTACAGATTTTTGGTTTGGGAATTTGTACACTTAACCTGGTTATCCATTTCATAACCTTTGTTCTTGTTAGATGTAAATTAAGTCAGTTGAATGTCTTCAGTAAAAGCAAAAATCAAAATCAATCAAATCTGATTTCCAAACACAATGTGTACAGATACTACATTTTTTCAGCTGTGAAGGAACTTCAGTTATCTGAGATGCTTGTGCACATAGGCTGGGCATCCATTAAGCCAGAGTTGGAAGGAGCTTCCAGCATCCTTCCAATCTGGAGACCTGAAAGCATATAAAAGGTCTGTTAATCTTGTCATACCTTTCCTCTGACAAATTCTGTTACAAATATTACTGGTACACCACCTAAGACAAGCTTGCTTCCCAAAAAGCACTGTACAAAAACAAAAAAACGAGTGCACTTGTGTAGTTCCTCTTTTCTGGAGGTGACTGCATTCATTTATGAGCTCCACCCCCTCTTGCTCTGAAATAATTAAGCCTTTTGAGCCTTTCATCCCCAGAGGCTTCAAAAGATTTCTGTAGCCAATTTTCCAGCTACCGCCTTATTCCCATGTTTTAAAAGCCACCCTCTATATTCTCAACTCAGCATAACATAAATTATTCACTAAAACCTTGACGGCTGATTTCTGTTCTCATAGAGCTAAAAATGCACATATGCTGACTTCAGCGGTAGCTGATTTTCTTTACCCCCCCTAACTCCAATTTCTGTTATATTTATCTCATGGGAGGGGGATGGAACAAACAAGATGGGAAAGCACTGACAACTATCATTTTCTCTTGGAGCTCTGAAATATATAAAGCTGTACCTGAAGCTTACAGATAAAAACAATCTTGCAGGTAGAGAAAAATTGTGAAAAACTTAACTAAAATTCAAGTATTTCAGGAAATGCTAAGTATTGGCAAGAACACCAGTTCAGAACAGAGGCTGAGTGCTAACTTGGTAACAAAAATCACCAGAAAATAGTCACTAAGATGATGTGATTTCCTATATGCCTGTCTCTCTCTCAATCTTTAAATACTGATAATCAATAGGACGTTTGTGCTGTAAGGGAACATGAAATACAACCTCAAGAAGCCCATGTCCTCTGAGCCGGGGCGAGCCAGCGCAGCAGACAGGATGACAGCAGCAGGGGCGGCCGGACTGACAGACGTGGCACCTGTCTGTTGCAGACGGAGGGATTGATTACTGCCCCTGGGGCTGCCAGGCCAAAACTTGCATCTCCGTCCAAGTTAGGCTATATTTTTAGTCTTCGCAAATATTACTGAACTATATATGGATTTTGTTCTAATAGCTTTTATAATAACACTTTATTATATGCCATGTAGAATTAGCAGTGCAGTCCTACAGAGAGGCTTAAAATCTTAAAAACAGGGATTTTACGCTGACTAAAAAGCATCACCAAAGATGATCGGTGTCACGGACCTGGGCAGAGTTACCACTACGGGGGCACAGGGCAGCTGTTAGTCCATGACCCGAAGAGCTCGCGTACCAAAGCACATGAGACAAGTGCCCAGCCCAGGCAGGTCCGTAGCTCACAGACAGAACGACCACCACGAAGCAGGAAAGTTGCAGGAGCTCAGTATCTTGGGTGCTGGCAGAGGCTGTACGGCCGAACCGACTGAGTGAAAGCAGATGACAGAAACGAACGGGTTAGAGACAAGGGGCTCCCAGAAGAAGGAGCTGAGAACCTACCACAAGAAACAATAAGAAACTGAACCAAACATCCACCAAGAGAGCACATTTGCCTTTTTATTTCAGCTGTTGTCATTAACTGTTATTCCAACACCTAGGAAGGACACGTGGTCCTACGACAGCAGGATGGAAAAGCCACCCACAGAGGAAGGGCCAGGTCCGCCCCCAAAATGAAGCATGAACTTCTGTGACAGTGAATAGCAAAAGGACTGGGTTGAATTAGGTCTGTTTTAGCTCCCTTCGTTATTTCCTCACTGTATTGAGGGACAAATCAAAGTCTCGTCCGGTACATGGGGCAACGTGTATAAGGAACACCACAGATGCATGGTCTGCCGGGCTAAAATATCTGTTTTGCAGCTCGCAGACATGGCCAGGGACAACCCAGCCGCAGGGGGTGAAGGTGTAAGGGAGGTCGGGTGGTGGCACCCTGCCACACGTCCACCACCGAGCACCACGCTCCCCAGCTGAGCCGTCATGTTATCCAAACCACCCCGCGAAAACGCTAGCTCCGGTGTCACCTAAGGGAGTGCCTGCCAGTCTCTCTGTCCTCTAAAAGGAGGAAAGCTTTTTTTTTTTTTTTTTTAATAAACCAAGAGGCCAAAGCTTGGCTTGGAAGCCTCAAATAGTTATTGTCTGAGATAAAAGGATCAAATGAATTACTGTCTGAAATGACTGTAACGAAATAAGATACAGTCTGCCCAGTCACAAGACGCTGACAAGCTGTAAACTACTCAATTTTACAGTATTGCAGAAGCAGTGAGACTACAACTTTGGGGGAGCATGAAAGAACAAATTTATTTTCAGCTGAGTGGGATTTTGTTAACAACTGACTTGTCTTAACGAATCGAATTTGTCCTACACTCACTGCAGCAAATTCACCCTCATAAAATCTGTACTCTTTCTTGTAAGGTAAAAGCTATACTAAAATGATAGCCCTGATTAAATGATCCACTAGGAAATCAGCAAGATGTTCTGCTAATGAAAATTGAGATGGTATGAATGAACCTCAACTTTGACAAAGATGCTCCATCAACCGCACACAGACGTGATCCAGCAAAGCCCAAACACAGAGATCTGCAACTGGCCTGGTGCCAGAGTAAGACTGTATTTCGTCCACATAGATTACCACAAGCAGCATCAATTTCTATGAGCCTCATGGAGGAATACTAGATCCTCAGTTACGCAGACCATAAACCTTGTAAAACCAGGAGTAATTGGGGTAAGTGCTGCAGCAGTGGTCCACAACTGCCAAGTCGGTGAGCAGGACAAGATTTTTCAAGCAAAGGTCCAGGGCACTTGCACTAGAAGAGATTTTTGAAATGCTACACTTTCATGACTAGAGAAGTAAAGATTGCTGGATTTTAACAACTGACAGGTAAAGAGTAAAACTGAACAAAATGCAGGCCTGGCATTATTACTCTGCAGAGACCGATGTTTTATAGGCTAATGGCTTAGTGAGGTGGTTATACCATCACAAAAATAGAGTATTTATTAACATAAGGAAGTTTAAAGGCAGGATCAGAGCCCAGTCTCCCAGGCATATCAGTGGTTCAGTCTGCCCAGTGAACATCCGGGGCAAGTCAGCAGGACACTGGCTGTGTTTAAAAGCAGAATTTTGTCAGGTTGCAAGGATATTTTTTTGTATTTATTCACACAGCCCACAGCAGGGACATTCCTCGTTCTCAGGGATGCACAGACACTGTAGGTGTGATGGATTCTGTCTCCCCAAATCCCACCCAGAACAGCTGCACAAAGCCAACTGACTACTAAAGGGCAAGAATGTCACCCGACATCACCAGCTCCGATTACAACAAGATAATAGTGATTGTTAAAATATTCAATTTTAGGCAGTTTGCTGGGTTATAGATATATCAGCTAGACTTCCACACTGATGGTAAATAAAGGAAAAAAAAATGTAGGAAAAAAAATAGCAACTTAAAAAAAATAAGAGAATCATGTAGGAGAAAAATACATTCACATTTGCAATGTTAAAAATAACATGGCTGAGTCATGGTTACCAACAGCAAACAGGAGCTCATGCCCTGTTGTTCTGTTCAAAGTGGCTAGTTCACACATCGTTCAGCAAGAAAAAAAAAAAAAAAGAGTATACAAACACACCCACACTCAAAATAAATAAACCCAAATCTGAAATTTAAATCAGAAATAAAGTGATGATAAATGAAAACCAGTAGCATCCCCATTGGTCCTTAGCTGTAAATATTTAGGAAACTACCAGTACAACCATACTGGCTTGTGGCCACATGAAATGTTTTATGGTATTTTGTGAATACGCTGCAAAATATCTAAGTTGCATCGAACACAGCTAAATAAATAGGTAGTTAAAACGAAGTATTTTTATATGAAAAGGAACAATAACAGACACCAAAACTATTCACATAGTTCCCCACAACGTGTCCTCCATTCACGCCTGTGTTCTGAGGGCTTAGCTGCATCTGTCCTCCTCACTGGAGCCTGTGCTTACACTACAGCATGAGCGGCATTTCACCCTTCTGTCTTCCCATAACTAAGTGGGGAGAGGGAAAGTTAGGAGAAAGACGGGAAGAGGATAATAATGTATTTGACTGTGTGTGTTTGTTTGTTTGTTTATACTGTGATAGTCACTGATTGTTCTCTATTGTGCTATGTGCTGCATAAACACAGGGATAGACAGCTATTGCAAATGTGCATGGGGCGGTTGTTGTCATTATTTTTGTGAGTTTTTTTTGCCATTAGGCAACCCTTCCAAACCGTTTTGAACCAAAGCCCCCATAGAAGAAAGGTTAAAGGAGGTAAATGGAAATAATCTTCCATTCCCATTCGTACATCTCATTGTACCACCCAATCCATCAGCAATGAACATCAAAAGCAAAGCAAGATGAAGTAACACGTCTGCACAACAGAAGATCACAGAACAACCTGAGTTGGAAGGGACCCAGAAGGATCATTGAGTCCAACTCCTGGCTCCACACAGGAACACCCAAAAATCAGACCATATGTCCAAGAGAGTTGTTCAAATGCTTCTTGAACTTCAACAGGCTTAGTGCCGTAACCGCTGTACCTTGGGGAGCCTGTCCCAGTGCCCGACCACCCTCTGGGTGCAGAACCTTTTCCTCACACCCAGCCTGACCCTCCCCTGTCCCAGCTCCATGCCGTTCCCTCGGGTCCTGTCGCTGTCCCCAGAGAGCAGAGCTCAGCGCCTGCCCCTCCGCTCCCCTCGTGAGGGAGCCGCAGGCCGCCATGAGGCCTCCCCTCAGTCTCCTCATCTCTGGGCTGAACAAACCCAGGGACCTCAGCCACTCCTCATACATCTTGCCCTCTAGACCCTTCACCATCTTCACAGCCCTCCTTTGGATATTCTCTAATAGTTTTATGCCCTTCTTATAAGAAGGTGGTGCCCAAAACTGCACATAGTGCTTGAGGTGAGGCCGCACCAGTGCAGAACAGAGTGGGACAATTGCTTCCATCAACTAGCTAGCAATGCTGTCCTTGATGCATAGATATGTAGATATAAATAAATATATACATTCTTTTACACACACACACACACGTATGTATGGTACAACAATTATAATCCCACATTTTCATGCAATGGAATCACAGGAGATAAATGTAAATCCAGAATGAAATAGCTAAAGCTATACTCCATAAAAAATCACAAAGAACCTCTCTCTCCAACATTTATTTTAGCGTAGCATTTTATACGTCTAGTAACAATAGTGCAAGGCCCATCAACAGGAAAAAAAAATGACTTGGGAAAGAACTGAGACAGAAAGCTCTGGCTCAGCCGTATACCTACACATCCTCATTCGGAAGGCACCTACAGTATCCATGCTGCACAAGAGTCAGCTACAATCCCTCTGAACTAACTCTTAAGTGAGATTTCCATACTACTGGGAGCTTTGCTGTAACTTTTTAAAAGGTGCAATCTCAGAAATGCTATGTTTTTGTGTTTGTTTGGTTTTTGTTTGTTTTAATGATATGCCTAATTCTCACAGCTACAAAATAGGGAGCACTGGTTCCTGAAGTAGGCGATAAACAAAATAAATTTATATATATTTAAGTAAATCTCACCTAACCTGATGAATACCATCACCTTACGTAACTCCAGTCAAAAGTGAACTAGATTCCAATGGATTAAGATCAACAGAAATAAAAACATTCTTCTGGAAGCAGCCCCTCCACCCAAGGAATCCTGGAACTGCGTGTGTAGATAAATCCTTTAAATCCTGCAGTTAAATTTTAAAGGGTGCTATTAACACCTAGTTAGTCTGTTTTAAAGGCTCACTTATGTACTATTTTGGACAGACCTAACTGTAAAAATCTTATCTCGGATTTGCAACTTCAATATTACCATTTCCCATTCCAACTCAGAGTGCTCAATTTTTTAATAATATTGTCTTTTAGCACAGACTTAAAAAAAAAAAAGAAATAAATACAAAAAGAAAAAAAAAAGTTCTTTACAGACTGTGTCCTGTCTTTTCTACCACTTGTTTTATTAACCCAAATAATGAGAATAAGAAGATCCTTATCTTCTATACAGAACAGCCACTAAAGGAGCACTAAAGGACACACTCTTTCTGCAGTTTCTGTGTGCTTTTGAACAGAAAACTCATGTACAGACCAAGTATTCTTAGATTCTATCTTCCAGTGTGTTCTCCAAAACCCTTTCTTCACCTGCTACTCTTCTCATTCCTCTTCTGCAACTGTCTGGCCCTTTATGGCTCTTCTTCCTTTCCCCTGCCACACCCCATCTCCTCCTCCTAAATATCCTATTCTTTGTCTCCTGTTCTCCTCCACCCCACTGACTATTTCCCATTCTAGGTTTTTGCCAGTCAACACCCATTTCTTCTTTTTGTTTCCATCCTGTCCATACACTCTCAATTTTGTCTCCCTCTCATTACTATATTAATCTCTCCATCCACTGCTCTGCTCAGCCTGTGTCCCTTTTCCTCCGTGTTGCATGGAAGTCAGCAGAAGGAATTGATCCACAAGAGGCAATCTTGTTAGTGTAATGCAATCGAGCAGCATCTAAGCATCATGGCTCCACCTATAAAATACATTTAACTGCATCTTCTAGGGATGTGTGTGAGAGTAGTCTTGCTCTGCCAAAGCCAACAGAGGAGCTCTCAGAGAAAGATCTTTGTCCTATGTTTTACAGACATGAAATAAAAATAAAAAGTTAACTGTCTCAGAGTAATCCTTTTATTATCATTTCCAAAGTTCCTTTGTTCTGACTTCGAGAGCCAGCGTCTTCCTATTATTTTGTAAATGGTTTACATATTTACTGTATGTTAACTTCAGATACTAATTTTAGTTCACTGTAACTGAACATCATCTGGCTATTCATCACATGCTGTTATTAAAAATGACAGCAGCAGTGTTTGTTACTAGCAAAGAAACTGAATTGTTTATATTCCTTCTTTGTCACAAAAGCTTTGGTATAAATTATCATCAGTCAAGTCCCTCAAGTTCTCCAAACCCAGTTCTCCTACTTGCAGAACTGTCTAACACTACCTCTGTCTAACACTACTCTCACTACCAGGGAACTGGCCCTGTACTGATACGTGGCAGCCATAGCACGGCTCATCTCACTGCCAGCTACCATCTTCATTAAAAATCCAAATAAAAAGACAAATCAAACTAAGTCAAGGCATTTTTTTTTGCCAACATCAATTGATCTCAGCAGTTTTCGTTAAAGTACAGCATTCAGAATGAGACAATACAGGTAATAGTATAATTAATAGAGATAGAGTAAGATAGTATAAGCAGCTGTTATTCAATGAATAACTACGCAGGCAGCTGATGTGAAATTAGCTTTAGTTATGCTAATAGGAAGCTGTAAGACAAGGAGCAGCAGGGACAAAGCAGCAGAACTGAGCTGATGGGATTTGCATGGACAGGAAAACCAGAACAAGCCCTGGTGCAGAGCACGCAGCAGATAACGACTGTGATATATGGCCTGTTCCTGCACCATGTTAATAGTCAGGCTTTGCAGTGGCAGCGAATCTGCGCAAGCATCTGTACGTACTCCAATATCCTCCTTGAGCATGAGACTCCCAAAGCAAGATTTACGTTCATCTCTGAATCAAATCTATTGAGAGACTGATAACATACTACGTATAGTAAGGGTAGAAAAATCCGTCACTTAAACATACCACTAGAGTAACAGCGGGATGCAAATGTGCAGACAATTACTTTCAAAATTGTACTCAAAGAATTAAGCATTATCATGTATACTGTTTCCCATTCATGATAGGCCAGTGAGTAAGTATCAAGGATTCACCTGTATTCTTACGGATATATTTCAGGAAGTTGTTTTGCTAGGATTTATGGAATTGTGGCACTCAGAAATAAAAGCACGTAATCTACAAACTGGAAATCACTTAAAGTTACAGCAGAGATTACTTTTGCATAGATATATGTACTGTTGACATCATTTTCTACTCCTCTTAATCAAATCACATGGTGTTCAATCAGAAAGGGAAAAAAAAAAAAGGTGTGACAACTGCATTAACTGAGGATATCCAACATTCAAAACAACTAGGATTAAGCACGTAACACTTAGCAACCAGACACCTGTAACGAAATTAAATTCTAGCAAATACTACTTTTACAGGTTTGCCTTGGACAGGCATGCTCAAAACATCATGGTTTTTGTTGTTGTTGTTGTGCTTTTTTTGGTGTTTTTTTGTTTGTTTGCTGGGGGGGTGGGGGCATATTTTCCCCCGATTGATGCTTATCACCTAATTAAGAGTTAATTCATAAGTGCAACAATACAGCCCTGGCCGAAATTGACGGTTACTTAAAAACATAAAATTAACTTTCAGGTTCTGCACGTACATTAACAAAAAGCTGAAAACAAAAGGGAGATTTTCACAAAGAAAGGTGAGATGAAGCGAAGACAAACTGTGCATTTTCTGTAGAAAATAAAAAATAAAGAGCTGTCCTTACGAACAGGCCCAATGTTGTGTGTCGTGCTGCAAACCCTTGGGTTCAATTCCTTTCCCTGAAACAGTGCGCTGACTTTTTCATGTTGCCTAGCAGGAAGACTGAAACTTCCTCAGCTGACTTTCAATCAGGCATGGAAGAATCTGAACGTATGGCTCCATGCTGGAGACCAGCCAGGGAGAGGAAAAGTACCCACATTGTACAAAGATTGCCTTTTCACAATCATAAAGACTGTGTTAAAGAAAAAGAGTTTCCAGAAGAGCTGCACTGAGAAAAATGACTGTTCTCCCCATCCAGATAATTTTATTACATTTTCTAAGGCTTTCTGCTAGAGTTGGATGAGTGGTATTGAAACTTGATGTGAATGAACAATAAAAAGACAAGAAAGCTATCTAAGAAACGGTGCCTACATTTTTCCTGTATCTCACTCTGACAGTCTTCTGTTCACACATTTGAAATTTTAAAAAGTCACAAAGCATGAATGAAAAAAGGCTAAGAATTAATGTTTTCAAAGAAATAAAGATTATGAGAAAACAGCTTTATATTATTATATTTACATATTTTTTGTGTGTGTAATCTTCTGGTCAACAAATCTTTAAATTTGGTGGTATCAGGCTGAAATCAGAACAGGCACTCGTTGTAACAAATATGCAGAATTACAAGTAACAGTGGACACCAGAATGATATTGTGAATGTTTTTGGTTCTTGCTTCGGTTTTAAAAGAGATCTTATCTTGCAATTACTACTCAAATTTATCTCTGCACTGAATATTCTGAATGAGGTTGAAAAACTACAAAAAAAATATATTTTTTTTAGTTATACTGAAAAGTTCATTTAACAGTAAATGGAAAACAAAAACTGCCAGCTGGTTTTTAATTTATTACATTTTAATATTAAACAGTTTTTTAAGAAAAAAAAATCTTTCTTGAATTTTACGTTAATTCCCATGCGCAAAGATGTTGTCTTTGGCTTTTGAGCTTCGTGGTTATTAAATACAAAACACAGGATTATGGAGAAAGAGTGTAGCCAGTGTACGAATAAATAAAAAGAAAAATTAACTTCAATTTATAATGCATGCAACCAGAAGATCTTACTTGATGAGGTAGGTCTTGTTCACTAGCAATATAGCTCTTGTAAAAGAGATTTTAAAGTAACAGATGAAACACGTGATGACCTACCACATCGGGCGGATATGAATTTTTGTATTAATAGTATGTATTCATCTTCCGTAACAATTAATCCCTATGGTAAACAATTTTTATTTTTTTCCTCCACAAAGCTTACAGAAAAGAGAACATTTTCATGTTGAAATGTACAGAGAAAGTAGACTTCAAACTTGTTAAAACGATGTATTTACTTTGTTTCCCTTAAAGAAAGGTGTCTTTGTTCAAAAACTGTATAAACAATATTTGCATATACTGTCTGTGTGCCTTACAGGACTAGCTTGCCAAATCTGCCCAGATCTCTTTTCACATTGTCTTTTTATCCCATTACTCCACCCATTTCTACGCCCTTTGTTTCCTTCATCCAGGACACAGATGCATCCTCACCTCCTACCTCTCCAAGTGGTACTGAAATGTAAAAACTTCTGGGATAACGATGGGCGAGTCTTGCATCCACACAGCTCTCATGTGGCAAAGTTAAGTCACCACTGAAACCGAGGGATTTGCATCGCTGCTGAACAGAGGTAAAACAACAACCAGCCACGCCAAAAATGATGAAAAGAAACGGACTGTCACGTTCCAAGCACAACAGCTGCATTGCCCTCTGAGCTCTCACATAAAATATTAGGAAGATTCATATATTTTTGAAGAATTTTCTGCTTTCAGTTGCACTTCTTCAGCTCTTTCATAAAACCAGGTCCTGCACGGGATCAGGTTCCTCCTCCCCATGTAATACACTCAGCGTTGTATAAGGAACACGCTGCATAGTCAGCTGTGTTCTCCCCCTTCTGTGGCAGGTCACAGCAATAATTTTGCATGATGTATGTAATACATCCATCATGTAGAGTAAGATGAAGCCATGTTGTCGCAATGACTTTTGAACCGATCTTCCCTAAGTTGCTGAGCAGTAAGAGATTTGCCCAGCATAAAGGATACATCTTTACAGGCCATCACACTCAGTGCATCATTATTACAGTCCGGGAATGGTCTGAGACACGCCAAAGACTGAGAGCACACATCCTTGTAAGACATTCCAGATTTAAAAGCATAACAGACATTTCTTCCAGGCGGCTGCTGCCAACTCCATTAACTGAGGTGTAACAACGAACATTACTTCAGGGCAGGGTTACAGACTGTAGCTGCAGTCTATTGAGCTGTTCAGAAAGAAAGAGTCTGACAGCATCCTCTGCTGCTGCAGCAAGTATACCAAAAGGCTTCTCTTCCTTTAAGTGAAAAAATAAACTATGATTGTTAATTTCCTTCTGTTTTTCAGCAACATCTTTAAAATATTACACTACAGCTTAGAAATTCAGAACACAGGTCATAAGACTGGTCCAGAGATCAGCAAGAGTTTCATCTCTTAATCTCTTTCCAATCATCTGTAATAAAAGTATGAAAAGCACCTCCAACAATCTGGTTTTTCCATCAAATTCCTAGTAACAAATGCCCTGAGTCTATTCCACAGTGCAGGCTATATAAAACCTCAGGCACCCCGTTATTCAAACTGTCTGCATAGTAAGAAGTCCACGTTTTAGATAAGATTAATAATAATAAAGAGAATCAAATTATCTTTCTGACTGTTTCTCATCCTTTCCAACACTACTGGTTTTAGTTATCTGCCACAAATGGGAAATGTAGGAAGTCCCCAAGTATGGTCCCCAAGTTATTGAAACAACACCTACCACTGCAAGTATTTTTGGCCTTACTTATCACCAACAATAAACACGCACTCTGCCAAGCCTCCCCAGTACATCTAGCCTTAGCTTTAAATTGTCATTACACAAAGACTCCATAGATACCCAGGGCAATCTCTTTTTGCAATTCAACCTGAACCTCCCAGCATCAGCTGCATTTTGGTATTTATTTTTTTTCTCCAGTAACTCAATTTAAGCCATTCCAACTGCCTGTGATCTGCAGCTCATCTAGCTTTTGACTTTCATAGTCCTTCTAGATTTTTAAGCTTTACCGATACCCAAAAATAAAAGAATCCTGGTTTAAAATTCAGAAGGTTCCCCTCCCCACACCCCCCTCCCAGCCTCTCTTCCCTTGGTTTCAGTTTTTGGATCTTTAGGATTCATATTACCAAAAATTCCTCTCACCCAAGTCAAAATCTTATTTGTACATATAAACTGGGATTCCTCTCTCCTATGAAGACAGGCTGAGGGAGTTGGGGTTGTTCAGCCTGGAGAAGAGAAGGCTCTGGGGAGGCCTTATAGTGGCCTGCCAGTACCTAGAGGGGGCCTACAGGAAAGTGCAGAGGGACTCCGTCAGGGAGCATAGAGATAGGGCAAGGGGGAATGGCTTTAGACTCAAAAAAGGCAGGTTTAGGTTAGATATTAGGAAGAAATTCTTTACTCTGAGGGCTGTGAGGCACTGGCACAGGTTGCCCAGAGAAGCTGTGGATGCCCCATCCCTGGAGGTGTTCAAGGCCAGGCTGGATGGGGCTTTGGGCAACCTGGTCTGGTGGGAGGTGTCCCTGCCCATGGCAGGGGGTTTGAACTGGGTGATTTTTAAGGTTCCTTCCAACCCAAACCATTCTGTGATTCTATGATTGTCATGAAATCATACAAATCCAGAAAGACAAGCTTTGCTAAGGGCAGTCAGTGTTCTAAGGCACAAAATAAGGTGACCAGTGATAGCAATTTTTTATTTTATTTGAAGACATACTAGGAAAACCCCTAGAATTCTTATCTCAAAGGATGAAACAAGGAAGTATCACTTACTGCATTTATGTGACAAATGCAATACAAACTGAACAATGGGATTCAAATCATCTCAATTAATACTAACATTAATATAACAATGAAATCCTTGTACATGTCTATCTCCTTAAAAGCCTGAAGTCCAAACAAAATCTCCTGCAATCAAATGCAAATACTTCCATTAACTTCAGTGACTGCGACTTTACTGTGCTATTTACAAAAACCACTGCCTGGGAAATGACTGTGACTCAAGAGGGAAGTAGCACCATCCGTGTAACAACAGCTGTGTGGCCACCAAGACTGAAATGCCCAGTGGCAAAACCCCACTCCCATGACCACAGTATGATGGGCATCCTAAAATGCTCTGGCATTTTCAAAAGTGCCACCAGCCTTAGAGATCTTTTTCTGATCAAAGAGAGAGAGTGATCAAGAGGGACAGAGTGAGAGGCCAAATGCCCAGCATCTGGCTTCAGTTGAATAAAACTGGGAAAACTGAAAGGTATGTTTTCAATTACAGCTATTGGGAAAGGCAGATTGTGAACAAGCAGTAATGCTTCAGAACTAGAGTCATATATAAAGTGAAAAATAATAGCATCAATTTTTAGTGGTGCCCTTTTCAAGTAACTAAGAAATGGAATGATGACTAAGACAAGAAAAAGCAGTGACAAGTATAAATCCACCACGGATTTCAATACTATATTTAAATTATATTTTTATGGCAGTGGAGTAATACTGATAAAAATGAAAATATTTTACATTGACAGCTGAGGAGCATGGAAAGTTTCTCCCTCTGATAATGAAAGTTAGCACCTAAGTCAGAAACCTGGAAGTTTCAAGTCCTTCAACTACCACTTCTCAAATGTGTCACATACACACCTGGTATCTCGGGAGATGAATGGTGAGGAGGCGAAAATGACAAAATGACTCTGACAAAGAGTTTTCCCTGCACAAGTACACTTCAACAGTAAACCTAGCAGAGAGAGATTTTCCAACTTAAGTATTTTTCAGAAGTTCATTTCTTTCTTTCTGTTAATTTGTGAATTATTTTTTACAGTATATTATTCCAAAGTGCATTTTTCGATGAAAGCAGACCATTTGTCTTTGTGTACTATTAGGAAGTGGCATTTGTCTGAATATACAGTTTTCATACGCATTTATTAGAATGATAATGAAGATGAAGTAAAAATGAGAATAATCTACATTACCACTGCTCTCTTGGTGACAAATTCCTGTCAGAGAAAACAAGGATTCGGAATTACGTAGGGAACCACTGTGACCCCTGGGTACTGAGTTGGCTAGCTCTATGGTATATCAAAGCTTAAAGACAGATATAATACAAGCAAGGGAGAAGAGGCTTGGGAACACACTGCTCAGTTGTTGAGTTTCTAATGAAAATATACCTGTTTTTATCTCCAATTAGGTAAAATGGAGGCATCCCAGTTTGATATAAAGAAGCAGAGTAGACATCAGCAAGAGGACATAAGCTACAGAGTCACCCATCCTCTGAAATAAAGCATATAACCTTTCTAAAATCAAATGACAACAGATAAGCAACATAATTATATAGTCACCTGGTTCAGATCAACTACTAGTTCACACGAATCTACATTTTGGGATTAGAAGACAGGGAGCAAGCACCACATGATCTAATATCAAATGGTGTCCCACTATCACACAATTCATACACATGCTTCTGAGCACATAAACAGTTAACAGACAGACACAGTTAATAAACGTAGAGGAGACACATTTGGAATCCGCTGCGGCAGCCAAGAAGGAAATGGGATTTGAAAGCAATTTTGGAAGATTTAATCTTCAATATCTTAAAGCTTCTCTTTTGAATATCTAAAACCTGGGTGCCAAAGTAAGCACAATTAATTCAGCTTTTTTTTTTTCCTAAAGCAAAAAAATAAAGCAGCTACACTTTAATGTATCTTGTGTATCACCTTAATGCTTACATTTTAGAAAAGAAGCCCTAAAATACTTCTGTGATATGATGACAACACATTTCACAGAATCACAGAATCGTCTAGGTTGGAAGAGACCTCCAAGATCACCCAGTCCAACCTCTGACCTAACACTAACAAGTCCTCCACTAAACCATATCACTAAGGGCTACATCTAAACATCTCTTAAAGACCTCCAGGGATGGCGACTCAACCACTTCCCTGGGCAGCCCATTCCAATGCCTAACAACCCTTTCAGTAAAGAAGTTCTTCCTAATATCCAACCTAAACCTCCCCTGGCGCAACTTTAGCCCATTCCCCCTCGTCCTGTCACCAGGCACGTGGGAGAATAGACCAACCCCCACCTCGCTACAGCATCCTTTAAGGTACCTATAGAGAGCGATGAGGTCTCCCCTGAGCCTCCTCTTCTCCAGGCTGAACAACCCCAGCTCCCTCAGCCACTCCTCGTAAGACTTGTTCTTCAGACCCCACACCAGCTTCGTTGCCCTTCTCTGGACTCTCTCGAGCACCTCCATGTCCTTCTTGTAGCGAGGGGCCCAAAACTGAACACAGTACTCGAGGTGCAGCCTCACCAGAGCCGAGTACAGGGGGACAATCACCTCCCTAGACCTGCTGGCCACACTGCTTCTTATACGAGCCAGGATGCTGTTGGCCTTCTTGGCCACCTGAGCACACTGCTGGCTCATATTCAGCTGCCTATCAACCAGTACTCCCAGGTCCTTCTCGGCCAGGCAGCTTTCCAACCACTCATCTCCCAGCCTGTAGCGCTGCTTGGGGTTGTTGCATCCCAGATGCAGGACCCAGCACTTGGCCTTGTTGAACTTCATACAGTTGACCTCAGCCCATCGCTCCAGCCTATCCAGATCCTCCTGCAGAGCCTTCCTTCCCTCGAGCAGATCGACACACGCACCTAACTTGGTGTCATCTGCAAACTTACTGAGGGTGCACTCGATCCCCTCGTCCAGGTAATCGATAAAGATATTAAAGAGGACTGGCCCCAGCACTGAGGCCTGGGGGACTCCACTAGTAACCGGCCTCCAACTGGATTTGGCTCCATTCACCACAACTCTTTGGGCCTGGCCATCCAGCCAGTTTTTAACCCAACAAAGCGTACGCCAGTCCAAGCCCCGAGCAGCCAGTTTCTTGAGGAGAATGTTGTGGGAAACGGTGTCAAAAGCCTTACTGAAGTCAAGGTAGATCACATCCACAGCCTTCCCCTCATCCACCAAGCGCGTCACTTGGTCATAGAAGGAGATCAGGTTCGTCAAGCAGGACCTACCTTTCATAAACCCATGCTGACTGGGCCTGATCGCCTGGTTGCCCTGTAAGTGCCGCGTGATGACACTCAAGATAATCTGCTCCATGAGCTTCCCTGGCACTGATGTCAAACTAACAGGCATATAGTTCCCCAGGTCTACCCACCGGCCCTTCTTGTAGATGGGTGTCACATTTGCTAGCCGCCAGTCGACTGGGACCTCTCCTGATAGCCAGGACTGCCAATAAATGATGGAAAGCGGCTTGGTCAGCTCCTCCGCCAGTTCGCTCAGTAGCCTTGGGTGGATCAACTGAATAAATTCACTTTCTCTTCTATCAATCTCAACACTGTTCATCTACTACATATTTCAAATTACTAGATATTGACTAACAAAATCCCAAAGTTTTCCTGTGAGGACAATTCAGTACACAGAGTGTTATTTCAGGAATTACTTTGTAAGAAAATAATTTTTTAAAATTTGTTTTAAAAACAAAAACAAACAGCCTGAGCCTTCTGATAACCATTAACTATTAGCATCTAATAACATGTTATACCACTCATAGTCTCTCATTTTCTGGAAATGATTTCCAAAAATACTGCTCAACATTTTTATTATAGAAAGCTGAGAAGTAGGGTTAATATTATTAGACTCGTCTATGTTTTAATCCAGCGGAAACCTGGCATTGATCTGATACAGTTCAGGATGATGGAAGGGATGCAGAAATAGCCAGAGAATGAGATTAATTCCATGTTCAGGAACCTGATCTGAGCTTCCTGAGCCATATGTGAAGTAGCAATGCCAGAAGGCAATAAGCACTCCCACCTAGAAAATGGATTCCACATATTTAAAAAAAAAAAAAAAAAGCAAAGAGGTTAAAATGGCCAACTTCAACTTTTCTCTTCCAAGGATGAGAAACTGGAAAGTGCTGAGGGATTTTGTCTCACTACCTAACCACTTTTAGGAGGCATCTCATTACAGAGCTTCCAGAAGCAGAATTGGCATTGGGAGAGCAGTCTGCACAGGAGCCACATAGCTAGCGGCAGAAATCTTCCAGCTGTGCAGGATGAACAGGGTTGTGTTTTCCCAAGCTGGCCATCTTCCTAATTCAAATTTCCTCAAGCTTCACCCCTAGACCTTGAAGAGCACTATCCTAAAGAGTAGGGCAGGTGAAAGCAGGGACCACAGCTGAAAGTTTATGCTTTTTCTTTTGTTTTTATTTGTATTCATATTGCTTTCAAATAGTATTCAAATTAGTGTTCTAATTCAAATTGCCTAAAAGACCACCAGAGAGAAAGAATGTAAATGTTAGTGATTTAGTATTTCTACTGCTTCTCCTGAAGAAGGAGCATATCACAAAGCACCTGTGATAGGTTCAAGTGGTCTTCAATGAAAGTATGTTTCTAAGGACAAAACAAAAACAGGGAAAAAAATGCAGGCCTTTGCAATCACCATAAATGATGAATTAAATTATGAAATAAATGACTGCGGAAACAATAGAATATTAAAGGTTTAATAGTTGTTGTAATTATGTGATTTTAGTTCTAAGATTATCTTTCATACAGGCTGATTCCCTCAGCTATCTGACTATCTGATCCCAGATACACTTTTTCATGGTGTTTTTTACCCCTTAAACCTCCTGTCTACAGAATGACAGAGTAGTATCTTACCTCCTCCAGCCAATTTGGTCTCCCTGTTTTTCTGCCCCTCCAAATAAACTGGAAAAAATCTGATAGATAATAGCAATTACTTCATCAGTCATGCACTCACACCGTACTTGCACTACAGCAACAGATACTAGGCTCTGCAAAAAGATTTTAAAAATACAGTGATATCATGAGATTAATAAAAGTATTTATAAGCTTAAAATGAACAAAACAGAACAAGCTCATGATACTGGTTTTGAACCTTTTGAAACTATTCTGCAATTGAGTTTCTGCTATTGCCACAAGGCCTAAGAAGACCTCTTGCAAGGTATTCATCCAGAGCCAGATGCAAGGTGAGGAGACAAGGTTCATCTGGGACACGTAGGTACCGAGGAAATGGAAAACAATAATTAAAATAAGGAAAAAGATTGAACTATAAAAAGACAAAATCCACTTTAAGCCTATATAATCATCAGACTTAGAACAAAAAAAGGATGTCTATCACTGATGGCTTGCTGTATCAATCTTATTTATTGTGCCTTGGCCCAGGGTGTAAATCAGTTGCAGAGACAGGAACATTCCAGTCTCCAGACTGATGGTAAAAGGCTGTAAACGATTTCCCAGATGCAATGAGAACGAAGTTTGTATCCCATCTAGACACACAGAGTGCTTTTTCCAAAGGTACGGGATAGGTCAACGCTCCTTGCCAGGAAGCTCTGTCTGGCAGTCTCTTTTCCAGCCTTCCTCTAGCCAGCAGAAAGGCCAAAACAAATTTGTCATATTTACCTGCCAGCTTCTGCCTTCCAATTTTCCTAGACTTTTCATTAGCAGATTGAAAATTCATTACTGCAGGCAGCATAATGGGAAATCAGAACGCCGGTGTCGTCCTCTTTACCCAGGAATACTTAGTCTCAATGTGCACCAGCAGGAAGCAGTGATCTTTGCCATTCTGCACTGGCACATTAACATGGTGTCTAATACTTAACATGTCGACTTCCAAAGTTACTCTGCCCATCAAAAACTATAGAAAATATAAACGCATAAAATATACATGTTTGTTTGTTTTTTTCTTAAGACAACCTGAGAATCAGAAGCACAGGGAATTGTTTACATAAAGTTGGAAGAAATTTTTTTCATGGGCATGAATGAATTGGGAAACATCTATATTCGATATTAATTAAACATTAAAATACTTTTCTATGAGCAAAACCTAGAGTCTTTTCCTCGCTAAGGAGGAAGAGAGAGCAGTCACGGACACGAATCAAACATCTCACATGACAAGGGGGGCTACCATGCTTATAAAAGTTAAAGGCACTTATTCCTAAAGAAGAAAAAATTACAGGTGGCCTGCAAGCCCCAATAACCCAGTCATTGAACAATACAACTACTGTTTCACCTTTTTCCAGTTTTAAAAAGCCAGTCATTTTGTCAATCATTACTATTTTTCAAACTCCTGACTATCAAATACCATTAAAATGGTATTACTTTCCAACCATTTAAAAGAGTAAAAAAAGACCACAGCTTCTTGTAAATAGTCTTAGCAGAATTAAAGAGTATCATCCAGGATTATCACAGTCAGATGAAATACAGACTATATAGGACTATATAGGTCAGTGCAGTGTATTTGCTCTCTCTGCTCTACTGTACTCTATTTTTCACTATGAAGTTATCCTTCAAAACATAACCAATATTCTTTCAAAGTTTTCCCATTTCTTCTTTTCTAGAAAAAAAAAATAAAATCCCATTTTACCCTTTGGTGCCAAGTTTCTGTCCCTCTGTCTAACCACTAGAAAAAAACCCTCAATCAATGTGTTGAAAAAATCACCTTTCACAGTGAAACCCAAGTATTTAGAAGGTCAAATTTCAACGTCAAAGAAGGAAAATCATAACAGACCTTTGTAGTAGACAGAATGACCCAATCTATGTTTTTCCCCAGGACAATGGAGTTGCATTAGAACACAAGTGAGGTGCATTATTATTTGGTAGGCTGCAAAAAAAATGGCTACTGGAAAATGACACTCTTTGATAGAGTTTGAATTTGAAATGATTTGTTCGTGTTTCACTAAGAAGGTTTCCTTTTTGCTTATATCAGTTTTCTTCTCTGCTTGGGACATTTGAGGTTGTTGTATTTTTTGTTTGTTTTTAATAAAATTTCTTTTAGGAAAATCAGATATAACTTTGGAACTAGATGACTAAGCTATTAGTCTCTGCATGAAACGCAACTGAAAATAGTTAAAGAACTAGACAATTAGGAGCATACTTTGTCCAAAGTCTGCTGAACACGTAACCATGAAAGGTATTGTAGATGTAAAGGATCTTAGCCACTGATGTGTGTTTCTGAAACAGAATGCCATGGGACCCCATTAGATAAGTTTAAATGGAAACAACACATATGAAAATGGCTTTAAAAAAATCACATAATCACATGATAAACATTTGAGTACAAAAAATGTAAACTCTGTGGTAATAGAGATGTATAAATTAAGACAGCAAAATTCCAGATCATAATTAGCAAGAAGCACCTGATAGTGTTTTAGAGAAGCTGGGAACCTCCCAGCTTTGGTCCACTGGCCCTGAGGAACGCAAGGAAACAATTCTTGTCTACTTGCCCTGTCTAATGCCGAGCCTCCACTTAAACCATGCAAACATTTTTTGCATTTGGATGCTAAAATACATAACCTTTTAATTCAAAGTATTTGTGAACTCATATCACCTGCCAGATAAGAATCAAAAAAGTACGCAGCAAGTGGTTTCAGTGCAGACTAGCCTAAGTGACACATACATAAGGTCTCAAGAGGCCCTCCTCACCTGTGCATGTTGCAGTAAAATAAAACAAGGTTGTTTCCTGAAAGTTAACCTATTCCAGTATATCACAGAATCACAGAATTGTAGGGGTTGGAAGGGACCTCAAGAGACCATCGGGTCCAACCCCCTGCCAAAGCAGGTTCCCTAGAGCAGGCTGCCCAGGTAGGCGTCCAGATGGGCCTTGAGTATCTCCAGAGAAGATATCGTACTATTTACATTAGTTATATTTTCTTCCATTTCAGAGTTGCCTACTTTAAGGTTTTACATTACTGAAATTCTCCTGGGACTTAATTCTGCACCCTCCAGGAATACAGGACCCTTTGTGATGGGGCACAGGCATGGCATCATAAGCAAAGAAAAATCTGGAAGTTCTTAGTGGTATTCTAAATGTGCAAGTGGAAAACCCCAAACATACAGCTCCTTCCTTTGGAACTAGATTTTCCCAAATCACAAAAAAAATTCTGGTTGTTAAAATTCTTTCTGAGTTTGGTTATTGGAATAACTTTGCCTTGCTTCAAGATGGAAAAATCTTGTATTTTTGGATGTTAACTGAAGCAAGAGTTTTGTTCACAAAGCACATCTCTTCTACTATGACACAAACAATTATAAAAAATGAAAATAATACGTGCAACTCCGATCCTCAAGTTCTTGTTTTCTCCCTCTTAGAGTTTTCAGAGAAACCTGGTCTGTCATTATACTATTGGGTTTTTTGTTTTTTGTTTTTTTGTTTTTTTTTACACAGATTGACATTTTTACCCCCTTAGAAAATATATTATTGATTTTTTTTTGCCTATTTACCTGTTGTAGGGCATAGTCATATAATTTCTGTAATTGCATCCTACATTTTCTGTACTTGACATCACAGTGATGATGCTGGACTAAATAAAAGACAGACCAAATCCCTCCAGCAGTAACTTCTCTGCAAGTGCCCTGACTTCCATTGTGCTGAAGACAAAATGTAAACTCACCAGCTCTCAAATTCTCATCTTGCTTTTATTCTGAAGGAACTGATCAAAAATTTGGGGAAGAGAATGATGGACTTTCAAATGTTAGCTAATAATCTGCAAGAATATTTGGCAATTACAAGTTAAGTTGCAGCACTCAAAATTGCTATTGGTACTTAAAAATATAAAGGTTCTAAATAACATGAAATGCAAACCTTACAGAGATCTCTGGAAATATAATACTTCCTCATATAAAGGGAATACAAGTATGAAAAAACATATGTGCAAGTAAGAATGTCTGTCAGCCTGTAGAGAGATGTCATTCGTAAGGACTAGTGGCAAAATTAGCAATTCTAGGTATTCAAATACTTTTCTCCCACGTGTATCTGCCACAATTATTAAAGCTACCATAGGAAAAATTTCCAAGAGTAGGCAGAGAAGTTAGTTCACAATTACAGGCAGACGTTTCCCAGGACAGAAGCAAAACCCAAACTGTTTAGGTTAGCAGAGAAACACCAGGTTTTCAGGGCTGAAATCTTCCATGCTGAAGACTTGCTTCTTCGTATTATGTTTCTATAATAAGCACCCTGATGGCCTTTGAACATCAGCTGCTTCCTGTGCTTAAAATTCACCATCACCACCTACTTCTACAGTCCTCCTCTTTATGTTCATCAGCCTCATGAAATATGTTTGGTAGACATCTGGTCTTGACCATCCTAACTGAAGCACAACCATGTTCTTATATTACCTCAAAAATAGCACGTGAGATCACTTCCTCAAAATAAAGATTTTGTTCTTCCATACTGACACCAGCAGACTAATAGCAAGTGCTGTTCAGCAGCCATTTCAAGGCTGAATCCACTGGTTCTATAATGGAAATGCACCCTAAAATTTAGGCACCACACATTCTGCAAGTGCATGGCTTTGCCAAACAGTGAAATAGAAAACTATTTTTTTTCCTCTGCCAAACTCATTGTATTTGCCTGCTATACCATCTTAGTCACCATCGTTCTCCATTTTCAGTGGAGATCTTGATGAATGAGAAAGAATCAGCAGACATCCCTGTTTTTTAGGCTGTACCTGTGCTGCACAGTGCCTGTGTTCTGTGATGGGCTGTAAGATCATTCAGACTGAGGACCTGATCTGAGCACAGTATGGCTTTCTTTTACCTATACGCCCAGACTGCCTTTCATTGGAAAGCAGGGTTCAAGTTGAAGGGAGAAGAAAACGAAGAGGAAAAGAGTAGTGCTTGCCCAGGGCTCACCCCAACACTAAACGAGGACATGGACATGCTGACAGGCAGGGCCTGGGAAGTGCTCCTGAGTCCCAAAGTTCAAATATCGCCAAAACAGGAGAACAGTCAGAAAGCAGAGAGAAAGGGGCACATCCAAAGAGTGGCTAAGAGTTTAGGTCCCACACTCTGCATGCTGACAGCTCAGTGAGGTGGGATTACTCTTGATCATGCCATCCTTGTCTTAACCCTCTGTATGGCTCTTGATATCATCATAAATGGGAGAGTGGAAGGGGATCTTTACAACAGCAAGCTCAAGAAGAAGCCCAAACACATCCATTTACCCAAGCGAAAGACAAAGCTATGAACAGAATGGAACATTTTAGAGATTAATATTTTAGAAAAGTCACAAACACTGACATCAGACATACCAAGGTCTTTAATTCTGGCTACAATTCTGGCTTTAATTCTGGCTACCTATACTGTTCAAAGTGGCATTCCCTAGCATTCTGCCAACAACACGTAGTTGAAGTATAAATATCCAAGCAACTTTTAAATACATTAAAACATGAATTAAATATCTTAAGAAAAAATTAATCTGCAACGAAGTGATTTAATATCAGTTCTTCTGTAACGAGTATCACAGATGTTTTTAAAATCCCATGTCTGAAACAGTGCTTATGTTTTTTTTTTCATTATTAATAAAGACCTTCAGAAATATACCTCTCAGCAGCACTATTTAACATACCTTCCTCTCAAAATGATTTATACAAAAAGGCTAATTACATTCTTCTACCAAAGAAAGTGTACATTATGGAGTATTCTTACCACTACTAGATATGAACAAAAAGAATTATTTGTTATCAGATAGAGCAAGAGCACTTTGGGGCACCTCAATCTTAAACTATGTATCACAGTAAGTCATTGAAAAGAGATTTCAAAGGCAAACAACAGTTTTAACTTGAGTTCAAATACCAACTATGTACACTAACTTCAAAACACTTCTCCAGAACGACTTCTCCTATGATACCTACAGGAAATCAGCCAACATTCAATGACTAGACAAGGGAAGTGAAGCAGTGTTATTGAAAGTCTTGAAATTTTCCCGAAATTCCTCATTTATTTATATAATTGCAAAGACCTTTTAAAATATCTACAAAAAATATATCTATTTTTGTAGGTAGAAATGCACGTTGTCATGATCTCACTCAGGAGAGAAGAAAGCACCTACCCTTCTGTAGCAGCAGTCCCTGGGCTGCCCTTTCTAGGACAGCCAACAAAGACCAGGTTCTCGACCCAGATGAGCTCGATTCTACAGAAAGGCTCCTTTTCCAAACCTGAGAGAGAAGGAGGAGGAGGGAAACACCTCCCTTTCCTCACCAGAAGAAAAGCAAAGCAAAATGGCTACTTTTACGAACCTTCCACATAATCTTCTCCCTCATTTGTGCAGCTGAACACTTGCGTTCTAGCTTTGCCTCACAATAAAACAATAAAAGCCTCTCTACATACATACCCATATGCATAATTTCATCCTCCCCATCTTTTAATTCTTGGTCAGTTGTAAACTCTTAATGTAAGGATTATATTTTTACCTTTACAAGACTTGCAGTAGCAGTACTATGACATTTCTCAAGGTCTCCAAGTGATGAGTGAATTTAAACACCTCATGACAACAGGGATCTGTTCAGCCTGCAGTGTGGGAGCCATCTACACCACCTGATGATTACATACGTCAGGAAGATATATTTAAGGAAGACATTCTTTTCTATGAGGGTGGTGAGGCACTGGTATAGGTTGCTCAGAGAAGCTGTGGATGCCCCATCCCTGGAAGTGCTTAAGGCCAGGCTGGATGGGGCCCAGGGGAACCTGGTCTGGTGGGAGGTGTCCCTGGCCATGGCAGGGGGGTTGGAGTTAGATGGTCTTTAAGGTTCCTTCCAACCCAAACCCATCTTTAATTCTATGATATATACTGATAGTGCATCTTTCACGCCTCCTGTTAAAGCCAAGTATCAGATGAACAGGAAAAAAAAAAAAAAGCCTAAACTTACACAGAAACTCCCTCCTTCTGAAAGCACTCTCTCAGTTGTCCACATACGGGGCACAAGTGCTTAAAGAAATTCACAACTAGAAGTAAGGCTGAATAGATGTCTGTTCCAGTTTCAAAAATGAACCTCGTCTGCTTATTCCTTTAAAGATTTTAAAACCTTTTTATTTGAGAAACTACTGTGTTCCTTTTTAGAGCTTTCCTTCCCACAAACTCCTGGTTGCACGATTATTTACCTTCTCTTTATAAAGTCTTGATGAATCAAAGAACTGATGCTCAATTAATTTTTCCATTCCTTCTACAAACTTAATTCTATGCAGTGAACATGTCAAAGGTTTTTCAATTATGCAATGCAATTGTACATCCAACATGGTACAAGAGTCACAAAGAAAAGATTATTGTTTTAACAGATTTCTCCTACCCACTAAAGAGATAAGCTTTCCTAGAAGTGCCTGAATATCACTTTGCCACAAGTATCACGTCAACAGTTGGTTGCATGACGTCTTCGTCTTCAAGGGCTCGCTTACACAAACTCACATGCTTTCAGAGTTTTCCACCTTAGGAAGAGATTAATTGATCCTCCTGCTTCAAAAGGATAACCTAACCAACAAAATACAGTGGGGTATAAAAGGAAAGCATTGTGAGTTGTGTAAAGCAAGCACTGCCTTTGGTCTTACCTGCTACAAATTTAGCTACCCCGCATAACTTCTGGGAGCCTGTTCTGTGTTGTGGAGCAGAAGCAAGGTATTCATGTGAGGTCCATATTTCAGCTAGCAGGTGAGGTCTGCTGCTTGGTTCACAAAGGCATTTAATGCTCTTTCAGCTTGCAGAGAACTACTCAGCAAAAAAAAAAAAACTGATTAAAAAGATAAACAAGCAAAAATCTACAAATTTAAGATTCATGTTACTTCCTATTATGGTTAGATTTTCCTAGTCTGACACATTTCCAGTATGATTTCAAATGGCTGCATTCTTTTACTGCTACTACATACAGCTCTATAAGCATAACAAATACTTCAGAGTAAATATTAAGCTTTCCAGCATAGCGTGATATTCTGAGCTCAGATCTATTCACTCACGATAGCTTTCAGATCTTTGTTCTTCTGGTATTTTTAAATGGATCCTATTTTGCTGAAAAAGCAATTGTATTTGTGTATTCAGTACCACTTATCTACATTTTCATTTCCTGCTGATTTAGCTCCATCTTTAAATTGCTCACACAGTGCTGGCAATTCCAGCTAATTTAGGGCTTTCACTGCCTTGGAGTAGATTAGTGTAAAAATTTTCCCAAAGCCAGTAAATCCACCAGCAGCATCTAGAGCTGAAGAAATGGATGATTGTGCATTTGATCAGATAATACAAAGGTATCCAGAATCTGGATACATGCATTTGATGCACTCATAGCCAATATGCTCTTTGGTCATCTTTCTTTATCCCCCTGTCTCCACCACAGAATTAACTCATGTTGAAATCAGCGTTAACTTTAACTGACATCCTGTGCATTGAAACCGTTTCTTCTAAGGGCCTAATGCTTACTATTCAACTCATCTAATCTGTGAGAGGATACAGTGCAAACCAGTGCAACCCATTGGCTCCTGACTCAACACCTTCATGTAACAGTAAAAACTATACCTCTGAGCAGTAATCCAATTTCACCCTTCGTCTCCTACACTACTGTTTTCTTTGGCTGCTCTCATTTGAGCTAGGCTAACTTCTCACAAAGTAATGCGAGCAATTTAAGTTTTCTCTCAAGTTATAACTGGGAGCCAATGTATAACCTGACTAGGACAAATTATATGTGGCCAAATGACAGGGTCAGAATGTAAAATTAGGTAATCAGAACAAAGTTAGGGTAAATAAAGTATTTCCTACACCTGAATGGCAACGATGTTACAAAGCGCCATACCACAGACCAGCTGCAAAGCAGAACAAGTAAATTTAATGGCTGAAATTCACGCACAAAATAGTTACTATTCACAACTAAAATAAGAAATTCCATCAATCAGGCCAAACACATACACCTGACAAATCAAGCTATGCTAAGCAGGTACAAAACCAACAACCATGGCACAGAGAGTGAACTCCTGTCTTAATGTATGTACACAGTACAATAAGAAAAAAAATCTACCTAAACATGAGAAGGGTCCTTTCAGATCCTTTTTGAGTTATGCCTAGAGAGCAACATTGGCTGCACTTCAGGTGTGCCTGTGCTCCCTACCATTCCTTGCAATCCAAGGCACATTCCCAGGTCCCTCTTCATGTCCCACCCAGCAACCGCTAATCCCTGAGTACCAGTGACATCCTGGTTGATATTTCTTTAACAATTTTATTATTAGGGTTTTTTTCAGCCTACAAATGCCATCTCAGGCATTTCAGCACAAACAAGTGCTCTCTGAAGGACCACTGAGGAAGCCTTAAATCACACTTATTCTGCTTTAAGCAGATAAAAGATTTTTAGAAAAAAATGGTTTTCCATTTTCCTCAATTTCGAGGAAACAAAATTCATTTCTTCCAGATGAAAAAAGGCTACAAAAATCCTTCTTCCATACAAATCACCGTTCTTTTAGGAGGTAATAAGCCTCTCAAAAAAAAAATGTTTTTCACACTTTGCAAACTCTGATTTGGAAAAACAATCAAGGAATACAACGCTCCATCAACACAACCAAGACAAAATTACTTCCGGATTTTTCATACCTAACCCTGCGAAAGGCAAGGGGACTGACCACGACAGACCTGCTGGTAACCATTTCACATCCTACCAATTTTTTGCTATGTTACAATTATGCAAACATTCATCATCTGCAAGGCCTGAACTTTTAACTCTAATACAGACTGCTAAGTATTCTCTTTTCCCCTCTAAACTATTAGGCATCTTTCCACTCCGCTAAGCTCACTCCAGTGTGTACTTAACATACTTCAACGTTAAAGCAACTTTTCTATTACTGGCAGCATCAAATTATATGTATGTAGGTACAGATGGTTGGGGCGCAGCCCTTTCCCACCGAACCTAAGTAGAAAGCCAGCACCCCTGTTCGGAGCAATCTCATGATCCTATGGCAATTTCTCAGGCGTGCACCCGGCTTCTTCAATGCTCGTTTATGACTTTCTCGACTACTTAAGCATTGCTTAGAAACTAACACTTGTCTGACAAATTAGAGTACTCACTTATAAAGCATCCATTTTCGCTCTGAATTTTTTCAGTCCTACCATCAGGAGTTCTCCTAAAAATATGACATCAGAATTTAGATTGCTTGCTTAACGTGAGTAGAAGCCAACGTTCAATAATGACACTAATTACAGTCTAATAATTCTGAAGAACTAAATTTGTAAAGTTCTTTTTAGGACAGCTCTCAGACTACATCTATCCTAGCAAACCTGCTTAAAATGTTCCTGGGCACTGGAATTAAATCCCCAATTCTAACAACTTTTTGCCAGCTTGCTTTCAGCCTATGCTGGCTGTTCATGCCCCAGACAATCCTCAGGCATTGTTCAGGCAGAGCGTGGGCCATGCATCATTCCCAAGAGAGCTTGCCTGCAGCCCAGACTGGAGAAAAATGGGATTTCAGAGTATGGATGCAGCCTCTTCCCTGCCAGTGGGCATCAGTAACAAAGAATGGGCCACATCCCATTAGTTTACTAGTATGGATGTAACCACAGGACAAGTAACTTTTGCCTCAGCTTTTTAATCCAGGTTTCAAAATACCTCAACGACTGTCCTCAAATCCTTACCTCTAATCCTTGCAAGTACCAGTCATATTCCTGCTGCATTCTGAAAAAGTAGAATATGCCATCCCAAGGCAAGGAGGTTACTCTGACGTCAGGCGACAAAGGGACACTGAGCGTATCAGCTCCATTGGGGCTACTGTGAGGCAAACGCCAGCCCGTTCCTAAAAACACAGTCCTCGTTGAGAGAAGAGTAAATTAACCACATTTCACCACTGTGCATGTCCAACACACAAGGCCATTAATAGAGAATAGCTCACATGCTGTAAGCACTCATTTTAACTTACTTTAGAGCAACTCGCCCATTTTCCAACACCGTAGAGTAACTAAAGTCCCTTCAGACATGGCCAACAGGTGCATAAACCTGTGATGCTTGCGATGCTGGGTATTTCTGAACAGCACGCACACAGCAGAGGCAGACAACTATCACTTGGTCTCCTCAGAGCTTGAAGCCTGAGGATTATTGTACGCAGGGCTGGCCAGGTTCCCTAGAGCAGGTAAATGCAGCAGCCGCTCTCCCGGAGCGAGCCCTGATGTTCAGCTGGAGGAAAAGGTTACCAGACAGCTGCTATCTTGGCAAGATTAACTAGGTTGTCCATTTTAATATTCATCTGTGAAGACACAGCTGTGCCTTCTTAACTTCCAGACGCCATAATAAATAGATGAGGCAATAGGTGGTAAAAGAAATCAGAATCTAGGGAACGTTAAACCTGTTTCTATTTATTCTGTACTAAATGTGGTTCTAAAAAGCAGGGAAGTTTTACAGGAAAATCTATCATCCAGGAATGAACCATGAGGGACTTTCATGGTCCTGGTGAAATGATGTTACTTGGGAATTCAGGTAGAAATTTGCGGCTGAAATGACAGCTACCAAAATAGCTCCAGCGACATTTGATTCGGCGTAAGGTCACAAAGACAACATTCAGAGACACATGAGGGAAGACTCATAAATTTCATGATCACTGGATCCCAATCTGACCTCACATTAAAGGACTTTTTGATGGTTAAGAGAAGCTTTGCTATCATGAGATGAGTACAAGATGCAGAAAGTCTGTAGTATTGGGTAGCAAGCTGAAATCTAATAAAACTAAGAAAAAAAATTTACTATTTGCTTCAAGCAACAAATAGTCAAGGACTGTCAGTAACAAAGCCTACATTCAGGATGCCCTACATTAGACTGTGAAAGACCTTGAAAAGACCTACATTAGACATACAGAAAAGACCTACATTAGACCTAAAGACCTTGAAAAGACCTACATTAGACCTTGAAAGAATCTCTTAGTTCAACTGCACATCTCACCTGCAACGAATCTTGTGAGTAGATAATCCCTTCTCTGAAGTAAAGCACCCTGGGCCTACAGGCAGAGGTATCTGTCCGGAGTATTTAACCACCCAACGATCAATGCCAACTGCTCCAACAGTTGCTGCATCTACTCCAGGTCTTGCTGGAGTACCTCCCACGTTAGGATGGGACACCAGGTCATGACTGTCAAGGAGGCGTATCAGGAGCCACAGAGACAGAACAAAAGCATTTTCTGTTCACTTCTGTCAGCCCTGATCAACTTGAGCCAACTAAACTTTTCTCTCCAAGCTGACAGGAAGCTGCAGAACGGTCTCAGGTCCTCTGTCCAAAGAACCTGTAACAAAATTGGAAATAACCACTCCATGGAGGGGAAAAAACAAACAAACAAGGACTTGGTATAGGGCAGGAGGGGAATGACATGCAGTCAGACTCATCAGTGAGGCATTTATTAGCCTGTGCTGAAGGGAAGCCAGCAATGGCACTATTGGAGACTACTCAGCTACGATAGCTCTGCAAGGGCCCTGGGCACATCCCCAGCAAACCAGGGGATCTGAACTGTCGACTGAACCTGGCTGTTATTCCCAGGCCCACCCAGTGCCTGAAGGCCGTGGGGCCAGGCCCCAGTGGGCAGGGTCTGTGCCTCCACCAGCCTTGTTATCACACCCGGCTCCCAGCCCTCTGCAGGGCAGTCAGCGCTTTCTGCTCCCTGACAAGCTGCTCAGAGTTTCCATCCTCTTATCTGGATGACAGATTAGAAGGTATTACGGAGAAGAAAAAACATGGTTATCTTCCAAATCCTCACTATTGTTTTTCTAGAAGTTCTCCAGCTGCCTGCCACAGCCTGATTCTGCTGGAATTTGTAGTTTCCCAGCACAGGTCACTATGTGATCCCCCTGCTCTCGAAGGAGCCCAGGACACTGTCAGTGCTTTTGATGAAGGTCTCTACCTGTTTGAATGGGAGCTCCATGAACCTCTGTTGGTATTCCTGACGTTCACAGCAATGTTTTATACGAGTGGCCAATGTTGAATACATCAGTGGAATTTTCTTGCTTTAGTTCTTTGTGGAAGTGTTAACATACACTAGAGTTCAGTTCAGTGTTTCATCCTATTCTTTGAATTTTGTATGTATATAAACATCAACGAACAAAAAGCAATGACAGCCCTAGAAGCAAAGACCAGAACTGACACTTTCCTCTCTTCCATGCCCATCTAGAACTTGCTTTTCTTTCACCCTTCGTACTCCTACATGTTTGCACGGCTACTCAGTTTTAATAGAAAAACTGTATATTCCTACCCAAACATCCCAAAACTTGTAGCATTTTGGCTTAGATATAATCAAAACTCTTCAAGCTCAAAGAGGCCTGAAATTAGTTCCAATTCAGGAAAATGCTCAAATCACATATATTCTTATGCAAATGTACATAGAAATGTCACTGCAGCATTCAGTTTTGGCTCAGGTTTCCCTGGTTAGTAAACCAGAGAAAACATACAAGCAGCTTTTTATCTGACCCTTAGCATACAGTGAACCTTAGGCAGAAGATGAGAGCATAACCCCCGAGAATTCATTCTGTTTGAGAAGACACAGATACCCAAAGGCCTTTTAAGCCAAACACTGATGCTCAAAGCAAATTCAGATCCCTAAAAAATTTGGCAGCAGTGGAAAGCAGTTAACCTGGACTGTTGTATGGAACATCCCAATTTAGGATGGATTGGATTTAGGACCAGATTGTGCTCTTTGTCTTGTGTATGGTCAGGTTACAGCAGCCCTTACTGTTCAGCTTTGCTCCGTTTGCACTAAGGCTTTAATACCTCTCAGCCCTCATTTCTTGGTTACACTGGACAAGGGAGTTTTCTGTAGAGTGGGTGGTCTGAGGCCTGGGTATCAAATTAGCATAACAACACACTGCAGAGCATTTCTTCCAAGGATCACTGCATTCTCCAAACATTAACTAATTATTTTGCCAACTAGTGATACATATTCATGAAGAATGAGGCTGTCCTAGCTCCTGGGAGAGGTCTCTTCCTAGCTCCTTAGTGTCTGCTAAAGTTTCTTTCTCGGTAACTTTTAATTGGTGCAATGAACTTGCTCTACTACTCTTCCATCTCCATCACTGGTTGCTCAGGCTGAAGGCCGAAGTAATTAAGCTCTGCTAATAACAATAAAGGCATTATCTACAAGCACATGTTTGACTGATCTTCCTGTCAAGCCCTCACATGAAAGACAGCGCCCTTGTCTCAATTGTTCACACTCCCTTCTAAGGCTCTCATTGCTTCATATTTTCCTAAACGATTCCGAGATCCCAAATGAAATATTTTACTGGTGTTACCATTTAGTCTACTCAGAAACTGAAAGAAAAAATAATATAAAAAATTAAACACCAAAAATATTTAGTCTAATTTACTTCATGAATAATCCAAGAGTCACTACAGACACTTCATAACTATTCCCAGAGTACCAAAGACCAACAAGAGCCCCCCACCGCGGCCATGCTCCCTTGCACATCGCCCAGGAGAGCCATGAGAGCTGCTGACCACCGGGCCTGTCTGTGCACAGCGAACACTGAAGTCACAGATCTGCCCTAAAGCTGGACTTCTCCTACTCTTTTCTGACCAAAAACTCAAAAGAGCAAAGAGAAGGGAGAGGCCTATTTTTCTTCCCTCCTTTTCTTTTCCCCCAAAACATCCATAGTTCAGAAAGTACTATGTAGATACCTATCAGAAAAATTGAACCAAGCTTCACCAAGGCTGGATAAAGAAAATAATTTTACATCCACAGAAATTGCATCACCACCGCTGTCCCGACATCACTCAAATGGCCTATTTTCACAGAGCAGTTCCTCAGCCACACAATTTTTCCAGCTCCCAAATCATTTGCAGAATGGCAGGCATTAAGCAGGCCACGATATCACATAACTGGATCCAGCTGGCCAGAAGCGTACAGAAAGCCAAGCATGAACCACTCTCTTAATATGAAAAGTTGCCATGAACGTATCACGAGGCCAGGAGAGAAAACCACGTTACGAAGAAAGGAATTAAGAGTGAAAAGCCAAGTTAGAGAAGTGAAGCCAGGTGAAGCAAGCAGCGGGCCCCCGCAGAACCGTCACGGTGCGGCGGGGCTGTGAGGGCAGGGCCCGGCAGCAGGGCCCGTCCCAGTCCCACCAGGAGCAGGGCAGAGGGGTACCGGGGCAGCCCCAGTCCCAGGCACCCCCTTGGGGCCAGGCTGAGGGTCCCTGGGTTGGCTCGGGCTGTGGGGAGCTGGAGCCTGGCCCTGCTGCGGTGTAACTGGGGCTGGCAGCCCTGGGCACTGAGCTGGGGTCCTGGGCAGTCAGGCATCCTTAATGCAGTTAAGGTTTCACAGGGTAAAACAGTGATGTTGGATTTCAAAGAGGCAAATATTAGTGTCTCTAAACTACTTTCATTAAAATTAACTGAGATTTTTTAGTAATAAACAGAATAAAGCATATAAGATAAACTATGTGCAGTGTTGATCCTTTTCCACGTGAACACCATGGACTACAATTTACTTTGGTACCAACGGGCTAGTAATCTAAATGTCCAATCCCAGCGAGTAAATGGGCACACCCTATAAAAGTTTACTATGCCAGAAAGGTTTGCTTAGCAGGACAGAAACCCTACCCAAGCAGTGGCTGGAAAATCAGGATAACAAACAAAACCAAAAAGCAAACAATATTTTTTAAACACATAAGACCATAATGCACTTGCTCATGGATCATCAAAACCAGTGACACAGAACCACAGCATCAACTAGGTTGGAAAAGACCTTCAAGATCACCTAGTCCAGCCATCAACCTGACCTACCAAGTCCCATCATTAACCGTGTCCCTTAGTGCCACATCCAGGGGTGGGGATTCCAGTGCCCCGGGTAACAAGTTTCAATGCTCGACCATCCACTCCATGAAAAAAAAGCTTCCTAATACCCAATCTAAACCTCCCCATTTAGTCCACTAAGCAAGCCATTACAATGGCTAAATATCTGAATAAACACTTCAATTAGCAAGGAGCCAGTCTTTAAGAAGATAATTTGCTCCTCCTTTTCCTCCACAGCATCCTTCACAGAAAAATTCCCATGTTCCATCACAAGAAGGAATCTCAAAGAAGAAATTATGGAGCAACACAAAAATCTAAACACAGACACCTTTAAGCAGCTTACATAGACTGCCACAATCACCTTTACAAATTCAGAAAGAACCAAGATATCAAAGTGAAAGGCTGCTTATAAAAATAAACCCTTAAATATATCACTATCCTCCAGATTATTTTCAAGAAATAAATGAAGAAAGAAATCACTGATGTAGCTCATTCATTCCACAGGAAGTAACAGGAAAGCACAGCTTAAACCAAACCAAAAAACAACAACAAAATACTGGGAAAGACATTCAGAATATAACACCAAACTCCCATAATTTCTGCAATGACAAATCAAATTCCTCTGTAATTGTTTAGCCTTTTCTGAGTTAAAAACAAAAAGGTGTGTATATAACACACACACACAGGCACACACACACACACATATACAGTTTTATATAGAGAGAATGGACCAAAGGTTTTCCCAAAGGTTTTGGCAAGACTTTTATGAAAAAGCTAAATACAACTAAAAGCAACTCAGGTATAGTGTGTGTGAATGACTTACAGAATAACTAACGTCTTGAATCTTGGCTGCCTCCCAGTTAAAGAGTGGTGTGGTTTTCCAGAAATCATCAACGCATTCTGTATTTATTAAAGATTTGGAGAAGGAAGCAAACAAAAAAATGGGATATTCTGTATGGGATGATACAAATGTTTTCTGACAGGATGAAGTCTAGAATTTAAAATCTTAAAAAACAGCCTATCAAATCTGAGAAGATTATTAGACAGAATGATAGGAAATGAAATATAATTTGAACAGAAAGTAAAGAAGTATTGGGGATAAAAACCAGAAGCTGAGCATTACTGAACTACCAAGGCCATCAGTGGAAAACTGTCCACTAAATGTAAAAAGATCAGTAAAACACTACCTGCAATATAGAACTATCTAAAAGAACCAAAAAAAATAAACCAGAGGGAATTCTTGCATACATATCAAAGACATGTAACATAAAACAGTAATGCAGCAATATACTACATACAATCATGCTGTTTCATCTCACAAGGTACATCACTAGAAGGAGCATTAAAGTGCATGTACAGTTATTAAATGCTTGGCACTATGGCGTGGAGAGAATTTGCAACTGTAAAGAGACTGCAGATGAGATTTTTTTTTTTTTAATCATGATGTACTGAACTAAAAGCCTTTTGATTGAAACACAGAAAATAAAAAGACCCAAAATGTTAATTAGCCTCTCTTTCTCTTATTTGCTAGCCCAACAAAACCAAATTGCAAAAATAATCCAGTATTTCCCATACCATCTAAGCCATTTGTCAACGCTAAGTGCCAAAACGATTCGGATAAATATTGTAACAGACTGTTTAGTTGCAAAGGAAAAAGAATAAGCAAATAAATAATCTCACAATTATTTATCTGCTGAGTCATTACACTAATACATGGCAAACAAGTCTTGGTCATTTAAAATGCAGATGCAGACGACCTTTCAGTGCACTGCATAATCAGTTGGCGTGGCTGCACACAGCAGGTAGGGAGCGCTTGCTTTCACTGGCACTGAGATACAAGCACAGAAATAGTAACTCTCATCCTAAAGAGCAATGCTCAGACATCCAGGTGTGGGTTAGGGTACTGAAACCAAGAGCAAAAGAAATACAACAACTTCAAAAGAAGTGGTGATGCTAACAGCATTCCCAGTCGTGCCTGTTGCCTGGATATTCCTCTCTCAGCACTTTCACTGCGAGGGATTAAACTCAAGACTTGAAATGCTCTCGCAGTAGGACACCAGCACGTCAGCACACAACCTGAGACTCAAGACCCAGCCAGGCTTTATTCCAGCTCTAGAAACTCGAATTCACGGCACGAACTAGCACGTGGGCACATAACCTGAGAAGACTTGTCCCACATACATGTATTTTTACATTAGATTAATGAAAGCTGAAACACAATTCAGGGAGCAGGCAGACTTCCAGCAGGAGCAAAGCCCGTGTTGCTCAGTCTCTTGGACTAGGACTAACACTACTGATCCCCACTCCAGCAGCAGGCAGGAGGGGACTAGAACAGAGGTTTCCTCTTTTTCCACCACAAATGGGTGAAAAAGTCTGAGGAAGAAGTTCATTCCACTGTGAAGATGGTGCACAAGGAATCCAGCCCAAAACGTAACTTGAAAGGAACAGCACGAAAAAAGGAAAAGCAAAGGTAGAGTAACAGGAGTCAGATTGTATCTTTCATGAATATTATCTTGGAACAAAGCTTTTTTTTTTTTTTTTTTTTTTTTTAAAAAAAAAAAAAAGGGTATTTTTTTTACTAGGAAGACGGAAGAAGTATGCAACCTTCAATGAAGAAATATTCACTAAAGAAGGTGAAAGAGAGAAGACCAGAGGTAGGTGAACTCAACAGAGCATACCGGGTGGAGAAACACAAAGAAAAATTCCAACATCCAGCAGAAGCTATACAAAGACCTATCAATATTTTAGTCATGCATCTAAACCTCCAACAGACTACAAGAGACCATTCACAATGCTGCTCGCTGAAACGACTATGTGAATTCCAGACATCTACTTGTAGTACCAACTACAGAATACATTTCATGCTCAGAATAAAGATGATCCCCCATGATCAGAGATGATTCTAACGCTGTTTAATCAAATCCATACATTTGGTATTAAATTGCAAATTATTGTGGACATGCACATGCTCTCAAAGTGTAAACTTAATTCTTTAAATTCCCTTGAGTATTACACGGTTTACAAAGCCAAAAAATGCTTCAGTATGATAGCCAAAATATCAAGACACAAACATGTACTGTTTTTCGGACACAAACGTAATCTTTATAAACTAGATTAATGTAGATTAAAAGTCTTTGATGCTGCTCGGTGCTAACGTAAACCCACTTTGAACAGTATGTTGGACTGATTCAGTGACAAGACACTGAAGGAAAGCCATATCCGTGAGAAAGTGAAAATAAATGTACAATGTAAGTAAAAACACATACACTTCTACGAACCGACTTGATTTCATTTAACACACGTTGCAACAGAAAGGAGCAGCAAATTAGAATTTGGGTTCATATTCTCAGAGGTTGGCTAGATCTGGCCTCACAAGGAGTATATGGATTCCATTAACAAGGGCTTTATTCTAACAAATGGAAATAGAACAATGCAAAAGTATCCTGTTAAGCATGATAAAATTATAAGGTAATTTCATCAAGGGACCTAATCAACTTTGGCTTTCTTCCTGTAACTCATCTGCGTCTCTTCTTCTCTTCTTTAAAGGGATACTGAGCCAAATTCCATTTTGGCTCTACTGTAAATTGGAAGTCAACAAAAATTATCTGCAAAGAAGGGAAAAATCTTTGCAATTGTTTTGTTAAAAACTGAATCAAAAGATAGAAGTCACAGAGCCTGAGAAAAATGTTTGCTCTACAATACAAAGGCAACATCAGCATTAGTTTTGAAAATGTCATTTTATTTCTGAAATGAACTTTCTGAAAATTATGGTGAATTTACCTCCAGATTAAGATTTCATATTAAAATCCTTCCAAAAGCTGAGCTTTAGATGCAGAACTGATCTGTAATACAGGGTATTATGATTTGGTTTCAGGCACTAGGCTATAATCTGAACAATGCAGTCACTGGGAGAGAATTTCAAAGGCACAAACAGCAGCAAAGTGCCTAATTCCTATTAAAAGTCAGCGGGGCTAGGAATCTAACTGCAAAATCTGCTTTTTAGAATATGCTACACTGAAACCAGATCTTAGCAAAAATACCTTATTCCCAGAAGTTATGGACAACTACACAGTTGCAGCTTCTCCAGACAAATGCTTGAGTCATTTCCTAATTTCTAGGACATAATGTAAATCCTTTATCTCTAGATTAAAAATTTATCTAAAGGCAGGGTAATTTAAGGCATTAAATATTTATAAACGTCAATAGCTAAGTTCCTGACTCCTACCAAAATTAACAGAAGTTTTGTTTGAGTAAAAACCACAGCATCACAAGTGCTGTTTAGCTCTCAAAAAAAAGGCTCTTCTGCAAGAACTGCTCAGGATGCATTATTATATTATTGCTGTAAAATGTCTGTCCAAATTACTACACGCATTTTCTAATGCTGCTTCTGCTGTGCCTAAGAGACCGTGTCACATGAGGAACGCAGGGACTGTAACCTGAGCAGGCAGAGCAAAAGTCCATGAGCAGAACGAAAGGATACCCTGCTCAGCATCCAGCAAAAGACTTTCGGGGTCTTCTCTGTTCACCCGTATTCTCAGCTGTACCTCCTCTGAAACATCACTCCGGAAGATGTGCAAAGAGTCAGACTCCTACTCGTTTTGTGCCCTAAAACATGTATGCTTCCCTCTAATCCCAGTATAGAAGGGCTCTACTAATTTTAGATCCAAGTGGTGTAAAGTGTCATAGCTGTCAGATAGCTGGATACCTGAATCTCAGTCCAAAGTAACTTAGTTTTCCAACGCCATTCGACTTTTAACCCCACTTAACTGCTGACCTGTGTTTATATGAAGTTTAAATACATGAAATATAAATCTGTATTTATATTTATCTGCAGTAATTTTGAAACCAAACTATTAAAATATATGTAAGAGCCAACCAAGTTCAGCAGGGCCATGTGGCTATAATCAACAGCAGATTTTGGCCTATGCTACTGAAAAGCCCATCAGAGGCCTAATCCTCCTTGTCTTACAGAAATAGTTACACTAATTGTGTAATTGCAATGTGCAGAATTTAACCCTCGATATAGTTGCTCAGAATCTTTGTCCTTTCTCAGATTTATTTGCAGATATTGTTGGTGTAACTGTACTTGCTTAAAACGTACCCTAAAAAATAAAAAAGATGAAAAAGCTGATAGATGACATTCTGCAGCAAAATGACGTATACACAAGCATAATAAAATTAAATCCGGAAACACGCTAACTTACTTTCATTGCAGCTAAGGCTAAAGTCTAATGTCCTAAGGGATAACTGACCTCAGCAAGAGTATGCCCTGTTAAAGACGGAGCTTTTACTCAGGCCCCGATCTTAGGAAAGGGCTTGTGTGGCTGGATCACCAAAACCCACAAAAGCACCGGCGTCTGCCTACACAGATCGACTTGTAAGATCTGGCTATTAACGTGCCCTTCAGGATCTGACCAGTGGACTGAGTTGTCTTTGTGAGCATTGTTTCACCTGTTTGAAAGCTGGGTTGACTACCAGCATTCAGCACATGAATATTTTCACCCACCACAGAAAAATCACGGCTTTGTTAAATTAAATGGCTTTAATGATGTTTTACAGAAAACATTTCAGGCATGCACCAATAAGCCGCATTCACATTTGACATTTACAAAACTTTATTCTTTTAAGCCTGAACATATAAAATACTTGCACTTAACTTTAAGCATGTGAATAAGCCCATTTTTATTCAGTACAAAGCACTGAATTCTAAATACATGTTGAAGTTCTAGCAAAAAGGTGGAATAAATTCTTCAAAACAGGCACCTTTTAAATAGTGTAGAGAAAAAAAAAAGAATGCATAATCTGGTTTTCATGCAAAAAAAGATCACTTGAGATTAGCGAACTAGATCACAACAAATAATTAATCCCCCCTTATCCAAAACCATAAACTGGGCCAAAACAAGCCTTTTAACACAGTGATGATTGAAATTTATTTTTTCCATGCTTCAACATCTCCCGGTTTGGGCCAAAAAAAAAGCTTAATGGAATATTCCTGTGATTGCTATTTAAAAGGTGTTTCTGACTCAGTGGAAATTGGGAAGTACCAGAAAAGCAATACAACAGACCTTTACTGATCTCTGCCCCAATTCACGTACCAAAGATACTTGAACCGATGGCCAAATTCTGCCCGCCTTAGTCATCCAAGCAGGTATCTTTTAAAGCCAGAGAGACAGAACCACAGCTTACGTATATCATCCAACCCAACTTCAGAAACCACTGCCCAAACCTTGAGACCTCTACACAGACAAAGCCTTGCTGAATTGGCTAGCATTCAGGTTCTCAGTATTTTATTCCCCCAAAATCAAGACCCCTTCGACTTATTTGAAGTGAACACAACTCCACTCAGCAAGATCTGCTTCATATTTAGGATGAGATGCACTGAATAAAATCCTGTCTCTATACAGTATGAACCATAACGTCAGCGAGAACTTGTTGCTTAAAGAAAAAGGAATGTTGAAACCAAGGAAAAGTGCATTCGTACATTTTTTACACGGTGTCCATTAATTTTGTCTGACTTCATAACACAAGCGCCATTAATTTCCATCCTTAATTGAACCAACTTTCTGTTGGCTCAAATTTGTTCTCAGGAGGCTGAACTGCTGTAGGACACGTGCAAGGAACAGGTGAAACTACGTCACCATGATGAAGACCTGGGTGGTGGAAAAGACAGGATTAGGTGATGTGCAGCCAGATAATCCACATGTACCCTGCACTGTGCAACAAAAGACCAATCCTATTTGTCCAAATAAAGAGGTTTCAAGGCTAGAAGCTAGCAGCACCTGAAACGAGGTGTGACAAAACCACTGGAGATGGAAATTCCTCATATACCCTACAAAACTAACACCTATATGCCACCGTTTTTTGTTAATGCCAAAGAAGAAAGAAAATAAATTAAAAGCATCAAGTCAATTACTCACTCGAGTATTTCTGAATTCAAAATCAGAAGCCCTGAAGCAGAAGGTTTGATTAGTTCAGAGCCTGGAGCATAGAACGAGATTTCTGCTGGCTGTCGCTTAAGGCCCTTGAGTTCAGAGTGTAAATAAGGAGTCTCAGCAGTTCACAGATTTCAGAATTAGGACTAAGTCTGATACTGAACACATTTAGGAGCCTCCAAATTCCTGAAACACTGCAGCTTTTTGTTTTCAGACGTACAAAAACCTGTTCTGAGTAAATGGTCCCTTCCTGAATTCAGGTTTAATCCTGGTTAAAGGAGATGGATGACAAGCACCCCATTTTCAATCTGAATTCAAAAACCATCCCCACACAATGTCAGAACAGCTTTTCTTGAAGCTACCCTCAATCGAGCACTATGACAGGCAGATTGTGTTACCTCTGAACCCCTCACAGGCAACAAAGCACAACAGATCGCTTGCTAGCTCTTGCCCATCTCTGACTTGCTTCTCGGAGCACAGAAAACAGACCTGCTTGCTATGCTTCAGCTGAGTTCGTGGTGTGACAGATTTCTTCAAACCAAGAAACACCAATACTGAAACAGAAAACACATCTTAAACAACCCAACCTGAGTTGTGCCCAGTCCCAGACCTGCCCCTCCTGCAGCAAGCATTCTAAGGAAGCAGCGGTCAGGCATCCAACCTAAGGAAAACATTTATGTGATACCTTTCCTGTTGTCAACAGCTAGTTAGGCCAGTCCTATAGAGCCAAAATTCACAGCTGTAATAGGTCTGCATGGACCAGAAAGCCTTACATATTTTAAACTTCTATAGTTCATACAGTTGAAGAATATTCTTGAATAACTGTGATTTCTTTAATACTTAACACTATGAATTAGCTCTTTTTCAGAGACAGCAATCACAGGGTCATTATGAGGTGTTCCTATTTCAACAGTGATGTCAAAGGGAGGCAACTTGATTGCATAATTGTTCAAAATTTTGCAGAAAAAGAGGGCTGTTACTACTCCAATTTAAGTATTTGCTACCTGCACTGAAAAATACAGTTTTGGAGGGGTCGTAAGTTTAATTCTTGGTGCATTATTTAAGATTTATGCCAGAGCAAATCTAATGAATGCACTGTACTTAAAGACTCTGATCTTTAAACTGCTGATCTTCAAACCTTTAATGCTCAAATCATGTTGGAATGCAACAAGGCATACCCTACCCCATCTGGTTGAGATGGCATCTAATATTTTTTAAATTAAATGTATACAAAATACTACTGGACATTTGCTTATCAAAAAGTCAAAGGGAGAAGCTATTTACCAGGAGCAGCTAACAATAATTTTATTAATTTTTGTTCCCAGGCAATGGTGGTATGACATACAAAGCACCAAGACTAATTTTTAAAGTTCATTACAACCTCCTGAGCAATAAAATAATAGTTTTTGAGACAAAGCTGAACTGTTAGTTATATTTGTGTTACTTCTCCTCTTCCTATCACAAACAAGATGTGAAATGTGTCAAATATTTCAGATGAAACATACCAGACATATCATTGCTCCTATCGCAATAGAGGCTTTGCCTCTGAATTTCTATAGATGCTTCTGACAAAGCAGTGATTTTTGCCCTAAATATGTAGCTTGATTCAACATGATTTCTGAATCATCTGAGATAACGTGACTTTTTTTTGCCTCCCCATCAAAATGCTTTGAAATACTGCCAGTGAGTTGCTATGCGAATCAAGAAGAAAAATATGATGGCCAGTGACTGAACTGACCAGGAATCAGAAAACAACGTTTTCTCCCATAGCAAACAGCTCCTCTGTGCTATCGCAGACCTAGCGAACAGTTGCCTGATTATTTACTGTCACAGCCAGGGATGTGGTCAGCAGCCAGAATTTGGAGACATACAAATATCCTGGTTTCGACAGTTAAAGCAACAACGTCCTTTGTTTTGCACAGCCTTCCTGACCTGCAGCCTACTTTGGCTGTAGAAAAAGATGGAGAGTAAAATCTGACTTCTCTACGTTTGAACAGGACTGTTATTTTTTTCCCTAAATCAAAAGGCCCACATGTCTTAATGGTGAGGCATCATATGATTCCAAGCCTTCCAAGACAGGCAATGAATTTTGTACAGCTGACTCTGCTAGTTACAGTACTCAACAGCTGGGGCATAGATAATTTGGCACCCTGATAATGCCCCAGATGAATACAAGAGCATTCTGCAGACTGTAAAAAGGAAAAGGGAAAAAAAAATAAAGAAACATTAGCATTAATATTACTCATTGAAGCTCACCTTAAAACCCTAAAATCAACATGTTTTGCATTTGATTAAGAAAACAAATAAAGGCAGTGTTTACAAAACTGGGAAATTCAGAGAAATGGCACTCCCTCTTCAAAGCCTATATTGTAGCAATTCTTTTCTGATTAGATCAGCTCCCATAGCAAGTCGTCAGAACAACAATCACTGTAGTGAAGTCATACTACTGGGACTCGATGGGAAATCATGAGCGGCTTGGAAACACATTGTGAAAAATAATGCATTTTCCAGGCTTCCAATACATCATAATTAAAAAAAGTCCAAACCTTTACCTTTGCTCCCAATGGCTGAATAAAGCATACCTCAAACAGCAAAATAAAGCACACTGATGCACTCAATATGACACTAAAAATTAAGACAGCAGAAACTGGATCCTTCTGAACAATTTCAGGATTTAGCTATAACCAAAACTAGCACGTTGACAGAGCTGACATGGCCCCCACAATATAAAAAAAGTCAAGTATTTCCCGAATTTATTTCTAATAAAAACATGAATTTGTTTTAGGAGTTTAATGTAACTAAAATCCATTTATCCACTAACACTTGAAAAACAAATGTTTCAGTCTCTACACAGACAAAACTCTCACTGAAATTGGGAAAATTAGGCCTAATATCTTTCCCAGATTTTTAAGCAAGTCGACAAACTGGTATGAGACCAAACCTTATTAAACCTGAGTACAGCAGCAAATCAAAAGTAATCTAAAGCAGAACAGCAGTGCTTTAAATTAGAACCAGGATAGAAAAACAAGTTTTCTCTGTTTTTTTTTTTTTTTTAATTTACAATGTGAAGTCTACTTGCATTTTTTTTTTTTTGCAAAAATTAATTCAGCTTCATATGAAGTAATTGATAAAAAATAGGGACAGCATAGAATAAACATGTCCTTTTAAAGACGATCTGTTCCAAACCATAATTATTCCTCATCTAAAATGCACTAATGCATTTCAGTACTGAAATAGTGCACATGCTCCATAGCTGCATTGACACAATGGGCAACAGACACAAAGAAGTCATTAGTCAATACTGTTAATGACACACGAGATTGCAAGTGGCACAGGTATAAAGTACTCTCAGACCTGACAAGTTCCCATTTCACGACAACCATCTGTAGGTGGTTTTTTTTTTTTTCAAAATCTTACCAATGACAACCAGGATCAAATAAAATCCACTATCGATATCTTCGAATCAAGCTGTCTTAAACTGTGCCACTCCCATTCCCATCAGTGGGAACCATTTACCTAAAACCTTCAGAACTGCCTGGAAGCACACAGCTGAAAATCCACAATCCTTCAAAATACATGCTTCAGATATAAAATCCAACCAATCTTTTCCCCAAATATCGCAGAAGGACTCAGCACAGCAACTGTCAGCCGTGACATGCTGTGAAAACTATTTCTGGGACGCGGATCCAATCTGAACGGTAACTCCATACCTTTTTACTTTAATTAAAATCAGACCCGTAACACTTTTGAAAAAACACTTTCAGATTCAGTGTTAGCGAATGTACTGCAAAACAGTCAGCCATCACGTCTCCTAAACCGCCTCCTCCATCCCAGTTAATTAAAAAAGCAATGTAATTTACATGTCTAATAGGATAGATTTAGTCGCATGCATCGATGTTGTGGCAAATATTTCTATTTTCCCCTATTTTTCCCCGCATTCAGCGATAACAGAAACCACCTCAGGTGCCATATAAACCAAGATCCTTCTTCACCCGACTACCAATGCAAGGTGAAAGATAAGCTCCAAAGATAAATGGCCACGGAGACGTAAAACACTGTCCGCGTTTCACTCGGGGGAAAAATCATCATCATCGCGTCTCAAGGCGAGGAGTCACACATACGTCGCCCACCAGAACTGGTTTGGTGTGGGACCCGCAGGGCACCTGCCGGTGTCCGTGTGTCTGTCGGTGTCCGTGGGGCCGCCCTACCTTTGTATCTCTCCAAGACATCCTCGTAGGCTTGCAGGTACTCCTGCTCCTCGGCGTAGAAGTACGCGCCGGGGGAGAGGTAGCCGGCCATGGCTGGGGGCTAGCGCGCACTGCCCGCTGCCCAGCTCGGCTCCAGACAGCGAGAAGGGAAAAAAAAAATAGGAAAAAAAAAAAACAAAAAAAAAAAAAAAAAAGAAGGGCGGGGGGGGGGGCTGCTAGCGGCAGGAGGAGGAGGAGGAGACCGAGGAAACGCCCATGCCCCCGCCCGGCCGCGGCGCTCGGGTTTCAGCAGGGGGCGGCCGGGCTGGGGCTGGGGCTGGGGCTGGGGCTGAGGCCAGGCGGGGGCCGCCCCCTACTGCTCCCCTGGGGCCGCTCCTCGGTCCCGGCCCCGGCCCCTTCCCCTCCTCTCCTCGCCAGCCCCCGAGTGCCCTCCCCGGGCGGCTCAGCGCCTCCTCCCCGCGGCCGGCGCCGGCTATCGCCATGCCGGGCCGCTGCGCTGAGGGGGGACGCGCCCCGCGGCGAGGAAATGGCCGCCCCCGGGGGAACGAGGGGGCACGGGGGAGACACAGAGGGGGGCTTCGGGCTCGCCCCGCGCCTCGCCCGCTGCACCTGCGGGCATCCATCCATCCGTGAAGGCCGGGCAAAGAGCTTAGTCACCCCGCCTCGCTCCCCGGCTGTGTGGGGGTCCCAACGCGCCCTGTCCCTCCCCGTCCCCCCCCTCGCCCCTTACCGGCGATGCGCAGCACGGCTCTCTCGGCGGGGTCCAGCACGGAGCCGCCCTGGATCTTGCGCTTGGACCGCTCGTGTTTGGGCAGGTTCCAGGGCAGGGTGTCCCCCGGAGCCGGCGACACCGTGCCGGACTTGTGGCTCGAGTCCTCCTCGTCGGAGAAATCGGCGGACGACGACATGGAGCAGCGATGGGACGCGTGGCCGGAGCTCTGCGCGGGGAGACACACACACACACGGGGGGGGGGGGACGCTGCGGGGGCGGCCCCCGTGGTCCCCCCTCCTCGGGAGAGGAAAAGAGGCAAATAAAAATAATAACGATAATTATAACGAGGGCAGGGGACCGCCGCTCACCATCGCTGGGAACGTGGTGGTGATGGAGGGGTGCGTGCGAGGTGTGTGTCGTCCCCCCCCCCAAAAAAAAAAAAAAAAAAAAAAAGCAGCCTCTAGGGGAAGCGCACTGGGGAGGGGGGATGCGGGAGCATCGTGGGCGACCGGCTGGCCAGCGGTCCTCCGGCTTCCCTCACAATGAAGCCAGCAGCAGCGACAACAACAGAAAAAAAAAACCTTCCGGGCTGCGAATCGGCAGCGTCTGGCTCCCCCGCCAGGACGAGGGAGGGCTGCGCACCCGCGCCTCCAGGCAGCTCCGCGGGCCCTCAGCACCTCCCTGGTGCTGCGCTGGGCGGGACGCTGGGGGCTGGGGGCTGCCCGCAGGGGTGCACACCTCACGGCACTCGGTTTTAGCAGTTTTTGCCCTCCTCCAACCCATCTGGGCTCCAGATTTTTTTTTTTTTTTAACACTAAAGGTGCTAGGATTTTAAGGCTTCCCTTGTAGCGTAGCCCTTTTTTGGGGGGGGGGTGAGGGCACCTTAAAATTACAGAAGAAATTGTGTTGTGACTAGGATCTGGTAAAATTTACTGTTGCCGTCTGAACAGATCCACTGCTGCTTTTCATGGGATGGACACATGAATCTTTCTGGTTACCCTGGGGGTATTTCACCCTTAGAAAAATTGCATAACCCAGAGATACAACATGGTGCACGCTATGCTGCGCAGAAAACTGCCCGTGATATACTGGTAAATAATCTGCTGAATAAGAGGGTCTCCCTTATCACTGGGTGCTCCTCCCCATGTCATTCATCTCCACGCTAATCCTTTTTTCTCTTTTTACAGTGCTTGATGGTAAAGTTCAGAGGGGAGGGAGGCAGGGAAGGGATGCATAAAGACAACAGCTAAATTTCCATTCTGTACGGTGACAAAGGGAAAACAGGTAGCACAGATAAACAGGAACACGAGATGCCTGATCCCAGCCCCAACTATCTTTGCAATTAGTTCAAGGAGCCAGAAACATTTTGCTGCCAGTTTATACAGGAAGGTAAAACTCTTCATCGAATCTCATAAATTGTGAGGGTCACAGGCAGGTGTCTTGCCGGCAGCCCGCTGTGGGGCAGGGAGGGCAGCTGGCTCTGCCGCTGGCGTAACGGGGCCTGCGATGTGCTTTGGCACAGATGAGGTTTCCTGGCACCTGGCCATAGCTCCAGATTTTACAATGAAAGAGAAAGTGTTCCCTTTAATCCCAGCGCTGAGCATCCTTCTCTTGGCTGCTCAGTAATACTCAGTATTTTTGGGTCACACATGAAGACGGAGACAGATTTTGCCCTGCAATGTCTTCACATTTCTAGCTTTTAACATGAAAACTATAAAGAGCCCAGACATGGTGTTGGGAGGGTTCTGGAGTGATACTTTGTTAGTATTTAGATAGCGGCTGGGAACATACAAGGACAAAGTAAAATACCAGTTGTTACTGAAGCTTCAGAGAAAGAAATCTCAACCCTATGTTTACTTTTAAAAGAACATGTTAATTTTTATCCAGTAAGTATCCCTTTTCTCAAAGGAGACCTTAATAGTCATTCTTGTTTGTTTAAATAACCAATTTTAAAGCTCTTTCTACCCTTAGAAACCAAAAGCACTGTCAAGGGACGGTTCCATACGTACCACTGAACGTGCCACACCCTCTATTGAGAGGTCAATTTTAGGAAAAAGGAGATTGTCCTTCTGGTCAGCTGTGCTGCAATACTGGAAGATAAGCTCTGTGACAAGACCCTGCTCCCACATTTTTGAGAAATTAAACTCAGCAGGCAAAGGTAGAACAGTCTTTGGCATCCATGTGCGTTCCAATTAGCTCTGCTCTTTTAAGTTGTCCTTCAACCTTACTTAATGCACGCACTAACAAAACTAATGAACAAAACCCAGTTTAGCTTACTAACTCTTCAGGAATCATGTTACCTCATTTTCTGAAAAAAAAGGTAGGATTCTTGGAAAGAAATTTTTCATAATAGGGAGGTCTGGCAAACTTTCATCTAAGAAGCCACGGTAATGCCAACTTTTAACTTAATTACAGTCTAAATTTTTTACTCAGCATGGAGATATTTCTGAGTAATGCATACACAGAGCTATTGAACACCTGAGTATTTTTAAGAATCTGGACTTTGCTATTACAAAGACGTTTATAATGAAGTTGAACAACTGCTTAGCTTTGCTTGAGTAAATTTATAGCTTTGATAAGAAGTCTGTAATTATTCTCTTTTGCACAGCCGCTGTTCAAAACATGCTTAACAGTCCTTCTGCTGGATTGTTTGTTTCTAGCAAACACGTCTTCCATGCCATAGCAGTAAGACCTGAATAAGCATTCCATGATTACAGCAACATGTTCACCAATTAAAAAAAAAAAAATCAGAAAACCTGTGATATCCTGAAAAGGGTTCCTGGCTAATTAGGATTGAACAAGAAAAAAACTGGTCATATTGTGTTAAAATCAAAATATGTAAGGCGCTTCTGTTATTTTTCTATAAAGCACATCGCTGTATGCAAGGGGAAAACATAACTGTTAGTAATACACGGTGCATTTTTTGGTCACGGGTGAAGTGTCTTTTATAACCACCAAAATATTGATCAGGCACATCCTTACTTAGCCTACCCTGAGACTTAACAAGGGTCAGGGCTTGACCCTGCTTAGCTGGAAGGCCCGTAGGGTCACACTCCAGCTGCTATAGCTGCTTATTCTATGCCTCCGATTATGCATTCCTTCTGCTCATTAGACTAAGGATTTATCTGTAGCCTCCGTTGTTGGTCAGGGGGAACTAGTGAATTTGCATAATATTTATGCATCTAACAGCTTGTGCATTGAAGCCTGTTGGTCATACATAAGCAAATCTAAGATGAGTTTTGTCCGCATTAGAAGTACAGGATTAAATTTAATGCATCGCCTCACCGTTAGGGCCACAGGGGGGTGCAAAATGCACGCGGAGTCCTCGCTGCTGTGTTTCAGGAGGCAGAGCGGCTGGGGCCAGACAGCATTCAGGAGAGCAGCATTCGTTGCTGCCAGTATCTCGGTTTTTCTCTGAAATCAGGTGACTTGCAGCAGCTGAGAGTCAGGCCTGCTACTGTGCTATAAAAGCATGGCAGTTTCCAGTAATGGGGATGATTTCAAAGAAGCGTCAGTATGCTTCTTGTAAAAGGGATTTGGCGATGTATCAAGTCGTGATTTTCCTTTGAGGAGGGAAAGAAGGATCGTTTGTTGTAGGTAAGGCACTGCAGATGATCAAGTGGAAAACACGTGAAAGATGGTGCAGCTGGAAAGCAGTGTAAGCTAACACACAGCACCATGTACCGGAGAAGCCACACCTACAGGATCTGATACCCTCCAGAACACCAGTGGGATTTGCACTGTCATTCCTCAAGGGGGAAACAGTAGCAGAGATTTACTTTAGCAGTTTTTGAATTCTGTCAAGCAATCGAGCTGGCAAAAGCAGCTAAGAGGCTGATACTGAATCATATTGGAAATGTTCTCCATCTTTATGACGTTGGAGATTGCGCTGCCAGCTGAATTCTGATAAAGCAGTAGGAGTTATAGGTATGCTGTACTTTCCCATCTTATCTTTAAGAAGGATTTCCACTGCAGTGGGTCCTTTCAGGCTGTTTTTTGGAAGCTGTTGGGAAGTACAGATCAACATTGCTTCGTGTTTCTGACTGAGATTAAATTCTCAGTTTAGTTAAGAGTTATTTGTACTTCATTCATACTAAACTATCTCAGAATTCCAGGAATACATTTTCGTTTCCTTCATCATGCTCATTGTGGACAATGAGTAAACATGAACATAAAGAAACATGGTTTTACTGAATGTGTTTCAACAAAATTCCTCCTAATTTAGAATAACTTAGATATCAGTTGAGTATAACATGCTATTTTTGTCTTTTAACATCCCAGATTGAATGATATTAAAGTGGATCAACTTTTAAAGTGAAATTACTTAGTAAATTTAAGACAAAATCTAGGGCAACTGAATGTTCCCATTAGTAAATCTTTACCAGTTTAACCTGATTAGATGATAATGCCACGCAGAATACAAAACATCCAATGTATGTAATCAGGCTATGCAAGCCCCTTGGGACTGTAAGTTGTCAGAAATTATCAAAATTCAAAACAGACACAGAAATGAAAGTACAAACAAGGGCAATGTAAAACCAACTATGCTGACAGAGAAAGAAAGGAAGAGAGAAAGAGAAAGAAAAGCCACCAGTGGGGACTCAGTTGTATTTAATAAGTATTTTCCTTCTAGTTCTGTGCCAGTCATTTAAGAGGACATCCATGTTTGAAAGTGCCTACACTACCAGGATGTGCAAACATAACTAGTTTCTGGCTTTGTATATAAAGTTATAAAGTAGAAAAGTGGAGGGCAAATACTCTAAATACCAACCTCCTAAGCATCAAAGGTCTGGTTCTCTGTTAAACTACCTTAGTGAACAGTTAGGTTTTTCATGAAGACAAATTATTGCTTTGTAGAGATAATTTACATTGTCTGTCTTTCTTAAAGGCAAGAGGAGACGGAAATAAGCATTCAGTGTTTATTCTATCATATGCATAACATGTATTTTGAGCCTGTGATTGTATTTATAAAAGGAAATCCTGATACTTTCATAGGCTTTCAAAAAGAGAGGGGTTCTTTTCTAGATGCTTGTCAGTCAATTTCTACCATTCCCCCACTTTGAAAAAAAAATTAAGGAGGCAAGAAGAAAATAAGTGTGTTATTCAAGGACATGAAATTCCACGGTGCATAAAGGACTAGATCCACATACGTACTTGGATATTAAAACACATTTTTCTAACTTCAAGCTAATTGGATAACCATCGAAAACTCAAGTGATGCAAAACTGAGTTTTTTGGTCAGAACTAAGTAGTCAGAAAAATGTGCTCACCCAGGACAACACAGTACCTCGTTCAAGAGTTCAAGACTTCTTGGCCCAGAAAGAGAAAGAGAAGAGTGCAGCGATCTGCGTCAGAGCCATCAAGGCTCTCTGCGGGAAGAGGAAAGTGCTGGGTTATGATCCCTGCTCCCACAACTGCTTATGCAGTCTGCTTTAAGTAATAACTGGATAAGATACTGAGGTAGTCGCTGGATGAGACATGTGCAATGGAGGCAAAAGAAACCACAATGCAGCTTGTGTATCACTTCTCTCTACTACAGGGATACACTAGATATCAAGTACTTATGGTCTGAAGTGATACTGTCTTCTGTAACTTAACAAAATAACAATAAATTAGTGAATATTACACCACAGAGAGTAGAGTTTCTGTTCCGTTTACTTCAGGTATTGGTGATCTCTTTCAGGAGCAACAAGTTGAGAGATGCTCCACATTTGTAATTCCCTGCTAACAGTGAGATGAGCTGAGGGTTCACATACTGCCACGGTAATCTCCACAGGTCTCAGCAATTTCTACCACTGACAATGGGCTAAGAGAAAAGTAAAGCAGAAACTTTTCTCTGAGTAAACTCTCTGGAGTTTAAAGTATGTTGCTGTGCAGGGAAAACCTGCTTGTTGTTTTTTTGTTTGCTGGTTTCTTTTCTTTTTCAAATTAATAGATTGGAAAGCAAGGCATACTTCATTCTAAGTAAGAAGATCTGTACACAAGTGGAGCCAAATATATTCAGCCGAAAGTAGCCGCTTTGTGCCAAAGCCCAGTTCTCCTGAAGCACTGTTTAGTAAAACCGTGCTAATGAAAGTCTGGATTCTTTCTGAATGTAGCTTGAAAATTAATAATACCATCAGCAAGACAGTCTTGATGTATTCCATATTTAATTCATTCCCCTATTTCTCATCCAATTCTCTACTCAATTTTTCAATATGAATTGCAGAATTTAGTCCCAAAATAGTGTATCTACATTATAGAATTAGGTACTGAAAGGTACTGAAGATTTTGCAGATGGGAAAGAAATATTTAGAGCTCTGAGCATCTGGGAAGCACGTGGAATAGGTATTTTAGTTGAGTTTTACGCTAAAACCATCAGCAAGACAGGAGTGTTACTCCCATTAAAATTATCTTTTCAAAATCAGTGCTTCATAGATATTAATATGGGAAGTACCTACAATGTCGCAATTTCACAGCCTCAAAATTCAGTCTCATGTGAATTATTTTTGTAGAAGAAATGCATATACCGTAGATGACTGCTGTACACAGCTGTTGCAAAAAACCCCTCTCATTTTCTAAAAATAAACTTTGTATTAACTTACAATTATATCTATCTTGCATTCATTCAGATTCTCCTAGTCTGCCAGAGACAAAAGAGAATAAAGTGACAGATAAGCTTATGGTCTGAGGAGGGCACACGTAATTTTATCTGCTTACTAAGCCCACAAGACTGATCGTGCAACAGACGAAGAGTCTGGAATAACAAATCACCTAGCCTCAAATGCTCTTCTCAGCCTTCTATACTTTTCACTGTAGATTATATATATGACACTTTAATAAAAAACAAATTACTCCAGCTGTAAAAGGTGGATCGGAGTATGAAAGCACTATGGACAGAAAAAAAAGCAAATTAAAGTTTTAAATGATTTTAGAATCTCTGATGGGCACAGGTTGTTTCAAGGGAAAAAAAAAGGAAGGCTTAGAAGATTTTTTTTTTTAAAATGACATAATGAAAATCTAAAATAATAGTATTCATATTCTGCTTTTAGTCATGAATGTTAAAATTCCTGACTGATAGGTTACCCTCCTCTTAGGATTAAACATTCATTTGTTCTTTTTAAGCTGTTTTAATCCAGTGTTTTAAAACAGTTTCGTAACAGCATTCAATCAACATTTAACTATTTGAAAATATAAGTTCTTATATTACATAACAGTAGTAATACTGTTAATAATTATCAACTTGTTTTCTCTTGTAAAATCAATTTTCAGTTGCCTCATCTTATGTTTGGTTGAAAACATTCCTTGCCCAAAGCTGGATTTTCCCCAAAATTTTCAAAGGCTGACTCAGAAGCCTGAGAGCAGGACTGATGAAAATATCCAGGAGGTTTTCTGAGGACTCTGGGCTTCGGAACAGATTTCAAATCTCAATATTCTTCATGCTAGACACAGACCTTTTGTCCTCCTTCTTAAAGGCTTGTCTAAATTTGCCAGTGCTAAGTCTTTAAAATATAAATATCATCTGCTAGCCTTGGCATCAGGGAGTATAAAGTAAAGCTCTTGAAAGTTTGGGTTTGATCTCACTTCTCTGACTAGAAAGCTGATCCAGAACTTACTGTTCTCTTGATTAGATGTAATTTTCTTTCAGTTGCCCCCTGAAATTCATACCTGGTCTTTAGTTTTTGTGACAACAGTGTTCATTTGCTTAAATCTCTTTTTTGCTTCCCTATGCATTTGTAGCCTGCGCTGTACCTCCTCTCAGTGTTTTTTGTTTTTGCTGAGCAAGTCAACTTCTTTTAATCTCTTATCTGCTTGTCCCTGTCATCTAGTAGGCCTTCTCTGCAATGTTAAGTTTCACTATTCCTAGGGCTCAGGTGACTACCAGTGTGATTTTACCAGAACTTAAAAAAAAAAAAAGAAAAAGAAAAGAAAAGCAAGGCCAAATTGCCAAATTTAACATTTAAATTTATCTATACAGCTAAAATCTCTTCAGGTTGGCACTCACTGAACAAAGACTCTGAAGACTCCTACAGCCGCCGGGCCAATGCCCCACCATCACGGCCTGACCACCAAGCAAAGTCCACCCTCGCAGCCCTTCCCTCTGATGTCAGGACACCTACCATCCTCGCTGAGGAGCTGAACGGGATCCTTCCAGCCTGGAGATATGGAGACAGAACTGATCTCTCCATCTAACAGCTGCCTGCTGCGGTTGCAGGCTGATGGCAGTGTGAGCAAGAAGCACGGAGAGCAAGGGAGGGCAGGCAGCAGACCTGACAGGCGGGAGGCTGTTTCTTTTATGCTCCCGGTGATTTGCTCAGCCGTGCTCAGGCAGCAAGAGGAAGAAGCCGTATGATCTGAGCGCAGGGAGGACAAACACCGGAACCAGCATGCTGGAGGAAAGGGCTGGAGAAATACACCAGCATTGACAGCCTGAGGGACAAACACTGAGACTGGCTGACTCCAGAAATGAAGTCTAGGAGCTGGAGCTGAAGAGAAAAAGTGTTCAAGGGCAAACAGGCTGGATAAAGACTAGAGGAGAAACGGAGACGTGAGACAACAGCTGGGACAAGTAACCAACAATGCTGGAGAGAAGGGACGAGGGAGAGCTCAGGATCTGATGTGCTGGCGTGAAACTGATATTGCCTCAGCAAACGGCTCTGAACAAGGTTCTCTGAGGAACGAGGAAGGTAGGAACTGAGGAGAGGCAAACAAGAGCCAAGGAAGCTAACAAGGAGCATGCAGCCAGAGGCCACAGGGAGAGACAGAAAGCAAAGAGCTGGCTGAACAAGTAAGTGCCTCTGAGCATCCAGCTGACTGAGCAGGTGAGCCTGGGGATGTCACACGCAGAGGATGTGACACAGAGGAGTGATTCAAGGGCTGGCAAGGTGACAGACAAGGGCTGAGGTCGGCAGAGGAGTAAGGACGGAGGAGCAAGACTGAACAAGGAGGAGAAAGGAGCCAGTGGTGGGACAGAGGCAGGTCAGGAGCAGGCTGGAGGGGACAGGATAGAAAAATAGAAGCTTGGGAAGAATGTGCACAAAAAAAGCACGTTCCCCTAAGGGGCCTGTAGGAAAACTGGGATTTCACCTAACTCCACCACCTGAGAGCTCCTCTAGGAACATTACCTCCATCCCTTTGGTACGGATTCATGAGGAGGAAAAGAAACGTTGTCAGTCTCTGCCTGAGCTCCAATAGCAGAAATTTCTGTGGTGTAGTTCAAGCGTCAAAACCTGCTGATGAGCCACACAACAGAGCTTTCTTTTTAAGTTTACTTTTTATTTTTCCTTCAACAGTAAGGAATTAGACACAACGTTCCTGCTAAGGTACTGTTTTTAAGGTCAAGCACTAAAATGTTACCGCATCCCAGACTCAAGGTTCACCATGCAACCTTAATTCAGCCTTTTTTTTTTTTTTCCTATCATGGTACAGTCATAATGATGTGGTCATATGCTATTACATCCACAGTCTTTTTCTCCTATTTAGTACAAATAAAGAGTGATATTCACTCCATAAACAGGTGTTCAGTATTTTGTTTTGTCATCCTCTGTAAAGGGCAGCCCCTAAACTTATTTCACACTATTCAAATAATATGAAGAAAAAATTATTTCCTAGACTTTTTGTTGGGCTCATCACTACAGTAGTATCTCACTGCTTTGTAAGTATGAATGATCTTCCACATCACACAGGGCACAAACTGAAAGCAAGAAGACAGTTTTGATACCTAGGTCGAATTGAGATATCAGGGATCTCATTTTTAGGAGTTATTAGGATTAGGTATCAGTAACACACAGACCACAGCAAACGGGGAGTTCAGTGGTGAATGGCAGTTTGAGAACTTTACTAAACCCAACTACATGCTTTAAATCGTGCCCTTAGAAAATGGAGAATAAAAAAATGTTTTAAGCCAGTTGTTTGGCAAGTTCTGAGTGACCTTGTGCCCATCCTTCACTCTTCAAGGCAGCACTCACTGCTTTTTATAGAAATAAAAGATCCTTTCTCTTCTCGCAATCTCCTGTTTTATTCATTTACACACTCTACAACTTCTGCAGTAGAACTCCTACACATAAGAGTCATCCTAAGAGCACTTCCATCCTGCAATGAATACAGAGTACATCCTGTGAAAAAACAGTATGCCATCATACATTTAAAGTCTATATGACAATGCAGATGCATAGTCGACCGAAGTAAAGCTGCATGGGTAGCCTTAATTCCAGCATTTCCTAACATTTGAATACTTGCCTTTGCCAAACTATTCTTTTAGCATAATACCCATGTGCAATGTTATATATAAATACTAATGGATAAGGGAGTCCCTTGCTATATAAAGATGCAGTGTTTATGTGCCACAGTAGGATGTTATACAATAGAACTCTGAAGACTGACTCCTGAGGCAGCGAAGGAAGAGGAAACATCTGCATTTAGACTTTATAATTACTAGGCATCTGAGAGACAATTACTGGTCATTTTTAGTCGTGCAAACAACACCATCATAACAAAATCATAGCTGATTAATGGTTTTTTTAACCTGCCTTCTGCTACTGTACAGAATTTAATATTTGTGATCATCTACATAAAACTCATTTTGGTACTACTAAGACAACTAGCATATTTTAGCAGCTTGGGTTTACATTACCATCTTGCAAGGAAAGACACTGGGATTTAAAAAAGAAAAATTCTGAACAGTTAAAAATTTAATTTCTCAGTGAGGCTACACTGCATACATGTAATGTAATTTCACCATTGAACATAAAATCCCAGTTGCTATAAATCACGGCAAAAAATAACAGTGCCAAAAAAAGTATTAGATGTTTTTCAAGCAAAGATTTTACAGCTCTATTTCTTTGATACAACAGTTGAAGAATATTTTATCTCATTCACTTCTAATTTAGTAGAAAGTTAGCTTCAGCTCCAAGGACCAACTCTGAAAGCAATATAATGCAAAGCCAGGTTTATCATGAAGCTATTGCAATTTCAACAAAAATATAATTATATTTTAGAAAGGGCAAACCACCATACCAGTGAGCAATATCTGACAGGTGTTAATCTGACAGTAAGCACTATTTTCTATTTTTATATCAAAAGAACGTGATTGGCTACGCTGCTTTTTTCTTTTTTTTTTTTTCCTCTCCTCCAAGACTGGCTATGCTGCTTTCATTTTAATACAATTGTAAAAAAGAGAACAGAACACAAAGTCACATCCTACAACAAAGATTGCTGTCTTAGCTTCATGCTTATGGTGCACTTTGATCCTCTTTCAACACCTCAGATCAAGCAGAGACTTGGTTTAAGTTCTCATGCCATTTTCACTAAATAAGAATTTGCCTTGGGAATGAAAATTGATACAGACAAAATGAAAATTGTATGGAACCAATTCAGCTATCAAGAAAATAACTGTCATAATATAGGACTTTGCCCAGTAATGCAGGATGATTTGAAGCTGTGTATAGAAAATTAATATAGATTTGATGCTATTTTCAACCACAGAAGAATAAATTTAAGTAAATATACTCCAGACAAGCATGATCATGCCACCATAGTGGACAATTAATTCAAATGACCTTAACTTTCTGAATAAGAGTTAGCACCGAAGAGACAATTCAGGTACTCTAAATGTGGAGTTGCACAGTTACTGCTATCACTACACTTATGTCTATGAATTTTTACATACATGTATCATCAATAACTTTTATTTCTATGTATTTTTACGTACATGTATCATCAATAATTATTTGCACTACTGCAGCTAAATACTACTTTTGCACTATGTTTAATAGATGTAATAACTCATGCATAGATGAAAATCATTAGAAAAGGAATAATCACTTCAAAACTCAAGTCTAATTCTTAACGCTTTACCATTGTGTTTTAACAAAAAATATTTTTCACTTTGTAAAGTCAAAACCTTCCTGGCATACAGAAACCCACCGCAACATGCCTTTAATAAATCCCTTCAAAACCCTAAAATACCTAGGAACTGGGCAGAAGGAACGGAAGAAACAGGCAGTTGCTAGCATGCAACAGATGAGCTGCAGGGTGGAGATGGAAAAGCAGCCAAGAGGAAATCAGGAGCAAGCAACAAGAGAGGAGATCACAGAAACGAGCAGAACAGTGGGGAAATAAAGGCTTTGCGCAAAAGTGTTTCAAGAGAAGACTTTATCAGTGTGGATATTTATTTGCTGTAAGAAAAGCAATAAAACGCAACAGTCCAAGAAACAGATGCGAACACTCTCTTGGTAGACATGTATATGTTTGGAACAAGAAGAGGGACCTTTAAAGTCAACCTAATGCCCACTGAAGGCTTTTGATTCATTTCAGAGAAGTCTGGACTTTACATTTACAGTCATATACGCAAAGATCCTACGCACTTAAAATAGGGGCCTAGAGGTATGTTTAAAGATGCTTAAGATGACCAGACACTTAAGTCTTGTTAAAATCTTTCCAAATCAATCCCCCAATAAACCCTCTCAGGTTCTTTTCAAAATCAACTTCAATATTCTTTAGGTATTGAAGCAAAAAATAGTCACTGCTTCATCTTCACACATTCGGTGCATTTCTTCATTGTGGCTGCACTCAAATTATCCTGAGAGAGAACACGTGTGTGTGTGCACTGTGTAACTCAGATTTGTCATACGTTCTGAGAACATTAATATAATGTTAATACAAATGCCGAAGGTGAAAGATGATATGATTATGCTCTGCCATATTTGCTTCTAAATGTGATTCACAAGAGACACAATCCAACACAAGCAGATGTCTGCAAAAGAAAGCTATGAATGTAATCTACAGATTAAATAGCTAATACTTGGAATTAACCAAATCTTGTGCAGGGTAATGAATAATTTTTGTATGATGTCTGTGTTAGGTCACTCAAAATGACAAGTAAAGTACATTGTGATATTGGAAAAACAGTAAATAACATCAGATTAAGAACAAGTGGAAACTAGTGAAATCAGATGGACATTATTCAATGATACTTAAAAAACCACCACGTAAAGAGCCCTTCAGAACAATTTTACCCACATGAAATATTTCATCTCAAGTAACCCAAGTGTCAATTAATATAGAGACTTCTATAAATGATTTTGTATCAGACGTTTAAAAAAAATCACGTTTTTCTTAGAATATTTTAATACTGTTTTTTTCTCATAAATTTGAAGGCTTAAACACATAAAAGCAAAAATCAGGATAGCTGAATAAGACTAGATACGACAGCTCACAGTTTCAGATACATTATAAACTGATTAACTTTGCTTTCAAGTTTGTATAATCAGACTTTTTACAGTGTAAGTTTCACTTCAGTCACGGGAGTCTCAGTGGAGCCAAATGAGGCTGCTTACATCAGTAGACTTTTTATATGTGCATCTGAAAGTGGAGGCACCAGGCTTATTTATGCCCCAGGCTCCATAGTCTCGTCTGCCACTTGTAGCAATACTGTTATGACATATGCAAGTGCAAATTTTGGTACTACATCTCAACATCTTAAATAATCTGGGTGGCTGCATGAGTCAGGCAATTTAGAAGCCCTTCAAACTGTTTAACAATGAAGATGTCAAAAGACACTGCTTTGACAGCATCTCATTTCAGCTATGTACTTAGAAACACAGGTGAGATTAGAACTGGCAGAAGTGTATGTCTGACTGACCTCACAGCACAGAAGCCAGGTATCTTTACACAAACTCAGGGTCATCGTTTGGTTCCAGGCCATCACAGGCAAAAAAAAAAAAGTATTAACAATTTACAGAGTTTTACACTCTTGCTTCAGATTGGGCCACTATGTAAAATACAGATAATATTTGCAAAACATAATAAAACCCCACCATTTTAACAGTTTAAAATTTGCCCTGGAGAAGTATTGCTAGACAGCAAGGATCTTTTTTGCACATCCTTCTGCACCTTCAGAAAATTTAACTACCATACAGAATCAGCTACCTGTATGTATGGCTCCTTTGACTTCCCTGAAGTCACGCTAATTTAAAGATCACAGTCGTGCTTCTCACGAGTCCTCCATTGTGTTCAAAAATTCAAAGCACATTTCAGTAATAGATATCTGTACTCTCCTTGGTGTGAAGTTGACATAAAGTGTCACCTATACGGAATGTCAGCACAAATAACGCAGCTACCAACGAGGAGAAGACCTACAGGGCATGAGATTTAACACCGTGTCATAGAAGAGGTAAGCTACACAACATTATGCTGATGTTGCACTGCAGTAAGATGAATGAAATGAAGTTGAAGGGGTATGAACTCTGTCTTGTAAGGATCACTTTTTGGCCAAAATGTATTTAACAGCTTCATTAATGTCCTGGAAAGTATAAAAAATAATAAGAATTTCAGAAGAAACTAATGCTCTATTTCTGCAAGCATCTACTCATGTTGATTTTCATTGAGAAAATTGTATTCAGTGGGATTACTCCCATACACACAATTACACCTAGTTTAGTTCTGACACGATACTGGAAAGATCTCAGATTACTACGCAGGAAGTGAGAAATAATCCAGGCAAATTGAGATAATTATAGTCATGGCTAGGAAACTGCAAAAACAAGATTTAGATACAATAATATCAAGTAACTACAAAATAGCCTGAAATAGCAGGAATACCTAGCATCTAAACATCCAACAAAAAAAATAAAGAAATATCTGAAAAATGTTTAAGTGTATATCTTAACACAGCAGCAAAACAGGCTAACATACTTTAAGGCTAATTAAGCAAAAATTTCCTGGACTAAAGAAACATCTTCCCATAAGGCTGTTTCATAATTGCTTTGGAAATACCCTTCTCTCTCTGCAAAATATAGGGATGAAAAAGCAGAAATAGACAAAAAGCAACACAATCAGAAAGATAAATGTTTTCTGAGGAGAAATTATATCTTTTGATTAGCAGACATCATACATCATTTTTTCAAGCAATGACTAAGCAGGATATAGCCATATCTGCCTACAAGTAGTTCCATAGTGTAAACATCAAGGCAACAGATGATTTATTTAAAGTGGCTCAAGTGGGTAGAGCTAGGAATAACAGGAAAAAATAATGGCGAAAAATATGCAGGCTAACAAGAGCATTTCTGGCACCGAGTCACATAAAATTGTGCAAAGGCAAGGGCCAAAAGTCTCATATTCGAGATGTCAAGACAAAGCTGAACAAAGCTGTGCTGAACTGAGGGATGGATGACATTGTGATTCTGAGAAACTTTGCAATGCTGCAGAGATTTGTCATGGCATGAACCTTACTCACACTATCACCATGACGTTAATAATACATTGAGAATAACTTAAAATGTCCATAAGGAATGAAATCAGTAACTTATGCTTTCTGGATCATAGTCTAATAAAGATAATGATATATTCTTTTTTGTATGATGTGAGTTCATTAAGGCTTTAGAACGAAACGCTATCAGAAGACCTGTATAACACTGCGTAAGAGATGTACTGCAAAAGCAATTTCCAGATAGTGACATAATGCTGACAGCTCTGAGAGAAGTTTTCTCTAAACCTGGGTTTTATTATTGTTTCGGTGCTAGGTCTTGTCAAATACAGCATAGACCCATGAATCAATATGAAACTGAAGTTATACAGCAACTTTCCAGGCTTTCTGTTCTTTATCTTTGCCGGTCCTGAAGTCTCCGACGTGTTTGATTTAGGGGAAAAGCAGGGCTTTGTTAGCCTCACTAAGCCACTCTTCAGAGCCTGTTCTGCTGCCTAAACCATTTCCACAGTTTTAGCTCTGTAATTTAGCACCACTTGTTGCTTTTTTTCCCCATTCTGGTAGTCAGCAGCAGCTGGAAATAACCGCAGCAGGTACAGGTGAGCCTACCTTCAGCACCTGCCTACTATGGAAGAAAATTAAGAAGAATCACACAAAAAGAGAATGCAAAAAACAGGGGTGGAGTGGAAAATAGTAAAGGAGATGGAAGAGAGGAAAGAAGGACAACAAAGGAAAGGATGATAAGCAAGTAATGAACAGACAAGAGCATAGTTAGAGGCTGGAGGCCTAACAAGAACAACGGAGTCAGACAAAGCAGTCTGGAGAGCAAGGTCGGATGGGAGTGAAAGGACACAGCAAAGAGGCAAAGGAACATGTTTTAAGAAGAGGAGAAGACAAATCAGCCAGATCAAACTGCACAATAAGAACAGCAGCAGAGTAAAACAAATAACGGAGAAGCAGAAGCATGAGAGAACAGAGAAAACTGGGGAGCAGCAAAGTGAAAGCAGAAAAACTAACTGCATAAGGTAACAGGTAACAATTCTGGCTGGCATCTGCAGCTCTGGCGTTTTTTTCTAGGCAGAAGTTTCTTGCTCTCGCAGACAACGTATTTCCACCAGGGAATGCTCTTTTTCAAACCAACTTCAGACCTTACTGATAATTCTTGGTGCTGAGTTAACAGAAACCCAGGAAGGTTCAGTTAGGCTGGTGCAACCTTGAGACAATCTTTATTATGGTATGCTCAGTGGTTACCTTTTTAATAATACTGGCTTAATGTAGTAGTAGTAGTAGTTCTTGAAGCAGTACTTGAAGTAGTTCAAGCCCCTTAACATTGGTACAGATAGGTTAGTCAGCAAATGCATCAAAGCGGTGAACTCTCATTAAAAAAGAGAAATGCATTATGTCAGCAGGAAGTAACTTTATATGCATTCACATTATGAACTGTACAAATGTTTCAATGAATAGTCATATTTCGTCACTAAAAGTAGGACGTCAATATTAAAAGAACTGTGTATATATAGATCTAGCTGAAGAGCAAAGAGCAATTACAATTCAATTCTTGTTGAGCAGAAAGATTGTAAAGACTGTATAAAGCAGAAGAGATCTCAAAAATTGTATGCAGTAATGAGATTTAATATAAATTGGGTTCAGTACATAGAATCTCTGATAAATCTGGGTGAGGAATTTCAATAATGTGCTATAAAAATCTGTTAAATACTATCAGTGTAAAACTATCAAATGAAATATATGAATATTGACTATTGACTGAACATTAAATCAAAATCAAAGTTGAAAAAACCCTCTTCAAAATTGGATATTTTAGAGTTACAAATCAATGTTAAATATAGCCTAACCCACTTATATCTAGACTCACTGAATATGAAAACTGAAAAGCTTTTTAAAATTGAGGAACAGCATATGGATGGCCCAAAAATCAGAATTACATTACATGCCTCTATAATATACTTTCAGTGCTATTTATCCCTAAAGGTAGAATACTTACAGGTTTTCGAGTTGGGGTGACTTGAACAGAATGATAGAATTCTGGTTGTACTCGGCTGCTTTTCTTGATTTTCCTTTTTCTTACAGAGGTTTCCTGCTCGCTTAGGTGGTGAGCTTCCACTAGAGGTTGTGTTTCCTCAAGGCGAGGTGCTACACGTCTTCTGGCATGACGAGGACTTGATCTAAAGCCCTGTAACCAAAAAAGCAATCATCGTGTTTGACACCTCACAGAATGGAGCCACGTAACAACAGAGAAATCACAGAGGACCTTAACAATTACAAGGACTTGAGGTACAAGCATGCTCATCTTAAATTAGTATAATACCCATATATACTGCATGTAACAATAAAGAGATGGTGTCAAGTGCTGCAAATGACACATTTATTTTATACTTCTCAGTTATGTATATTATTGACACAGCTAGTAGCAGTAACTCCTGTGGCTTTTCTTTATAAGCCCACACTTTTAGTTAGTTGTAACTGAATAGTTATAATATAAAATTTATAATTAAAATTTTCCAGGTTCATTCACTGCCTCAAGAGAAATTGTTTTAGGGAGTGTGAGCAGAAAATACCCATTTTCTTTTCTGAGAATTAAAGTGAAGAAAAATCAGTAGCTAGCAACACAACGATGACTAACTGTTCCTGTTAAGAGTCCTGATGCTGCTAGATCTGGGGGGAGACCTTGCCATTTGGAATAAAATAATTAAGAGAGACATCTGTCTTTTGCTATTGTCTGGGAAATGCATGCATAGTTGGCCAAATTAATAATCTCAGGAAAAGCTGCCCTTCACAAATGCTTTATAGAGGTTTGCTGTGAAAACCTTTGAACATCATCCAGAACCTCTCAGCCTTACAGAATTTCATTTACTTAATGGCAACAAGTACAATGCACGCCCTGTATTGCTACCTGCAGAGCATTTACACAGAGCATTTTCTCATTTCACTAGGTTCCCTCTGCACCAATCACCATGAGCATGCAGGAGCCTGCCATGCGTCATCTGTACTGAACGCAATGTTGGTTGATATTAAACCTGGCCAGGTTGTAAATAAGAGTTTCATTTTCTTGGTCCTATCAGCTTTCAGAATAAATGGGCCAAATCTACGTCCTTGGTGACAGTCTGCAGTTCAAGGGCTCCATTCCCTTTCAAAATCAAGAATAGATGCAACAGTTCCTATTTTTCTACTTTCTTTTTCCTTCCACTAAAATATTTCCACCAAAGTCCGTTTTCAGCAAACCCAGCGCTCAGAAATGACTGGTCCATATAAACAATGCAACTGCTACAAATAGGGATTTTAGCTAAAACTGAAGCCATCTATGCTGTGAATTTCAATGTCCTGAGCTCCAGCCAGTTGAAAACTAGGGGAAGCAATACATTTCCTTGTAAACCTGATGGTTTTTTTTTCCTCCTTCCTTATTTTTTAATTAGGAAATCGGCATAGAAAAACTATGCTCAAATGTTGTTATGGTCATAGATTGAAGTAATGAAAAGTCAGCTGCATAGCTCCCTGTGCAAATTGGATTTATTCGTCTAATGTTCATGCCACTGCAAGGGGAGAGAGATGCAGTCTATTCTGGGCACTACAAGAGACAGGCAGTTGGTTTAGTTCTTTAAAGGTATGCTCCATCAAGTAACAGCCAAAACACACAAACACATTTACGTACACATGCTAGTAGCTACTACAGATGTATATAGCATGCAACATGATGTGAAAAGACTGAAGTGCCAAGATGAAGCATCAGAGCTTGTATGCTGATCTAACTTCTTGTAGCAACCTTCTGCTCCTGGACAGGAATCGAGTCCAGCTCTACTTAGTCCATACCAGAGGTTTAAGTTCATACATGTGCAGAATCAAGGCTATGAAACACACATGATGAAAAGATATAACCAAAATTTCCTGTATCCTGATATACAATCCCTCCTTATACCACTGAAGCAAGAGAGCTGTTCAGGCTGTATTTAGGACCCAACTTTGATTCCCAGTATCCTTCATGGATGCAGGACCTTGCCCATATCAGCCAAGACAAGCAGCAGGAAAGCTCCTGCACCCAACAGACCTGCGGAAGATCTAGGAACATCTCTAAACATTCAAAGATGTAAATCTGTGAGACGCTCCATCATACTACTGCAATGGGAAAAGCTGTTGCTCCTTTTTCTCTACACACTGTGAACAGATACTCACAGTGCATATCCATGGTACCAAGACATTCAGGATAACAGGGAAAAATACAACTACTCTTACGGAGCTTACTTGTTGCAAAAAAAAAAAAGAAAAAATCTGAAAAAATGTTAGTGTGCATCAGGGATTATTCCACAGTAAAAGAAAATCCTCTTTAAGAGACCAAAATACCCAGCAAATCTATTTTGATTTTCTAAATGTTAAACAGATTGTGATTCATTCACAGATAATGGCTACTGGGTGAAGCCTGGTTACGTACGCGACACTTCAGACGCTCCCCTACCACACTCCCATCCCCATTAGCTAGATAAAACTCTTTGGGAAAGTATGTTTACGTAACAGAAGAATTTGGTAGAAGCTAAGCAGCTCTAAAAGTGCTTAGAGACACATGCCAAATAGGGATTTAAGTATGTGGGTCTCTCACTGAATGACTTCACTCCAAAATACTTCAGGGTTTACTAATTGAGTATTGTGCTTCAGTTCTAAAAAGTCACTTGTGACTTCCAGAAAAGTCTGTTTATGGACAGTACTTCTCCGTTGTATTTTCTAGATTTTTTTCTGTTTTGCTGTTTATTACTAGCGAGAAAATGGGATCTTTATCTCTTTAAGAGCTCATCTGCTTCTACTGCTGCAGCTTATTCTTTACTTGAAGTCATAATCTGTCTGCAGTATCACAAATGGTCGCTCTGGAGAGGATTATAATGCGATAAAGGCCAAGGATCATGATTTCAGGTAGAAAATTAATTCCTTATCAACAAAGATGATGTTACGAGGGCAGAGTCCTTAGGCCAAAACCTGAAATGCTTACTCATTTCTGCAACGAGACTTTGCCAGAGCAAAAACCCAAATCTGGAAGATTTCAAAATCTGGCAATCAAAAATGCAGAAATGACTCAAAAATGATGTAATGCATGGGAGCCGCTACTCCCAGGCTCAGTGCAAAACCAGAGCAGCCAGTGATGCCTTCAACAGCTAAAGGAACAGATGCTCAGCGCGTCACCTGCATTTCTTACCCTTCAGTTGAACCCAAAGTTGAAAATAGTTGAAAACTTGTCATACTAACATAGCAATCAAAATTAAAAAAAATAAAAATACAGTGAAAATAACAAAAGTATCTGTGCAGTAAGACAGAGCTCACACAGGAGAGCAGAAACGTAATACAAAATATTCAGGGGGACACACAGTACACCATCTGACACCAAATCACTGAGGAAATTCTAGAGATCTTAAGATCAACCAGGCAATACGAGGCTGCTGTAACACCGATAAGCAATTGGTAGTTTCGGGTGTCGTGTGAATGCTGTGTCACTGGACAGTGACAAACCTTTTCTCGTTCTTTGCGTTGAGAGTGAGCTGTTCCTAGACCCTGCTGCCTGACTCATTTTTTATCCCTACAAAATTACGACACAACAAACCAAACAAGTACAACTTCAAATTCACGTTTGTGTTTTTTTTTTAACTCTCCTTTCTTCTAAATACTAAAATAACCACACAAAGGGCATGGATTTACACCCCAGGATATTCTTCCTTAAAGAACTCAAATGACCACCAGAACCAGTTTTAGGTATCATAGAGGGAGACAAGAAACAAGAACGATTTGGGATTATCTTCTCTCCAAAATCACTCATGCTCATCCTTCTGGTTAACTCCCTCAAGGGAGCATTTCTGCCTCTGGAAGGAGGCTAGGAAGATCTGCCTTTTAGCTGAACTTTGTGAATTAATCCTTTTATGTCTTCTCTACAAGTTGTTTTTTTCTGGAATGAAGTATGGTAATATTGAATAGACCTTTTGTGCCCGTCTTTTCATCCTACCCAGTGATGAATGCTCCAAATCTGGGCACCGTGCTCCAGTGTGCACAACCGACTGGTCGTGTAAAATGAATTCCACAGCAAGATGCTCAGTTTAAAAAAAATAAATAAATAAATCTTCTTATCCTGCCAAATTTTAGCTTCACACCTCTGATTCTGTGCCTGACTTGTGTACAGAAACACAGTGTGGGATCCCTCTCAGCAGAGCTCCCCGGGCTCCCTTTGGAGCCAGCAGGTCAGAAGAACGGCGACGGCTCCCCTCCGCTGGCCATAAAGGCAGCCCAGGCTGACTGCTTCGCTCTCAGACAATCGATGCTGCAAGTGTCCAAAATTAGACAGGATGGATCTGACCTATGATGATCACACGAAGGGTGCAGTCTGCCTTCTGTATGATATTCATCTTCTCATATATTTTTCCTCTCTCTACATGAAATAATTCCACTCCCTTGCACCGCTTTTTTTGTCTGAGATTTTTACACGTACTTATTCACAGACATAATCCTTGCTGGATCCCCATTCAGCACTGTGTTCTTATAAATTAGTATTACTGATGTAAATATAATAGTATTGTGTGATTTTCTATTCTGTTTAAATATTTCCCATTCCATCTTGTTTTTTGATCAAGCTATACATCCAACAAAGCTCATCACTGAATTATCAAGAGTAATTCAAAACGCTCTTTCTGGAGACCATAAACTTAAAACTTTATTATAAAGTGTATACATCACTTTTTCCTGTAATATGCCCAGCATCCCATTTATTAACATTGAACAGCACATGTATTCATTTGTCCTGTTCTTCAGAATTTCTTTGGTGTGGTCTGGTGTTTGATAGCCAAGTACGTGACACGCTGCAGGCTTTGTCAGGTCACTGCCTATTCCCCCTATTTCCATTACAAGACCATTAATACAGAAAAAAAAGTAATTGAAACTTTCTAAACAACTTGTTTAATTTTTGCTTTTATTTATATTTATTTACAGATGGGGACATTTTGGATAATGTGGTAAACCTTTTTCTTTTCCTTTCTCTTTCTTTATTTTTCTGTATCTCTTTTTAGTTCTTCAGCTGCTACTTTAATAGAGCCATATGAACACAGCAGTGCTATCTCATGAGTGCATTATTGCTTTGGTGACTTGAATCTTTGACTGCTCCACTCCTTTGATGTGCTATTCTGTAATTCACCAGATCCTTTTTCCCTCTATTCTAGTTGTTGTTTTTTTTTTTACTATCCCTACTGCTTTTATCATGTTATCTATTTTTATGCTTGATAAAACAAAATTACTGATCCTTCATTTTTTCCCAATCTGTACTTTATGCAAAATATGTCAAGAGTCTGAGTTCTTGTAACCCCATCTTTCCAACAGGTATGTGTTTTCAGAGTCACCAGGCATTAAGAGAAATCCGAGTGCTTTACAGGAAGTCCAGCTGCGTTACCCTCAGCAGATACTGGACTGTGACCCAGTTTACCTTCTGGCAGAGCTTCGGTAAACTGCAGAAAAACTGCCAGTCAGCAGTAAGCAGCTTTTCATAGCAGGAATGACAACGCAACTCAACTGTATTGGCAAATGCCTTTACAGATTTTTAAGTGAGTTCCCTAGATAAATGCACTTTAGCAAGTACACTAATGAACATCAAAACCAAAGGAAGCTCAGATAGGATATCCAACCTTGAGTGCTTGCTTTTTTTTTTGACAGCGGCTGTGTGTGCATGAGAATTGTCATCTACTACCCTTGTCAATTAATGGCCTCAGGAAACAGTCTTTGAATTGTCAGTTACCGTCTGCTTAAAGCTTGGGAACTTTCATGTATATGCAACCTCCAACATCTCGCGGCCTGGGGACATCAGTATGCACAGCACCAGAGCCCCTCTCAAGATGCCAGAGTTTTAAGCTGTTTGCAGACAGGCTAAAATAGAACCCAACCCTATAGCTGACCTGGCTACTGGAACTCAAAAAGCAGGTTTAATTAAACATTAAATCAATTTATTGTATTAAATTCCCCTGCAGGCTGAGAGAGCGAGCTTTGGAGAGTATTTCTGCTTCACCTACATACGTATGTTTATATGCATCTGTGTTGTAAGACCACCTTTAACTTTGAAAGTGACCAAGACCGTGTTATTTCCCTTCTTCTCCCATGGTTACTTCCATGTCAAATATCCTCAGTTTACAAACTAATAAAGAAACAAAACAGAACAACAACAACAAAAAGGGTAACTATTTAATTGCCAGTCCTGAAAAGTCAACTGAAAATCCAGGATTCAAACTAAGTCCTCCAAACTAGTAACACATCTTGTCTAACAATAAAAACTGCTAATTAAGGCTGGGTCTTAGTTTTCTATAGCAGGAAGACTGCCTGCTTTCACTCAGCATATTACCTCACAAACACACACAGAGGGAGCAACGGTATTTGCTCTTTCTTGGTTCTAACAGCTCTCAAAAAATACAATGCAATTTAAAAAAAAATTTTTTTGATGCTTCTATTGACCTTTTTCTTTAATCTTAGCTCAGGGTTATCCCTATAAAGACCTGAATCAAGAGTTAAAACATTAAATGCAAGATTTCACGTTCAGTTTCCACTCCCTGATTAACAAGCTTTCACTGATGCTTCTTTGCATGTATTCAATTTATTTTAGGAGATATTATTCTTATCCTCTAAAGCCTAAATTCCAAACACTGCAGGAACTATTTCTCGAATATTGAAGACTATGATTTGGCATGTGTCATATAATATTCAATTTTCCAAGATAAACCCAAACATTCAAAGGGGATTACGAGCTATTGTCTTTTACGTAACCTGAGCAAGATTACTTTTCAAACTGGGTTCATGAAATACAATACCAATAACCTGCTTTCCAGCTCCTAAATGGGCCCCCAAGTGTATACATAAAAGCCTTTGTTTGATCCCAGGGTTTAAATGTGAATTGAGAATGTAACTTTTAATAACCCCTGCTGTATCACACTGCTGTTTCACATGTTTTGTTGTTGTTGTTTGTTTAATCACGGGGTTAGGATTCCTATCAGAGCAAGTAAGATTTGATAGAAAAACTTGATGTTGTGTAAGCAAATAACCAGTGTCCCCAGTCATGCCTCAAGATACCCTTTAAATACTCTTCCCTGTCTAAATCTATAAACCACAGAAGCTGGCCTGTTCTCTCAGATTCCCTAACAAGAAGGCTTGCAACCCTCCACTGCTGTCTTGCCTTTGTGATAGCTTGTCCCAGTTCCTTCCCTATTACCTCGGGGCACCACAAGCCTACAGGAGGAACAGAACAATTCTCTAAGAACAAAAATAAATCAGAGTACTGCTTGATCAGTGGTCTGCAAGGGCCAATGGCATTTAGAATATACCAGCACATTTCCCAAGCATGTCCCTTTTCCCCTTCTGCTTTCCCTCTTTTCCACCTCATCGTTTCTCCTCAGCTTGGATGGTATATATCCTGAGCCTACCAGGAGCAATTAACTAGGAAAATGACCTTTTAAATATTGAAAATGCAGTAAGAAGGAGAGTAAGAAGTAACACAGATTGCTAAATCACACAATGGCTGCACAACATCTAATAGAAAGAAATCACTCATCTGTCCAGTGCACTTGTTTGGAGCGCAAACTGGAGAGAGAATTTATGCCACCTCAGCACGTGAAGACAGGTGTCAAGTGTAAAACAGATGCATGACAAATGAGAGATTTAATAGGCATACATATATATATGTATGAAAATGAAGATAGCTGGGGAGGAATTCGGGTATCTATTAAGATACCTAGATGCAGATACCAACATTTTCTCCTGGAGCTAGTCTAAGATCCTACTACAGCCAATGAAAAATTCAGTCAACAGAGTCAGTGAGGCTTGAAGTCCTATTCAGCTTCTCCTAAGGCCGGCACCTACACCGGGTCAGCTGAACAGCTCTGCAGACTGTAAGCTGTAAATGCTTACAGGGAGCTTATCCCGCTGTGTAAGAGGATGCTGTTCTTGCAAAGTCACTTTCCGACTCCAGCTGCACTTTACACGCATGAAGGTGGCAGCGGCAGATCAGAAGGGAACGGTGCCTTGACCTAGTTGTATCATTTTGTTCTCTCTAGAACAAAGGAGGAGGATAAATATAATACCTCAATCTGACATGATTATGCATTTCAGCGTAGTTTAGATATCCATAAATTAAGCTCCGTAAGATCTGTGCTTCCCTTCCCGTTTGCACTACTGAAGCTGAGCGCTGTCGTTCAAACCGCTGAGTGGACGGGGGCGATAAGGACGTTGGCACGAGCTGCGAGAAACGTGTCTTTGCCCAAATGTCAGCTGCAGTTAGTTCCTGTAGCTGACATGGTATTTTCACCCTTCAGCCGTAACTCGTGTTTCACGGCTGCTGATGAGTCAGGAAGAGCCAGCCACTGCCTCTCCTTGATGCAGGGCCGGAGGGCACAAGGGAGCACAGCTGGGGCTCGGAGGCTTTGGACAGAAGAAGCACCGAGATAACAGGCACCCAGGCACACAGCTCCCAGGTGAACGAGAAGCATGAGGAATCAACTCAAATATGACCGGGCAAGCTAGCGCTAGGTCAAGATGAGCCGTATAAGCAGTGGGTGTGAGCATCTCTGCAACACAGTGCTAAGTCCTCGTCCAGGAAACATGGAGGAGCCTGAGCACTCCTCCTCGAGCCAGGGCTGGGGCCCGATATGCCCTCCGCACCACGCAGCATGGGGGCAGGTTGGGAAGCCGCAGCTCTGGATCTGTTCACTTTTGGCATGGCTGAGCCTAACAAGCCAAGCTCAACTGAACCTGCTTCTGCATGAGAAGAGCAAAGTGACCCTACCCTCAGCACGGTCTTCCATAGCACATCCATGGGGCCTCTCTTTCAAAAAGCCCACAAGTGGCATTTCCATGCCCTAGGAAAACACGTACAATAGTCCAGGAGCTGGAACAGCCCCGAGGGTAGTGCTACCCTGTCCACGCACTGCTTTCTTTCATCGGATAGCCTCAGCCTCAGCTCAGTACTGAGCTATTTCTGAAAGTGCATCCACAACCCGACCTGTCGCTCTTACAATCTAACCACAGTAACCGAGAATTGGTGTAGATGGTTAGGCTTTTCTGAGCGGCATGTGGTCTGTGGACCCCTGCACGATCCTTTCTGTCTGTACAAGAAGAGTCGTTTCTCCAGCTGATGTGGTAATACGCGTGGTCACCACAGGTATGGCCTCAGCTATTTTAATTCACAGTTTCAGTGTGAAGATAGCTTCAGCCAGAAGATGACAGTTCCCATTCAGCACATGGGTACAGACAGATGCAGACAAGCCGTGCTCCACCTGCAGCCCCTTAAAACCAGGGCTCTGCTTGCTTGCAAGCAGGTGCTTGCGTGCACCAGGACTGTCAACTGCAAACTGGCATACAACATACCTGAAGCTGCAACCACCACTAAAACCTACATTTGCAGAGAGAGCAGGGGACACCAAGCCCTAACCTAAGTATGTGAATACCTACATGACAGCTAGGAGGCTGTTGATACGACTGTATTAATGGGAAATTAAATAAGAAGAACTTTGATTACGCAGCAGATCTTTATGCAGTGGTTATCCCTGTCCTGTCAGAGCCGTGAGGATGTGCTCACTTGAATGCAGGTCCCAATACGCAGCGCGTTGAGACCATGTCTTACCCATGGATGCAGACTGTGACACGATGTCAGTACTCTATCAAGTGATTGATGGAGCTGAGAAGAGATCCCCTCAGCATTTCAATGCTCTGCCTACCGTCAGAAGCTTCAATAGAGCTGCAGGAAACCAGGTAGCTACAGAAACATATAGGGCATTTCTATACTATGCTGTAATGCAGAGTAAAGGCACCTGAGTTACCTCGTGCAGAGTTAGTTTGGGAACCCAAGTGACCTCGCTGCAGCAGCCGGGGAGTTGCCACCTAATTTGTGATAGGACTGCCAAGCAGGCTGCTTCACAGCTCAGCCCAGCATCAGTCCAAGTACAGTTCTGCCGTCAATAAAACCAACAAACAGTAATGGACAGACAACGTACAATAGCAGAAACTCAGTGGTAAAAGCTGACACATAGCTGCTATGTGATAGCACAGTGTGACTTATTCTGTTTGGGGCATGTTATGAAAAACGGATAGGAGGACTTGTCCTTATACAGTACAACCTGCATTCATAGACCTCCATTCATTCCCATACATGTGCATTCATACATCTAAGAAAACCATTTCTTTTTGTCTCCAATTTATTGTCCCTTGAACTTGTTCCTTAACTCTTAAGAGAACTAATGGAAAAACAGTTTAGATAACCTGGGGGAAAAACATGTCAAACACAAAGGTAAAACATTTTCAGACTGATGCAAAGACAAAGAGACAGCCTTTGAATAGGTGAATTAATGTATTTTTCTGGACAGCCCTGTATGTTTCCGTAGGTCTTTGAATGCACTTCCTCCAAACAAACAGAAAAGGAAAATTAGAGGCTTAGACCCATCTTCGAGGGTCTGCTGATTTCTCTTTTCAGTGGAGCAGAGCATATCTGGAGCAGTTTATAAATAACTCTACAATGTTCATGATGAATTATAGCACAAGTCTTCAAAGACCACTCATTATTGTTTTGTAAGATATCAAGAACTGTATTTTTAGGCAATTGTCTCACAATCAGCCTGAGAAGAAGGGACAATTATGACAAAGCTATGCTTAAGGATAAATACACGAACACCTTTTCTGGGCATCCATTGTTGGCAAAGTCAATACATGCATTTACTGGAAATTGTTGTGCTGTAGCTTATTTATTGTATGACAATAGATGAGTTAGCAAATTTGTTTGCTCTTAAAAATCGTCATCGGACTTGGCTGACCTACGAAATCTTGTAGCGACTATTCAGTAGTCTACATAGAAAACATGAGGTCTGCAAAACCCAAATGACAAAATGTTATTCCTTTGCTACAGCTGGGGTTAATATATGCTGCCATCCCTCCCCAGAGCCTTTTCATAAAGGGTCAACTCCTGTTTGGTTTCCTCATGTGACTAGTCCCACCTGGCATGCACCTGTTTTAAGTGAAGTCGGGATTTACAGCAGACTGTAAAACTTGTATGGATTTGCTTCCTAGCAGGATTATACCTGCAGGTCCCAGAGGAATCATTCACATAAAGCTCGCCCAAAATATATGAGTCAAAATAAAATAAATAGAAAAAGATACCATAGTGTTCCTGACTGCCCACAGACACTGAGACCTTCTGGTCCTGACATTGTCGTATTTCTAATTTAAAAGGTGAGATAAGGGAAAACTGTAAAGCTGAGAGAGAATTTCAGGCTAAAGATTTCTACACCTATTGGATGTTTTCCCAATAATATGATAACCATCAGCAACTGGTTTAGCAATTAGCACAATTATCCCTTAACAATCCCATAAAAAGCCAACTACTTAAAAATCCTGAATGAGAACCTACCCATTCACGAATTCTTGCCCTTGAATAATGAAGTTTTAAGAATTGTACCATTTGTATTAATTCTATTAGCCAGACATTTGCAGCAGGCTAGTCTTCTAAAAGCTTGTGAGAAGCTTCTGACCTGCGTACGTTCAAGATCTCTCTGCAAGCAAAAGAGCTAGAAGCTTACTTCTTTTTTTAATTGAAAGGTAAAAATCTCACATAATCCCATGACTTCAGAGGCTTAGAAAATAAGGGAAACTCATTCAGGAAGGAACTGAAATCACAAGAAGTGGCAACACAAGCACATTAAACAATGCTTTTAAATTGTAAAGTACAGAAAACATTCAAACCTCTTTGTAAAGTAGAAGCTGGTAAACACTTAAACCCCCAAAGTACTCAGAGAAAATTCCTATACTTCATGAAGAAACAAACTCCTACAGAGAACAAGGGAAGCAAAAAGTAACTGGATCACTAATATCAAATATTTCAATATGCAAGGAATTTAAAAAAGGATCGTAGTCCTTATTTTGGCAACGCTCTCACTGAGTTAGTTGTTATTTTGGTGTGGTTTTGGTACAGCACAGACATTAAAATCTGCAATTGATTCTCAAAATAAAGAAGGGAGAGAATAGTTCAAATAGCTACATCAAAGTCTGATTTGTCATGTAAGCAATGAATATTTCTCCTGGAAATTTACTTGTTTTCTTCTTTACAGCTCTGGCATATCTAGGTCTACCTCAGATTAGAAACATTAACTATTCTGGGTGCGATTCTTGTCTTAGTTCAGGGAATATCTCTAATGCCTGAGAAATGGAGGGGAATCCTAAAAGCAGTTATAGTCACAAAGAACTTAAAGGACTGAAACAAAGAATACATAAAAAACAGGTCTGACAAACTTCAGATGGTAGGAAATTAATATTAGTGGGGAGGTGGAGACACAACTGTGCTATCTTGTAAACTCTTGCATCTTCTTGCTAGTTAATTCTGCTGTTATGAAGCACCTTTAACAAAGCCAGACTTTAACCTACTTGATATTCATAACAACTCAATGCAAATTTACCTCCTTTTGAGGCAGGGGGTCAAGTGTTTCAAGTTCCTTCTACAGTAAGGAATATCTGCATAGACTTTTGCGGTATAATAATGAGACAGGTTTCGCAGAGGCACTCAAAACCAAGACTCACAAAAATGAGCAAAGTAATGGTGGATTAAATGCCCAATGGCATATAAAACTCAAAACAGGATATCTGATAAGGCTCATACATGCATTTTCAAATATAGTATTTACTCTTCCATGGTCTTTTTACTATTTTTAATTTTTTTTTATGTGGGGTTCAGGACTAACGTGATTAAATATAGTTCTCTGCTGTAGACAGACAAAGACAATGTAGGCATGCACCACAACAGCTATGGCTCTGGCAAGGAACTTGAACATAAATTTGCTACACATCTATTTTTCCAAATATAAGGCTTTCCTGGCTTGCAGCCAATCATGCAGGAATTGCCAACCGCTCTGTAGATAGCGCAATTATAATTCTCTGTGCAGTGCCACTAGACCACCTGCACGTTCATGTGCGATGCAAGTCGTATTTGAACACAGCTCTCAGGAGATGAATGCCAACCCACTGCTATTTACCACCAAACTCTTTTTCATCACCTTTTATCATCATCAAGGAACACCATTTATAATTGCACCTGACAAACAGCTAAGCGTAGTGGAAGCTAGCAGCTGGACCTTGTGCTATAAAATTTGGAGTTGGGATGCTATGTTTATTTTTGGAGGAAAAATAAAAAACCTATGCAAAGCCCACATTTTCATGTATCGTGCTTTGCTTTCATTAACATCCTATTGGAGTTGGAAGCGCATAATATTTTGTGCTGATATAGAACGAGAATGTCAAATTCTGTTTCAAATAATGTTGCCAATATTTTCATGAGAGCATGCCTGTAATTTGTTATTAATCAATTCAATCAGATTCATTAAAATAAGGTTTTACTTGAAAAAAAACAACTGGAAAATGAAAATTTAATGATGTCAAATGAGTCATCGTTTTCTCTTAAGAATAAAAAGCTTATGATCAGATAATGATTGGGAAAACAGCTCCACCACTTACTTAAACGGGCAGCTTAGACCATTAGCAGTGGCGCTACTCTGTTTAAAGATAATGTAGAAAATTATGAAGGAATCCAATAGTTCTTTTTGGTCTGTATGGTCTAGTATGGTTCAGTAAATGGAAATATCTAGGAAATATTTTGAATGCGTCTGCTTTTTATTGCGTGATAGACAAGTAACCGCACACTGGATTACTAAAAATGAATTAGTCACTTTGCAAACTTCCCTTTTAAGAGTCAGCATTCAGGACCGCACATATCTCAAAACAGAGCAACGCATCAACCTTAATCTCTGTCCAGGCTCAATGGCAAAATAATCTTACATGGAAGCCATGTACTTCATATTGGAAGTACTGAACCATGAAAAAATTTCTTGACTTCTGGAAGGTCATGTTTGTTAGCTTGCTTTACTGCAGCACTAATCGTTCAGTCATAAAATCAACAGAAACAGACTTCTCAGGGTTTAAAGACATGAGGCCTCTCCAATGACTACGCTCCCTGCATCATCTTGCTGCAATAACGCGTACATATTTCGAAACAGTTAGTAGTTCCAACTGATTTCCAATAGAAACTACATCACAAAAACGTACCACATGCACGGTTTTGAAAACATTACTCATAATCAGGTAATTTTCTCACCCACAACTGGGTAAGGAAAAATGCAAATAATTTAAAACAAAAGATCATTTTATCGCAAAACTCTCCAAATGCTTCCAGGATTGCAGTCAGCAGCATGAAGACATGCCTTAAATGAATAGCAGGAAGCCAGGCAGGAGAAATATCTAGGCAGGAGCTCTACAGAGCAGCATGGAAGCAGAGTAGGGGCTAAGACAAATATTATTTTCCATGTTTTCCCAGCAATTACGCTCCTCATTCAGAACCACTTAGGAGGTGGCTGGGTTTTGTGTTGCTCTTCTACCTCTGGTATGCAAGACCTTTGACTCCCCTGACCTCTGAGGCCAGAGTTGTGCAATGAGGTGTCTGCCAAGTGATCTGGGGCTCTGGATCCCTCCAGGATCTCCCGCAGCAGCACTCGAGTGAGGCGGGCAACTTTCCTTCCTGACAGAGACACGCAGGTGAGGGCTGAGGGCAAAGCAAACGCGAGCTCTGCAGCTGCACAAGGTACCAGCTCTGCACATCCTTGCAATGTGGTCAGGAAGGGGGCTCGGGGATGCTTTTTGGGTTCTTTGCGGTGAGGTGAGGAAAGGGGCTGGGGGTTGCTTTTTGGGCGGAGGTAGGTCTGGCACGTAGAGCGAGCGTAGCTCCTCTGGAAGTGGCCGATTGCTTTGGAAATAGCACGGATCAGCAGGCCGGCCGGGATGGTGCAAGTGAAGAGCTCGCGTTTGGCGTGGAGCGTTTTATTTGAGACGCAGACATGAAATAAAAACCAAAAGATGAGGGCATTGTGTCGCTCGTGCAAAACGAAAAGCGTGCTACGCGGTTTAAAAATAACACAGAACACACGACGATAACGGTAAGTACTCGGGTAAAAAGAACAACTTCTGACCTTGAAATTGCGTGCTAAATAAATTACCTCAGAGCGAAAGTGATGGGTTCTCATGACAGCATCTGGAAGGGAAGCAGAAAGAGGGGGGCTGCACCCGGCTGCACCTCGGGCTGGCCCCGGGCTACGCCGCCACCGCCGCGCCGCCGGGCTCGGGCTCGGGCTCCCCCCGGGGTTTTATTCATATTTAATTCCCCGGCACGAAGTTGAGCACAAAGTTGCGCTGTAGTGGAGACACCGGGGGGGGTTCCCGGCCCCCTCGCTCCCCTCCCGGCAGCCGGGGCCCCCCTGTCAGCCCCCCTCCCCGGCCCCTCACCTCGGCTCCTGGAGCGCCCCGAGAAGACGGATTTGATGGGGTGCCTCCCCTTTTGCAGCCGGCGGTGCCAGCAGCAGAAGAACACAATGGTAGCGATGGTCCCCAGCAGGAGCAGGAGCAAGAAGAGGGCGCACTGGATGCTGTAGGGTCTCAGCAGCACCAGGAAAGCGGCGGCGATCATGGCTCAGGCGTGCGGCTGCCCCTGTGCGAGCGAGGCGCTGCGGCGAGCCGCGGGGGGCCGGGCAGCGTCTCCCCCCGGCAGCGGAGCGGGCATCGCCGCCGGCAGCCGGGCGGGAGGAGGAGGAGGAGGATGAGGAGGAGGAGATGGAGGAGGAGGACGAGGAGGAGGAGGAGGGGCCCGAAATTCGGGCCGTGACTCAGCAGCCGACCGTTGCGGCGGGGTTCCCCCTGCGCGGCTCCGCGCAGCGGGCGCGGCGGGATGGGCGCCCGCGGGTACCGGCGGGGCGGGGCGGACGGCCCCCGCCGCGCAGCGCCGCATGGCAGCCGGCAGCAGCAGGAGGAGGAGGAGGAAGAGGAGGAGGAGGAGGGTGCCTGCAGGGAGGGAGGAGGAGGAGGAGGAAGGGGGCACTTCGCAGCCCCGCCGGCGCGGCTGGGACTCGGGGCCGGGGCCGGCCGCTGACATCACGCGCTGGAGCCGCTGCAGAGGGAGGCGGAAAATGGCCGCGGCGAGGTACCGGGGGTGGTGGGGGGGCGGCTTCACACCGGCTTGGTTTCACCTCGGCTTCGCCCCGGCTTCAGCCCGGCCCTCGGTGGGGAGAGGGGAGCCCCCGGCCCTCCTCCGTGAGGGGAAGGAGCCGCCACGAACAGGTGATGGCGTGCTGAGGGCTCTCTGTGCCGGGTTTCCCCGCGGGCTGGCTGCGAGGTGCCCCCCGGTGAGGCGCTGGGGTCTCTGGATATCCCTCTGCTTGGGGCTGGGGTTTCGGCAGCAGGCCCCTCGGTGTCCCCCTAACCCTCCTTCTTCCCCGGGGGGACCCCCCGAGTCGTCCCCCCTTGCCCCCGCCGGCTTTCGGAGGAAGACGGGGTCCCCGCCGTCGCGCTGCTCCCTGAAAAAAAAATGAAAAAAAATAAAATTTTTACACGCTGAAAGCATTTCCGGGGAATGTTCCGCACTACGACGGTGCAAATAATAATAATAATAATAATAAAAAGTTAGGATTGATTTGTGGCAAAATCCATGCACCTTTCGTGCCTCTTGGATGGGAGCACGGGAGGAACGGATCTGAAGCTCGACAGAAATAATAAAAATCTCTGTGTAAACATTGGGATAACATTGGGATGTTTTTGCTTTATAGGATGGCTGTAAAACATACATGGAAGCATATGGGATAACATTGGGATGTTTCTGCTTTATAGGACATCCATAAAACATGTATGGAAGCATATATCAGAATTTAAATTGCAAAATACGCAAGCAGGAAGGACAGGGAGAGAGGGGTGCGCATCTGTGGTAGCTTAAATAAGAATGGGAAATGAATGATCTGTGTATTGCTAAATTTCACTTATCGCTGAAGGAATATCACTGACTCGTTTACCCTTAATGTCACGAAAGACTTTTTGGGGGGCAGATTCCCTTGATACCAGCTCTGGTGGCTACTTTAAGAAAGAAACAAAACAGCCTTGTTTTTAGGTCTGCAATGTTTTATTCCAGGAATCTTGTCCCATTTTATAGCATACATCGACATATTGAGACGAAACAGTCTGTCATCTGACTTGGTAGCATGGGAAGTTGCTATATGGCAGCTTTTGATTTAAAGCTTTCCTTCACTACCCAGGAGCTGACAAATGCTGTGAGGTTGTGTTTTGTCATGTGATGCGATACTGAAATCTCCTAATACCGCAGTACACTGCAGTAAAATGGTTTTAATGCAGATTACCTGGAGATTATTAAACCGCTTCGTGTCACCTCGCTGTAACATGAAGTGAATCAGAGTGATCTTCCCAGCAACACGGAGCCTTGCTGCAGTGTTTCACTGCAGTCTATTGCAGGGACAAGAAACTTTTCAGCACCTTTCGCTCTGCACCGAATTATATTATTTCGTAAGGGGGTATTCCAGGAAACATAGCATAGAACTGGCTGCATAGTAAACTGCAGAGAACTCGGGGAATTTTCTGCAGAATTCACGTTTTCTATGCAGTTATCCAAGAACAACGTTTAGACTAATGACAGATCTCTAATTAGTCACCCTGCTTGTTTAAGGTTTACAGCTTTTCCTTTCTGAGACTTAAGGCGCACTGGTGTCCGGAGGATAAAATTTTGCCAAAAGGCTATGATAAATTACTTGACAACAGCTTAATTTTTTTCAGATTCTGAAGAGAATACAGTTTAGTACAAGAAATGCTGACGTGATTTTTTCAGAGAGCCACTGCTCTAGGCTTCTGAGTCAACAGTCTCATGCAAATGAAACTGCTGCTATGCTTTTCTTTATGCTCATTGCTACTCTTTTTTTTTATAAATGCTGTGGGTATGGGCAGTGTGGTTAAAATGTTACTTCAATGGTGAATACAGTTTAAGTAGATTAAGTGATTTCATGTTAAAAATAAGCAAACAGTATGCAGCTAGCTTATTCCAAATAGTAATAAAGAGAAATTACAGTAAGTTTTATATGTACGGTGTGTTTTTTAATATAAGCTTCTTTATAGAATGTTTTTCAGGGAACTTTTTATAAATCTTAAGAATGAGAAACAGAGAAGAGAAAAGGAATGAAGAGAAAAGGTGAATAGAAAGCCATCAGCTCTCAGCTGAGATTTGACCTCAGAAGGAGAATCCCGGAGGTGAATAGGAAGCTATTTCGGAGAAGAGGAAGTGAAAGAAGGTAACCAAATATTTAAGACTATCTGTGTCAAGAATATGTGGTGAGGAAAGGCAGGTCAGAAAAGAGATCTGAGTTGTTGAGAGTCTGAAGGGGTCTTACAAACTTTGACCCTGAAATCTTTTGCAGAGATGTGAGAAGATGGGAGGTAGCATCCTGTGGACGCCTGTTTTGATAGGGCTCAAGGAGCAGCTGAGCAGCCACAAAGTCACGAGCACAGCTGCAGTTTGCAGCAGGCAGCTTGGAAGAAACCTTTCATATGAGCAGCACTGAGGGAGGAAGCAGCGATACATGCTTGGGCAGCAGAGGCTCCACAAAGAGGTGACCCACAAACATTTGCAGTGAAAGGGGACAGGGCAGTACAGGAGGATGTTCCTCAGGTTGCAGTTGCTCCTCAGTGCAGCTTCTTACCTTATTTTACAAAGTTGTGTAAAGCAGGGGAGCAACAACCTGTACATCAAAGTTCTCCAGTATAATGGAAAAGTTGAACAGGGAATGTGATGCAGCAACAGCAGCCTTCCTGCAGGAAAACAAGTCAGTGTTGACCTAAAATATTCTCTCACTCATGATAGCCTCTTCTGACTTAGCAGTCTTGCTAAGGCTGAAGGCAGGGATATTTTCTTCTCTCACCCCTGCCCAGTATGCAGAATTGCAATGCAATCTATGGACTAGTACATATTCCTCAATAATTTACATGAGGTTCAGCAGCTCTTAGAAAGAAACTAAAAATCATAGCTGAGTACAATGGGTTAGGCTGAAAGGAGGAAAAAAAAATGAAAAAGAAAATGTCAGAGCATTTTGAATGGAGAACCCACATCAACAAAGATCTGACCTCCTGCAATGTGAGCTGTGGAGTTCAAGGGCACTCAACAACTCTGAGAAGGCACCTCTCTGCTCCTGCAGGTTCAGGCTGTGTGGACCTCATTTTACAATTACAAGACTCCCTATGTCAGTGAGCCAAAGGAAAGTCGCATGTTAGATCTGGTGGTATGGACCTAAGAATAGGAGTTTATACAAGATACGATTTTGGAAGAGTAGCAAAAAAGTAAAAATTTTAGCTGAGTAAGTAAGTGAAAGAGTAAGGTCGTTTCCTTTCACCGGTATGTAGATGTGCTTTAAAGACTGTGTTTCTACTACTTAATTATAATTAAGTAAAATATTCTGCTTAAATGACTACTTAACTGGTTAGAAGGATTCTGTAATCATGTAATACTTCTTAACAAAATATTTAGTTTTTTTCCTAATCAAGCAGGAACCTAGAAGCAACCGAAGTAAATAAAGAAAGTACTGTAGTGTCTGGGTGTTAGCGACTTAATTGAAAGACGTAATTGACATTTCCTCTCAGTATTGTAGTTCTCGGGTCACATACTGTCCTTAGTGTGCTGTCTGTCAGTTTTAGTATGATGTTTGAGAATATGCTGTGGGAGTTTCTGGTGGGTGATTAAATTTTATAAAATACATTCTTCATCAACAATCTCTAGCTTGATTTAAGCATCAGGTTTCAAAAATCTGTTACATGAAATGATATGTTCTAAGGTCATCAAGGGTATTGCAAATATTTGTTCTGCCAAACAGGTTAAATTGTTTGCTCCATGCAGTGCTTCATATATTTGGATGGCACATCAGTTAATTCTTGCAATATCCTCGAAAGCTAGGTAAATACGTATTATTGCTTCAAATCCTTTGAAAAGAGAAACTAAACTGCAAAGGTTATATGGTCCACACAAGACCAAGCTGTTTGATTCAAGTGCTGCAGATTAGACCCCAGACATGACTGGAAATTTTGCAGTTTTAGGTGTTTCAGGTGACGATGGAAAACCAAATACCTTTCTCCTTTATATATGCTGAGATAATTGTTCTTCTTTTGTAGGTTCATTAGCTCACACAATATTTTGATTCCCTCTGTTTATTGGACTGAATGTAAATCACGTGGTGTAGGAGCCATGCAGTTGTGAACTCACAGCATAGAGCATTGCTGGAAAAATGCTGGCAGGAATTCTCTGGGCATAAATTGACTTTGCAGACAGACAAGCTGATCTTGAGCCTAGATGGAAATATACTGCTAAAGCTCCTATGGCTTTTCTTTTTTTTTATTACAGCAGTGGTTTGCCCCTTTGTCCTTGGTTAAAATTTGTTCTCTGTTCATTTTTGGCAGTGTCTAATGTAGCAGTTGTCAATCTGAATATGGCCTTGCATCCCAGAGGGAATTGCACTTCATTAGTATTATGTATATAATTGGAAGTTGCTTAAGGATTTCTTCAGACCAATATACAGTATTGGTCTTTCAGCTGTTGCCTTAATTTCTAAAGGTAGGTTGAACTGGGAATGCCAAAATGACGTTTAATTTTACAGGAGGGGAAAAAATAGTTGTAAGAAGGTCTGAGGTTTTTATCCTCGCAGGGAAAATACCTCCCCATAAATTCTCCTAAGTGCATTCAGAACTAATCTTGGTTGCAGCAATATTCCCTGGAGTAAGAGGACAACATATATGTCTCTTGTTCTAGCTCATGACCTTTAATAGCAATAAGGATTTATTTTTTTAACAGGAGATTATCAAGTTCATTCCCTCCTACCAGTACGTAGCAAAACCAGAGGGAGTGAGTAAGAGCTTTGGAGTAAAACAGCAAGTATTTTGAGTATTATCAGGCATGACTTCTAATCTATCATCAATCGCCTATGACAGCCAATAAAGATGTATGAGTAGAGAGAGTTAAGATGCCACTGGATTATTAAATACTGACCCAAGATCAGGCTTGGAATTTCTAGATGTTTTTTCACTTCTGTGCCCTTATAGTTGAAGGGAGAATGCCATTGATAGTAATGCTTTGGGGCAGCACGGTTTATCAAAAGATACAAGATAGCTTATGCCACCAAAAAAGTGAGATGCCTCCTCTTACAAACTCTCACACTGGATTACCAGTGGGTTTCTTTGAACAAATCCAATTTGAAACTGCATTAGTTGCATATGAAAAGTACTTCTGATATTTTTTTCAGCCTTTTACACATCTCTTAAGAATACATTAAGAAAATAGTATTTGCCTGCTTGGTTGTTACATGGAGCAAGTGCACAATTTTTGCACCTCAGCACAGATCTGCATGTGGTCAGACTTCCCCTGATGACATCGGCTTCCTGTAAATGTATTTAGACAAAATAAGTAAATGCATTGCTCCTCTTTAACCTTCATCATTTGGGAGCTGTTAAGATGCATTGTGTTGAATTACCCAAGCCAAATCACAACGAGAAAGGCCAGCTGTTGAACTCTATAGATCCGTGCTGATTTGTTTCTCCTCCCAGACTAATTACTACATCTAAGAGTTTGGATATATTAACTTGCATGGAGAGAGCTTTCACGCGACTATTCAAATTCCAGTAGCTTAGGTATCTCCTCCAGTTCAATAAATAGACTATTTTTGGTTGGTCTGTATATGAGTACATTTTGTTGCGCGTGGTGTTTGTGAACAAGCAAGTGAAAGTGGGTATTAGTTTTCCATCTGTCAGCTGTCTAATAAAAGATACTAATCCATGATGGAGAATTAAGGCAACTTCCTGCATCTTATTTGGCATCTTGCTGTCTTTATGTGGATCTTTCACGGATGGGGAGATTCAGTTCAAGAAGCAGTTACAGGCGTGTGAGGTATCTGAGCTCCTGTTTAAACTTGGCTCAGTCAGTGAATCGCAGAGCATAATTCTTTTCCCTAAATTTTTACATTTAATGCCATTTGAGATACCTGGAGTTAGTAACCATCCTCATGAGCCTGGAACAGGGTCCTGGCCCTATGTGAGGAATGTGCCGATAAGAAGGGGCATTCAGAGGACAGGCATAACAATTTGTGATCCCTTAGCACCATACATTTATTTTTAGGCAACTGACTTGGGCCTTAGAGCATCTGAAATGAGCTGAATTGCCGTCCATATGGCTTTGATTGTATTCGCTAGGGTCTTGACTCTTCTGACTGATGGAGGTGCTCTGCGCTGAGGCATCTACAAAGGGATGGCAGTTGTGATGAGAGACCTATGGGAGATTTGCACAGCTGGAGTAGCTGCTGAAGGCCAAGCAGAACAGCACATGACACTGGCACTAGACACCTATGTTTAGGCAGCCAAATTGATCCCTAAATATCCACAGATTACAATGAAAACTTAGATACCCAGTGCACCCATAACTGCACACGTCAGCAACTGAATCCTGTCCTAAAAGCCCAGTAATGATCTCAGGTTGCTATCTTGAAATTTAATAAAATCAACACCATGTTTCAGTGTTAGCTGAGGAAATTATTAGTTAGAACTAAAGTTAGGTATTCCTAGAGATATTAAATATATCTGTTCACTGAATTTATTATTCTTCCTTTACTGTCACTCAGTATTACACAACAAAAGTACATGATTTGATGTGGAAATTAGAGCATTTCCAATGAATTTCTACAAACTTGTAATTTAAGCCACAGTCCTGTGAAGATCTTTGGCATATTTGGGCGTTGATATTATTTTATAGAACTTCTAGGTTGCTAAAGCTCACAGCATGAAGGACACTAGTGTGAAAAATAATAATTGCTTCATGAATTCTGTGGGCCAAACCCGTGGATTTTAGCATCTGGGACAAGATATGGGCCAAATTCTGCATGTAACCGTGTGGATTGCAAGTGCTGATGCGGCTTTGAAGTCAATTAGACAAGCTATGTAAATAAGGCCAGAAGATGTTGCTGAACTATGAATACCATCACTTCTTAGAAAAGTATCTGAGGTTATTCCTTGGCTTGTTTTACAAGGGTAATGATCTATAGGCAGGAAGTGAGCTGTTAGTACTAAGAATCATGTAGTTTTATCCTTCCTGTTAGTGGAAGACAAGTGGGGTCATTTCCGTGCACTTACAAACTTGAAAGCTACGGCAGTGTTCCTATAGATGCTCCCCAAGATTTCTAGCTCAATTTGGAACAGAGTAGTATTGATGACAAGAAAGGTAGACCTGTGTGGTACCAGGAGTTGGACTCGATGATCCTTATGGGTCCCTTCCAACTCGGGATGTTCTATGATTCTGATGATTCTATGATCTGTACTCTGTATTTGTGCTTTTAAGTCATACTTTCCCCTGAAATGACCAAGATACCACAGCTGAAATATTTTGAGCAATAAAAACACTTCTGCATTTTTCTGACGCTGTCTGATTCCACTGAAATCTTGCATTGGTTTCAGGGGAATAAGACCAGAACCTCCAAAAGGGCATATAACGTATTTAAATAAGGTAATATTTTCCACCATAAATTTGTAACGGAGAACCAGGAATTCTGACACGTTAGTGTAACCCAAGAGTTTTGCACCAGCATTGTGTTTAATGTCCTAGCAAGTTCAGCATGAAATGCAGTAATCAAAGTAACTCAAACCAAATTTAATACTGCTACTAATCATGCTGAAGTAAAATAAATAATTTTGCATGATGGATGATTTTCTAGTCCAGTAAAGAGTTGTGCTGTTCTTTTTTTCTTATTCCCTAAGAAAAACTGGGACTGTTAAAGGGTGAACTTAGAGGGTAGACAATATAAAATGTCAGAACTTTATTATGGAACCGTGTTTGCACAGTTGTGGTACAGTTCCTTGTTTTGCTAAAATTAGTGGCAAAGCTTTTATTTTAAGCCACAGCAGAATCAGAGCCATTGAGTAGGCCTACAATCTCATGGTGTAAATTTGTAATACTTTACACTGCATTTACTGAAAGGAAAGAGAAATAATGATCTCAGCATGCCATCTGCCAACTCTCAAACTGAATGGAACAGACTATGTCAGTCAAAGGGTGAGATATGTCTTTAAATGACTCTTGTGGGTATTTTTGTTGTTGTTCTGGCTTTTTGGGTTGCTTAGCAATAATATCCTGTGTGCAAATTTGTAGCATCTGTGCCGAATGTGAGATATTAACATGTTTGTAAAAATTAAGTCCAATTAATGTTTCATCTGCAGAGCTCTAAAATTAAATGGCTTCTTCCTTTTCCTTTTTTCCTTCTACAAATTACTTGGTTTTAGAAAAAGTGAAGTCAGATTTACGTCTTAGAACAGTGATAAATCAGAAGTTGGTATTTCAGTACTTCTCAGATAAGTAGCTGGCGTTTTCAACTGGAGAATACAGCAGAATTAGGCAACTTAAACATAAGTGGCTTTCAAAGGTCATGTAATTCTATCTCTGTGGTTAGCAGCGCAGTGCGCTGGGTGAACAATTGTCTGTGAACGATTATGTATCTTCCAATTAAACCGCTGAACAAAGCGCTCAGTGTCAGAAATCTTACTCGATGACTTGTAGAACTGTGTAAGAAGGATTTAAGAGAGAACCAGATACACTTCAGCAGACTTCATTCTTCATCCTTGTAGCTCCATATATCAGGAGTTCTACCACAATCTATCCTGCAGCTTCAAAAGTAGAAAAAGCTAATATAGGAGGGGTTGGACCCAACCAGCTTCTGTAAGGAGACATAGCATGGTCACTGAATGGTCAGCGGAGAGGAATGGGCTCCCACAGACAGTAAGTCATCTGCTCTCTGAGATGTGTCTTAGGGCGAGATGAATCACCTCTCTTTCTGCAGTGACAGAAGAGAGCCAAGCATGGCTAGACAACCTCTCATTTTCAAGGTAGTAAAAGTTCAGTAAGATTAATCCCACTCCACAGATTTTTTTTGATTTTTTTTCCGTGACGATACAGTGTATATTGCTTTTGGTCTGTTTTGGCAAAGAACGTGTTTTAGAGGGAGGCATCTGCAGCAGTCCTTACCCAGGGAAGGTTCACATTGACTCCAGTGAGAGGACAGGGTGAGAAAACACTGCCGGACTTCTCCAGTAAGTGATGTATTTTACTGTTCCTTTCCTTCATTAGAGACATTTGTTCTACCTTTCCATTCCCTTTAATCACAGGCTGGAGATGATGCCAGCAGACGGTTAGATATTATCTCTAGGGCCCATGAGTTGTCACAATAAATTCTGGGAGTAGACATAGTTTGATCAATGTATATTGAGGCAGCTGAAGCCATGGCTTCATCACAGAAAAATACTAACAACCAACTATTGTTCTCTGCTCCTTCTATTTGGCAATATAGTAGCTTTGTTATTTTATGTGTCGGGTAAGCAGTTGAGCTGATGCCCAGCAGGGCCGCAGCAGAGGAGAGAAGGCCTGGCCAGCCTGTTGCTCCCCACATCTGCTCTCCTACTGTAGCCTCTCCAAATGCAGCAAGAACAACAGGTCTGAGCAGAAGCCTCATAAAGGTGCTGGGAAGTTTTCTGACTCCTTTCAGGAGCTACAGGGATGGATCAGTCCCATCCCTCTTCCCATGACTCTGTGAAATCCATTCCTAATTTCTCTCAGCATCGTATGTAGCTTATATTTTAACTTGGCAGCTGTTAAGACTTCTAGTGAAATCAGTTTAGCTGTTTACTAGTACACCCTCCCACCACAGGCAAGAATCTTGACAGCTCAGAAGAGCTTTATAGATCATGTAGACAAACCGCTGAGCTCTGAGTCCTGCAATGACCATGGTAAAACTTCTCCCTAGCTTTGACTAGTGGGCTGGATTTGTCAGCTCTTCCTGTTTGTCTTGCCATCATGCCCTGGAGCTCTTTTCATGGATCCAGATGCTTGAGGGCCATGCATACCTCTTTCTTTTCCCCCACCTTGGATAGGTTGTCTGGTGTAAAGACTGACAGGGATTTTACTGGCCACGTGCCTCACGGTGTCTACCAGCCACCCCATGCTGCTGTTGTGGGCTCTGAACATCCGGAAGTGGACATATCCATTGACCCTAAGCTGTATAACATACATAAGTCCAATACCTCCTGAAAACTGTTAGACTTCCTACCAACGTGCTCAGTAGTCAGTGTGTGTGTGAATAGCTCCAGGGCTTTGGGGAATCATCACTGGTCTTCCATGCTCTGAATCACTTGTGTGTTTGGTGCTTATCTGACTGACTTGGTAACCAGCACATACACAGACCACAAACAACAGAGAGTATTGGGCTGAGTACAAAATGAGGGACACCATACAGACACAGCCTGTTGAAGGACAACAGGGAAACGTTAAAAAATACAGGTTAGCAGATTAACATCAGCTGTTAATCTTAGCACATTGGCAGCACGAACTTTGTTACAACTCTGTTAGTATTATGTGGGCTTCTAGGAGAGCAGTGAAGTAGCTCAGGACTGTCAAGGGCCAAACAGGAAAGCTCAAAGTGTTTCATTTGAAAATTGAAGAGCTGGGTAATGGGGATTGTTGTGCTGGGTTGATCAGGGGTAAAAGTCTATCAGCTGAGTCTGCCCTGTGATTCTAGAAGTCAACATCTTCATGCTGGATAAGCAGTTTGAGAAAGAAGGAAAAATACCGATGTTCAATGTGATTGCATATATGGGTTGTTTTAAATCCGGAATATTGTTGTTTGAACAAACATGCCATTTTGTTTTGGATCTTACCTATTGAAGTCAGTGCTGGAACTTCTCTTCCTTTGGCTCCTGCTGCGTCTGTGCATTTATTCATTTGAATGATTCCTTTTTGTGGGGCGAGGATCCACCCAGCATGGATAAGTGGCAGAATTAGGCCTCCAGTGATTCATGCTAAGCATAGATATTCAGGCTGTCTCCCCTCCAGTATTTACATGGGATGGATTTTTTCTTTAAAGAAAATTAATGTGAATTCCTGCAAACAGTCTCCTTTTTTAGCAGTTCAGTACTTAACAATCCTACCACAATCGTACTCAACACATTCTGCAGAAAAGCAAGATTTAATATTCTCTTTTTTAGTGGCGATTTCTTATGCTGCTTACCTCATTGTATCAGTAAACATGCTGACAAGAGCACAGTTGTCTTGTGCAAATTAACAAGTTCACCTCTGTGAAAAGCCAGCTTTTTGGAGGCTTAGCACAGACATGGTGAATAGTGGTAAGCTGGGCTTCTACAGATGAATTGACATTGCTTCCTTCAGCACTGCAGCCAGATTTTCTCACTTTGACATAACAGCCCCATGTAATTCTCCTCTCCTAGCTCCGAGTTACCTTTTTGACAGCCTCTGCATGAGGCACTAGATTTGCTTCCGACTGATTGAGGCCAAGTAAATCACAAATCCCACTGTCACATCTGGGAATTCATGAGTTTGATGCTCTATAAAATTAATTCACCCCTATGAACTGACAGGCCAAATCATATGTTTGTTGGAAAGAAGGCCAAGGCTTGACAAAATCCGTTTTTCTATTTATTGGTTTTATCCATTTTAAGAATTTTCAAGTAGCAAATATCTTCTCCGAGTATAATGGAAGCACTTATATGAACTGATTACATGTTCAGTAGAGTTTAATAACGTATATTACGTTTCACACTTCCGTGTAAAGCATATCAGCTTAATTAGAAAAATAAAACATACAGTATTACTTGTTTCCTTCTCCCTGTGTACAATTTCATTGCTTTAAAAAGTCTTAAAGTGGTCCTTTGCTGCTTTACAATATCGTTTCACATAAGCAAAGGCTTTATCTGTGTATTTGGGTCTGGGTTTTCTTTGTTGCTGTTACTCTTCATGAAGCAGCCCAGCTCACTTCCAGTCCTCAGCCTGTCATTTCTTCTGTACATCAAGTTTTCCACTGCCAGAATGTGTCATCCCTCATCCAGTCAGTTGTCCTGGGTTGTTCTGGGCTGTTTTTTATGGGGCCGCAGTTGTAGATCTCAGTGCCCGCAGGATGATTAATACAGTCCTGGAAGTCACGCATCTCTTTTAATAGCACATAGAGTGAGTGCTTTCCCTCATTCTGGGTGAAGTTTTTATCATACCTGTATCTTTTAGTCTGAGGCTAAGGGTTCACTGGCTCTGAAAACTTGTGGGGGCAAATGTGGTAATAGAGATCATGGGCAGGAGATAGATTAGACATGGTAGTATTATGGAAATAATTGTTCCGTGAGTAAAAGATGTTTTCTCTGCGTTTTTTGGGAGATAATTATTTTACTTATGTTAATGTATTGAGCAGACCATCTCCCATCTTTCAGGGAAGATAAAACATGCCGCTTGGCTAGCTTTCACTTCCTTATCCAAGATATTTTCATACAAGATAAGTATCAAAATCCAGGAATAAGTGGGTTTGGGGAGGCTTTTTAAAGTATTCTTCTAACATTCCTGTGGGATGACACAGTAACAGCTGTTTTTCCTATGATGTCCTGCAGGTTGTGTCTGTGTGACAAGAAAACCATTTAACAATGAAAAAATTCACACTGTTTGATTTTGTAAATGACAACTCGCTCCAAATTGGAGAGACTTCGTGGATTCAGGATCTTCCCAGTGATGACAGTGAACTGGAAAGACTTCTGAAACGAAATGAGCACGTGCTAGTAAACTGGCCTGTGGGAGAAAGAAAGACAGAAAAGCACCTAGTAAAAGTTGTGTACATGAGTGGTAAGTGCTATTTGAGTGATAGGAGATTTTAATCTAGTTGTAAAGTATTGCTACATTATTTTCTGTGCTTTGGCCTTTTTTTAACTTTGCTTCAGATGACCCCCAAGAGTTGGTGGAAATGATGCAAAAGATATTACAAGCAGATGAAATTACAAAAATACAAGTCGTTGGAAAAGGCAAGAGGAAGAGAATAGAAATGATATTCTCAGAAAGTGAAGATAGTGACCTGGATAAAGAACAGGTGCGTTTCTGCCTTTGTGTGCCTGAAATTGGTATGCTCGTCATGTAATGAAATAGACTGTAAATATTGATTCTTCATAGTATAATGCACTAAATGCCAATAGTAATGGTAGGAATAAAGGTAGTCTTCATGTGATACCTCAGCATGATAACCTGTCAGATTAATCAGGCCAATAGATTTTCTTTTTTGCTGTTCAACAAGAAAAGTTTTATTCAAGTCTCTGGGTGCTGCATTTTCTCCCAGGGGATGGATGTCTGACCACTGCGTAAGAAAAGTAGGGACCAGGTTTTGCATTGTCCTGAGATCTACAGTGACAAAATATGGGAAAAGAAAGCACATATTATTAACTTTTTGTTGGGATTTATTTTTCCGTAAATACTGTCAATGTTACATGCAGAGTGAATAGAAGTTTATAGTATGCCTTGAGATACTACAATGAAAGTCTCCATACAAATGCAAAGATGCTATTTATTACACTCTTGTTTACAGGAGAAGATGATGAAGCATATGAAAAGAAAGAAATCATTTCAGGCATCTGCCCCTGCCAACATCCTCAGTCAACTTGAAACATCTTTAATTAACAAACAGGTAAACATCTCATCTTCAGCAGTTTTAATCTATTAAGCAAAAGTAAACGGAAATGTTTTAGTAAAGTTAATGGTTCTAAAACCATGTTAGAAAATTGGTGAATAGAGAACATAGAAGTACATAACAGTTATGTATTGCTTTGACATTTCATTTTGAATTTTAATAGGAATGGTAATATTTATGTTCAGTAACAGTTATGATTACAATGCACCAAGTCTGTTTATACATTCTGAGTACAAATGGAATATTCTGTTTTAGGTAGATATTTTAATGGTAGGTTTAATGCTTTATTTTTGTTGTTGTTGCTGTAGATAGCACGTTCTGTTTCTTTCAGAGAGAACCATATTCAGGAAGCAACTTTCTGTACAGTGAAAGTAGCAGTGATGATGAAGAGCCTTTATTTCAACTATCCAAGGTAGAACTGTGTGCCAAAATAAAAAGTCTCAAGAGGAAGCTGACAGACACCATGAGAGAAAACTGCCGCCTAAGGCAGTCCCTGGTAATGCTTCAAGGTAAAGTCAGGGGAAATTTTTTGATGAAGAGGAAAGCCTGAAGGTCATGAAAAGCTTGATTTATAGGAGGCTATTTGGGTGGGAATTATGGATGCTCAAGCTCCTGACATGATCAAGGCCTACCATTATCACCACAGTCTTTGATACATAACAACATTCAATTCCAGCAGCACTTAGAAAAAACTGCCCTGTGTGGAGGCCATGCAATTATAGAGTTAGAAATGGAAAAATGTAACTCCTGTCAGTTGTTGCCAAGAGGACCTTTCTGTGTGCCATGTATAGCCATCATCTAAGCTCAAATACTCCACTGACCACTCCAACTATCATTTATTAAGGAATTTTTATTGGTCTCCTGAGATTTTCTTTATTCTGGAATGATATCATTTCAAATTACATTGGTAATTCCTCTGAGTTCATTCTAGGTACAAAAAATTGTGTCCTAACTCCCAGAGTTGAGCCATTTTGTCTTTTTATACATGAACCCGTAATCACTTGGTGATCATATCTGAAGCACCTATTACTTGTTCCTGTCCCTTACTCTAGGACAGCAAAGACAGACTCTGAAGTTTCAAACCGTTAGTGGGTGAATAAAGTTTAAAGCGGGCTTTCTGCTTCCCGTGTCACTGAATTATAGCATCCTTAGACTGCCTAATATCTCTCTTCTTTTTTTATTTGTCATACAATTTTCTAAGTGCTTATCAGTTTCATTGCCCACCTGACTCTGTTGCATGTTATTCACCTTGACTTGAATCATTCTTCTCCACTTTTTTGAATATTAAGTATTTTATCAACATGTGACAACTTTCCTTACATATTTATACCATTTCCTTTGCATCTTAAACAGTTATGTTAGTCTTTTACAATCTTAAAATAATTTTTAATAATAATTACAGTGATTCTGTATCTTGCTGATTCTTTATCCCTTGCATCCTTTTTGCTTTGCTGAATTGATTCTTCTTAATTAACTAAATAAAAGTTTCTATTTAAAAATAAATATTGTTCAGAGAAAGGGCTATTTAAAATCTATTTTCTATAGAATAAAAGAGGGAAAAATGTCTACACGACTCCTTTGAAACAAGCAAGCAAATATTAGGTATAACGTTTTGTAGCCTATATTCAGTAGCTTTACAGACTTGTAGAGATTGTAAACAAAAAGGGAAAAAAAAATATCAAGCTTAGTGCCCTGATGGAAATAAACTAATGATTCCTCTCAGCCTCGCAGAGAACAGGTCAATCATATTCCAAAAGCAGAGGCCAGATATTCATGGGTGGGGGCTGAAAGCTTTAATTACTATTTTACCCATCACTTTCCATTTGATTTCAGTGTTGCCACAGGCAGTCACCCATTTTGAGGAACTGGTAGGAATGGCTGAAGCACTGCTCAAAGGGGGAGTGACAACATCTACATCTAGTCTTCATTCACATGCTGTTTGGAAAGCGTCTAACAGCTCTCTAGCAGATACATATGCAGCTATGCATAGTAACTCCAGCTCACCAATAACTTTGAATGGAGAAGATGAGGAACAACAGACTGAAAAACAGGTCAGTTAAAAAATAATTTCAGGCGTAAAAAATAAGTCTCAATATAGTACAAACTTTACTGTTACAGTATAACAAAAATAAGCATCAGTAACAGTCATTTTATCATGATCCAGGTGGTGACATAACTAATGAGTTCCTTTTGTACAGAAGGCTCTTTCCAAGAGAAACATTAGGCTTAATTCAGCATGCTGGTACACTCTCAAACTGATTTCAGTGGCTTTGCACATATGTGGATTCATGAGTTAAATACTGAGATCCTGGGGTAACTTCCAGACTAATGTTTTGGATTCCAAAAGGGAACAGTAGTGTTTCAGAGGTAATCTAAGAAAAATGCTAGCAATCTGTTTAAACTGTTAATAAGCAAATGGAGAATCGTATGTTTCTGTTCTTGTTCCTGAAGCTGGCCAGCAGTTAAGCAGAAATACATATATACATAGTTTCTGAATGAAGATGTTCCCTTGTTCTCCATAATTATAACAGAGCATAACTGAGAAATCTGAGGCCAGAGGCTGTACAGGAAAAATATAAAGACCCAATCAAAAGAATAGTTATTGGGGTCTCAGAAAACCAGAGTATTCTATTAAGAATTATCAAGGTATGGTGCTTTGACTAGATATTGCAATACACAAAATCTGACCTAACCAAAGAAATATAAAGACCAGTCTTTCTAAGCAACCAAGCGTTACCTTGATAGGGGTGACTCAAAATTGCACATTAGAAGAGTTCAAATACTTTGGATGTAGAACTGTGGTGTGCAAAAATCACTCTCAAAGCCTAGGACCAGATGTCACGGTTCTTAGGGCATGTCTGCTCAGAGGCAGAAATATTAGTTTAGGCATATTGCCGTGCTCCTGAGGCTATACAAATTCCAGGACAGAACTGGACCACATCCAGCCTGCGTGGAGTGCAAGCAGGAGTTAGGTATGTCTGAAAATGGCCTGTCTCTACTAGTGAGTAATAAGGACTGCTTGGTGAAGTGTTTGCTAGTGTGAATAGGGGTCCTTAGCCTGCTTCACGCTGCCTTCTGAAAAAAAAAAAAATCAATATGTGTGTACAGTTCCAAACAATGAATGGTATGCAAGTTTAAAAATTGATCTCAAGTGCACAGCTGCAGGGATTGCTTCTGAAATTGTGGTGAAAGAAAGAAAATACACTTTAAAAATATTTCAGAGATAATACTATATAATATTTCTAGTGAACTGCAAAAGTTATGTCTATGACCAATTTTGTTTTCCAGTTCAAGATCGAAAAGTGGCAGATTGCACTTTGTAACAAGAGCAAACCTCAAAAGTTTATAAATGACTTGATGCAAGCACTTTACACACATGAGTACATGGCTACGCACAGCCTGACAGGTGCAAAATCCTCCTCTTCAAAGGATAAAGCAGCGAAACCAGCTATGAATCAGAATGAAGTTCAGGAAATCATAGGTGATAACTTATTAACATTACTCAATATGGCACTGATTTGACAGAGGGCTTTCTCTGAGGGAGGGGCACTAATACTTAACAGCTGGTCTACTCAGGTTGTGTTCTGTTTTATATTTTCTTCTTCGTCTCCATGTTTGTTTTTTAACCCATCGGTTACAAATCCTGACAGTGAAATACTAAGTTTTAGTATTTTTGTTGTGTGAGTTTTGTGTTTTAAGTGACCATTCAGGAACAGTAATATAACTTTTTAGATTTTGAAGAGCTAATCTGCAGTGATCAAACGTGGAGCATGGTGATAACATAAGGAGGGAAGGCAGAGAGGACACACTTGGATCAAATTTAAAATAATGTTTGCTATATTCTGAAGTTATCGAACGTTATAAATTTTGACATTTTAAATAGTGCTTGGGGCAAAATGAGACACTAAGTATAGGAGACAGGAACAGTGATGAAAGAAGCAAACAAAATTTGTTTTATGCTGAGGTTTAAGGCAGAAGATGTTTGGTGAATAGGAAAGAATCGTCTCAAATGTAAGTAGCAGCTTTAAAGAAAACTGGTTTGTGAACACACGAAGCCTGACTTTTATTGGATTCGCACCCGTAGCTTAATACCTTAACAACATAGCTCAAACTCCTGTACCAGAATCTCTCCCCCATGGTAATTCCCTTGGACTACCCCAGTTCTCTGTTTCCTTCCCAACTTGGATTTAGTTCATGAACCTTCATCTAGTTTTGTTGAAGTTAACCAGCTATCAGTAGGGTTATCAATATCAAGTTATCAATAGGGTATTGATGTTACAGTTGTGTAAACCTCTTTTTCTTAAGAACCTACCCAGAGAAAAAGTCCCAAAGGCAAAATAAAAAAAAGAAAGAGTGTGTAAGATGGTGAAAATATTGAGGAGTTAAGATGAGACAATTTCAGAACGTAGTATGAGAAAAATGAAAAAGATTTATTGGGATGAGAAGATCTACTAGTGACTTTTCTAAAGGTGGATTCTGGGGAAGGGTCTAAGCAAAACTGAGGAGAGAAACAGGGAATATAGTCAGACCATTGAATACAGCATGCTGCAAGAGAGTTCAGTGAAAAAGGGGAGCTTAATAGAGAAGTCAAAGAAATTTGTTAGGTTCCCCTAACAAATTCCCCTAATGAGAACCCTCCTGAATTCAAACAGGGAAGTGTCAACATTATAGGGGAGAAGAAGAAAAACAAGGAATGTCTGGGAATTCTAGGACTGTAGAAAAAGACTTAGCTGATGAGATTAGTTAAAGAAGATGGAAACTGTAAAACTTCAAAACTAAATGAAAGGAAAAAAAATCAAGGGAAGCGAGGGTAATGGAGGAGAGCAGAAATTTCATTCCTGATGTTAAATCCTGTTAACATTGCATTCAAAAAATTTAACCATGCAGCTAGAGGAAAAACAGAAGGGAAATTTTAGGGGAAGGAGACGTTATCTGCAAATGCAAAATTAATGAACAAAGCCTGTAAGATTCAGAAGCATGAGAACTCACATGGATATGAACAGGTTTCTCTGATCAAAAACAGAACAACGGAGAAGATAAACACACTTACTGCAGGAATCTCTCCTGGAGTTCTCTTTGAGTATGCCAAGAACAGGCATAACATACAGAAGGCAGAGAAAAAAGCAAGGGCTGACAAAATTAATGAAGTAGTGAGTAAAGACAGAAAAGTAATGAGCTGAAGCAGAAGTAGCTGGAAATTTCAAAGATGCGATGAGTGCATTTTAGATCATGCCTCTGTGGTCTCCCTGATGTGGAGGCCTCATATATGTCATCTCTTTGTTTTGCAGGCATCACAAAACAGTTGTTTCCAAACACAGATGATGCTTTAATTAGGCGAATGATGGGACAGAAACTGAACAATTGCACCAAGAAGCCAATTTTAGGCAAAGATCTTAACTCAGGTGCTTTTCAGAAGCATGGCTTTTGGTAAGTCTTAAAATATATATACAAAAGTTGTAGCCTGCAATGTGGAATTCTATATGCTACCTGGTAATAACAAAAACTGAAAGCATTCTTAAAATTATGAAGATGCATGTTCACGTGTGCATTGCCAAATAAGTAAGTATTTTCATAGCCTTGTACAAAGAGTACGTGATAAAGAAGCAGTGCAGCTTGGCATTACAGCACAAAAAAAAGTTGTTCATTCTGTGCAAAGAAGCACAGGGCTAGTAAGTTACGGGAAGAGAAGACAGAAGTAAATGTGTGGGTTTACTATGATCAGTATGTCCGTTTCAGATTTGACATTATCTACTTTTTTTACTATTTTCTGTAGTCTCTCCAGAGATCAGGCAATTCCATTTTCTTGTCAGCTGTTGTGCCTCAATTAACCCACAAGTAAAGATAAAGAAAGTCATACCTCTTTACTTCGTACTGATAAAACTACTATAGGAGAGCTAGATTAGCATTCTTTTACCAACAGAAGAGTCTAAATTATTGGGGTAAGGAATTATTAAATAACGTCTCTCTTGTTATGGGCATGCTTCACCTTGCAAACAAGACTAGTCTAAAACTGCTCAATTTATCCTTACTGTCAGGGAGGTCGGCTATTAGCCATAATACTGTTTCCATGTATTTGAAACATACATACAATAATTGGAGTTCGAAGGGACCTCTGGAGATTTTTTCAGTCAAACCGCTGCTCCTCAATGCAGGGTTGCCTAGGACAGGTTGTTAGGAGCTGTCTGCAGTTGGGCTTTGAATATATACCCAAGGATGGATGCTCCACCACCACTCTGGGCAACCTCTGCCAGTGCTCAGTCACCCCTCACAGTGAAAAACTGTTCAGACAGAACCTCCTCTGATTCAGTTTGTGCCTGTTGCCTCTTGTTCTGTCACTGGGCACCACTGAGAAGAGGCTCCATCTTCTTTACACCCTCCCATCAGATACAGAGAGAGCTCAGGGTGATCCTGTCCATCTAGGCTGAGCAATCCCAGGTTTCTCAGTCTCTCCTTGTACTAGAGATGCTCCAGCCCCTTAAGCATATATTCACTAGTTTAAAAACTTCATACTGAAATATGATGGTGCACATCTTAAGCCTCTACAGAGAAGAATATCCTGTATATGTTATATTGTGTATATATAATTCCGTGTGTGTATGTGTATGTATAGTGTGTATATATACAACAGAGTGTAGAGAGTTCTTCTGGGAATGCTGGGAAGAACAGAAAAAGAGAAGAAAATCAGTGAGACATCAGGGAGAACAGATTTGTTCTTTCTTAGACTTTCCATGCCAAAGTAATATATTACTTCTTCCTAGTTTAGTTATAACGTGTTTCAAATATATACTGTACTGTAATACACTGCATAACAAAACACAAGATATTTGACAGTTACAAACACCATCGTTTGATAAGTAGCAGTGCTTCACTATTAGAATTCCTCTCTAAGCCACCTGGAAGTACTCCATGGACTTGAATTACTACTATGGTCTTTGTTTTTGGAATTACTGCTATGGTCTATGAATTACTACTTGAGAAATACTCGGATCGTATCTATAGGAAGAATCTACACACACAGGTTTTCTTATCTGGAAACAATAAACAAATGCACCAGCCTGGCTAGAATAAGTTTAGTGTGTTAATGTTTTTCTTCTAGACCTTACAAAACAAAGGCCCTCTGCATTTGTAACATACAGTGTGCATTGATTCACTGTAGTACTTTTCCCTGTCCTTGACACGGGTGGTAAAAATAACAGCATAGAAAGACAGCCTTGGTCTTCTCTGATAATATTGAATGTTAAATATATTATATATATGATCTTTCTCCTCATCAGATGAATCCATGACTTTTGCTAATTCCTGAGTCTCATGCTGCACAGGCACAGTATTTCTGTAGTCGTGGCAGGAGGATCTTGAGCTAGCACAAATACAGTTCTGGGTTGCTGTTCCATACTGCCTGAAGACCTTTCAGCTTAAACGTAGTATCTTAAAATAGAAATGTCTTTGTCTGTCATTGATACGTGCTTATGTAAAATTCAGCCCAACATCCACTGAAACCGATGTGAATATTGTTTGCACAGTCTCTCTTGAATGGACTTTTATTAGAATGCATTTATAATAGATTAGTTTCATACGTGTTCAGAATTTCCTCACTGTAAAAGCATTTAAACACTGTAAGTAATCATCCCCAAGGTAATGGTGGCGTTTCCTTTAACTCAGATGACACAGGTTTCCTCTGCAAGAAAATTAGGAAAATTTAAAAGTGCTTCACAATGTCACAGTTCCACCTTTGGTTCACCTCAAGAAAAAAAATCCTGTTGTGCAGGACCTTAGTAACAACTTTTTTAATTTAACAAACTTTTTTAACTTTAAGTTAATAACAAATCGATTATAAACTATCGAAACCTGGTGATGCTGCAGTTACGATCTCTGTTGTGGCTTCACCTCTTCTACCTTTCCCCGGAACACAGGTATGATTCGAGAGAAGGAATTAGGATTAAAATCCGAGACAGACAAATCATCGTTTCAGATTCATTAGGCTGAGGTGAAACAAGGAAAAAGGGAATGTGTAAATGAAGCTAACTGGTTAACTAACTAAGCAGAGTTTATACTCTGCTGCTCAGAAACTAAGAACAGTCAGTAGTCATTGCACGTTCAATGTTAACATCGCAAGCTTAGTTGTAAACTGTCTCAACAGTGGTTCAACAGCTGCTCCTCAGGGCATCATCCCTTCAGCTGTTACACCCCGCACCCAAGACCAGCAGGATGATGATTCACCAGCTGCTACTGCACAAATTCAGCAAAGCCACAGCCGTCTGACTCCACCACCTCCCAGCACACAAGGTCAGCAGGAGTGTTCCAAATCCACTTCTTCTAAGGTGGAGTCTCATCTCTCCAGCAGCTCACCAGCGCCCTCTGCCAACCAGGGTTGCAGACAGGACCTCAGGAATTCAGATAAGGAGTAACAGGATGTGCTTCGTACCAGTTCTTCGATGGAGACGAAGGAGTAGTACAAAATTAAAATGAAATAATATTTATGGGGCCTAGCAACAGTGAACAGAGGTACTGCAAGAAGAATAGAAGCCTGGGAACCTTTTTCTCAAATGAGTGAAAATCCCACAGCATAGAAAAAAATGAAGGCATATTAATATCTTTGTCTTTAAGATATTACTAAATATATGCATGTTATACTGTATTTCAGAAAATATAAACTTGATCCAAAGAATACAAGAAGAGTTCCCCTTAGTTAGAAAAACACTATATTATTTAAAGTAACACCAAAAGAATTTATAAGAGGAACCTTAATTCCCTTGCTTTCACCTTGACAGCTGATGGCAAACTGCTTTACCCGTTAGAGAAAGCTATTGCATACTAATACAAAAGAGCTACAGAGATATAAAAACAGCAGAAAAAAAAACCTAGTGAATGAAAACTACGACCAGCACAGGGTTGGAAAACACAGGGCCACGTGAACAGAGAAGTAGTAGTACAATAGGTATTTAAGGATGCTGTTAACTTAAAAAGAAGAAAATGTTTTCAGGGCAGTGAAACTGCGCCTCCCAAGATGTCTGCAAGAAAGAAGCAGCTCCTTTTTAACCTCCAGAAGGTGGAAAGACAATGAAAAAAGGCACGTTCCTTCTTAGCTCAGGGAAGAGTCCTCCAGGATAGCCTGTGGAGGCCATGGCTTCTCTCCCAGACCTTTTGCTGCTACTCTGGTTTGGCAGCTGTCGCTCTCTTCCCTGAACATCAGGTCCTGAGGTTAAGGGTGACAGATCCCTCCAGTCAAGGGATGGAGGATTATCTCTTGGAAGCAACTAGTAAGGGACAGAGGTGCCAGCTCCTGCTCCCTCTGCTTAGATTTTGGTATGCTGCGGTTTGGTTAGACAGTGGGTGGATGGGCAGAGCATTCCTCGTGGGGTTGGTACCAGAAATCCCCCAGCAGCTGGGCAATTTCTCTTGAGCTCTCTGACACCACTTGTTCCAGGGGCACAACTGGAAGTCATGCACCCTGTAATTGCCTGTGGAGGAGGAGTGGTACTTTTTTCCTCCTTGTTGACTGATTCCAGTTTTACAGTGTCCTGTTAGCATGGGAAGGAGAGAACACTCGGATTATAGCTTTCACGCTTGGGGATATTTCTCCCAGAACAGAGAGTACTAACAGTTAAATCTATTTCGTACTTGGCAAACAAGCAACTAATGAATCAAGATGGAGGGGAAAAAAAAAAACAACTTGATTTGAGGAGGATTTCTAGAATTAGAAATAGGGTAAATGCCAGTAAAAAAAAATCTGAAGACAAGTTTTGCAGCTGAATACTTCTGAAGGGAAGTGCTGCGAACTACCTTTATTAGAATAATGCACTAATCAAATGCACTGTAGAGAAGACTTCTGGATGGGATGGGGTATGACTGAAGAGATCTGCTAGCCTTTTTCATCTCTCATGTCCATCAGTTCATTGTAGATAGGATTAAGATGAAAGCAGGTATGACAATATGATGTAAGTTCTATCTCACGTTATTAACTATCATCCATAAAATGTAACAGGAGGGTGTTTGCTATTATGTATATTTTGTATATGTACCTGTATGTACAGCATATAAGGATGTATATAGTTAATCATATTTTTGAAGCAACTTTCTATCAAATAAAATGAAATATTACTATCTCTTAGTTTGTTTTGTTTTTAACCAAAGGGTAAAGAGGGAGCAAGCTGCTAAGAGTCGGTTCCTATCTCTCCTTCAAAGTATGTGACTGATGTCCCACCACACACAACAAGATAAATACCTTTTTACAAGTACATGGGTAACAGAAATGCTATAGCTAGTGCAGTGTGACTGAAAAGGAAGTATGAATGTTCTTCCAAAATGATGCAGACAAACTTGGAGAAGACAAAATTGAACACCTAATAATTACAGATTAGAAACTACAGAAGTAAGAGAATGGGAGAGAGAGCAGAACGGTCTAATGCATCTCCCAAATTTTGCAGTAAAATCAAAATTGGTGATGTGTCACAGTGTAAAATTTTTCTGATATGTGTGATAGAGGATGCATCTGCATCAGAGAAGGCTGACAGCTAGTGCAGAAAAGCGTAATAGCAATGTAACTGCACAGCGTATAGAGACTACGGGAGATTCAGTACTGAAAACAAAGCAATACTAAAGCCAATCATTTGAACAATTTGCTTTTATTGCTGCATTTTAGATTGAATTTGAAGATTACAACAGCAAAGAATTTGGATATTGTTATGAACTGCTCATTAAAAACACCTGCTGTCTAAGGAGGGAAGATATTAAGATATATGAAGAATGAGATAAACTTTGTGAAAAAATACACTATTGAATAAGTAGTGTTTTCAGTGTATTTTTCATGCATGTCAAGTTCACTTATAGTATGTAGATGAGAGTCAAAAAAAAGACATCCACATTTTCTAGGTCAAGAGTAGGTGGTAGCATGCAATGGTAATACAAGAAGGAAATCAATGGTTAAAAAAGGCAATGTTTCACTTTAAGAAGCAAGGATCTTTTTAAATTCTATAAAAGAAAATAATTGTTTTAAAGGCATATAATGAGTATGCGGAGTTGGATGACAGTGTTACTGAGTCTATGTGAGAAGATCTTCTCAGAAACAGCTTCCAAATCCTATGTAGTCCCCAGACATGGCTTGGAGGTTTGGACTTGGAGACTTTTAACTCATCAGCAGACCGTGATTACCCCCTGCTCTCCTAGGTTTGTCTGCTGCTACCTTTGGCAAAAAAAAAAAAAAAAAAAATCACAAAACGAGACAGTGAATCTACATTGCAGTTGGTCCACCAGCCAAGTCCAGCGGGCTGCATTTTTTCTCTTCTGCATGAAAAAAAAATCTGTATAAGAGCTGTCCAAAACTTGCCCAACAACCTAAGAAGCCTGTGCTTTCCCAGACATTACCTAAAATACTGTTATTTTGGAATTCAGAGTTTCATTAGCATACTGTCAATGCTGACATGATTACATGTATCAATTCTCTTGCTATTTTTTTTTTTTTTCCTTAATTGTTTGCATAGCTGGAGGATGTTTGGAGGGGTCACTGCAATAGCAAACACGCTTCGTTTACTTGAGTTACTGCTGAAAATTTCATATTCAAATTAATGTCATTTTCATAGAGGAGCAGTTTCAAAAAGTAGTGCCACCTTGTTCTATTAACCCATTACTATTGCACACCAGATTGTTTATCCTCAAGAATAAAAAGTAATTAAGTGCAAATACAAGCTACAAACAGAATGGCTGCTATCAACGTTCTATCAGCACTTATAAGTTACAAATGCAAAATACGAAATTTTAGGCATCGACAAGGACTTGAATTTTCTAAGCAGTAGTAGTTTAGTTTTGTTTATACACCTCAATAGTGATTAAGTTGTACAAATTTGTTACCTAGTATATTTTAATTAGTAGTCAAACGATAAAAAAGAAACAAGGATTGCATCTCAGAGAAGGGGCTAATTCTGAGTTCACACAACATCAAACCCAGAAAATCTGTACAAAAATATTTCAGCCGTTTTTTTGTTTTTTTTTTGCCATTCAGCATCTCAGTATGTCTACCACACAGTTGTGTTTTCATTCACACATGAAATGAGGCTTAAAACTAACAGTATAGTAACTTGTGTACAAGAAAAGTAAGTGCACTAAATTAATGCTGACATTAAGTACCCTGTGATGTGTTATTTCTTTCACAAAGCTTCCAGATCATCAGAACTTAACGTACTATCCTCAAAACTTTACATGCTATCCTCAGTTCTTTCTTGGGTATACAGAATTTAGTAAGAAGGAATAGTGACGTGCTTTGTGTGCATTTAGGTCTTTCATGTAGACACACAACTCAGATGTGTCATTACACGTTCCTATTTACCCCATATTAATGCATTGAGCAAAGGCAATTCATACGTACTTGGGGTGGCTCAAAGTAACTGTGGGATGAAGGGAGGAGAGAAGTAGCATATAAACAGCAAGAAAACAGGTTGAAAAAAAGAAAAACACAACAAGGATTTACCTTAGCTGTGTCATTTTATTTCAGGATCTCATCATTTAAAGTTACAGGTGTCCAACACGTTAACATTTCATTCATTAACGTTCACGAGACCATTTATTTTCCCTCTGAGCATTTTTTAGCAGCAGAGCCCACCACAGATGATCTCCGCCCACCCTGCCCCACCACAGAGCCTGGTTGCTGCAGTGCATTCCCCAGCCAGGAAACTCAAATTTTAATGGAAAGGTGGTCGCAGATCCCCAGATTAATGCTCCTTTTAAGTCTTCCCACATGCTCTAAATAGCCTGGTGCATGAGCTTTCACCACAGATGCTCTTTGGACAAGCAGCACCAGGAGAGCAGAGAGCAAGGGCCGTGCCCCAAGCATGCCAGCCCTACAAGAAGCCACCAGAGACGAGGCCTGCAGGTTACCGCACACAGCTCCAACCCCCTGCCACCACCTGACTGAGGCATGGAGCAAGCGGGGCAGGGAAGGAAGGGGGCTTGAGGAGGGAGCCCCCGGGAGGGGTCACACGTTTTGCCCCCCACCCCTCCCTCAGAACCGAAGCCTCTTTCAAGCAGGGCGGTAACAACGTTCCCCGCCCGGCTACCAGTGCCGGGCCAACGGCGCCCCCGGGGGCGAGCAGGGCACGGGAGGCAGCGCGGAGCCCAGCCCAGCCCCACCGCCTGAGCGCGGCGCCACCGCCCGGCCCCGCGGCCTCCTGCTGCTGCTGCTGCTCCCGCCTCCGCGCCCTGGCCGCCGCCCGCCGCCATGGCCGGCCCCGGCCCTGGTCCCGGCCCCGGCTCCGGCACCACCGCGTGGGTCCCCCGGCTTCGTGCACGGCCAGCAGGGAGGGGATGGAGAAGGGGAGCGGGGCGAAGGCGGGCGGCGACTACAAGTCCCGGCAAGCCGCGCTGCCGCTCCGCCTCTCCCCCTTCCCCGCCGCCCCCGGGGGAAGAGGAAGCGGCGCTGCGGCGGGCAGCGGCCTGAGGGTGGGTGTGGGGGGCAGCGGGGCCGGGCGGCCCCTCGGGGCGGCCCCCGGGGCCATGCCGAGCCCCTCGGGGTGATGCCGAGCCCGCAGGGGTGCTGTGCCCCCGGGGGAGGCTGACACTGGGGCGCTGCCTGGGTTAGGCCGCGGTTTGGGAATGGGGGGGCTGGAAAGGTGAATTCCCGATAAAACTGAAAGCGCCGCAAGCGTGGATGATGAAGCGTGTTTTGGGTTTGTTTCTCCCTAGGTAATGGAGTCTTACGACTCTGCCACCGTTTCCGAGAGTAAGTCGTCGGTTTCCGAAAGCGAGGATGAGATTGAGTTTGTTGGAGTAAGTAGATCCCGAGCCTGGAAACGGGTTCTCAGCGTGCTCGCAGTGAAACAGGGGGGTTTGGGTTCTGTGTTGGGTCAGAAAACTAACGTGTGCCTTTCAAACGTAACCACGATCATCAAAAATTGCTTCATCTGGAAGCTGTTAGCTTTAAGATAACAAGTTTGTCTTAAACAGATAACAAGCTTATCTTAAAGGGACGTTCATTGGGAGGGCGGTAGGTGATGCCAGTTGGTCCTACAGAGAGAACCTAGAGCCGAGCATCCCAGCAGGTGAGTGGGGGATGCGAAGTGGTCGGGGAGGTACACGACAAGGTCATTCGTTGTCAGTTGCATGGCATTTTGCTTAATGAGTAGCCTCATTGAAGGTAATGAAGTAAAGCACTGCTCGCTCTGCAGAACATCGTCAAAACCATTATACGCTGTCTAAAACTGGAAGGCCTTAGGCAGCCTTCTCAAATTGTGAAGCAGTGTGTCATAGCTACAGTACAGCACCTGACATGTGGCTTATGTGCAAGTAACTTTAAGATACTTATATCTGTTAAATACCCAAGAAAAACAGGATGTTTTTCATGCTGCCAGTGCTCTAGCCTCAATCCATCATCAGTCAAATGGCGCTGGATGGCAGGCGCATGTGCAAGAACAGAAAGATGATTTCTCCTAAAGCAGAAGTCACACAAATAAGAAAGAAGCTGTTAATTGATGCTAGGACTGAAAATGGGTGGCTTCCTATGGATTTGTCTTATTTTTAATGCTAAAAAGTAACTGGCAGTAGATTTCTTCCTGTTTTTCATGATGTTTGATGAGTCTAAATTCAGTGTACACCTTTCTGCACAGGTATTTAGGTGCTGAGGTATAAGGGGCATATACATATTTTTGCTAAACCTGTAAGTACTTGATCATCTCTGAGACTTCTTGATCTTTTAGTTGAATTTTACCAGAATTGACTAATGAGTTCGTAGTTCTTTAAATAAACAGGCAAGCGTTCATGTGTAGCATGGTTGTATAAGCTTCACTTTCTTAAAATGCTGGGCAAAGAATGAGGAAGTTAATATAGCTTTTGGCGTGTAATGATTGAAGGGCTGGTGTAGAACCGAGAACACCAACTGAAAGAAAAGAAACCTATAAAAACAGTGGTTCTGCTACCTTTTTTTTCTTGTTTTTGCACGTGCAAAGCACAGACGCTTTGTGGTCCAGTGATGACTGATTTGAGACAGTCTGGCCTGTATGGGAGGAGGACTGCTTAGGCTTGTTTGTGCAGGGTTGGTGTCCTGGGGTGAGGAGGTTGCTGTGGTCAGTGATGAATACAAGGGGAAGGGTGTCTGACACTGGCTGCATCCTCACGTCAGCTGTGCTCCCTCTTCTCAGGTCACTACCACACGTCCCTGTAGTAAACGTGCACCTTTCAGAAGGATTTCTAATTTATTTGCCTAGCTTTTAGATCAGTGTTTCCATATAATAATGTGTATGGTTAGATGTGTAGGGGCTTCGTAAACATTGTGTATGAATGCTACCTGATCTTTTAAGTACTGCATGTCTCAAGGAGACAGTGCACCAAGTGGTACTGCATAAATTGGGTTGGAGAAGCCCACTGAATATCTCAGCATGTTCATATTCCAGTTGAAAACAAGTAGTTGTAGGTCACCTGGTCTCTCTTTTTCTTCCTTTTTCTTGAAAGTTGTGTTTTTGTGTACGTGTGGTATATTTCATTTATTTATTTTCATTCCATAAACCTATAGGAAGCTGCCTGGACATGGTCCTGGGCAGCCTGCTCTGGGTGGCCCTGCTTGAGCAGGGGGTTGGACCAGATGACCTCCACAGGTCCCTGCCAACCTCAACCTGTCTGATTCTGTGATTTAGGAAAACTAATACAATGTTTTTTTTTTGTGGAGATCTAGAGAAGGGGTGTGGTATAACTGCATAAAACTATCTTGTCTAAAACACTTGGGGGCGACCTACATATTTCCAGTTACTGTTTGAACTTAATTCAAAGTCATTATTAGTCATAATTCAAGTGGTACAGATGCAGAAGAGTGTCCTATGGAGCGAAAGGGTTGGGAATGCATGACATGAAACATACCGAGGGAAGTGAGCAGGAACTGCGAGGAACCAGCAATACTAGAAAAACTGATACATCAAAAACAATTGGAATTCTTTGAATCCCTACAGAGGTTTTAAGGAGCCCATAAATCTCTTGCAGTGATGGAGTCCTCAGGGTTGGTGCTGTCTTTGCACTGTGCTACTATTTAGGTTAACGAGTTGGGGAAAAAAAAGGAAGTAATTTTCATAATGATAATGTTAAATATGGGACTAGATAGCTGCTGAGGTGAGCCAACAGAGCAAAAGCTAAATTCCTGCTGTTCAGACCTCTCCCTCCATAATTAATACTCCTGGAGTATTAATTGGGCATGTTTACTGGTGGTGCCTGCTCTGTCCCTGTAAATAGGCCATGTTGCACCTGGCACCGCCTCTCCAAGCAGGATAATAAAAGGAAAAAGTCCATGTGAAGCTATTGCGTGCATGAAATTCTCAGAAGGCCTCTGTGAACATTTAAGGAAGGAGTCGTCCTAGAGTCAATCTCCCTCCACGAGTACGATTTCAGTCCAGGGCCACTGAATTAAGAGGCTTTGACCTTCACTTTCCGTTGTGGTGTCAGCATCCTCTTGGTGGAGAGGAGCAAGGCTGTAGGGATGAACCTGGGCTGCAGCCACTGGCGCTCTCGGAGAAGTGTTGGAGTCACTTCTGTGAGAGAGGATGGATCTAACCCAGGCTCTGACGTTTGATGACAGCTTTCAGTCAAGGGTTCTCATATGTCAACCTCAGCAGCAGCCAGGTAGATGTGCTCAGGACAGAATTTCCCCGATTTCCCTGATTTTCACACTTTCTCAAGGTATCTGTTTTAGTCCAGTTGAGTTGTTGATCTGACCCAGGACGGTAGTTCTTTTCGGTATTTGTTTTTTATCCTAGTTGGTGGCTTAACCTTTAGGTGAATGCAACACAAACTAGCCTAAGTGCTACATTTGAGATTTGCATTATTATTCAAGAGTGTATACAGGCAGATAGATTTTTTTTTTCCTTTTTTTTTCTTATTTTTCCCTTTTCCACAAAAAAAGTGGAGGGGGAGGAAATAAGGATGTGTATCTTTGAGAAGTATTTAAAAAAAAAAGTCGTATCACATTTGTATTCAAGTTGGAATGCAAACTAACAAATACATAAAAATTGTTTAGTAAAAGGTACAAAATGCAGAAGGAAAAATAATGTTTTGTTCATGCAAACAACACTAAAAAAGTGAAATACTACTGGTAATTAATTGAATTTACTATTCTGATTGTTAGGCTTGAAAGCAGGTTGTTATTCTGCCTTTCAGTTGACAGTTTCCTAACTTTTGAGTAGTTGGTTGCTGAGCTGAACCAAGGGAATCAAATAAAGAGAAATAAGGAAAATCTTTGCATTTGAGGAAGCCACAGCTGTCAGAATCAGACTTGAACATTTCAAAACACCCTGCTGAACTGATGAGACGGTCAGATGGTCTGATTGCATCTTTGAACTGTAACATGCTAGCACCTGTTATTTCTTCTGAGGATTTAATTTCTTACAGATTTATAGAGGCTGTCATTTTTTACAAAAAATAATCCATTGTGGATTTTTCAGATTTAGTTTAGAAAATCATATTCTCCTTATTTAATTGTTAGAATTTAAGCACTCTTTAGGGGTAATGTGAGTCCTGCAGCTGAATTCATATAAATTTTGTCCTTTGTCCAAGGTCTCATCCCTGTTCCTTCCCAGTGAGAGACAGTGAGGGCTGTTTGTGCCTGCCCAGCTCAGCAGCTTTACGGCCTTGAAAGGTGGAAGAATGGAAAGAATGAGATGCAGTAAACACAGTGGAGGGAACTGCATGCTTCTGCAGTTTTCTCTGCTACTTCTCATGAGGCAGTAAATCTGCGTAGCCTGCCCTACTTGGTTGATTTTTAAGACGTTCAGGACACTGCCAAATATCTGACAGAGGTAGTGGGTATGGTACTGCGTCTCTTCAAGAAATCGCTAAATTGTTGACTGTCTTGAATTCCTTCTTCTGCCTGGAAAGTTTAGCTTTTAACAATAAGGAATATCTCTGGAGTTATTAACAGTTGTGTGGCATCTGCAGCAGCATTGACAGACAAATAGGTAATACTACAGCTTAGTCAAAACCTCTGTCACATGGCATAGATGGAATTGCATGTACAGATTTAAAAGAAAAAAAACAAAAGCTTAAACTATCTTTAATTTTGTTTATTGTCTTTGAGGTTAGATAATAGCTTTCAGAATCTAGCAGGATTGGGATTAGGGTGTAATAAATTTGGATGGGAAGCTTTTTACAGCGTGTGGAGATTTTTAGTTAACTTTGCCTCTCTTCTGTGCATAATTGTCATAAAAATGAGGCCAATGTAAATACCAGGGAAGATGTGTATGTACCTAGGCAGTGACTAGGGTGTGAGTTAGAGTAGCTAGGCATATTTCTGTTTGGTGTATGTAGGCTTACTTTTCCTATTGCAGATCCATTGTACTGATTAGCTAGTTGAGATGTGATGATGTTGTAGCATGATACCTTGTTTGTTGCTGTTGGTTTGTTTGGTTTTGTGTGTGTGACATCAGACTGTGGACGTAGTGCTTCTTTTTGCCTTTATAATTGAAAGACTCATCACAGTGGATGTGCAGGGAGCTCGAGACGTTGTATTGTGTGTCTTCTCCAAAAATACAGGACCTGATTGCTTATTAGAATCTCATTAGTTAAAGCATAAAAGTATGATTTCTTTTTTGTTTGCTTTTTCATGTTTGTGACGATGTTCTGTTATCTACCCAGTAGCACCAGACAGAATGTAAACATGGAGGGATTTGAGGGCCTGTAAATCATCAGGTATTGATAATATCTAGACCAGCAGGTCATTGAGGTCACAGACAATCAGTGTGAAGTTTCTCAAGATGCTTATATCAGGAAACATTCAAGGACAACATCCTTAGAAAGTAGTAGACTTCAGGATATAAATGTGTATGAAACTATTTCTCACTTTCATAATATCTGAAGTTCCTTAGGAGTTTAATTTCCTTTGGAGTCAGAATTTAATTTAATTTGTGTCTTCTTATAAACAAACCAAAAAAAAAAAAAAAAAAAAAAACAAAAGTGATTCTGTGAAAAAACTACCACCATTTAGTTGTGTTTAGTAAAATCTAAAACTATTCCTTTCTTGGTGATAGACTGATACCCTAGTACCATTGAAGTAACAGCACAAGTTGAGCATTTCCAACCAGAAATGTAGATTTTAAGTTGATTGAGGAGGTGAAGAGTATAAGGCTATTAAGCAGGCCAAGATTGTTCATTTTATTTTTGGTAGTTGATGTTTATATGTTAAGTTGATACTTGAAGTATTTGTGAATATTGCATATATGTGCGTGTTTTACCAATTTTGTGCACAAGTCTGTTAAGTTGTCCTTCAGGAATTTTGTTAATATACTCTCTTGGAACCTTGGTGAAATTCCCCTTAAAATATTCTTGGTGCTACCAATGTTCTGTAATGCGAGCAATATTTTACCTTCAAGGAAAACAATTTAATGCTTTTGTGTGTGTGTTTTTAACACTTTTTCAGGAAGGACCCTTAAGACCTGTACTTGAATGCATTGATCTGGTCAGTAGTGAAGATGAAGAACCTAACAGCAGTTCTTACGATCATGTGAGTATGTTGTAACATATCTTGGGACTTCTCAGTTAAAAGAAAAAATAATTTAAAAAATTAGTCTCTTGTATTTTTCCCATCATCTACTCTTCATGAAAAACTTGTTAGAGGTAATTTAACAAGTAATTAATGAATGAGCTACTATTTAAGTCTTCTGTTTTTTTTACCTAATGTTGAATAATTAGGAGAAGTATGCTAACACTTCATTTTTTCCAGAGACATTTTCTGCCTTCTTGTAATGAATTTAGAGCCTTTATTTGTCTTTCAGTGTTTTTGACAAGCATAGTGAAGAAAAGGGAAGGAAAATGTCACTTTAAAAGTGACTTCAGAAGTCAGTTTGCAGTCTGGAGCCTGCGAATGTATCTGCCTGCTCTGAGACCTTTTCCTTCTACAAAGACTTTTTAAGAGGAGTGGTTAGGCTGTAGGATCTTACTCTGTTGTCAGCCTGGTCCTAACTCATCTTCATTCTTTGTAAAGAATGTTTGGATTTGAGTCAGAAGCAAGCTGGTCAAGTCAATTCATGTATCCCCCAAGTTTCTTGTGTCCACTCTGTGGGACCTTCGAGAGGGACAGTGACTGAGAGCGAGCTACTGCTGTTGTTTTTGTCAGCAGTGGCCGCCTCTTGACTTCTGATAACCGGTGTTGCAGTAGAGGATGTGTGCAATAAACCTGGGTCATAAGGAAAGGCAGATCTTCTGTACGTGCACTGGCTCACTCCCTTGTGATGATTGTGGAACTTAAGATCAAACTGTCTGTACTGAATTATGTCCTGATTGCTTGGACATTGCCTTTTACTGTATTAAGATCTGTTACTAACATAATAATTACTATTATTACATAATAATTACCAAATAAAAGTTTTAACTTTTTAATTGTAGAGAAATGCTAGGCGTAAAGATCACATTGACTATCAGAAAGAAAGAGTTGCATCAACACTGGATCGTCTGGCACGCCACGTTGAAGTAGAGAAACAGCAAAAGGAAGAGAAAAACAAAGCCTTTAAGGTATTGGATGTGTTGTTGTTTCAGTAGAAGTGCATAGTACAGTAGTCACAACTGTGTTTTCATTACTAAGTAAATTGCTTTTTATTAGTCATGAAATATACTACAAAATGGGAAACGCTGTTGCAGTCCCAGCCTGGCATTCATTTAATGCTGTGTCAGGCTGCACTGTAATGGGAATTACCTCTTTGCGAGCTTGTGAGCCAGGTTTAACTGTGGAGCTAAAGTTATCTAGCTTTAGGAGATGAGGGGGATTGTGTGTATAACCACGTATCTGTCTTCTTCAAAGAGCGAACTGTATGGCCCTCACAGATACACGAGTGTGTGGTTTGTGGGAGATAAGGCGTCCTTTTCATGCTCACAGCTGATATGGTATTTGATCACTGATCAAATGACTAAATTTGATCATTTGATTTGATCACTGTGCAAATACCTGCATGCTGCAGGGGAAAGAAGGGAGTCCATTTGGGTTCCTGGAGCCATGGAGTAGGTTCTTCCCTACATATACTAGAACATTTTCTGTGAAAAGGTTTCCATCCCAGTCTTGGTAACTTTGATTCTGTCTGTAAGAGAGGTATTCTGTGCTTACCACAGAAAAACCACAGTCCAAACCAGAAATAACAAAAGCTATCTCTTGAGGTAGGTTGCCTTTAGCCACCTTGCACATACATTTTTTTTGGTTCTTGTTTGCTTTGGGTTTTGTTTGCTCTAGAACTCTTCCTAAGAACCTCAAAGCAAGCTAGCAGTTTTTCTAAAGATGAAGAATAATTTTGCTTTGAGAGGAACACGTGCATTAGGTGCTAATGGTATGTTGTAAAGCAATGTAGTTTGTTCAAGCTATTAATGTAATATCTGTAATGGCTTTTTAAATTGACTAACAGAGATTTATATATTTGTTTTTGTGAAAGTGAATTTGACTGGAGTTAGTAGTAAGAGAAGTTGACCTTAACACTGATAATCAATTGCTAGAGGGGTGTAGTTGCTGAAGAGATTGAAAAACCATTTTTGAGGGATGTGCTGGGTGTGCAAAATTTATTCTTGGTCTGACCAGGAACATAGCTGAACTCACCTTGCACACCGTGGTCATTGAATAGGGAGAGATGCTGATTGTGTTGAACAAGAATTTTAATCATTAGGGTAGATTTTCCAGTGTAAGATAAATTATTCCAAACTGTTATTTTAAAACGTTCTGTCTGGTCTAGGAGAGGTTTGCGATGGGTCCTGGCTTTACTAAGTAACTTGAGAAAATGTACTGCTAGAGTGAGTATATACTGACAGAATTAAGCTGACACTACTTCGAAGCATTCTTTCTGCGTAGGAGATACCTAAACAGTAAATATTTGAAGGTGCTGCAGAGCATTGGATATTTTCAGAGTTTCTTATGATATGCTTGGGGGATCTTTACTGTCATTTCGAAGAATTCTTGCGATCTGGGATTGGAAGTGATGATAGAAAAATCTTACGTGATCTGCAAATCCTTGTCTTTGTGCCATGCCGTGCCTTTTTGAAAGAGCTGAAGGGTAGCAGAACTTGGGGAGTTGTGAGCAGCCAACTTGTGCAAATGAACAAGACGAAAAGGCAGCACGCTGTTAAGTGGAGAAACGTAGTCATTGCCTTGAGATGCTTTTGTATGAGACTGCTCAGGCTGCATCCCTCTAATTTTTTCAAATATAAGATGGCTCTTTGTAAAGAAACTGTCATGTCTTGTAATATTTGGCACAAACATTGTTTCTTCTTGAAAAAAGAATCAAAACTGGTGTCACATCAGAGGAGGCCTGCTCTTAAAATATATGTGAGGAAACAGGACTGTCTACTCTGTCATGTGGCTGTTGCCTAAAATCGGTGAGGAGAAAAGGAAGTTGTGCTCTTGCTTGCTAAAAGGTAGTAGGGTTTATCTCTTGTTTTTCAGAGTGAAAGATTGCACGTAACACCCTCTTCATTACCTGTGGCATTTAATTCTTGTCTTTAAAAATCTATACTTTTTGTGATTTATTGGGAAAGTGGTCCTTCACAATAACATCTGTTGAGGAGTACTGGGTGGACTACTCCTCATCCTCGTGCCCTCCAAACAACATTTTCATCCATCTCTCCTTTCCTGAATGACCACATTCTCTCCAAGAATTTCCCCCGATCTCCTTTAACTTCCAGAGCAGCCAGGTGTTCAGCGCCTTACCTGGAGCCAGCAAGTAAAGCCCTTAGAATACAAAAGTTGATGTGTTCGTGTTGTGGGCGTATGGCAGAGGCAACTTATTTTTTTTCAGCACGTAAAGCCCTCTTTTCCTACATTTTGAAATGTGTCTCTTAGTCTCTGTGTAACATAAGAAGTAGATTTTTCAGTCAATTGCTGTACCATGAGGTAACATTGTCTTCATTTATACTGATGTTGAAGAAGGTGTGAAGGTTAGAATTTGAGATATAAACACCATCTTTGCAAAGGAAAAAGTGATCACTATTTGGTTACCATTACTAGTAATCAAATTCTGGAAGATGATGTACTGATACAAATTGCCCAAAAAGCAGAAAGTGCTCTCCTCAGTCCGATGATTTGCTGTTAATCCGGTATGGTACCAGCCAGGAGATAACTAGAGCAGAGGATGAATAATGTGATGTGCACATAGCTATGGGAAAGGACTTAATATGCTGCAGCCTGCAAGCCAGGCTGAACACTGGAAGTATTAGCTGTCATTTGCAAATGCACCGTAAGTTTTCACCTCAGATACAGGAGGCTGCTGGCAGTACAAGCCTGTGCAACACCCAAATATTTGTAAGTGCAGTGCTTGAAATTTGAGATGTTTACAAATGTTGCTGTTGTGTACTTTCAGGTGTTCTTTCTGATGTCTTCTCAGGAACAGCAGTGTAATAAGCCCTATAATTCTGTGATTGTTAAGGCAGTGGTTGGACTGTAGCTTAACAGCCCTGGCCACTAACAGATAGCATACTGTGTTTTTGCTATAGCAGTAAGTATTTTTTCAAGTGGGACACATTTTTTCCTGCCATTTCCTGCCAACCTCACGCTGTAGCGAGGTAGGGGTTGGTCTGTTCTGCCACGTGCCTGGTGACAGGACGAGGGGGAATGGGCTAAAGTTGCGCCAGGGGAGGTTTAGGTTGGATATTAGGAAGAACTTCTTTACTGAAAGGGTTGTTAGGCATTGGAACGGGCTGCCCAGGGAAGTGGTTGAGTCGCCATCCCTGGAGGTCTTTAAGAGACGTTTAGATGTAGTCCTTAGTGATACGGTTTAGTGGAGGTCTTGTTAGCGTTAGGTCAGAGGTTGGACTGGGTGATCTTGGAGGTCTCTTCCAACCTAGACGATTCTGTGATTCTGTGATTTTCCACTCTTTTTGACTCTTTGACATGTGATATTTGACAGAGAGAATAAGAAGCATAAGGAGTGCAGAGTCAAGACATTACAGAATCTCAGTGTGTGTATATGTGTAGCATGAGTGACAGGGAGCAAGGAAAACACTGGCTGGGCTAAACTGTGTTGGTGCTGCACATGGATCATGGCTCTGTACCGTACCATAGCCTGATGGTCCTATAATGGTATGCCATCAGATAACTGGTATCTGGAAAACACACACATGCCTCTGTAGAAACAAGACCAGTGGGTAAAATGGGATGTAGCTGAGTCAGGCTGGCATATTTTGTTCGGTATCTGGAATTACCTTAGGATAATAAGCTGTCATAGTTAGCTTTAACCCATCTAAGAAACTAAAGAAGTTTTAGTAACTCATAGAACTTGAGAAACCTTTCTGTTTGTGGTTTTCAGCGCAGTTTCCTTTTTTCAAGCAAATACATAAAGTCTTATGTCATCAAGGGTGCTAGGAAAAGCTTTTTCTTATTTATTTTTCATTCTATTATTTGTTTGTACAATATTCTTGGTTATGGATATACTTCACAAACTTAAGTAAGTGTGGGAGAAGTAAGTTAATTGACTTTTTTCTCCTACAAAGGAATTATATTTTGTGAATAGTTGCTAAATAAAAGCAACTATTAGTTGATTTTTCTTAGGTAGAATGTGGTATTCCTGTGGGCCATATGAAAACATGAGCTGCTCTTGTTATTATTCTTGAATTTATGTGAAAAGAAAACTATTTCTTTAAATTCCAATTTGGCCAGTCTGGTCAAGTTTTATTAGCTGTATTTCTTGGAAGATACTCAGTACAGGAATACGTTTTAATTGATTGTGATATTAGTGGAGATTTTCTTTTCTGTATTGTCAGAATTAATACTGATAATGAACAGGGAAAAGATCAATATTTAAACTTTTTCACTTAGTTATTTTCAGCAAGCATATTGCAAGAGCTGTAGCCTTTATTTGGGGCACAAAAATTAACACTCTTCTTGTGTTATTTTATTGCTGTTATATTCCACCTTTGTGTTATATAGAAATCAGTCAAATCATTCTAAGTTTTTTCTTTATTTTTTTTTTTTGAAATGTAGAGAGCCACATGTAAGTTTTTAAAGTCTAACTTGATATACATATATATATTTTAATTCAAAATTAAATATTTACTACCTTGCCTTACATATTTTCACCTTCAGGAGAAAGTTGATTCCCAGTATGCTCACGGGTTGCAGGAACTAGAATTTATTCGGGAACACAGTGACACAGAAGCCGCAAGACTATGCGTGGACCAGTGGTTAAAAATGCCAGGTAAGAATAGGAATCATGGGACTTCAAATACTTGATAAGGTACCAAAGATTAATAGTGAATACATAATAGGAGTAATCAGCATTTATTCGGGTACCTTGAAACTAGGTTTTGGTGATACGTTTTCTAAGTCACTGCTTATTCACTTAGTAGTGATTATTTCTAAGTGCTGCATTGCAGAATAGAAATCTGATAATTGCATTAAGCAATACTGACAGTGAGCTTGCAGGCACCTCTTACGCATAACCAGATCTTAGAATCTGAACTTCGTAATAGTTTCCACAAAAACTATTCTTCTAATGTTTTATTGCTTAGAAAAATAAATATAAGTATAAAAGCCATTAAGGCAGCGCTAACAACTTTTACCACGAAGTTGTTGGAAGGAAAACATTTATTGAACGGTTGCTCAGGAAAGTATGCCTACATAAGTAAGTATAACTTCAGTTTAAAATTTTTTTTTAGATTTCAATTTTAAAATATTTCCTGCAAGACCTGGAGGAAGTATGTCGAAGTGTTAGAGAAGTAATCTAACAGGGGATTGAAGAGACAGATTTTTCAACTGAAACGGGAGACTTTTTGTAGTAGGATTGCTAGCATGCTTCAAGAATTGATGTAACCTGATTTCTAAATGCTTTAGGTTTTGTGGTTTTGGTTATGTTGTTTTTGTGTTTTTTTGTGTTCCTTTTCTTTTTTTAAAAAAAAGCCTCTATAGTTGAGATTGTGGTTAAGTGTTTTGTTTTCTAACACAGGTCTCAAACCAGGCACCGTTAACAGTGGAAGAAAGGGTGCTTATCAGAGAGGAGGTCAGACACAAGTCAACAGCAGTCCCATTTCTTGTCCTGTGATGCATTGCAACAGAAATTTTGATAATGGGCATCTTCTCCTAGGTCATCTGAAAAGGTAAGGGCATAATGCAAGAAGTAGTGGTGAAACTATGTTCAAACTTATGACATATACATCAAATCTACTTTAAACTGCCTATAGTGACAAAAACTCATTTGGAGGGTAGGTTAATGTGTTGTAGATTTTATACAGATGTTGTGATAAACTTCCTAGTTGGTTGTTCTTTTGTAGTTGTTTTTGTTTTGTTTTTCATTCAAAATTTATTTCTTCCGCTTGCTAAGCATTTTTAATATCTGGTTTTCTGAGAAACAACATTTCTGTGCTCTAGTTATATTACTTCTTCATCCAAACTTGAAAAAGAGCAAAAGGTTAACACGTTAAAAACATGCAAGTTAGAACTGTAGAATCATTAAGGTTGAAAAGGACCTCCAAGATCATCTGGTCCAACCATCCCCCTACCAGTATCACCCACTAAACCATGTCCCTCAGCACCACGTCCAACCTTTCCTCAAACACCCCCAGGGACGGTGACTCCACCACCTCCCTGGGCAACCTGTTCCAATGCCTGACTGCTCTTTCTGAAAAGAAATGTCTCCTCATTTCCAACCTGAACCACCAGTGGCGCAACTTGAGGCCATTCCCTCTAGTCCTGTCACCGGTTATCTGTGAGAAGAGGCCGACCCCCAGCTCCCCACACCTTCCTTTCAGGTAGTTGCAGAGAGCAATAAGGTCTCCCCTGAGCCTACTCTTCTCCAGACTAAACAACCCCAGTTCCCTCAGCTGCTCCTCATAAGACCTATGGTCCAGACCCCTTACCAGCTTTGTAGCCCTTCCCTGGACACGCTCGAGCACCTCGATGTCCTTCTTGTAGTGAGGGGCCCAAAGCTGAACACAGTACTCAAGGTGCAGCCTCACCAGAGCAGAGTACAGGGGGATGATCACCTCCCTGGTCCTGCTGGCTACACAATTTCTGATACAAGCCAGGATGCTGTTGTCCTTCTTGGCCACCTGGGCACACTGCCAGCTCATGTTCAGGCAAGCATCAATGAGCACCCCCAGATCCTTTTCCTCTGCACAGCTTTCCTGCCACTCTGCCCCAAGCCTGTAGCGCTGCATGGGGTTGGTGTGGCCGAAGTGCAGGTTGTAACAAAGTTGATGGTAGGATAAAAAAGATGCTCTTAATGAAAATAAAGATAAGCAAAGAGTAGCTATAGATGTCTGTTCGTAGCTGATTGTTGCTAGTCACCACTCGCTATATTTCTGGTCGATTCCAGCATATACTGTGTTTCAGCTAATGGTAGTGTCATGGGGAAGCTGGTAAGGGGAAAAACTAAGGGGGAGTGTTGTGGGTTAACCCCAGCAGGCAGCTAAGCACCACACAGCCACTTGCTTACCCTCCTCCCTACACTGGGAAGGGGAAGAAAATCGGAAAGGTAAAAGAGACCTCATAGATGCAGATAAAGGCAGCTTAGTAGGTAAAGAAAAAGCTGTACCCACACACAAGGCAAAACAAGGAATTCATTCACTACTTCCCATCAGCAGGCAGATGGTCAGCCTTTCCAGGAGAGCAGGGCGCCATCACACATAATGGTTACTTAGGAACACGAATACCATAACTCTGAGTTTCCCCCCGCCTTATTCCTTCTTTCCCCCAGCTGTTACTGCTGAGCATGACAGCACATGGTGTGGGACATCCCTCTGGCCAGCCTGGGCCAGCTGTCCTGGCTGTGTCCCCTCCCAGTTCCTGGTGTACCCCCAGCCTCCTCGCTGGCAGGGCAGCACCAGGAGCTGAAAAGTCCTTGGCTCTGTGTGAGCACTGCTCTGCAACAGCTAAAACATCAGTGTGTTATCACCACTGTTTTGGTCATGGGTCCAAAACACGGCACCATGCAAGTTATTGTATGGAAAATTAACTCTATCCCAGACAAAAACAATACAGGGAGGTTAAAAAAGAGTCTTTAGGAAATGTAGATTTGATTAGTTCTCTCACTCTCAAAAACAGTATAATTCCTCTACCAATAGATCATTATAACTGGTAAGCTGCAGAGAGAACTGGCTCTGCATGGGATACTTCAGCTGATACAGCTAATGACAGGTGAGGAATTTTGCAGATTAGGTTGATTTGATAGGTTGTTGTCCAGTAGCTTCAAAAGACCTAAATTTTCCTATTAAAAAAATTTTTTGCTCTTGAGAGGGGCCTAGTTTGTTAATTATTTCTTCCTCTCTAGGTTTGATCACTCTCCTTGTGACCCAACAGTCACATTGCATGGACCCCCAAATAATGCTGTTGCCTGTGTGATATGCTGCAAAAGATTTTCAACCTTACAGCAGTACACTGATCATCTGTTATCTAAGGCAAGATCATAAGGATAAGTAACTCACCTGACTGAACATAATAGAGGGTTATCAAGATACATAATTATGCATTGGTTTTTTTGTCCTTTAAACCCTCTTCCACCCCACCTCCATTGATTTAGTCTTCCAAATAGTTTTTGTTATTCTGCTGTGTTTCAAACACGTGGTGTATCCTGACAGCACTGCCATTAAATCTGACCATTACGATGTACTCTGTGGTGTACTTCCAAGAGGACTGTAGATCTGTCTTGAACCTTTTGTCCTTATTGGTGCTGTCAAAAGGTATTCCCGTTTTTGGTGTCTCCAAAACTACAAAAGGTGAAGGCACGAGGTTAGGGTGAAGTAAGGGGAGGTAGAGAGAAGCAGCAGAGAAGAGCTCAGAAATAAAGGCAACAGGAGAAAAGAAACGTGAGTGACTCAGGTGCAATGGTTTCTTCCCTGTCTTTAGTCTCTCCATTGATAAATGTGTTTACCATTACTTAGTAGTTAACTTATGGAAGAGAACAGGATAATCTAGCATTTGAGTTTTGATTCGAATATGAGCTAATAGTACTTGCTTTTTATGTTGTTGTTCCTTGTCTCCTTTCTTTTCCCTTCTTTCTTTTCTGATGTCCTCTGACTTTCCCTTCAGTTCAGTGACAGATGCTCAGCTGTTACCTTCAGGGTGCCTGGTTTTATTTAAGCAATCTGGTGTTGAATTGGATACCAGATAGCATCTTCAAAGATGCTTTAATAACAAATATGGTTATGTCCAGGAACATTAGCAGGAGTTAGAGACAAGTTTGGTGAAAGGAAGTGACTCTTGCAGCAGGTGTAAGGATAGGATTATTTTGGTGTGAAAGGAAGGGGAGATAGAAAAGTGAGTTATCACTTTCTAAACAAAGTTTTGGAAGAAAGCATAAACATGTCATGCAGATTCTTTGGGGAGACAGAAGAAAAGAGTAAGCAAAAATATCATAAGCAGAATTAAAGGACCTTTGCCCTGAAAGCAGAGATTTGAAGTTGTGTAGAAGGCAAAGAGTGTGGAAAGAGTTGATTTTAAGAGTCACAGGTTGGTCAGGAGCTTTTTTGTGAGAGCCAGATAAAGGACTTGTTAAGAATTGATGGAAGGGAGTTGCTACCAGTGGTGCAAGAAGGGAATGGAAAAGTTGCCAGTGCAGTAAGGATGAGTTTACTACAATGGCAGTTTGGCCATTCCCTTGTGTCTCACAAGCTGAGGCACATAGGCTGTACATACACGTGGCATCTGAAAACCTAAAAATAAAAATATTGCTGGGCAGAGTGGGGAGGCGGGGCAGGGGGGGAATGAGGGGACATGAGGAGAAATGGAGCTGCTTTGTTGGCTCAGTGTTTTTCCTCATCGGATGATTTTATTTTCCAGCTAAATGAAAATGATGGACATAAAAAAGATCTCCCTCCACAGCATATTCAGTGTTTTGCGTGCCCACAATGTTTCTTCCTCTTCACCAAAAGAGACGAATGCTTGCAGCATATGTCAGGAAAGAAGCACTTCCTCCAGGTTTATAAATTGCTCGGTACGTTGCTACTAAGTGTACTTTGTGTGATTTTCATTCCTTGTGATAATTTCTCCTTACAATGTGAAATGATTTAAGCTTTTTACACAGCAGAAAAATCTAAGGCTTTTAAGTTTGTTTTTAATTAATTCTTATTTTTCTTTTAAGGCGTTACATATTCTGTAAGGTGTTACAAGTTCTGTAAGAGAAGACACTTTGAAGTTTACATTATTTCTGTAGAAGTGATTCCTCAGTCCTGTCATACAAGCTTCTAATCCTCCAGTGACCCTGTATTAAATTGACACTGTCTTAAACAGGTTTACATTTAATGTATTGATAGAAACCTGGACCAAAACACATACATGTCTTTTTCAGTCCAGTCAGGCTGTGATGTTCCTGCCCCCTACTGTGCTGTCTGAAATCTGCTGGAGATTATTTTTTCTTGTCTGTGTCCTTGGCACACCCGATGAGGGAAAAAAAAAACAAACTCTGAAAGTTCCTTCTCCATATAACTGCAGATTTCATCACCTTAGCTGGAACAGTGCAGCGGGGCTGGTGCCTTGCACTGGCAGTGTTGCTACTGAAGGCTAAGCTACTGGTTATGTTGTGAGCTGGTAACATCCTGGGCCATGCTTTTTAGATTCCACAGATGTCTGAATAATCATGCTCTTGGGAACAGGGTCGGTGACCTGTGAGACGGGGTTACCAGCCATCAGATCTGTACTGACTTCTCAGCTTTGACATATGCAATAGGCATTAAAGCATTTACTCTAACATTAGGTAAGTGGCTGAGGTAGATGACACACAGATGGAGTTGACTTCTTATTCAAGAAGCTGCCCTGTTTTAGATAGTGTAGCTTTCACGGTAAGTCTACATGGTCAAAATGACCAATACAATTTCTCATCCTTGTAAACATATCTACCCTTTGTGGCCTCCCCCAGTGTGGCTGCAGGATTTACACAGTAAAGAGAGGCTTTGAAGGAATCTTCCTGCAGGCTGCATCGGTTCTTCCATCTGCATGGAAGTGTCTGTCAGCTGCACTCTTCGGAGTTCTCTTGCATTTTGTAAATCTAACGTACTTGTATTCTCAAATAAGTTATTAATCATGAACGTGCTGACTTGTGTTGAAAACCATGTTGTAGGTTTAAAATAAAATTTATTGGTAACCTGTTGCTTTGGAAAGATTAATAGCACAGAATAGAGAGATGGATAGCACTTAGCTCAGAACAAAAATGCTCCTTTTTTTTTCCTTTGCATTGGTAGGTCTTTGATTATTATTGTCAACATGGTCTGTGAGATCTGTTTAGTTGAAAGGCCCAAACTCAAATTACTTTCTACTGTTCATTACATCTTACTAAGCAGAAAATTAAACTAGAGTTTGCCTCCTAAGATCCAGAACATTGACAGCACTGTGCAGTTCGTAAGCCATTTACCATTCTCTTTTCGACAATATTTTTTGTATTCGGCTAGTACCTGGAGTTATCCATGGATCATGCTCAGAACAGCAAAAAATTCTAAGAATACAAGGAAAAGTAACAGTAAGAATGGGAAAGAGAGAGATGATCAAACTTGTTAATGAGTTGCATTATTTTTTTTCTTTTTTAAACGCACCGTGGCTTTAAGTAAAAGCGTATGTAGTAAGAGCAGACAGGTGGTGATAGATTAAGGTGAAGCAAGTCAGTAAGAACCTTCCTGGGAGAGATAGCTGACCTGAACTTGTAGAAGGACAAAAAGGGAAACAGTCAGTCACTGAATATGAAAAAAACAAGATGCTAAAGATGCAGATATGAGATTGTTACAGAAGTTTAACATATTAATGCAGTTTTAACTTTTAAAACTTTTATTGCACAAATACTGGGGATCAGCTGACGCATGGTAACTCAATTTCTGAACCCTGTGACAAACGAACACAACTGTAGAAACCTTGTCAGAAGGCTTAAATATTATGAAAGAACTCCTTAATGTATGGTTGCATTTTCTGCCATTCTGCGTTACAGAAGAAACGAAGGATGGCCTTCCTCTACCTTTCCCGTCATATGCAAAGAAACTGCTGATATCTCTCTGCAAAGAGGTCCCCTTCCAAGTGAAGTGTATATCCTGCTCCCAGATACTACGCTCACATATGGAATTAACAGCTCACTTCAGGTGTGTGAGGGGCGGCTGTCTTTGTAATGCGAATATCCATGTGCTGATAACTGGTGTGCTTGTATAACCTACACAGATGTATCTTGTACTGGTGCTAGTCGATTTCACGGCATCTAGGACCATCTGAATGTTGACTTAATGGGTAAACTATCCCAAAAAATAATTTCCATGTCTTTTACCCCCCCTTACTCTATGCAATCCACTGCAGAATGCTGATCCTATCCTTTTTGTTTATATTCTTCTTGTAACAGAGAACAACAGAACTTTATTGGTCTCAGTTCCACTGTTTCTAAGTTGGCAACATTTGCTTTCTAAAATGTACTTTCTCAAAAACATAAGTGCTAGTGTTAGAAATTAACATCTAATTCTGTTTAAGGTGCAGAAGCTAGCTAAGCATTGCATAGTCCTGTTGACAAACTAGTAAGTCAGTTGAAGTAGACAGAGGACACTACTTCAACGCACTAATTGCTTAGCTACTAGGAAAAATTTCAAAGTACATCTGAAGGCTTAAAAAAAAAAAAAGTTTCAGGCTGTGATACAATGCCTTAATTGTGCTTTTTTAATCCATTCTAGAACACGTTGTCGTAATTCTGGCCCCGTGACACTGTCCAAGAAGAGCATCTCCCAGATTGCAGAGGTATTTAAGACAAAAGGTCACTGTGAGAGCTGTGATAAGCTGCTTGCTGATGAGAAGCAGATCGCCCAGCATAAGCAGAGCACTCAGCATAATGTTAAAGTTCATACTACAATGGAAGAGTCCATCTTGATGTTCTGTCACGTCAATGAAAAAAATAAAGACTCATCTCATTTGAGCCATACCATGGATCGATCAAGAACATTGCTCAAGAGACATTTGACATCGAATGAATCAACCAATGAAAGTGGTTCTCCTTCGAAACGGAAGAGTGAACTACAAGATAAGAACGAAGATCACGTAGGAAACCAAAGTCAAGGTAATGCTAGCAAGGTAAAAGCCTGGTTTTGTGAATGCCTTCAAAAGTTTTTTACGGAAGAGGCAGTAGAAAATCACATTTTGTCAGCAAATAGAATCTGTTACAAGTGTGCCGTGTGTGGAAAGCTTGCTGAAAATTCAAGCATTATCCACCTGCATATGAGCCGATTCCATGGGGGAGCACACTTGACTAACTTTCTTTTCTGGTGCAGAGCATGCTCTGTAGATCTCCTCAAAGAAAAGGATATTATGAGGCATGTGACTGAATGTCATGGTGGACATAGTTACTATTACGAGCAAGAAGCTCTAGCAGATGAACCTATGCCATCAGTTTCTGACACCGCATGCATTTACACGGGTGAAAGGAAAGACCGCACACCTAGCCCTATGGAGCTCTCCCCTGAAAAAAGTCCTATTCTGGGAAAATGGCAATGCCGCATTTGCGAGGAGATGTTTGAATCTGAAGACAGCGTTAGACAGCATTGCATGTCCCTAGAAAGCCACGCGTTTCACAGGTATTGCTGTGGGTTATGCAAAAGCCACTTTCGGAAAGTAGGAACGCTGCAGCGACACTTCCAAGAGCATCATAAGGAAGAAATACAAATTAAATTTTTCTGTGGCCTTTGTGGTAATCTCTTCTTTGACAAAGAGGAAGAATTTCTAATCCATTATAAAGAGCTTCATAGCATGGACTATGCGTTTGTGCCTGAACAGACGGAAATATCAATAAAAGAAGATGACGACTTCCTCCCAGTAGAAAAAGGAGACCGTTTAACCTGTGGCTGCCGGACCAGTTACATCTCCAAAATAAACAGGAGGAACGACTATGTGAATTGTCAGAAAGCCATGCTGCAAAAAGGAAACTTATGGTTTCGCTGTTGCTTCTGTTCCAAAACTGCACAGAACGTTGCCGATCTGAACAGTCATCTCAACTGCCACACGTCAGTGAAAAGTAAGCAAGAGATGTATGTTGTTAGATGTGCTGCGTGCAACAAAAACTTTGATGATCTTCAGAGTGCACATCAACACTATCACATGAAACACTGCTTCTTGCAGAAACCTGATATATCAGGTCTAACACCGGAATTGGAAAATACAGTATTCAAGTTCACAGCAAGTGGGGCTTGCGTGGACAAAAAGCCTCACGAAGCAAAATTGCATGCATATCCATCCAAGACTCAGGAAAAACCACAGTCTCCTCCGCTGCAGGGACCATTCCATGTAAAGAAAGAAAAAAAAGAAAACTCTGCACACTGTGAAGAGCCTGGTGAAGGTATGTAGAAATCGAGAGGTTTTTACATCAGAAGAATATTGCTATCTTTAACACACTCTGTTTGAATGTCAATATAAGTATGTAACATATCATTTGCCTATATCCAGTCTATAAATCAGTTCAGAATTTAGTTTGTTATTTCTCAAAGTTGCACATTGAATTCTTGAGATTTAAGTTGCCAGAACTTGAACTCTACATTTTATTGACATATACCTCATGCATGAAGTCTTGAAAAACAAAAAGGCAGACAAATGTTTCAGTCCAAAGGCGCTCTCGTTTAATTTTTCAAATTGCTTGGGAGCCTAATCTGGTGATTAAAGGAGGAGGACAATTAATGACTCCAGGTGGAGATCAAATGCCTAGAAATGCAAAATGGACTGGAAATATACACAGACACTCAAAGGAAACTTTTCCTCCTTTGTATGTATGCATATTTGTGAGGCTGATAGTGCTTTCTGTGTGGGCAGTTCTATTATAACACCAGCTTCTCAATTGTGCTTAACTTGCCAAAAAAACTGTGGCTGAGAATTTCTGTTCTCAATATGTGTTGGGTTGGCTTTGCCTAAAAAATCCGATTGTGTTTTTTTTAATTCTTGTTACTTCTAAGAATGACGTAAAGAATGCCAAAGGTGTGTCTTATGAGTTCTTGGAAGTATTTTTTAATTACTCATGATGTCATTTTTTGATTTAAAGGTTGACATTACTGTTAGATATACAGCAAAAAGTATGTTTCTAAACATTTTATGTGCTTTTATGCATGTAATTAAATGTCACAGACTCCCCGTAGTAGGGGGGTGTATAGTTGAATGTGCTGTTAAAAGCATCAGTGTCGCAGTGAATGACAATGGCTCTGTGCCTACCACATCTGTCCAGCTCTTCACCGTCATACTGCTAGATTCTGCTGTCTTTAATCTAATTTTTGCATTACTAAATGCTACTTTAGTTGATGTAAAAACACTGCTGAAACAACGCAGCCCCCAGATAGCATCATGTTTTGTTACTGTCAGTTTATGGAATTCTTTAATACTTGAATTTTAAAAGCGTGTCTGAGTTGATGTATGTTGGTTGACCAGAAAGTCAGGTGAACTTAAAATGCCTTCTTTTTATCCCCTTGAAGACAGTGAACTTCCTGATCTTGACTACCTGAGTACCATGACTCACATTGTGTTGGTGGATCTGGACAACTGGGGAAGCTTATTCACACAGCTGCCAGCTAACCTGAACCAAGGGACATTTATCTGGGGCTTTCAAGGTAAGAAGTGGTCGAGGGAAACAGGAAGAGAAGATTGATGAGTCCACACAAGTACTCAAGCAGCAATTCTTTGAGAGAACAAGCAGCCACTAGGGTCTCAAGTCACAATATCACAGGCACCATGAGTAGAAATGTCCTTGAGCTTTTCTAACTCAGTCTTCAGGTCTGCTGCTCCTACTGTTCCTTGTAGACTGTCCTGTAGACAGAGTCACTAAATGGTTTAGGAGTCTTTTTAGCTTCCCTGCTCAAGCTGCTTAGGCAGTATCATACTAGTTTTTCGTAGTTATCAGGACATCCATAATACTCACAGATTATTTTCTTTCTAGCTAGTTTCTGGCTGCCAAGTCCTTGTCGTAATGTTTTTCGGTTTTAGTTCCAGAAGAAATGATTTTACATGCTTATACTCGAATTTTGTTCTCTGGCTTACCTCTTGGGGAGGTTCCTGGTCATCCTGCACATCACTAGGTGTCTCACATCTGGAAGACATTAGCAGTGGTACCAGGTGATGGGCAGAACTCACATTGTTAAGGGTTCGTAAGAAAACTTCTTGGGAAGCCTACCAATAGCATCCCATTAACTCAATACTTTCTTGTCCAGCTTGTGGCTTTTCTACTGATTTTCTTTGTATCTGCCTTCAATTGTTTCCCTTGCAGCAGGTATGTCTGTTAGCATGAGTTCTTCAAACAGTCAACAGTGCTCCTGGACCTGTGGTCTAATGTTTTGTAGCTTAGGAATTCTGGGGAGGAAACCTCTGGTCTTCGTGATCCAAGCAGGTTATGCTCCTCACTTTTGTGTTCTGCTCAGCCATTGCTTCTCTGTCATTCTCTCTCTTGTCATTATTTAGCCCTTGGTCTCCCTGTGCGGTAACAGGTCTCTGTGTACAGCAAAAGTCTTCTTGCATGTGTGTGCATACACCACAGGACCACAGAAAATATCGACTTTTGGGGGTTTTAGATTATGCCAAATTATCCTTGGTTTCTGTTTCATTCTCACTGCCTTGCCGCTGCATTGTTTTTCCGTTTATAGTCTCTTTTCTATATGGCTGAACAACCTATTTTTCTTCTCATTACCATAGAATCATAGAACATTCCGAGTTGGAAGAGACCCATAAGGATCATTGAGTCCAACTCCTCTCTGTTGTAAGGCTTTGCCCTCATTGACTTCTGGTCAAATTTCCCTTTACTTCCGCACCCCTTGATTTCTAAGGCTGCTGTGAATGGGGGTGGCAGGTCCTTGATGCAGTTGTGAAGGTTGTTTGTTGATTTCTAGTTATTCAATAGGCTTGGCCTTGGAACAACATTTTATTTTTCTACAGATTAAAATAAGAAATTGTTAGGAATCTGACTTGAAGAAACGTCCGGCCTGGCTCACATCCAAAATCAGGGTTACTCTGTCTGGGTTTTATAAAGAATTCCTTAGTAAATATTTTTTCACAGTTAAGTGAAATTTTACCCACTTGAATTCTGACCTTTGCTTTCAGTCATACTTTGCTTGCTACTCTGCTTAAACTGGTTTGTCATTGATTGACCCAAGCTTGTATCTTATGGCAAGGTCTTCTGTGCTGTTACCTCTTTCCAAGGTTAAATGCCCTGGTTCGATTCAGTAAGGAAAGGATTGATTGAGCCTGTCTGAACTGTATTCTTGTCAGAAACGTTTCTTCTCTGACCTGAGAAATAATCCATAGTACAGTCTTAGTGCTACTAATCTGTTAGGAACCTCTGTTGGTAGGGTAAGCAAGTTAAGACAACGTGCCCAGGGATGCTTTGAATCCTCAGGCCTGCTGGCCCTGAACAGTCCGTGCCAGTGCGCTAAATTTCTTGTTTTCCAAATGGGGTTGCTGCATCCAGGCTGCCTGGTGGGAATGGATACTGGAGGATTTGAACTGAAAAACCTTGCTGAAGAGTTAGTGGTCATTAAAATGGGCCAAATCTGTATCAGAGAACATTTTAACAGTTTCTCAGTGTCAGAAGGATTGTTACAGAGCCTGGGAACAGTAAGGCTCTAGGAGATGTGGGAGACATCAATAACACGTGGAGATGTTGTAGATGCTCTCATAGAAGTGGTTTACAGAGTTACATAGTGCATGCTATTCTTGTGTTTGTTTAGCCTTTTAAAAATAGCAACATGCCTGTCTCTTGTTTTTTTTTTGCACTTCCAAACAGCATCTCTGACTATTTTTTAGTGATACGTATTGCATTATGTCTACTATTCCTGTTGTCAATACAGCCCTAGCTTTTCTTTGATGTTCCTCCATTGTGTTGCTCAGGTTCTATATTGTTTCTGTTTTCAGATTTTCAGTTTTCCTTTACCTGTTCTGTAGTCTAGCTCCACTAGAGTAAATACAGCTCTGCCAGCTGTTACGTCAAAACTTCATGTTGTACATTTATGTTACCAAAAAGCAGGGTTGATGATTACAAGTCTTCTCCAAATGGCAGTGGCCAAGGCTGTCACAGCAGATGAGAACAACTCAAAGATCATTTTGCTCATGGACAGGTACCTCTAGATCTTTTCTGTATAGTTTGTTACTATATCCTTGAGTTTTCTGATCATTTTTGGTAGTCTTTTATAGCCATTAGGGTGAAAAGAAAACAAAACCAGGAGGAATCTGCTGAAGACTGCTTCTACTTCTTTGTCAGATTCAGGGAGGATGCACAGTCCTTCATGGCCAGTTCACGCGAGTCTTAGTTTCACAGGTCCTCATATGAAGTGCAATCAACGACTGGTTTCACTTTCCAGTCAAAATCCTTTCTTATGCCCAACCATTATATCACCCGGCAGATCAAGCAGCGTTTTTTCTCCTCCCTGTTGCAGACCCATTATTTCTTAGCAAGTGGGAATGTCGTGAAATTCTTATTCACTCCCTTCACATTGTCCTTCCATTTGTTTTTCGTTTTATGTTGTCATAGTAACTGCAACCTCCTCTGGTTTTCCCTTTTTTTCTTGAGACAGTTGCTACTCCTTTCCTTTCCCTTGCAACCTGTTTCAGCCTTTCTTTTTATCTGTAGCAAGCCATTTGCTCAGCTCTTCCCTGTTATCCAGCTGTGTTCCCAGCTAGTAACTACATGTTTTAGGTTACCATTGTTGAGAAAATCCCTGCATGTTGTGTGCTGGTGGTTTTTTTGTTGTTGTTTTGTTTTTGTTTTTAAATGTAGCCTCATTTTACTTATCCTTGACTGCATCCAGGTTTGTGTCAGGAAACTACAGATTCTGCTGGAAACAATCTCTGGCACTGCATTAGTGTAGGGTTCCCTAAGAAAAGCATTTCTGTTATTGTACTGCTTTCCCAGAGCACCTCTGTTTCTGTAGATTGGCCACTAACTGTGTATAAAGCTGGAAAAGATATGTTACTATATCCAAACACATGTGATTTCTGGAAAATAATTTTTTTCAGAATTAATAGAAAAATGCATACAAAATAGAATGAGAGGCTTTGTGCAGGATCAGGCTAGCTCCTTTCCATTTTTTTTGTTTTCTAACCCACAAACAAGGGCTATGGGGGTTTTAGAGTAATGTATTATTATTTTTATTTTTTTTAGCTTTTACATTGGTCAAAATAAATTTTGTCTTTAAAGCCAGTCGTACCTTTACTTTTGCCTTTCATTCTTAATTCATGGTGACAGTGCTATGCATTTCTTTTCTTTGACTGCTTAGGAGGACACAGCAACTGGAAACCTCCAGTGCAGTGCAGAATTTATAATTATCTTAAGAGGATTGGATGCTTCTTCCTTCATCCACGTTGCGGTACCAGAAGAGAGGCAGCAGACTTTGCTCTCTGTGTTCATGTAAGTTAGTGCACAATGTCTTTGTTGTTTCTGCACCTAGAGAAGGGTGGCCAGGTGATGTCTGACATTGGTGTTAAGTACTAATTGCATGTGAGATTCTTAGATTCTCTTCACACAACTTGTGTGTCCACTAAAAAAAACAATAAAACCTGTCATTGAATTGGGTAGAGACAGCCTGTTGAGAAGTGATTTTTGAAGCACTCCCCCTACACGTTTGGATAAACCTGAATATTATACATTTACTTTTTTTCTGTGTGAATTGAATTGTGGATTGCATGAAGATCATACAGCATAACTTGGTAAATATAGTACATTTAGGTATCATTATCACTTTGCCCTATGCTTTGCTTCTTTTTCATCTTTCTTTTGGAATGAAAATTTTATCCCATGTAGGATATCAGTCTGTTGTGAAGGGATGGGAGGCTGGTTAGGGAATGAAGACTTTTTTTAAAGAGTTCTTAGAGTTTCTGCTTCAGAATGAAGTGTAACTTTTGCCTCTCCCTTCAAGTGGCCCAAATCTGGAGCCAACTATAAGATGGAGTTGGATGGGTGTCAGTTTCAGAGACCCTGCTGAGCTGACAAAGAGCAGTGCCCATGTTCAGTACCGTGTTGAGTAGACCTAGGGCTTTGGGCTGGGAGAAGTGCAGGAGAAGGACAGGAATCTGGGGTCTTTTGGGGACTCATCTTATTAATACAGTGTTTTATCAGTTAGATAAAACCTACCTGAGGTTGTAATTGTAAGTTTTATAAATGTGTTTTGCAACAGCGTTTATATGTTGCCTTACTTTTTTTTTTTTTTAATGGTTCTTAAAATGCTCTGCACATACAGCTTGTTTGTAGTGGAGATGGTTCTGAAATGCTGGTTTTTAAGAATTCTTCCATACTGTATCTGTGCTGTTCTGGTAGCCGTTCCCTATATCTATTACCATATTTATAGAATAAATGCAGTGTCAAAATAACACCTTTTGCATCTGATGATAAAAGTGGAGGTAAGCTGCTGTAGAAGGCTTTCCTATGAAGAGCTGCCTTACAGAAAGCTAGCCAAACTCCACAAGGTAAAACTACGATCTCAGTTCAACACCTGTCCTTTGTTTCCATGCAGGCTGGTCGTCTGGATGAGCACCTGCCCAAGCAAATTCCTTTCACTATACTTTCCGGAGACAAAAGCTTCCTGGAACTGGAAACTCAGTTTAAGATGACTCAGCGGTCAGCTCGCATCCTAAATCCCCACCACATTGAAGGAGACATGATGTGTGCCTTGCTAAACAGCATTTCAGATACCACAAAAGGTAGAAAGTCAACATTAAGCGCAATCTTTCCAGTAGACTAGTAGTCTTGTCAATAAAAGAACTGACCACTTTTGCTGATAAAACAAGTTGGTACTTGGTGCTTCTTGTAGTGTACTTGCATTTCGATGAAATATGGCTCAGAAGATCAGTTTGCTTGGGACAAGTTTTGAAACCAGGCTTAACTGCATGTTTTTGTTCTACCTAACAAATCTGTCCTATGTTTTATGTTACAGCATGCGACAAACAGAGCACTCTAGCATGCATATTTATTGACTTGTGTTCCAGTCTGCTTTGTCTGATTTGTGCTGGGTCTGAAACAGATGTGACCCTGCTAAATTCGTTGTTATTTCCCAAAATATCTCTGTCTATTTCAGCTCCAGTTGTCCTGGCTGCTTCCAGTCACTTGATATTTGTCTTTACTGACACATGACTCACACCTCTGTTAGGAGGAAAAATGTCAATGAAACTTTTAATGCCATCCTCTAGTTAATGGCATGCTGAAATGATCACACTTTTTTATATAGAATAATCAGAGGTTTGAGCAGTCTCATTTTCATGCAAAGGATATTGGAGCTGAGATGATTTTAAATACTTCTCAGTATTTTAAAACAACTTGAGGTAAAGTTTTCATAGAAGACAATGCATTTCCAGTTGTTTTGTTGTGGCTTTTGGGCGTGTAAGTTGAGTGGATGTTACAAAGTTGTTTCTGAAGTAGCCCTAAACTATTTTGAGAAAAATACCCTACTAGTATGCAGGTATAGGAGAACTATCCTATGTTTCTCCTGTACTATCAGGAAGATCGAAGTAGTGTGCTAGCACTGAATAGTAAATTGGCACTGATCAATTAAAGTAGGGAAAAATAGATGGGATAATGAAATGGTTGGATCTGTGGTCAGCTGGAATTGATTTGTGTGTTTCTGACACAGAAGAGGTGCTTATAGATTTTTCTGGCCATGCTGGACTAGATTTGGAGATGTCATTTCCATCCAGAAGTAGCCACACCAATAAAATTTCTTCTTGCAGCTGGCTAGAGAACCGTGATTTTTGCTAGCATAGTCCCCTTTGCTTAAGGAGGAAGATGACTTTTCTTCTCAGTTATCCATAAAGCTACACATTGTGTCATTACGTTCCCACTATTAACGTTTTCTTTTAGAGCATACTGAAACCCCTAGTTTGATAGAGCTGTTCTGATGTAATTATAGCTGTAACTGCATATATTAATTGGGAAGGTGGTTTTGCTTTCATTTCAGAGAAGGAAATATTGGAAGAGAACTGTAGCTTCCAAGCATTCAATTTAAGCTGATTTATATGTAGAGACTTCGTTTCACGTGTAGCTTTTTGTGAGACTTACCAGTACCAGATGGTGAGAAGAGGGGAATGACTGTGTTGCTCCATAAGGGTATTCTAGCTCCCTTTTGGGTGGTTTTGCTGGTATAGCTTCATTCACCTGGGTATTCCGGCTAAGAATGATGAGTTTGAGCTAACCGAAACCTTAATTTGCTGGCTGTTTGGTCATTGTGCATCCCACTGAAGTTATGCATGTGGTCATTACCAAAAATATGTGTGTATATATATGTTTTAAGCAGGAAGTTGCTGGAATCATGCTTGTGTCCTGTTCTCAGGCAAACTCATAATGAACAGAATCATCTTGAAAGCTCGGTTTTGATGACAGGACTATGTTCTCTGGGTAGTGGGTTGATGTCACTGCCAAAGGTCTATCAAGGTCTTTTAAAAAAGACGTAGCCATCTCAGAATACGTGCTTCACTGGTCAGCAGCATCAGCAAGCATTCACAAATCTTACTATAGGAAGGCCAGTATCAGGAGGGCTGAGGTGGAAAGTTGTGCTATGTATTGTAGGCTGGTAAAACCTGTCCTGTTACAGAAACACAGTTGAATATAAGGAAATAGAAATGAGATTTTCGTGACTTCCAACAGTCTCAAACCTGGGGGCAGTATTCTAGAGGGAAAAATAGGTGAAAAACAACAACAAAAAAAGTTGTGTTGAAAAATAAAAGACAGTTTTTGGGACTGAATGAGCTTCAAAACGAAGAAGCAGTGTCTCTGAAGCAGTGTCTCTGAATCATCCTCACAAAGCTATCATTAGCTTGTGAGCACGTGGTGGCAATCTCTGACTGTTGCATCTTGTGAACTGTTTTACCATTTCAGCAGAACTGCTGTGGCAATTGTACTATACGTATTTAAAAAAAAAAGGGGGAAAAGAAGTTACTGCATATATTGGAGCAGGCTATCAACTATATGTTACATTAGGAGACCATGAATTTCCTCTGAGGTATGAAAAGAGTAGGCAAGACGTTTATTCTTATTTCTTCTGCTGCTTTTAAGCCTGAGTTCATAAATACAAGAGTTTTAATTTCATGCTGAAGGCACAACACATGATGGAAGATTCATGCATGTTGATAGAGTGGTTTGAGAAGGGTAAAACGAATTTTTCCTTTACAAAGAAGGGTTTGTCGCGTGCAGAAAAACAGCACAATCTCTTGTCTGTATCTCGACACCTGATATCTCAGAATGCCAGCACTGCTACAAATTACACTTCTAATGAACACTGGACAATATTGAGGGCATGCTGACATCAGTATGAATGCCACCACTTCTCAGTTGACAAAAGTGATTCTTGTATAAAATGAGGGCTTTAGCTTAACTGTATTTCTCAGAAACTCATGTTGTAATGAGATCCTTAATTGACTTAGCTCTCAAGTAAAAGAGTTTTTTGATAAGAAGACGACCAAAAGGAGACTTTCTTCTCCTTTCTTTAAAGAGCCAGGCTGCCTCATGAGACTGTCAAAATCAATGGCACAATGATGCACGATGCTTTTTCTGAACTTTCAGCTAACACAAGTGTCAGACTGCAAGCAACTGAAGACAGGTCACAGCCTCCAGCCCCTCACGTCCAAAGAGGTTGAACATGAAGGGCATAACCGTCTGCAGTGTGATGCACACCGGCTGCACCACGAATGAACTACGGGAAGCATTTGTTCCTTTATGTACACAGCTCTTACAATGGCCACAGTCAGCTGCAGGAGGGAGTAAGAAGAAAGTCAGCCTTGAGTTGTAGCCTTGTGTTTAGCTACAACAGGAAGTTATTGGCTTTGGTATGTCGGTGACATCTGTGTGTGCATTTGAATATATGTATGTATGCCCTAGGCAGAAAGCCCTTAGGTATATTAAGACCTCAGATAATGAGCCTTAACAAAAATTCTAGCCAAGTGGATGAACTGGGAAGACCTCACCACCCAGATCATGCCAAAAAAAAAAAAATCTTCAAGGTTTAATTTAACCTGGTTGTGATTTTTTTTGAATTTTTTTAGAGAGATATCTAAGATGAAGGTTAAATGAAAGTCTGAGTGAAATTCATGGTATTATCCATGTTATCCAGTTTCCAAAAAAATGCAGTTGGAGCAGAGTCGGGGATTAAGAGCTTTATTTGTGTTCATGCTACACTTGAATGCACAGATGAGGGAACATCTGCAGGGAGAGATAGTATAGAATGAGGCTTTGGTTTGCATGGAGGAAGAGATGGTCTTCTGTATTTGTGAAACCTCGACAGGGAGTAGCTGCATGTGCATTTACAGATGATATTGCCTAATGAAGAAATAGACAGCAGAGCAGTAAGTACTGTGGAGGAGTGTATGGGGAAGAACCTCCAGGGACTTAGTGAAGAAGGAATCAGGGAAGGGATTGTGGAAGCCAAGGAACAGTATTTTAAAGGCAGCATGATCACACGCAGTGAAGAGGATTGATAAGGATGGGGTGCTGATCTTAGGTTTTTGGCTAAGTAGTCATTAGGATCCTGAAGGAGGTGATTTCAATAGTACCCTCAAGGGAATGTAGCACTAAAACTTCAGACGTCAACTGTAAGAAGGGAAAGTGGCTGGAGAGAGAGTAAGTGTGATAGTTCTGTGACTGTGCATTGGGATGGTAAAGAGGCAGATGATCCTGGGAGTCACTGAGACTAAGAGTGTCATAGGAGAGGGAAGCGAAGGTAGGGTGCAAGACTGCTCAACGTGTGAAGCAGTCCAGAGGTGCGTTAACAAGTTTTATGACAAGGCAAGGGAGAGAGGGACTAAGGCCAAGAGAGGGCAATCATCAAGTCTTCAGTGTGACTGAGCAGCCAGGCACCTGATGGGAGCTATTAAGGTGATAGTAGTAACTGGGGAGGTTGCAGAAGAAGAATAGCGTCAGGTAGAAGAGGGGATTTAATTATTATTTAAATATAAATATTTAATTATTTAATTATAGATGTGTGGGTCACTAATCCAAATTCCATCCGACACTTGGATGTCAGGACAGTGGGTGGCGCTTGCATTCTGTGCAAGCTTAACAGTTTCCAGAGCAGGTTTCTGAGACTGGGGAAATATTGCTGTACGATGTCTCTCAAGGAAAGTTACTGCATTTATTCCCGTCTCTAGGGTTAACCTTCCTAATCACCGAGCTCTGTTCTCATACAGAATTTGCATTCCTGTTTTATTCCTTCCAGCAGGAACTTGGCAATATGTGAGGACAACAGAGAGCAGCAGGATTTCTTTGAGAGAATAGGTACAAACAGAGTTTCTTAGCTGTTGTTTATCTAACAAAATGTACTAGAGAAGAGGCTATATCTTAAGATGCTCTGGCTGAGAAATAGGGCAATTGCTGCTTCTCTGTGACCCCAGAGGAGCTGGGAGCTACAGAGTGTGCTAAGCGTTTTTAACAAGAAAAAACAGGACATGCCTGATTTCTCCAAGTCATGTGTTTTCATTTACCCTACATCTTCAGAAGATGCCAGCAGCACCAAAAGTATATGCTGATGAAGTAAGTACAGGCTGAGGAAGTGTGGGCTGGATGAGTGGACCGCGGGCTGGATTAAAAACCGTCTGAGTGGCCAAACCCAGGTGATCGGTGGCGTGAAGGCCAGTAACTATGGGTGTACCCCGTGGGTCAGTGCTGGGCCCAATGCTGTTTAACATCTTCATTAATGGCTGTGATGAGGAGGCAGTGTGTGCTGATACCACAAACCTGGGAGGAGTGGCTGTTACACCAGAGGGTCATGCTGCCATCCAGAGGAACATCCACCTCCTGGGCAGGCTGGAGAAATGGGCTGACAGGAACTTCGTGAAATTCAGCCAAGAAGTGCGAAGTCCTGCACCTGGGGAGGAGCGACCCCAGGCACCAGTAAAAGCTGAGGGTCAACCAGCTGGAAAGCAGCTTTCCAGAAGAGGACCTAGAGGTCCTCGTGGACAACCGATTGACCGTGAGCCAGCAATGTCCTCCTGAAGCAAAGCAGGCCACCAGTCTCCTGGGCTGCGACCTGTGGACTGAAGACTGTGCCAGCAGGCTGAGGGAGGAGATCCATCCTCTTTACTCAGCACTGGTGAGGCTACACCCATCCAGTTCTGGGCTCCCCAGTACAATATCTGGAGATACTCCAGAGCCATCTGGACCTGGGCCTGGGCAGCTGTGGCTCTAGGTGACCCTGCTTGAGCAGGGGGGTGGACGAGATGACCTCCAGAGGTCTCTCCCAACCTCAGCCATTTTGTAGTTCTGTGATACTGGTGTGGGGCACGTTAACTAGAATCCAAGATCTTCAAAGCGGAGTTCAGCCACAGGATACAGGCACACCACAAGCAACGTTAGGTCAAGCACAATGGCCTGTTCAGCGTGGGAAGTCAGCCTGGTCTCTTCTGACTTAAAAGCGCATCTGTTCAATCCATTGGCCCTTCCTTCTCCTTGGCTGACAAGTGATGACTTCCATGCTTAATTATTGCTGCCTGGCCCGTAAGGCAAGCTGAGTTCCTGCTCCTCACCCCTTTATTTGTTGAAACATTTATATTAAGATTTTTGCCTACAGACAGTCTTTATTCTGATTGTTAGTCTTATTCCTGATTCCCACAGAGCCGTATCAGAATATCTTACAATTTTCTGATCCAGAAACTTTACTCCTTTTGTGCCTGCCTCACCAGATACTCAACGTGACACCTTTAATCTTTGCTTTGTGTAGGTTTAGGGGCAGAGGGCAGTATTGTGGACAAGTGTTATCATGCTTTTGGTTTTGCATGGGGAAAGTCAGTTCAGTTTGAGATACTGACAAGCCTTTGCCCAAAAAAAAAAAAGTAAAAAAAAAATTCTAGATTAGATTTCGTGGCTTCTTAATAGGTTAGCTTTTACCAACTCAAAGATTTACAAGAATCCAGCAACTGCCCGTGTGGGAAGTTGAACATGCATTAATATAGTTAGGTAGAGGGGGGAGAAGTCTTGCAAATAATGACCAAACTTGAGATCAGTGGAGGCAGAGTGTAGCTTGTGAGACTTCTCGTGCTTTGGAACGACATTTGACTCTGAGGTGAGGTTTTCCTCTCTAACTAGGCAGAATATGATCTGTACTAATTGTTTTCAAGTTTCATAGTTTCTCTGAGCTCTTCTGGCTCAATTTATCTTAGCCATTGCTGACTTGGTATCAGTGTATTATATTAATTGAGATACAATATGTGGAATGCCCAGTCTGTAGGACACAACTGGATACCTACTACTTACTGTGTATGAACTGTGCTTTCATTTCCAGAGGCTTGCAAACTATATGCCCTAATAAAACAGGCTTGCTTACAGGTGTAGGTAGTGGAATGGTGTTTCTTCAACTGTGCTTCAGGCAAACCTGCTCTCTGTGCTGTAACTATTGAGCAGTGTTCTGCTATTGCATATAAGTAGCATGATAAATCATGAGACAGGCAACTTGTTTTTAAAACATTTAAATGTTTTGCATGCCAGTTTGCACATACCTCTGTTCCAATATGGACGTGTATCCCATGTTATTACAGTGGGGTAATTAAAGTGGTGTGACTGGTAAAACATTTTGGTAAGATGAGGCCTGAATTAATACGTAAGATGAATCCTTAATTTTCTTAATGAACTAAAATAGTAACTCATCTACAGATTCTTTTCAAATATTCATAACTATCCTAGTTGACAGTAAAATCCACTTTAGCTAAGGATCTGTATTCTGAAAAACTGAATCTCAGGCAAGCCAATTGCCTGGGCCAGAGAAGCCAGGAGTAAGCAGAAAAGTGCTGTGCACATCATACAAGTGGGTTGCCATCGTGGTTCTTTGTGTGGTAAATACTGACTGATTGTACAACCAGTTCCAGGAAAGCTGACTTTTTAGCTAATATCTGAAAGAAGCTGCTGAACTTCTGACTGCTCCTGTCCTGTGCTGTTTAGCTGTCTATGCAGGTTGCAATCTGAAGAATTTTGCCTTTCCCATTTGCCAACATCTTCTGTCAAGTTGCCTGGAAAAAAAAACACCTCCAGGAAAGAGCTCTCGATGCACTTTTATTTGAAATGGCAGCAAACCAGAGAATCTCTTGTACTTTGCCTTGCTACTTACTGGTCTCGAGATCTCAATTCTTCCATTGTACTTATGCCAAGAAATGAGTTAGGGAGTGATTGCTTCAGCTGTTACATCTCTAACAGGTACAACACTTTAGAGCAGTCAGATACATCTTCCAGGCTGGAAGATTAAAATGGTCATTGACAAGGGGGAGGCCACTTGTGCAAAGCCTTTTCTTTGCACTTTTTCTGTCATAAGTGATTTAAATGACATTTGTTTGGGGTTTGTCTGGGTTTTTGTTTCTTATATTTTGTTTGCTTTGGATGGTGATATACAGGGCGGTGTATCTTCTACCCAGAGATAGTAGGCAGCTCCAAAAAGGATGCACAGGCAATCAGCTAAGCGGCTGGAGAAAGACCTTTCTAACTTTAGTACGTATTCAGAAGTCTCTGGCATCTTTGTGGGCTCCTGAGTTCTACTTGATACCAGCTGTTGGTGTTTGTATTCCTGGAGTCAGGAGGGTCAGTAATGCTGCTATTCAAACAAGGTGTGTGTGTCAGAGGCTTGAGGACAAATCTTACAATGTGTATTTGTCACTTCAAATACTTAAATCATTTAAAATGCCTAAAGTCACACAGTTAGTAATTTAGATGTCCATATCAGAATCTTCCTTGCCTCTAAACATAACCAGAATTTCATTTATGTACTAGTAAGTGAACTGGTTTTAAAGGGAAGTGCTTCTGTTGCTGTGACCGTAGGAGACCTAGTTCACTGTGAATATTATACAACCTCATTACAGAGACCATCTCCCAAAACAGCACCAGCCTCTAGCGGGAGAGCGAATACGTGATGTGACTAATCGACTTCTTTGGGTTTTAACCTGTAATTTTCTGAGTCTCCATTTAAAACAAGTGGGGGGAAAAAAAGTTTAGGTACACCAACCCCTACTAGACATTTCAAAATACAGCCGTCATTCTGGAGCTGGAAACCAGCCTTGTGAAGAGCATTACTTAGAAAGGAAGTGGTGGTAGGATTTTGGCTGGGCTTGGCTATGACAAATTAACAGATCAAACTAAGCATTTCTGCTGGTTTCTGTGAGATTTGAACAACATCTGCTGAATTGTATTGTTCAATTGACGCATTGCACTGCTGAGTTTAGCTGTAGCAGTCTGTTGCTCAGATGGAGTATTTAGGCAAGAAAACATAGCTAAGATCACGTGTAATTCTTAAAATCCAACCTACAATGTTATTATAGTAAGATAAGTGTAAGAGGTGACTGACTTATTTCTTAGAAGCAATGTGTAATTTACGTTTAATCTATGCAATTATTTTTCAGATAGTGAAGAGGATGAAGATATGGAACTGACAGTGAAAAGGAGCTTAGAAGAAAAAAAGAAACAGGAAGGTCTGTTTTAATTTTTACTTCTCTATTTTCAGGATTGCTGTTAGTTACAGAAGATACAGAAACTCAAAATCATTTTTCTGGCAAGTGACATCTTAAGAATAAAATATTCTGGGGAATAATGAGTAGTCGAGAATATTGTGAGTTAAAAAGAAAAAAGAACGTCCTAGGCTGAAAAGTATGCCAGCAGACTTGAAATCTATTTTTATTGGTGCACCACTGGGCATTGTGCTATTTAAGATGTGACTGAGCTCACTTCATACCAGTTTAATATGACTCTGACTGCGAGTAGAACTACTGAATAAATAGTTGAACTTCTGAATAAATGATTCAGAATTAGGTATTATATCTCAACCAAGCCCTCTTGTCTCCTAAAAGTGAGCTGTAGATTTATGCACAAGTTTGAATCAGCAGTACAACTATCTGCTCGCATCATATCTTACCTTATTTGAAATTGTTTTCAACCTTTTGCTGCTGTGCTTAGGGGTGACGTTCGTACAATGTAGTTACTTAATTTTAGGGACAGACTGCAATGCATTTGAAATAATGTTCTGTTTAAAGACTTGACTCTTCCCCTTCCCACTTCTAAAAAGAACAAAAATATTAATAAATACTTTGTACAAATGCAGTGATAAAACTAAGGTAACGATCTTCCCAGAATGTATTCAGTGATAAATTTAACAACTCTTGCTAAATAGCTATTAAAAATACATTTGTCTACAGTCCTGAAAGTTTGCCATGCTCAGGTGCTGCTAAGCACTGGATGTTGCCATTAATGATAGCGGTGGCATTTGATGCGTGCAAGATGTCCTGGGTCCAGGTGTCTTCTCTACTGAGGCATCAGAACCAGCCTTATGAAGCAGCCTGGCTTCAGCTGCCTCGAGCTAGCTGTGTGTGTGGCTAACAATAGCCCTCGAAGGGGGTAAGAGGGAATGAGGAGGCAAAATCAACTCCAGAAATGGATAAAAATGAAAAAGCACCAGCAACTGCTGAAAGAGGACAAAACAAAAGCAAATGTTGGAGGCGGAAAAGGTTGCTTCAGCAGCTCCAGGGAATACAAGCCAATCCAGGCATCACTTTGGGAAGCTGTGTGCCATGAGCAGCAGAGTCATGGTTTGGAGCTTATTCTTGGTAGCTACGCAGACTTAGTGGTTTACTGACAACTTACATTAATGCAAGCAGTTGTCAATAAATGTGCCTTTCTGCTTTGTTTTAGCTTCAAAAATCCATCTTTGTTTCTGTGACCATGTAATGTTTTCCTTTCAGAAACTAACTTACCTCTTTGTCATTAGTATTGGCCATTGCAAGAAAGTCCAGCTGAATGCAAATGGCTTAGCAGACACGAGAGAACATTCATTGGTGTCATTTCTTTACAAAGCTAGGCCATGCAGAAATCTCAGATGTAAACTTCAAATACAGCAATAGCCCAACAGTAATCAAAGTTTCAAAATCTGTTATGTTAATGTGTGCGTGTACGTAGCTATTCACTTTCCTTTGTCATAAGAGTAGACCTAAACCAGTCAGCTTTTGTTGTAGACTGTGCTCCTGTCCTCCTAAAGCAGAAGATGAACTGCTTAGGAATTATAGTGCACCTGAAGGCTTTTATAATTTTTCTAACTACGCCAATAGTATTAATACTGACCTTGTTTATCTTCAGGATGTTTAATTCACTAACCCCAAACAATTAGTGCCTAAGACAACCTAAAGGTAAGGCCGAAGCAGAGCTGCTGTTCTGAGAATTACGGGGGGTGTTTAAGAGACGTCGTTAACAAATCAGATGAGCATGGTGCAGCCTTGCTCCCACCATCAAAAATATTACAGCCCTGAAGTGGGCTGCTCTTACGGTTAATATGACTTTATCATGACTTTATGCTTCATGTCTTCCCAGTGGGAGTGACAACAGTGGTGCCAAGTCACAATTTAGGTACAGGAATATCTATTGACAAGGAACTGGAGTGAAAACACTGCTTGTTTTGTGTGTCTGTCTTTTTGTATTAAAGTTTTACTTATTTTTCTTGACGCATAGATATGGGTGCTAATCGTGGTTATTCGTTTGACTAATAAATATGCAGTTGCATTACAATCTTACACGAATCACCAGGCTGCCCCTAGTTAACACAGTGAAGGGTTGTAGAGGTTGTTTCTGTTTTGGAGTGTTTAAAAGGTGGCGTAAGATGTAAGAAGGGAAATAACTTTCTTTTTGGTTTTGTAACTTATTTTCAGTCTACTGGCATTGCCCACAGAAGTAATTTGTTGCTTTATGTGGTAATAATAATGCAATTGTGTCTATGACTAGTTATCAACCGTAGTTTGAGATTATAATTTTTTTTGTATTCATACAGAGGAAGATGCAGAATTAGAAGAAGCTATCAAGAGAAGCCTTGAGGAGATGTAAATGAAGATACTTCCATACACTAACACCGTGTCATCAAAGCTGCTCACAAAAATGGAAGCTTGTTCATCTATTTACAGAGGTTTAGAAATACTGCTTCAAAAACATGTCTGTATCTTGAATTGTTAGATTTATAATCTTACGTTCTCTGTCGTGCTGATGAACAGCTGGAGTTTATGGATATCTGCTGCAATATATTGTGTATGATAAGAATAAATTTTAAAGTCTTTTCATTTTCTGTTTCTGGTGGGTGATGACTAAGTCTCACCAGTCTAGCTGTATAAGTTGTTGCCTAATTAGTAGGCTGGTCTTACTATGAGTTTTGTTTTTGTTTTGTTTGTTTTTTAATTATTAATGGGTTCTGGTATTTAATTCTTCTGTCACAAAATGTCATCGTCTTCATTTACTTTTCCATGTGGTCTTTGCAACAGATACAAGTAGTAAACTCCAATTATCTCAGACTGACTTGCCTAGCTGATCTTGTTATAAAGAGAAGCTTAGTCCCCAACTTAAGAACTGAACATATGGTCTGACTCTTGTCTGTGGACAGTCTTGCCTGATCACAATTTTGTCTATGGACTGTTTGCTGTAAATGGCAAAATCAGGACCACGGACTGTACAGTTAGTCTCTGTTAACTTTATTTTTATAAATGTGTGTAGTTTTCAATGATAGCATGGTAGAGTACTGGATTTGATGGCTTAAAGTTTGACAGGTTTGATACCTCTCCCTGGTTTAAGGAAGGAACAGATCTAAGTGGACAGAAGCTGAATAAAATTTCCAGTTCCTGTTTGAAATAGATGTGAAAGAATTTAAGACGAATCAATCCTATACACTGGTTGTCTTTGCTCCTTTCTGTTCATGAAGAGGTGTGGCCTTGGATAAAGTAATTGTGTTCATTATTTTTGTACTGTGCTTATTTTTAGGTGAATAATTCTTTCCATGTCTAAAATTAAGCTGTCTGTGCCACCTTTCTCATTTCCTTCTTTAAAAATATCTATGCAAGCTGTCCAGCTTTATGAGCTTATTCTACTCCAATGAATGATTGTTGTCAATCAGTAAGAAACCTTGATGTAATAAAATGCCAGCTTTTTTTTAATCATTAGCTTGTGAGTTTGCTTGCAACTGCTATAAATCTAAATACTTACTATGCAAAAGAATACTTATTTTTGGAGAGTGAAAAAAGGGGAAAGCTGGATTTTACTCGCTGCCAGCTCCAAAGAGTCAAACTAACTACAGCTGTGTGCCATCATGGTTAGAAAAGTTGGAAACTGATGCTGTTTTATTTCTGCTGCTTGCTGTCTCTCAGGCAAATAACTCACCAGATTCATTAATTTTATCTCAGAACTTGTTAGCAATCATCCAACTTGAAGAAACCATTCAAACCCCAGAAAATTGTTTGAATGCTTCCAGTTCATTGGCTCTGATGCCAAAGTGCTACAGATTGAACAGAACCTTGTGAAGTTTTTCCACTGTCTGCTGCTTGCTTTTCTACTATAAATGTTGGGTTACTAGCACTCCTGTTCAAATTTGGGGGTGTAGTACCATACTGCTGCTGAGGAAGCACTATTCTAGAAGACTTTGAGTTGCCTTTAGCTAATGACTCAACCTAAATCGATTTCTGAATTTTTCACGCAAAGTTCTTCTAATACAAGGTGGAATGAGGCAGAAAACTTTCATCCTTGAAATCTTCTTAGCCCAAATTAGAGGTTTGTGGAAGTTTGGTTTTTTTTCTGCACAGGCAGTAAAGTTGCAAATTCTTTTCACAGAAGGAGATGCTTCAGCTTAAGAAAGTTCTTTGCTTACTCAACAAATGTTTCAAACCTTGGTGGACAGTCTTCTCCTGAGTCTACTACATTCGGTTTTGAACATAAACTTTATTCCTCATAATATTTTATTCTGCCATAAAATTTAAGGTTGATTGTACCTGATAGGCCTTGACTTAATCATATGCATTAAAAAAAGAAAAAGCCATGTGTGCACATAGATTCTCTGTCCTTGGAGCTCTAGGTATTAAAGCTAGGCATGTTGTGTTGGCCTCCTCATCTGCTTACCAAAATAAGTAGCAAATCCCAACTGCTACATCTGTGGCTGTTATAAAACCAGCTAGAGTTCTAGTCTCTGTATTCTTGCAGTAAAAGTGCTCTACAGAATTACCAATGTCTTGAAATTTGTCCTTTTTTTTTTTTTAGTCTCTTTGATGTTCTTACACTCTCTGAAATTTTTCTTCATGAAGTTTTCTGCTGACACAGGCCTCTAATCCCTTTGTTTCTAGAAGAGCAGAGAAAATGTGGATTCTTAAAACTCTGCGTGTACAGACAAGTGACTTGTTACTCACCAGCTTCTCATGGTACTGCACTTTGTTCTTCAGCTGAAAAAGATGTCTTGTGAACGGCCTTGTTTCAGAATCTAATGTTTCTGGCTGGAGAATCTTGTTTAACTGGCTGAAATCTTTGAGGTTTGCCCTGGATATTCTGAGATCTGTCTGCATTTACAAGCACAACTCACCTGCTAAAAGAAGTTTGCCGAGCATCCCTTTGCCCCAGAAGTCGTTTGTCCTGTCTGTTTTAAAGGTAGCTTGCTTCTGTGGTGATCTTTGAGTTCACCCTTTGTTACTATAAACTAACCAAATGGTGCTTTCTTGCATTTATCTATAATGAGGAAAAAGTCTTATCTCTACCCGGCTTTCCACCAGCAGTTTATTTTAATGCTCTTAGTTTCAATATGGTGCATGCCCAAGTTTAACAAAACTTACATTGTGGCAAGTCAAGATTAGCACAAGGTTTTTGAGTCTTTGGTGCTTTGTTTGCCATATTCTTTCAGATCAAAGATACCTTCTGTTTTGGTCATGTTCAGAGACAAGATGAGATACCAGATAAGTTGATGCAACTGTTATGAAAGACACTGTAGCTTTGAACTTCGTGCCTGCCTGGTTGCTTCTGTAGAGTTCAATAACAAAAACAAGAATAAGAAGGAATGAGATTAGCTTACTATAAACTTCTTGCTTCGTATAGATAGCAGGGGCATGGATTTGGGTGATGGCTTGATTTTCTTAGCTCTTCGAGATGTGCAGGCATGACCACTGCTGTTCCTGTAGCAGTCATGGATTTCAAACCTTTACAGAATCCTTACCAAATAAGGTGAAGTTCACAGAGGTATGAAGTTACGCCGTCCTCTTTCTTAAAAGGAAAGTGCTCTACCCGCTTATGCTGTCCAAGCCATGTTTACAGTGACTGCTGTAAACTGGGAGGAGGTGAAGAGGACGGATGATGAACTGCTTCAAAATTAATTTAGAAGAAATGGTTGACAATAACAGCAAGATACATTCTGACAATTCTTTCCAGCTAAGTAGCCTTAATAAAGTCTGCAGATGCATGTTTCTTTGACACTTCTAAACTTCTTCAAATTTCCTCTAGGAATTTTAAGTCAAAAGGTTAGAGTTCAGTTGCAATGTCCTGGGTCAAATGATGTGGTCCAAGTCGTTACAAAAGTGGGTGTAAACAAGCCAGGAAATTTATGGTAAGCAGTGAGTATACACCAAGTGTGCACTCAGATGGCAAAGCTATGCATGCATGGAAATTTAGATATTAAATTCCCTTTGTAAATCTGTGGTGGTTTATTTTCGCTGACTGCAGAATCCTGTTTTCTGGGAGTCCTTCAGTTTGTTTTTTGCTCAGAGCTCCATTGAAAACTTTCGTAGTGTCTGTGGCTGTGCAGAATTTGCTGGCTCATTTGCTAAGCATTTTGCTAAGTATTGTTCCTCTCCATGAGAATGAAGTGCTGCATGCCCTGAAATGGTCATACCAGCTTGGAGATCAATCCTCAGATAGAGGACCTCGCTCAGACTTCTGACAGCCTTGGGACCTCAGGGCTTGCCTACACAGTGAAATGACTGCGACGTGTGTAGGCAAACATGGGGCTAGCTTTAATTAGCATCGGCAACAATAGCAGTAGACACGGTAGCACAGGTTCAGCCGGTGCTAAGTGAGGGGCCAGCCTCCTGTAATAGCCAGCATGTATTTTGATTGAAAACATACCCTAAAAAACCCTAAAAGTTGGCCTATCTTTGCTGCTGCTGTTACTGTGCTCAACGCTGCCTTTGGTTGGCTGGCCGAAGCCTTATGGAACATATGGGAAGCAGTGTGTTTCCATTACATCTGCGGATAAAGAAGCTTCTTCGGATGAAGGGCCTGTAGGAGAAGGGAGGAGAAGAATCTGGCATGGCATTTCCATGGGTGTGGACTTGCTCTTTGATCCTCTTCCATGACAGCTCATAGGTAAGCGTTAGGGTATGTGACAAGGTATATATCAGGGTTTGGAATAAGGCAATGTTGGAATGGGACACTTTGTGCTGCTTTTGGGGTGGATCATCTCTCTGGCTCTGAACTTCTATAGATACGTCAGGTGCCTGAGTCCTGGGAAAGCTGCTTTCTGCTGCCTGAACAGATCTTGCGCGCGTGAATGAGAATCCTCTGCACGTTGCTCTGGTTTGCAAGTGGCATGCATTTTTTATGATGCTGTAGTTTACACAAAAGATGGCTGGCTACTTCACATTCAGATATGCACCTTCTTACAGGCTTCTCCCCGGTGCCTGCGGCCTGAATAGAGCCGTGTGGTCCAGTCACACAAACATAGCTGTGGATGAGATAAGGAGAGAGGGACAGTGAGAGGACTGCATGGCAGCAGTCTTGACCCAGCCATCACCTTTCTTCACCACAGGCCGTAAGGAGTGTGAAATCTGTGCTTTGTTTCAGACATGAGGAACCTTCCTCATCCCATTGTCTGTGGCCCTGAGGGACCTAATTGCTTCCTTCCTTGTGCCCTGACTTCTTGTCCCAGTTCAGCCGTGAGCCACTTCCCTTCCTCTAGAGACTGGCCCCTACCTCTTCAGCCCAGCCACCTATTATTTTGGAAAAGTGGTGACAACATTCCCTTTACATATTTCATAGAAGCATAGAATGGCTTGGGTTGGAAGGGACCTTAAAGATCACCCAGTTCCAACCCCCCTGCCATGGGCAGGGACACCTCCCACCAGACCAGGTTGCCCAGGGCCCCATCCGACCTGGCCTTTCACACTTCCAGGGATGGGGCAGCTTCTCACAAGCTTCCACAGAAGCTTCCACAGAACTTCTCAGAAGCTTCCACAGAAGCTTCCACAGCTTCTGTGGGCAACCTGTGCCAGTGCCTCACCACCCTCTGAGTGAAGAATTTCCTCCTGACACCTAATCTAAATCTCCTCTCTTTTAGTTTAAAACCATTCACCCTTATCTTATCACTGTCTGCCTGAGTAAAAATTTGCTCTCTATCTTTTTTTAAGTCCCATTTAAGTACTGAAAAGCTGCGATGAGGTCTCCCTGGAGCCTTCTCTTCTCCAGGCTGAACAGCCCCAGCCATCTCTCAGCCTTTCTTCACAGGAGAGGTGCTCCAGCCCTCTGATTGTCTTTGTGGCCCTCCTCTGGACCTGTTCTAACAGCCCCACATCCTTCTTGTGCTTGGCCCCAGACCTGGACACAGTACTGCAGGTGGGGCCTCACAAGGGCAGAGCAGAGGGGGACAATCACCTCCCTCAACCTGCTGGCCATGCTTCATTTGATGCAGCCCATGATGCAGCTGGCCTTCTGGGCTGATCTCACGAAGAAATAGAGCACCTGAGGCGAAAAGGGGCCATCTATCCCTCTAGAGAGCAGGAAGAGAAATTTCCATGGTCCTTCCAGGTTTCTAAATGGGAAAACACTCTAGGCTGCCCAGATGGTAATGATGCAGTCAGTCCAAAAGACCAGTTTTGCTTTTAACATGCATTTTGGTTCCACTGGTTGTGTTACTCTCACTTCTAGGGTAGAAGAACATTTTGCCATCAGAGGATAAAGTCATATAGGTTTCTTTTGTACACGACTAACAACTGTTCCATACCTGCATAGTCTTAAACCCCTATGCAAGGAAAAAGAAAGTCCATTATAATTCAGCTACTAGCTATTTGATTTCTGCTTTTTAAACACAACCTGACTGATATGTAATAAATTGGCATGGAAACAATGGCAGGATCCTAGGAAAAAATGGTTACAGAGTGTGCCATGACTACAAAGGCTTTCTGTTTGTATATGTTTGGGGTGGGAAGTGGTATTTAATCACCTTCTACAAAGACTGTAGCGAGATGGATGGAACAGTTGTTCAAATGAAGTTATTTCCATGAGCTCACAGGCAATGAGCCTTACTTATCCATCTACGTAAAACAAAGGAAACTCAGGCAATTAATTTAACAAGAGGGCTTGGGACATGATATCATTCTGAATGGACGAGCCTGAGAAAACAGCTATTTTGAATCATGGCCGGGGAAGCGTACAAAACAATATCCCATGCAACAAAATCCCTCTCAACTGGGTGCCAGAAATCGGTCTGCTGGAGCCATGCAGTATTTGCCCAAACCTGGAATTAGGGATAAGCAAATTCCTTTTCAAACAGTCACAGAAATGGCAAGTAAAGCCCAAGTACAACTTGAGTTGCTGGAAGCGACGCAGGTTTCTGCAGGAGCCGCTGCCTCAGCCCGATGGGCCCCCATGGGATGGGCACTACTGGCCCGGGCAGGAAAGTGAAAGGAGGGCTCTGAACACAGCGCTGCCAGCTGTGGTTCCCCTTGCTTCTGACCCTTGAGGCATTTTAACTAGCACAGGCTGGCCTGCTAGCGTGTTCCCCTGGTTTAACATCTGCTTTTGGTACCATAGGTGTGGCAGAAGTGCAAAAAGCTTTCATCTTCGGAGATCACCCATCCCCACTCCATCTATCGTTTAATTGATGGATGGCATTAGGCAGTCATAGATGCCACCAAGACTCATAAGTTGTAGCAAATTGCTTGACCAGCCTTTTGTTCACTCAGCAGTACAGAGTAAGCATCTTTTCCTCACGAGGGGAACGGAGGGGCAGGCGCTGAGCTCTGCTCTCTGGGGACAGCGACAGGACCTGAGGGAATGGCATGGAGCTGGGACAGGGGAGGGTCAGGCTGGGTGTTAGGGAAAGGTTCTGCACCCAGAGGGTGGTTGGGCACTGGGACAGGCTCCCCAGGGCAGTGGGCACAGCACTGAGCCTGCTGGAGCTCAAGAAGCATTTGGACAATGCTCTCAGACACATGGTCTGATTTTTTGGGTGGTCCTGTGAGGAGCCAGAAGCTGGACTTGATGATCCTTGTGGGTCCCTTCCAACTGGGGATACCGTATGATTCTGTGTTTAAACACTTTTCTCTCCATTAAGCCTTCTATTTGGGGGGTTATTAGCTTGGACACAGGCGGTTAACAGGGCCGCCCCGCGCCCGGGAGGGGCTGTGCCTGAGGGGCTGTCCCTGAGGCACCGCCATGGCGGCGCGGGGCTGCCGGCCGCCCCGGGGCCACCCTTTGGGCTCCCAGTACGGGACAAGCCCACCTCGGCGTGGCTCGAGCGGCCGCCCAGCGCCCCGAACCCCCCCGGCGGCCCCGCTCCGTGAGGCGGGGCGCGGAGGAGGCGGGGTGGCCGCGGGGGCAGGCGGCGGGCGGGCTCCATCTTTGGCCATGAGCGGGGCGCTGGCAGTCGGCTGCCGCCGCCGCCTGCGGGACGCGGGGAGGGAGCCGCCGCCCGCTCGCCGCCGGCGACTGCCATGGCCCAGGCCAAGATCAGCGCCAAGGCGAGCGAGGGGCAGCAGCAGCAGCAACAGCAGCAGCAGCAGCAGTCGGCAGGGCAGCTCCGGGGCCGCTTCTACCGCTCCACCTCCATGGCGGACCGCTCCAGCCGCCTGCTGGAGAACCTGGACCAGCTGGAGCTCAGGTGTGCCGAGGGGGGACATGGCGGGGAGCTGAGGGGAGCGGCGCGGCGGGGAGGCTGGGGGGCGCGCCCGCCTAAAAACGGGCTTTTTTCAGGGAAAGCCCCGCCGCCTGGATGGGGTTTTTCCAGTCAGGAAGGGTCAGGAGAGGGACCTGACGGTGCCCAGGCGCTTTGGGGTGGCGCTGGGTGCCGGGGGTGAGGTGACCAGCCTCACAGACCTGCCCAGCTCCAGCCGTGGACGCAGGTGTGAGGAGCACTGTGAGGGCTCCCACCTCAGAAACCGAGAAATGTGGGCTACGATGCTGACAGCGCTGCCCTCTGCGGCTTAGTTATGGTTTTTCCTATGGTTTTTAGTTACGATTTCCTCAATGCGGACAAATAGGGGCCGCATTTCATCACTGCACCGTGCCTCGTCTCCTCTTCTTGCAGGACGTTCTCCAAGCGACCCATTTCATTTTATTTTTCTTTCCCCATCCCTAGTTTGGCCGCGTGAGAGATGATTCTGTGCCTTTAATCATCTTCCTCGTCCTCCCAGCTCTCCCTAATTACACCGTGTCCCTTTTGAGGTGGATTGCTGCCTCGGTAATGTGGGTGCACCCCTGATTCACCTCGTGGCGTTGCTGTTTCAACACACCCTTTCTTCATTACAGCTGCATATTGATCAGTGGCTTTCACAGAGCCACCCAGGACGTTTCTAGGCCTTTCCTATAATTAAAGGAGCTCTGGGAGATCTAGGAGCTGTGTTTTCCCCTTTCTGCCTGCATCACTTTGCATTATTCAAGAGCGGACTCCATGTAGTAGTCTATTACCCTTTCGCTTAGCTTGATTAAATCTCCTTGAAGTCCTTCACAGACTTCTCCGAATTTGCCTAAACAAAGTGACTGTCTGCAAACAAGCCTCGCTGCTCGCATCCAGACCTGGTGCGTGAATGTATGATTACAAAACGCTGAACCAAATAAGCAGTAGACTATGCAAAAACGTGTTTTAAATTTGCCGAGCAGCTCTGAAACAAAGCAGACGGATGGGTTAACCAGAAATTAAGCCCGAAATTCAACTTTCCAGTTTGCTGTGGGTCTTTCAAACAGGCGTATTTCTAAACGCGGAATGATGGCAAGAAAGAGTCAAGCCGCTTTGATTAAAGTCACTCAGGTTTTATTTCTTTCTGCGTGTATCTAATCTAGATGCCTAATCTGAAAGCTAATTTGGATGCTAGGAGGAAGAGCTTCCATGCTTCTTCCTTCTCCAGCTGGTTTAGTTTGGCTATAATCCCTTGAGATGTGACTTGTAAATACAATAAGTGATATTTTTTTTTCAAAGCGTACTACAGGATCATCGAGGGCTTTAATTAAAAAGACTCAGCCATCGAGTTTCTTGAGGTCGGCTGAACCCCTCGGCAGCCCTCTCCCCTTTGGGAAGCGCTCTGCTTTGAGGAGCCTTCCCTTTCCTCCCCTCCCTCCCACCATGAAAGCCAGAAACCACGGCTGGAGTGGGACTGCAGCCCCTCGAACACCCCTTCTCTGTAGATCAGTGCGTGCTTCTTTTGCTCTGGGGCAGAAGCGCAGTTTCACAGTTTTGTTCTTAATCCCCAGGCAGGTTTCTCCACCACAGGGACGGGCTTCCCAGCGGTGGGAGCAGGAGCAGGAGAGGTGCTGCTGGGTGAAGCTCTGGGGCTGCCGGGCAGCAGGAGCCCAGCAGCGGGGCCGGTCTGTAGTTTGTGAAGGCTCGGACTTTTCTGGTGCCCCCACTGCCCGTATTTGCCCTGCATTGCCAGGAAATCTCAGCAGCAGTTGGAAGCGGGACCAGAGTTTCTGTTCATGAGTCACCGTGCCCCGGTGGCTGTGTTATGAACATGGAGTTCTAGGTATCGTGACACATAAGGTAGAAACGCAGACTCCTGCTTTTCTTTTCCTTTTATCCCATTCTTAATTTTATTTTTCCCCTTCTGTTCCCCATCAGGACAACCCTTTTCCCCCTCATTCGTTCCCGTGTTTACGGGACAGCTCAGTTCAAGCAGCTGAGGATGGCAGGGTGAAAAATCCTGCTTTGTCTTAGCACAATGTGTTTAGCTCTGTTTCGGGGGAAAAAAAAAGCTGCACCATCTTTAGCCGTTTCTCATTTCCCTTGAAAATTTACCTTCACCTCCAGCACACCAGCCTTAATAAGCTATTTAAGTAAGCCCGTAGCTTACCACGCCGCGTTATTGCAGCTGTCTCAAGAAAGCGGGTATCGGATTTCTTGCCTGGAAACAAAAGCACAGGCTGGTCCACCTGTTCCTCAGGGGAATGCTCTCCTCATGTAAATGGTATGTAGGGAAAAAAGGCCCTGCACGTCTAATTGCTCGCAGACCAAGGCAAATCAGAAGTACGGAGTGGGTTTTTTTTTTTTTTTCAGTCTTAGGCGATCGATGGAATACTGAGTTGATGTTCAAAGCAAGAAATGCGCTCCAAGTGAAAACGCGACTGGGTGTTTCCCTCTGGTGGGAAAAAGATGGCGTGGACCTGATGGTCTTGCAGTGCGTAAGGGGAGGAAGGCTGCCTGCGCCGGGGTCTTTCTCGGATGTGGCGCGGGAGCTGGAGCGAGCGGCGATCCCTCAACTTGATACCTTCTCGTGACCTTTTCTGGTCTCCATTCAGAGTGGCTAAAGGTTATACGTTGCCAGTTTAGGTTATATTGACGTATGGTGGGGTTTTCCTTTTTTTTTTAAAAAAAGGAAACTGATCGTTGAGATAACTAGCACTAGGAATTCAAAATCTTACCTTGATTCAAGCCTGCCCAGCATCCTCTCTGTGCGTAGCACTGTCTTCCTGACTGCCTAGGCTTTGGTTTTCTCTTTTGTCCTAGAGCACAGGTATCTGAAACCATCCTGCCCTGCCCAAGACCAAGGTCCCCAGTAGCTACAGCTGCTCAATTCCTCCAGTCTTGCCTTTCTCAGCCCGTTTCCCTCCATCTTCCGTCAGACCACAGCACTGGGACGCTGCTGCGCTCAAGAAGTCATCCCTCCCAGCTTCTGAATGAATTTTCACAGGTTTTGACGCCCCTGCGGTAACGCTGGATGGTAATTCCATCAGCAGTAGTGCTGGAAACCGAGCGAGGATCCAAGTCGCACAGGGCCTTGAGGGTGAGGCCCCTATTAGCTGCTGTGGGAACCAAAATCCTCCTCTTAGCCAGAAAACCCACGCGCCAGGGTGTGCCGTGCTGCCACCCGGTGCCTCCATCTTGCCCTCCAGGGGTCTGCCAAAGTTGAGTTTATTTTTTAAGTTTTTTTTTTTTTTTTAGCCTGGCACGCTGCTAACAACTGGCCAAACTGGACATGTTTGGAAGGGATAATGTAGGACTGGGGGAGTGTGAGGAGCTGCTTTCCTGTCCATTTCCTCTGGCAGGAGCTGGTGCATCCCTTGCCAGGGTAAGCATTCATTTCGGCCATTGTTTATGGAAGCAAATGCACCAGAAAAAAAAAATAATAATAAAAATCCCAGGGGCACTCTGTACTGCAGTTAAAGTGGTTAAAATAATTCCCAAGAAGTAATTGTTGCAAATAAAGCAGTTCTCAAGATTTGCTTGTATGAACTTTATAAAGTAATGTCAATCAAAGCTCGAACTGCTGTGGGTTTTTTTTCCATAGTATATTTGACTGCGCAGCTTTTCACATTCTTTATAGGACCCATTAAAGCCTGTGGAAATCACGGCTCGATCCGTTCCCCGAAGGCAGACCTTTAGTTTTCTAGTCAGGGCAGTGACATACCTGAGCTGATGTAAAAACTCTGTTAAAATTGAAATTCTGCACTTTCAAATTTTACGCTTTCTGGGGACCGAAATGGATTTTCCAAGTTGTGAAAATACAGTGGTATTTTTAAGGGCACGGCAAGGCCTTTATGAAAATATCGCTAGGCTCCTTAAATTATAAAGTGCAGACGTCTGAGGCGCGGGGTGACTCCACCTGCCTCATTGCTCTTACTAAGCCGTCCAAAATAATAATTACAAGTATTTCTTCTTGGCAAGGACTCGCTTCGCATTAACTTTTCCCACTCCTCCGTAGAGTTAACATTAAAGGAGAGGCCCGGAGCGCGTGCTTTCACTGAGCGAAGCAGAGCAAGTGTTTGGTAAAACAGAGCCACGAACGTGGGGCCTGTGACGTGCGACTCCTTGCATCCGTGTTATCACTTCTGCCTGCCTTTGCCCTCTCTTCTGGCCACTGGTGTTCCCTGCTGCCAGCCCGTCTTTGAGGAGGTGACGCTGGCTCCATCCTGATCCCAATGGATCTGCTGGTGGCCGTGGGTGGGCCGTCACCGTCCCATGGTGCCCGGGAAGTGTGGGGCTGGGAGGAGCGAGTCGCCGCGCGCCGGTGCTCCGTTGTGTTCCCAAGCATTAGGATGAACCAGAAGCTTTGGTTGGTGCGGTGGCTCTGTGAAAGCACGCGGGAGGGAGGAACCGAAGAGGATTTGGCTTGGACTTGGGCTGAGGAAGGAGCCCGATTTCGGGAGGGACAGCCATGGTGGTGCTTTCCTGCCAGCCCAGAAATAGGAGCTGATCAGCCGAGAGCTTCATCCCGTGTGAATCACCGAGCCTCCTCCTGCCAGTTCGCTGCATCACTTCATGGAAAGAAAACCCCAGTGGCTGCGCGGGCAGGCGGTCCCGCGTGTTCCCTTAACAAAAAAGGCGTGCCGCTGAGCAGGGAAAGCCTTATAAAGTTAACAAGACGTGGCAGCCTTTCGGTCTCTCCCATTCTCCTCGCCATACAAAGGGGTCGCTGGGTCACAAGTCCCATAGCTCTTGGCGCTTTGCAGGCGGGTGGCAGCGATCCCCAAGGCTCTGCACGTCCAGGCTCACCGTGGAGGGGGACAGAGCCGCGCTGTCAGGAAAATAAAAGATTTAAGTCGGAGCAAATTAGTGTGGTGCTTTCTTTTTAGTTTTATTTTTTGCTTGCTTCATTTTTTTTAAATTATATTGTGTCTTGAAAACCAAAGATATGGGAGAAGGTCGTGAAGTCAGACTGTACTTCTTGAACTGAAGGTTGGTTTTGTTATTTTTGTGTTTGTTTTTTATATTTTGTTTTTAAAAAGGACTTTGAATAATAAAATACATGTTCACCTAAGATTTTATTTGCTTTAACCACGTTCAGGGTAGAGGCTTTCCGTGACGCGGCGTCTGCTATGGAACAAGAGAAGGAAACCCTGCTGGAAATGATCCACAACATACAGAACAGCCAGGACATGAGGCACATCAGCGAAGGTGAGCAGCTGCTTTGCCATCCTCTCCGGACTGACCCCAGGTGGAAATAGCCCGTGCCTTCAGTGCCGTGGCACCGGCACCAGCTGAGGTTCCTGAGGGGCCTGCCCGTACCTGGGGGGCCCTTCTGAATCACAGCGTTTTCATGGCTTTGATTGCTGGACAGGCATGAGTGTGACAAGGTTTGTGTGGCCTCCAAGAACCTGATGATTGAGGTATTTGTCATGGGTGTGTGATAGACGGCTTTAAATGTAGTCCCTAACTCTATATCTTTTATATTCGGTGCCTTAAATTGGAAGTTTATTGGTTCTGCAAGGGCTTACATGTAAAATAGGTTGTTGTAATCTGTATTTCAGGAGGAAAAAAAAAATCACAAAATAGAAATCCATTTTTTTACTAACCCCTAATTGCACCTCGTAGTCAGGAACCAGTTTCCTCTTTGTGGCCTTTCAGGGTGCCGTGTAAATCTCTCGTGGCTTAGGTCCTTAATTTCCCTGGTTTGTTACTGGATAATGTTTCCTGATGGTATCACATGCTTACTTCAGTGTGACAGAGCAAGCATTCTAGCAGCAGTGCAAAAGGATTGCTTACATTTCTAGTGAAGCTTACTGCCTCACTGCAAATCGTAAGACATTGGTTTTTTTTTTAATTTATCTGCCTAAATCCTATTTACTTCACAGAATCTAACCTCTGGCTCCTGGTAATCTCACAGATTGTCACTTGTTATTAAAACAAACACTTTTTTTGTTGCAAAATTGTAGTAGTTTGATTGTCTCGATGTAATTTGCCCTGGGAAGTACCAGCCTGTAATGCAGACCGCTTTCTTTTTTTCCACTTGAGGTGAGAGAGAAGAACTGAATTTGACCGCCAATCGCCTGATGGGCCGAACCCTCACTGTGGAGGTGTCTGTGGAAACCATCCGGAACGCGCAGCAGCAAGAATCCCTGCTGCACGCCACCAAGATGATCGACGAAATTGTCAATAAACTTCTGGATGATTTGGAAGACGCCAAAATCCGACTAATGTCGCTTTACGGCGCGTGCACGTCTGACGTGCCGGCAGGACCCATCGATCAGAAATTTCAGTCCGTTGTGATTGGGTGTGCGATCGAGGATCAGAAGAAAATCAAGCGAAGGCTAGAGACTCTGCTCCGAAACCTGGAGAATTCTGAGAAGTCCATCACGTTGTTGGAGCACCAGAAGTCGTCCATTCGGCAGTCGTGCAACAACAAACAGGATTAAGCTGTCCTCGGGGCCGCTTCTGGCAAACCACAGCGTGGCGGAGTCCCCGCGAAAAGCCCATGGAAGCTGAGACCGATTCCTGTTTACGAGTACACGCGCATATAGACGCCGCGCACGCGCACCGACGTATCCTTGGTTGTGAGGTGCAGGCATTTAATGGGTTTTGGTATTTTAGTATGGTATTTGGCATTTTAGTTCGGCAATAAAGAACGCTGTCAGGATTTCTTCTGTAGAGTTGACGTTGCTCTGTTGCAAATTGTAACGTGCTTCTGCTGAACTGTCAGAAACCATCAAAGTCTCGCCTTTCCTTCATTCTCCTCTTTTTTAAAAAAAAAAAAAAAAACTAAATTTGTTTTGTCATATACTGAGATTTCAGCTTTTCTCTGCTGTATACATAGCGTGTGAAATGGACTTTGGGGGAAAAAAGACAAATTATGGCAATAAACCAAAAAAATGAATAAACTGTATATTGTATTTTCATAGGCAGTGCAATGTCCTGCTCCTTACCAGTTGTCCTGCTCCTTACCCTGAGGAAGTTCAGAGCAACAAACCTATCTGGGGGTTACAGACGGGACTAGGACTAGGCTCCAGCTCTGGCGCTGTGCCACTCCGCGCCTGCCTAGCGAACCGTCCTGCCTCCCACGATTTGTGGTAGTTCGTGGCTTTGTTTTAAAGCTAATAGAAGGGGAATCTGTATTTTATCAGCTACTGCTCATCATCGTCTGTGGATCAACAGAGCCAAGCGTTTCATTTCTCAGCTGGCAGATGTTGTTATGTGCAGGAAGATGTAACGTTTAACATAGCTTACTCCTTGAGGAAATGGTGTTGTTTCTATGTTTGTTTTTGCCTCCTGCTCTCCCACTATTTCACCAAGGGGCACCGTTCCCTTGGGGAATGCGGGGGCTCTGCTGCTTGCCCCTGACCCCGGGCTTCTGGGCTGCTGCTCGGAGACACGGCCTCCGGGAGGATGCCGAGGGCCAGAGCTGTGCCCACAAGTGCAGCTCCCTTGGTGTGTGGAGCTTCTGCTGCTACACGGGCGGTGTTCCTGCAGCTCATCTGCAGAAATGGTGCTCCTCCAGGTGGGTGCTTCCAAAACAACCACGCTTTCGGCTTGGACTGTAACTATTCCCTGAAAGTAATTAATTTTATAATCGTATTTCAGAAATTACTTTTGGTTTCGATGCTTGCAAACTTTACCAAGAGAAGTAAAGCTGTTGACACGTTAACAGCATTAAAGCCCTTAATAATAATGTATATGTAAGGCTCTCAGAAACCACACTGGAATAGTTGAGTTGAAAATAGAGTTTCGATGCTTAAAATAGTTCTTCAATTATTTTTTTTTAGAGTCCATTACAAGGTTAGGCCAGGAGGGATTTTTTTTTTCTTCTTTTCCTGTTTCTGTAATCCTCTTCACTGTATCAAGAGCTGGAAGTATTTTTATAGCACTCACTAGTACAACTGTGATTTTGCTCTCAAGGACAGAGTGAAGTAAGCCATCACGATCTGCAGATCAACAGATGAGGTATTAGTGTAGGCTCATATTGGCCTGTTACTGGTTAATTTTTAAAATTATTTGTTTGCCACTTCCCTAAAGCCTGCATCATCTGACCCACAGGAGGGCTGCAATGCGTCCATTGTTACCGTCTTCAGTGCTGGGTGAGAAGACATGCTGCATCCATTAAGGATCCCCTAGATCAAAACAATCTAGTTTTAAAAACATTGATAGTTTCTTCCATACATACAACTAAGACACAGGAAAAAAAAAAAGAGACTACTAGACTACGGAGCATTTTGCTGCAGTTTCATACTGACTCTTTAAAACCCCACCGTTAAAATAACTTAAAATAGCTAACCATAGTTGGCATCCCACAGATGATCAAATCAAGAACAGGTTATAAAAAAAGTGAAAGACTTCCAAGCGCTGTCTGTTGTAAAAAAAATAAAAATAAAAATAAAAATATCGGAACACAGCAGACACGGTTCTGCGGGCATAAGGCAGCTGGGACAAGACACTGAGCTGCAGGTAACCACTTACCTGACCTAAAAATTCTGACCATAAAAATGTGAGTTTTCTCACATTTCAAGTTCTCGCTTCCCTAAAACATCGCTAATTAATTCCTATTTGGGTGTTAAGGAAGCAAATTGTTTGTCTGTGTGCTAAATTGCATGGAAGAGGAAGAAGCAGTGCATTACTTTCCAGATTCCTGAGACACCTGGGTAAGAGGAAGACCCAGATGCCATGAGTTCTATTTTAGTTTAAAGAAAAAATTAGAAAAATAAAAGAGAAATCAGCAGACTGGTTGCCTGTTTCTTTTCAGAAAATGCATCAGGCCCATGCATGGGCTGTTGATTTAAGCCCTGTCACCATATGAGCCACATTAATTGTGATTATTTTTGATTAAATGACCACAAGGAGCAGAACAGAATCCGTATTTTCTCTGCAGTGAAGAAACTGAGAGGCAAGAGCTCAGAAAAATGTGTTAGTTGGATTGGGATGCCCACACTTACTCCGTGGAGGGTACCTCAGCGGGCGCTGCCTCAAATCCCACCGTTAGCAGCACACGAACTGGAGTCTGGCACGCACACGCTCCTGGGCGGAGTCAGGTCGCACAGCTACAGGGTTACAGCAATTTCTTGCTATTTAATATGGTGACAATTTAATATAACCACAAAAATAGTGACCTGCAATCAGACCAAACAGTAATCAAAGAAACGCGCTTAAGTCGCATGATATAACTAATGTCACTGACGAGAGACCAGCAGAACTAACTTGTAGGAATTTTACAGGAACACCATACACACAACATTCATTTTTAAACGTTTATTTGTCCACTTGAGGATTTACTGTAAGTTATATTGACTTTTTCTAAAAATATAATACATTTACTTGAGTTCATGAAGGTGATAAAAACAGTTATGTGTATATATATAATATTTTAACCATTTAGAGTCACGGGAACTTGCCAATAAGAGTAAGTCACTTCTTAGTAACAACACATCTTTAGCTTTGCAATGACAACGGTTTTTCTCCTGGTCCTATTTTTATTTTTTTGAGCAACTTTAGTTGGTTCTGCTGAACCACATCTGCGTCAGGAAGAGGAAACAAGAACACTCGCTCCACGAGTTAGTTATCAGCATTCCCCTTCGGCTGCAAACCTGAGGATGAGGCTCGTGCAGCACTAGGACTCACCTGGCTTTGAGGTGACTCGTCCAGAACCCCTCTTTGACATGGAACTGCTTCAAAGTTTCTCTTAGTTTACCATAGCACCTTCCATCTTAAATTTAATAATTCCTGCATTTTTTTCTTTTATGACTTTGATTACCTTTTAGGATGCCATATTTAAGTGAAAAGTATTTTCTTCTGTTAAATGCCACTTGAGCATGAAAAAAGAAAGATTTGCACAACTGTTACTTTCTACAGAAGTACAGTGCGGTGGTTTTGATGAAATCAAGCCTCTTGGGCCGTGGTTGCTCTGTTTGATGGACACCTCGTGCTCAGGAACTACAACTTTAGCCAGAGGTTTATGATTAGATTTAGAAAAACAGGAGCGGCTTAGGTACCGCCGCTGGAATCCAAAGCATGTTTGTCAGTTTGGTGTGTGACTGAGTTCTCCCAAGAGGGTCCAGCAGTGCAAATAATTAATTGCATTAGTCTGTTAACTGGTAGCTATACACTTGACTAATGAATTAACAGCATCAAAGTGCACGTTCACCAGGTATGTGCGTGTATACCCAGGCATAACCTCAAAGCAGTGCATGTCGAGCTACTCAATTCCCTCCAGTACAACGTACAGCTACAGAAGTGATGCAAAGAAAAACTACATCAGATGTGTTATAGCCCAACAATGAAAAAAAAGACAATTTTTACTGAAGTATAAAAAAATTAATCAGGAAATGAGACTGACAGTATGGTAATTCGTGCATTTTGACCAAAAAAGGTAAGCGTTGCCTTAAGAAACACTGAAAATAAGAAAGCTCCAAAAACGTCTTACGTGGAATGCCCTGTTTTTTTTTTAATTAACCACAGACACAAGCACAAAAATCTTAGCGTGACCAGTCTTACAACCTTGAGGTCTGTTATTTCCAGTTGGAAATACATCCCTAGCACTACTGCTCCGCACCAAACGATGCCCCACGTGCTGGGAGAACACCCATTCACTGAATGGATACGACACGGGAGCAACAGATGCTTGAGAGCTGTACTCTTGAGTGAATGCTTACTTCACTAAGGCATTAAGTTACTGAAGTTTTCTACTAACTTTATCAGCTTTATCAGCTGAAAGCAAAGAATTCTGGCAAAATTTAAATCGTGTATCCAATGAGCTACTCAAGAGACAGCAGATGTCAGAGGAGCGCAGCTCGCTCAGTCTCACGGAAGGAAACTGCGGTAGGTGCAGAACTGCACCCTCTGCCACCACGCAGTCAGCAGGAGCACGAGAAGGGTGACTGCAATGTGGTATTTTAGTGAGAACATGGAGTGAAGAATGGGGGCGATGTTTATAATAGTAAAAAAATAGAAAGGACAATGTGAGCGCTGGAAGTGCAGGCACCTCTCTTCATCCAAAAGTCAGGAGTTACTCCTGCAGAGCAGTGATATGAATACCTAAGGATTCCTGCAGTATGCAACTCGTCTGGTTCACATCTGTAATTTTTATCCCCCTGATTTTAGTTTACATTTTCAAGCAGAGCACATGCAGAGTGCTCCCCAGAAAAATGCTAATTTGGACAGTCTCCATCTTGGTCGTACTGGAGATTAAGCACTGCAAAGTCACAACAAAGAAAGAGCCACTTTAGATTTAAGATGGGAATTAAATTAAAACTCGCTGTTGCCTGGTCCTGCAAATATATGTTCCTAGATTAAAGCACATACATACGACATTTCAATGTATCCTAAATTTAGCAGGTCTGTCAAGTCTCCACCTATGAAAATTTCTATTGAGTTTTCAGTCCTTAACATAGTGGTTTATAGTGACAAGACCTCAAACGCAAATGGCTTCTGTAATAACACAATGTCTGCTGTAAAATACGTAACAGTACAAATGGTCGTTACACATCAGAAAGATTTTTCAGTACTCTGTACAAAGTTGAACAAGGCAAGAAGGATGTTTCAGACACTTTGCGGGCTTTTTCAAGAAAAAATAATAAAAAAATGTTAAACTGGCAGACAGACAATGAAATGTAAAAGTTTCCATGTTAAAAACAGTTGTCGAAATTCTTCACGCGTACCCTCTATCCTACATCCTGACGCTGTAAGATGGCCCCATTGCGTACAATCATAGGTCTCTGTTACCAAATCCTAAGTACCTTACTTCTTAAATCGTTAAGACAGGTGGGACTCGACTCTGTTTATACATACATACATACATACGTGATTAAATGCACTTGTTAAAAAATAAAGGCATCTATCCAAGAGAGAATACAGGAAACATGACAGCGAAGGACACAGTTTTGCTGCAACAGCAAAGGGGCCCGAGCGGCTTCTTGCCACCACCAGGCGATGCTGTGCCAGCTTGTCAAAGAAACAACGGTACTCAGTAGAAAGTCTAACACAGTAAACATCAAACGCAGAGTTCAGAGATCTACACTGCTTGTGCATAACTTGCCACCCACTTCTCTCCCTGCAGACAGCGGGACAAGAGGACATTTCAGTTTCCATACTCATTGACTTAGAAACAAAATAAGTCAGGCTTCCTATAGGAATTCACACAGTGAAAAGTCCTTCCTCCAAAAATATACAGGATCAGGCGAGTCGCTTTCACTCTCATACACTGTTTAAAAAACTATTAAAATTCTACATTTTCTTCAAGCAGCATATTTTGCATTTGTCACTGGCAGGTTTGTTGTAGAAATCCTAGAAAGTTAAAATTATATCATACCATACAAAAACATGTAAACAAAATGGATATTTTTAAAAGGCATGCATGCTCTTGAAGAGGATTAAAAAGTGTTTATTTTTGGTAAATTAGATATCTTGCTTAGCAGTTTTAAAAGCACCTTAGTGATTTAGGAGCCCAAACCCAAATACCTTTAATTTAGATTTGGGCTCCTAAATGTTTAAATCAGTTCTGTAAAATTATTTATGTACTTGATTTTTTTTGCCATGTCTCTGATCTTGCAGAATTAGATTTTCGGTAACTGTCAGCTAATTTTGAGTCGGTGACAACATTAAGGAATGCCTCATTAATGTAATTCAGTTATTAGCTGTGGTTTTTGGATCCTCCATAACCTAGTTTATAGTACCTACGAAAAATTTCTCCAAAGAAGATAAATATTTTGTGACGCCATTTTGCAAGTTCCTTTTTCATAGATAACACAGGACACAGCAATCAAACTTGGACAGGAATATGATTACGTTATGTGTTCCATCTGGATATCTATTAGTGTTAAAGACTTACTTGTTCGACCTGTTAAGACTGAGGAAAAACAAACTTACAAAAACATCTGTAGCACAGCATTAGGTAAAAGAGGAACGTTTTTGGCACCATCCATTTTTAAATCTAAGCTTTTAGGCCCAAGTATAGCAAGTTAAACATAAACAGCAGCAGCTGGCAAAGCCTCATCAGAAATGTTAACGTTTTTAAAGGAAAACCTTTTCTGAAGATGCTATTTTATAATCATTAGCTGATCTCCAAGTAATGTATACACTGGAATTTAGCCTAAATATTCATACCAAATGTTTACATATATACCGTAACAACCATATATAGAACACAAGTATATTGCACCGACAGAACTGCCAGAATCCATGTTAGTACAGTCAGGCATAAAACGTCACATCTTCATTCTGCTCTTCATTTAATTTCTTAGTGTCCTGGCTAATCAAGTCTAACATTTCCTTTGAAATTGAGTTGCGAGGTTGCTACTGTACCTTGGGCCATAAGGTTATGGTCTGTACCTATACTTGTAAGTATTATCCCTACATTAAATGTACTTCACAATTCAGCAAAACCTAGTTCAGAGCTCTGTAAATAATTCATTCAAAAAGATGCTTATTTTTTTTTAAAAGAGTGCACAGGGACAGACATGGTTCTGTGTTTTGCCACCAGGTGTCTCACCCTACATACCAAAACCCACTGCATCAGCAATTTTAGACAAACCCATCATCTATCAAGGATCCCATAGGCACAAGATTCGCTAAAGCACTGGTAAAATACCTCTAAAGCTGGCTTTTTATTCTGTATTCAACTGCGCAACTTCATCCAATTCACTGTTACTCTTTTTTCCTCCAGAAGTGGTCTAAGGTATGCTGCAGTTGCTGAAAAGGCTTCTGCTCTTCTTGGTCCTCTGTTTATTTGGTTTAAGGTTGATGACATCTCCCCCGTTGAGAGTGCTAGAATTTTGGTTGGGGTGACTTCCAGCAGCTGTGTTAAAAACACCTACAGAATTTAAAGACAAGAAAATATTTATATTTCTTCACTGCCTGCAGTATAATACATTAACACTTAAGATGCAACAGTTACTAACTCACAGTACTGGAAAAAAACAACAACAACAACAACACCTTTTATCTACTTTGGGGACAATATTGCAGCTAAATTTGATGCAGAGCCAGCTGGAATTACTAGGCAGGCAGTATTTAAAGCCAGTATACAACAGCTATGTAATTGAAGGGTAGTAGATTCACTCCTCCGAGTATGTGTACGCTACTAATTGCACAGTAACAAAATTATGGTTTGTTGAGTAATGCAGTAAAAGAAAAACACGAAAATTTTGAAGTTAGAAACTCTACAGAGAGAAAAGTATGGAAGAAGAGTGAACACAACCCAAGTGCTTTAAGGAAAATTAAAAAAACAGACTCAGGATTGCTTTAAAGAAGGGCTCCAAAAGTTCAGTGTTCCCTCACAAAAGGCAAAGTTTACAAAGACTTTATTGCGTGCCAGATTCTTTCACAGTGAGTCTCTTGTACATCTGCACTACGATGAGTAACGCTAATACTAATTACATTAAAACCACCACCAAGCATCCCTTCTCAAGCCCTTACACAATGTTTTAAAGAATTTAATAAAAGGGCACTCGGCAAACATTAGCCAGAAACTTCAGTACATCAATTTGACAATCTTGTAACTTTAGATAGTCACCAAGTTATTTTACAGAAGGAAAGGACACAACATCCTACCATAGCAAGGTAAAAATTACACCCCGTTCACCAGCTATTAACTCCGTAAGGCAACAGATGGGACCAGAAGCTTTGATGGCACAAGATACTCTCTTCTGTTTTTATTATTATTATTGTTTATTACAGCATACATACCAATCTTGTTACTGCTTGTATGTACTAGCTCTGGTTCTTCAGCTGTTTGTTGCTTGAGCCTTTGAAGGTATTTATCAGCCAAATACTTGAAAACTGGAATGTTAAAAGAGAAAAGGCACATCAGGGTATGCTTAAAGATAATATTCAGATCAATAATAAAACCTTCATATCCAGTTTTGGTTGGTGACAAAAGCACATTTGACATGATAGGTTTAACACAGTCTAGCAAGTGATTCTCCCTTGGCAGGCCTGGCTGTGTACCTGACCAGAATCCAAATTAGTCCCGTGCCAACCAGATCTTACAGGCTGCAGTACTACGGTCTTGGTCTTGCATGGCATACAAAAACATCTCAATACTCCTGTAAGAAAGCTGGCATATAAATATTGCCAAATGTTCCAATTCATGCAACCTGAAATTTGTAAAGTTATGTAGGAATTATTATAACTATATTATTTTTTTTGCAAGAAGTTTTAGAATAATAACAGTCATATAAATCAAGGCTATTAATATAACTTGGAAAGAACACTTTTCTAATTAACTAATGCCACCCTCATTTGTATAAAGGTATAAAACGTCTATCTAAGACACTGAAAACCCTACAACTATAGGCAAATTTTCATTTGCAATTAATAACTCATTTAAAGATGATACAGAAAATTTTTACAGTTTTTATGGTACAAATTTTATGTTCCAAGGTGAAAGTTTGGGAAGTTGCTAATGGAGGAGAAGCAATTAATTTACTTTTAAGTTTGCCTGATTAAACAAACGAAAGTTAGCAGAGACTATAATTCATGTTTATTCAAACTTAGCCCTGAAAAGACAGTGCCTGAATTGTATAATGATATTCATATCAAATATATGCATTAAAGGTGAACTTGGGAACTACTAAGGTATCACCAGCAGACAAAAGGCTGCAACAGATGTAATTGTTAAATGTACTTTATTTAACTAAACTACGAAATAATTTATACCAATTATTTCTTAACTATTAACAATTGTGAATTAAACTCTTCAACAATTTCTATATTGTAATAATTGAACTTCTACATCTACACTTTAAAAGCCCAGTGCTTACTGACAGTCAATAGGACGAAGAAGCCCCCAAAATGCTGGCACTTCTAAATCCTGAAGCTACACACCATTTGTGGGAAAGAAAGGAAAGATGTACACAAATAAAAAACAGGCATAGCACGCTGATACCAGGCAATAATAGCTATGTTTAAAGCGTGCTGCTAAGAAATATAAGAAGGCTTGCCAAGAGAATGCAAAAGCAATGGTATATACATATGATATACAGCCATGGTATATACACACGATATATAGCCATGGTATGTATATATGATACACAGCCATGGTATGTATATGATATACAGCAGAGGGCAGGACGGACACCTACTGTGTTGTATCTCATACCTTCACTTACGTTTAGGTCTTCCTTCACCGATGCTCGGTAGAACCGTAGTTTTAGCTTTTTTGCCAGTGCTTCTGCCTCTTCACTGCACAGTAGAAAAAGACTTTTAAACACTAATTTCTATAATTTGTCAGCATTTATGAATTCTTACAGACAAAACGCTTTGCGGTAAGTTAAACATAGCAAGGCGGGCAGACAGTCAGAAACCACGAGATCGTTCATTTCTTTACAGTATCTCTACTATGGCAACAAAAGTATTTCACATGCAGTTTCTTTATGAACAAAAAAAATTGCTTTTCAATATTTATTGACTTCATTAACTAAAATTTCCCAAGGTTTCTACGACAGGTGTCAGTGAAACCAAAAGGAAAGAGGTTGTAATTAATGGAGCTTCAGAATCAGAACAGTTACCACTGTAAAGTCAAAACAATCAAAAAACGTATTTCTTAACTCTATGTTAATAAAGCAGTAGATGATGCAATCAGATGAGTTCAAGAATTATTTTCTTTTTGGTGAAAGAGAATTTGTGCTAAATGTTAAGGAGAAGCTGAGAAAACATGAGAATTTCACCAAGAGAAATCATGTCATTAGAAAGATGAAATTATTGCGGCAGATGGAGTATTCAGAGAACAAACCTAAGTGACATGCCATAAATAAAGGGGGAGTTCAAATGCAATTTTGCTTTTCCTTTGAAGAATACTCAGTATTCTTGGCAGAGGGAATACAAGCTGATTTATGCCATCAATGAGAGCAAACACAGAACAAAGAAAGCCAGTGTAGGAAACAACAAAAAGACAAAAACTCCAATCTCCCAGGAAGGTGGTAGAAATAAAGTAGTGGAGAATGATCAAACTAATCATGCATCACTTTCCGCACTGCGGTAAACAGGAGTTAACATTTGTTAAACTGATTTTATAGCAGGAATGAAAACAGGCATATACACAAAGGCAGAATAAACTGACAGTAAAATCTATGAAGTAAAATATAATAAAGAAGGATCAGCAATGTGCAGATACAGGTTTCTATAGTTACAATGTTTTGATAAAAATGAGCAATAAAAACAAACTGAAGAAAAGGGAAGCAAAGAATATGAAGATACTTTTTCAAACAACCTGTTTACTATGTCCTAGCCACTCTAGCAAGCCTTTGGTAACTAAACTGGGCAATGCCCAGCAGTTTAACAGTAACTGTAAATTTGTATCAGGAGGGCAAATTTACAGTTTTACAATCTCTGATTAAAAAATAAATATCATGGCAGAACCAAACTCTTGATGCTATTCCTCCATTTTTTAGGCTGATACTTCAGAAGAAGGCATGAAGCTAACAGAGTTTTTAGCCTGGCAAACACATCTGCCCAAGCAGCTACACTCCTGCAGTAATGCCAGAATCCTGTGCTTCTAGGGCATGTTTTGATGCAGAGCCTAAGTTTGATAACCTAGATATCAGAATTCTTCACCAAAACCTCCCATTTTTGTTTGTTTGCCTTTTTTTTTTTTTTTTTTTTTTAGCAAGTGTATAAAGGGGACATTAATTGTTCTTCGGAAACGTTAAGATAAAACTCTTACTTCTTTATACAAGAGTCATCAAGAAGATCAATCTTATTCTGCACCAGAACTGTGGGAATGTCTCCAACTTCAGTCACCACTTTTTCCTTCCAGGTAGGGATTGCTTTGAAGGACTCTCTGTCAGTTGTAGAAAACACAAGAACACAAGCCTGGGCTCCTAAATATACAAAAAACCAATTACAAATGCATACAAATCAACCAACAAACCAATATAATAATAATAAAAAACAATAATATTGAATATATTTCAAGCGTGAGGGGTTTTTCCTGGTTTCTTCCATAAAAGCACACTTTTACCACCAGCTTGTGACAAACGAATGTTAGAAAATTCCCCAAATGAAAAGGAACAGATTGGCGTATTATTTCAACCATTATACCAATTCTTCCTGATGGCTGAGTCTGGTACTTTTCAAATCATCTCCAGCAAGGTGTACATTAGCAAAGGAAGGAATAGGAAGGGCCGTGGAAAAGACTGGAAAAAGGGAAAGTGAAGTTTGCTTATTGCGCACTGCTTTTCAGACAGCTTAACTGGAAGCCAAAAGGCAACTGTTTTTCATGATTCAGTATCTGTAAGACATAATTCACATTATTCTTTAAAGTGCAGTAATTGGGATTTTGAAAAGCAGAGAAATAACCACAACTTTTTCTAAAAATTTTAAGTAAATTGTTTAGTAGCTCTTTAGAGAAATTTCATGCTCATTTGGTCTCAGCACTTTGATATCCACACACACACGGAAAATGTTTTGTAATATTTTTGTCATGGCTTTATAACAGCCTTAGCAAGTAACAGTAAACCCATAATCATTAGTGAAAACCCATGGATTCAAAAAGTACTTCAATAGTTAAAATATTAGTGAGTAGTCTTTTGACTGTCCAGTAGCCCTTTGTTATCCTCCAAAACCTACTTGTCTTTGCACATAAACACATGAAGAAATGCTGTTACTTATATGCCTTAAATATATTCGTTATTTAATAGTAGGATTTTGCCTGCTTGTAAAAGGATTAGATAGCTAATGTTTTGGAGAGTCTAGCGGTATCTTGTGGCACACATCCCAATCTACTTACATGTAGCATGAAAAAAAATATTTCATCAGTGTGATTTTTCTTTTATCCATGAGTTTCATCAAGTATCCCTCGTTCCTGTATTGTTTGCCCTTATACTTCTCTGACACAAAACCTTCAAGTACTTTTATTAAATTTCCTTTTATTTATCTTTTCAAAGCCAAGTTCAGTCTACCAAAGTTTTCCTACGCTCTTTAAGCATTCTTTCACCTGCGTTTAAGACTCCTCTGATATGGTTTTATACAGAGTAATAAGAACTGCCCTCAGAAATTAAGCTCTACCAATAAAGTAGTAGCAATGTAGCCTTTCATAATCCTCCCTATCTTGTGTTCTAAAATTCTGTTTGTTATGTCCACATCATGTTCTAACCTGATGTACTTAACATCCTATGAGGTATGTATAAATTATTCTTTCCAAGGCAGGTTACCTTGCATCTGTCAATGCTGAATTTAACCCATCATCTTGCCATCTAGCCTAATAAAGCCTCTCTTAAGTTCTTTGATCTGCTGGAGTGGGAATGTGTACAAGGCTCTCACCATCTGCAAACATCATCTCGCTTGGTTTTAAGACTAAGGAATCCATTGCGAAATTTCCACTCTAAGGAACTTTCACTTCATCTCTCTTTCCACCCATTCCTTCTGAATGCTAAAACAGAGATAAGTTGGCAACAGTAAGCATAGAGGGAAAAGTTCTAGCATGTTAGCAAGTCAAAAGAGGGTGGCTTACAACAGCAGGTTTATTTATTCAATTTAGATGCAATACTTCCGTAACATGGTGGACAGGGACAGTAAAAACAATGGTCAGCTTGGCAATACTGCTTTTAAAGGAATTATATAACAGTCTCTAATCAAAGTGAGATATTTTTGAGGGCCTTCCAGATTCTGGTATTTGAAGGTTCCTACCAGGAAGTTATTAAAACAAACAACAGTAAATGGAAGCGTCTTTCGTCATCAACTATGTCTATCAACAATGACAAATTATACACACTTATGTGACTGTGTACTTCCAAGCTTCTGCTGAAGGTTTTGATCACTGGCTTGTAAGAAATACCAGAGAACACAAAAGGAGTATTCTTCTCAAGCTCGATTCAAAACATCAAATACAATCTTTCTGAAAGGATGCTTCATTACAGTGCAAAAGTTAACGTGGCATCAGAGTGCGCTAAAAGATGCTGCCGGACAGGTATCTTACAAGGCAGATTATTTTCATCTTCTAAGAATACTGCTAAATACTCGATATTTTTACTGATAGTATAGACAAGTTTAAGAAACCATAATATCCCTGGAGGAGTTCCCCCCCAAAAAAAAGACAAAACCCAGGATTTAGGCACATAAACACCTCTCTGTAGTGAATGACAGTATTTAAGAGAGTCAGTAACATCAGTACCTCACTCACCCAATCCTGATGGAGTCCTGCACTACCTCTGTCACACAACTGATTGTGTACAACAGGCACCAGCAGCAAAGGCACAGGGCAACACCAGACAGGAACACAACAACTAAAGCCAACAGGCTCTCTGTGAATGTTTGAAATGAGATTTCTTTTGTAAGATGTTTTGCAAAGCGACTCTAAGGTATTAAGGAAAAGGATACTGGATTTTTTTGGGTGTGATTACTGCTTTGATAATCCCTATACTGTCCCGACTGACTACAGAATCACTGAATTGATATCCACACCTAGATTAATTCAGAAAAAAATTAACAGTAGTGCTGGCATCTCTAGTTGATTCAAGCAGAGCATGAGCTTGTCAGCTGAGTAGGTCTCAAAGACCCTCAGCAAGCTGTCCCATCCTCAGAGGCTGGGTAACTGTATTTTCTCCTTTCATAAGGACAAAATGCCTGTATAATAGAAATCAAGTAAAGAAATTCCTTGCCACGGGTCGACTCTCACAGGGCTTTATACCTCACACCTATTCATTCTTCTGTTCTTGCCCTCAGCTTTTTCAGGCTATGACAAAACCACGTTCACTACAAAATTGACGGTGGCCTGTTCAACCTTAAACTGAGATCAAAATCTGAGGTCAATGATATCATCATCCAGAAGTTCTTGTTAATGTTGATGGTCTACCTGCCGTGGATCCTTGCTACCTTGAGTACATTTCTAACTTGACAAACAGGACATCTAGCTACTGGGCTACAAAATGAGGAGCCCGGTAATTTGATGCATCAGCGACTGAACAACAGACTAATGAGCAGGAGGTGTCTTTTCCTTCAAAAAACTAACTCAAGACAACAGTGGTAGTGTTTGGAGGGAGATGCAAGCACTAAGAAGTGATCAAACACTGCGTTGCAAGAGCTGTAACGTGAACAGAAGGTGTGGGGCTGCTAATGACAGCCACTCGTGTATTTGCTTAGCTTACAAATGAAGTACCTACCTGCGTAGAGAATGCATGACTTACAGGATAGAAAAGGAGATGCATGATACGATATAAAAAAAGAAACCAATACATATAAAGCTTCCTTCAATTATTTGAATTTAGGCTGCTGGACAGTTTGACTCATCGTGTTGTATGATGATGGGAACGCAGCTACCCTGGCTGCACATATTCACCTGTGCAGAGAAAAATACATGACAAGTCCACTGACAGCTCCAATTTTGTTTCTCTGAAAGGCTGAATGAATTTGGTCCCCGGACAAAGGCTCAGAAACAGACTCTGAAGCATTCATTGTGCCATCACGGATGAGCAACTGATCCCTGAAGAACTGACAACGCAGTGTTCCAGGACAGCACGCAATCCCTGGTGTAATGACAGTGGTCAGCGTGACAGTGATCTGCGGGAGGTGCAGGACTGGAAGAAACAGCCCCTCCCTTGGAGGCATCTTTCCCTTATCAGCAATAATTCTCATTGAAATCCTTGCATTTATAAAGTAACCTTGACCTTTTGCTCTATATAAATGTGCTTGCAGACCTGATGCTAAACCAAAATTGCATTCCAGCCTCCTAAAATCTCCCTCATCCTTCGAAGTCTAGTGCAGAACAGTCACTGTGTCTAACAGCTCGTGCTGTTAGGAGAACGATCACGTTGTCCACACTGGGCATCCACAGGATGCTGCCGTTCTGCTCCACGGCAACCCCTTCAGTATAAAGATCCTGAGGGCAGAGCTCTAACTGTGCTACGCGGGGCATGAGCCATGAGCAAGACACCAAGATTCTCGTGCTGATTATTTTTTAAACCACCAGGTTTGATGGTAAGCGAGGACAGTAAGTGTACTGCAAAGTTCTGGATGCTCTGTGCTTTGGCATAACAGTCCCAGTAATGAGGAGAAAAAGGCTTTGGCTTGAAACACCTAGGGACTGCAAGGCACACAAGAGAACTAAGGGCAGGAAGAGTAAAAGAGCTCAGAGATAATAAAGAGCTACCTTCTAAAATTCATGTGCTCGACTTGTTAGCTGTAAAATAACAGAATGATCTATTTCCACATGAGGGTAAAAAGAAATAGGAAAAGAAGTATCTTTTGCCAAAGAAATGGCAACCATCAATTACAAGGGACAACCAGAAATATTACTAAAAAAATACTAGTTATCAGAACGATCATGAAATGTAAAAAGCTCAGAGAACTGAAACACCCTGAAACGTCAAGGCATAACTTAGTAATGAGATAATATTTCTAAGATTTTACATCATAGCAATATATTTTTCCCAGCCATCAGGTAATTTTGACAAGAAGTGAATGACATAATTTCTTAAGTCATTTGTATCTCTTGTTAAAAAAAAAAAAGGAGGGGAAATATTCACAACCACTGTTAAATTATATGCAAAGAAAGCATGCAATTTGTAACTGGCTAAATAGATAGGCTGCCTTTACATGGCTGAATAATATAGTTTCTATTCTATGAAGTAAATACACTTTCCTTATTACTCTATTATGTTAACGTGTTCAAAGCAGTCAGTACCAGCATGAGAATTACTGTGCTTAATAAACTATCTTTCCAGGATAACTGGTGGATTTTTTCTCCCTTGGATTAACTTGTAAGTGCCTCAGACAGGTTTTGGAACATTTACAAAGGCACTTCTTACAGAATTAAGGCAATACTTTTAGGGGGAAAACACAACTACAGAAAAGCTAGCAAATACAAATCAAAATGAAGAAACAAATTTCTGAACTCTGATTCTAGTTTTCCCAGACCTTTTCCTTATTTCTATTATTGGCAGTTGTTATGCAGTATCATGATCAGAGTTCCCACCTGAAACTTCAGAACTGCCTTAAAATATATTAACAGTGTATATTGGATTATAAATACATTACTGACATATAAAACAAATTAAGTTTGATTTTGAGTTAGACTGTTTGAACAGCTCCATAAGAGTTTCTGTGCAGATACTTGCCTTATGTTCTGTTTTTTCAAAGGGTGCTACTGAGCATAATGCATAAAGTGGCACTTAATTAAGACAAGGATCTTACATGAAGGGGAAAACATTCAAGAACTGAAAAAAACAAGCTATACATGCTTTGCGCACACATGAAATAATTAAAATTCTTAATCGAGAGATAGAAAAATATCTTAAAGATGTGCAGACCAAAACCACCCAACCACCAAATAATAAACATGGTATTTTCACCTCTGTAGTAGGCCTTAGTTATGGCATCAAATTCTTCTTGACCTGCAGTGTCCCATAACATTAGCCTGACGTCTTCATCATTAACTCTGAAATAAACGACACCGTTCTGCGATTAATACAGAACAACCAACATAGAAACATTTCCATCTCTACAATATAAGAGTAATTCAATTCAAATTTAACTTGATGTAAATATAATGGAACTTAGTATTGATAATGGTTCACCCCCGTACCATACTACGGCAATAGAGCCTCAATTACATTAGTGCTCCTTCTTGACAACCTGTATTTTATTTTCCTTTTCCTTTCCTCTTCTCCCTCTATATTTCTCTCCATGAAGAGAAATAACGAGAAATCAAAACAAAACTTAGGTGGCTGAACAATGGTCTTTTCGTCTTTTTAATCAGCTTACAGAATGTATAGATTTTTCTTTATTATTACCATCGTATTTTCCATTTTATCAAACATTATTGGGTATTACCTGCTTATATTACATAAAGACTAAGTCTATAGTGTATTTAACTATTTTTCCCAGTTATTTAATCTATATTAGCTCCTAAACTTGTGCAATTGTTTAATCACAAGCACTTTTACTTTAAACAAGAAATCACAAAGAATATCAGCAGATGGTAGAATACATAGGAAACTTGTTAAGAAAACTCAGAATGTCAGAGGTTCCAACTTTTATTTTGCTTTTGATTTATAATTCTAAATCTTGATTAGAAATTAGAGTGATATAATTTTAGCTCTCAGTGCAAAAGAGAAAACAGCTCCCTTTACTTAGATTCAGAGACTGCAAGCCTTGTGTTTCAAGTCTTTGCATATCTTTAGATTTCGACAGAACAAAGAAACAGAAGGAAAGGTAAAAATGGATAGCACGACATCTGTTTAATACATACTGGATTTGTCTTTCCAGGAAATCTACACCAATAGTTTTCTTGTAGTCTTTTGTAAAAATCCCCTTGCAATATCGCTGAATCATACTGGACTTCCCAACAGCTCCATTTCCTACTACTACCACCTTGATGGCCACCTCCATATCTTCTTCCAGCATCTCTGCAGCTCAGGTGACTCTCTAGCTTATTCACGACCAATTCTGTAAATAAAGTAAATAGCTATGTTCATAAAAACACTGTGAACAGAAAGCAAGAAGAAAGACGATTTCACGTTAGGATTCACAAAGACTTATTTCCAGCTCTTCCACACACTGCTTAGGTGACCTCGGGCAAGTTATTTCATCAGTCAGCACTTCAATTTGCCACTTACTAATTGGACACGAACAAAACTGTTCATAACATTGTCCTTTCACTGTATGAACGTATGGTATGTCAGTTGTATGCCTGATGCTCTACCTTTGATGTCCAAAATGCCCAAGTGACCAGTCCAACGCGTACCATGGGTCTGAGGCACACAAGGTTCACTTCAGCCCCTCCTCCCATACCTGCCGCAGGTGCCGTCACCTCACAGCAGCAGTGATGCTGCCTAACCCAGTGACCATATCCCTTGCTCCACTTCTTGAGAATGTCTAAATTTGTCTGAAGAAGTGGACAAAGAATCATCATCAAATAAGTTTGTGCACTATTATGACTAATTTGGGTTTTGGCACGTGAATCAGAACATGAAAGGTATTAAGTATCACTGGGTAATTCAGGAGATGTTGCATTTTTCAAGAGTCTTTTTTAAAAAATTAAGAAACTGGATAACCCAACTGTCTTAAAACGTTATTTTTAACGTTTAAACCGTTAGATAGCTTCCTTATAAATGTTTAATGAGCAAGTTAAGCTAGGAAAGCCTGCACCCCAGGAGCGAGGTGCGTGAGCGGTGCCTGCCAGGGCTCGGCAGGGGCAGCAGCTGCCCTGCTCTCCCTGCGGCCGTACCCAGGCGAGGCTTTTACCCCAAAAATCCGGGGTGGAAAAAAACCAAAACCACCCGCAACCCACTGTCAGCCGCAGGTTTTTCCCTCAGGCTTTCCGGGCTGCTCGGCGCCCGGCCCCGCGGGGCTGCCCGCCAGGAGCTCGCCTCACGGCGTCGCCGCCTCGGGGCGCGGAGACAGCCCCGGGGCTGGCGGGCAGGGCTCGGGGCCCCGCCGAGGAGGGACGAGGGGGGCGGGGGAGCCTCTCCCGGCCGCCCCCCGGCCCCTTATCACCGCTGCCCCCCCCGGGTCCCTTCTTCCCCGCCGCCTCCCGCCTCGGGTCGCCCCCGGCTCCCGCTCCCCTCTCACCGACCCCCCGCGGGCGGCGCTCCCTCGGAGGGCACGGCGGCGGCTCCGCCTCAGAGACGGCGAGGGAGGGAGGGAAGGAAGGAGGGATGGAGTAGGGAGGGAAGGATGGAAGGAGGGAGGAAGCCGCTCGTTGGGGCCGGCCCAACCCGGACGCACATCCCCGCTCCCCCGCCCGGAAACGCCGTCAGGGCCGCGGGGGCCGCTCAGGGAGGTGCCCGCCCGCTGCTGCCGCCGCCTCAGCTCTCCCGGCGCCCGGCAGGGGCTGGAGACCCTTCGCTGGGGTGTGGGGTCGGGGCAGGAGGTCCTTCGCCCGGCTTTGGGGTCGGGGCTGCAGCCCCCTCGCTTGGGTTTGGGGTCGGGGCACGGCCCCGCTGGCCGCCCGCCGCCGAGGCTGTGGTGCGACCGGCAGGGTGGGGAGCCAGGGGGGCCCTGAGGAGAAGGCTGAGGGGGACCCGCGAAGCTCCCCAGTTTCCGTCCCCTCTCTGCTTCGCCTCTGTGCACAAGATGTCCTTGGACATCATCGGCCTCCCTCAGGCTATCACAGTTTTGGGTAGTCCTCATGGGAAGCAGCTGGTGCTCCTGTGAGTGGTGCGCTGGGTATCACCCAGAATTTTGGCCAAATGTGTGAGACCTAGGGACTGGGGAATGGCTTGGGGTGGAGGGGACCTTAAAGACCACCTAATTCCACCTCGTTGCCATGGGCAGGGACACCTCCCACCAGACCAGGTTGCTCAAAGCCCCATCCAGCCTGGCCTTGAACACCTCCAGGGATGGGGCATCCACAGCTTCTCTGGGCAACCCGTGCCAGTGCCTCACTGCCCTCTGAGTGAAGAATTTCTGCCTAACACCTTGTTTATATTTTGGTAGTGGCCGTTTCTTTAATATTTGGTATATTCACCAAGCCTAGTGCCTGTAATTCAGACATGAATTGAGCTTAGTTGGAAATATAGTGGGGAAACATGCTACTAAGCATAAGATAAACTCATTTTGTAACTGACTGTATGTTGAATTCTTGTTTTCAAAACATTATATAAATAAATACAATATGCTTTAGCAGAATTATTTACCTGATAGTCTTAAGATCTGAAAATGTTCAATTTTTTCAGCTAGACTACTGATGTTCCCTGACCTAAAATCCTTTTTCTTTGTACTGCAAAGCCCATCGTGTTGACTGTAGAGGCCGCTCTCAATGCCCAGTCAGCACCTCCAGTTTTCAAGTATTTCCAAATAACACTCAGGTATTACCAGTTTAAAAGTTCCTTGCACAACTGAGGTCTCTTTATCCCTTCCCGAGGCTACATCTTCGTTCTAGAGTGAGTTGATGTTGCGTATGCTTGAGTACATACCTTTTGGGTTAGCACATTTTGCAGCTGCACTTCAGAACAGCTAAGTTGTATGCCTTGTATTTTTTTGTGAAATTTATGCTTTTGTTTTGTTCATGCAGGTCCAGGCTGCTAGTCTCAGAGTCTTGTCTGATGCCAGAGCTTTTGTGTGCCAAAAGGCCTTGAATCAGAGAACCCTCCCGTTAACTCTTAGAGAAATCTGTTGCATGCCTAATACTAAAGTAATATGTGGTACACAGCTATGCCACATTAGGTTAAGACAGCTTCCTACCTTCTACCTTGTATTCCCCTTTACAGACCTCCGAAAGGTCATGTTGCCATACCATTTCACCAAGGTCACCTATTCAGACAGTTTTCTCCATGTCCTCCTGTGATTACTGCTTTCCAAGGCAGTTTTTACATGAGCATATAACCCATAAACATTTTTTCCAGATGTATTATGTTGTACTTAGCTACAGTGAAATTATTTTGTTTGCAAGGCACATCAGATCAATCTATAACAGAAAAATAATGCCATCCTTTAATAAAGTCATCTGTTTGTTAATAGCAAGGTTTACATGACTATCACTGCCTGGATTCTCAATAAAAATGTTAAATAATCTTTCACTAAGAATCCTTGGGAGTCCCATTAGAGTCTTTAGTTGCTGATATCTCTGTCATTACAACTATGTTTTGAAATCTCTTAGTGAGCCAGTTCAATGTATCTGTTGTGTGCTGTTTTTCCAACAGAATGTATGCATTCCAGCTAATGCAATCCTGAAAAAACAACAGACAGCAACTTGATATAACTTGTTTTCTGTGAAAATGTAACGCAAGCTGTACTGTAAGCATTATATTTTTGTTAATGTGATGAGTATATTTCCACTAATCAACAAGATCAGATCAATTTAGATGTGTTTCATCATTTTTTATGGCATTTTTTGTAATTCTAAACATCCTTTTTTAAAAACTGCAGGTATTAATGCATTGTTATGTAAATATTAAATATGCCCATCAAAACCAAACATGATATATGGGTGGAAGTTAATGAGTGTTGAGGTGTCCACAGTGCTGAAAACATTTTTCATGCTAAAGGCAATCGTTTCTATGCTTAGTTACTGGGCTGTAAATAGGTTAAATAAAACAAGTTGCTGAAGGCAGTACATTCAGATGTGCAGCTGAATTACCGGCTGCAGGCAGCGTGTCATATGATGAGAAGGCAAAATTTATAAATACATTGTCTATTTCTATTTTCTATGTCTATTTCTAATTTCTGTTAACATCAAAGCCTGATAAAAATAAAAATGCTTGATCTGTGTGCTGTATGTGAAGAAGAGAAAAAGAAATAAATGGGGACAACATCAGGATTGAAACACTAAATGTTAGTTAATTCAGTTATTTGCATTGAACAGTCGTGTAGTTTGAATATTTTCTCTAGCTTACTTCATCTGGAAGTTAATTTGCCTGAAGAAAATGCTGGAAGTGTTTAAAGCTGTGTATATCCAGAGTTTCTGATAGATCACTATTAGCAGTTTGCGCTAATGGACTTGCTTCTCTTTTCAGCTCTTGTTCCAGTAAGTACGTATTCAGGGAATGAAATGTAATGGCTGTCTGAGGAAGAAGGATTTGCCACTAAACAAGAAGGAAATTAAGACATTCCTTAATAGGGTAATAATTTGAAAATATTTCCCAGTAGCATGGAAAATGTTTACTAAACAGTTGACAAACAACAGAGATATGAAGGCATAGGTAGCAAAGGAGGAAGAGGCTGAGTCAGAATTAGCAATAAAGAGCTTGAAATTAAGTATTTGTTATGGCATTAACCATATTCCCGTGGAAAAGCAGGTTCTGAATACTGCTATCAATCTTTCATAAATGACGGATCTCCAACTGAAAATGTCAATGTCCAGGTGGCAAAAGGAGGAGCACTAGAGGTAGAAATCGTATGGGAATAAAAAAACGAACTAAACATCCTTCTGATTTGTATTTACTGCTGAGATATACCGAAGACTCACAGCTGGCCTGGAAATCAGTGGAGCTGGGTTCCAAGTAACCTGGAAAACTGCTGTCTGTATACATCCATACATAGACAATATAGGTACCTTACAGCACGTATGCAAAGGTTGACTGAAATATCTTGTGAAAATGCATGTTTTAGCTTTTGTGTATTTTGTGAAGAAACATTTTGACAGCATTTCTGGGGAGAATTAAGCAAGTAGAACAAAAATGAGAGGAAGGTGATAATGATCCTGGGAAATTAAAATCCAATTAACTAGTCTTTTAACTCTGTGAAATGTCTAATAGAAGTCATTTGAAATATTGGCAGCAATCATTTCTGTGGGGAAATTAGCTTGCTATTCAACAGGATAAAGTCAGAGGGCTAAGAAGGTCCGGGGAAAGCAGACACTTCCATTGCTCTAGTCCTGAGAGCTTGTTATGAAAATAAGTACAGTTAATTAAGAGAAACCTACCCAGAGTCCTAAGCTGTAAAGATTTTTTCTTGTTAGTCACTGTCATTTGTGAGTTCACTTGTGTTATTCAGACTTTCTGTAGTGCCGTATTTTAATCCTCCTGAATTTATAGGAAAATGTTCCTGTGAAGTGTGAGACCTTCCTAGCGACAGACCAACACCATTCAAGGGCTGCAGTCACCGGAACGTAGCAACTTACGGGTAGGTGAGGCAGTTCTCACAGGTAATTAAGGGTTTTACGGAGGTGGTAGGATGCTTTTCTTCGTAGAAACTTTGTCATTCGTCAACATTTAGTTTCTTCCAATTTTTTTTTCTGAATTCTCCTTTGAGTCCCTGAAGGCTCCATAAGAAATCCTGGATTTGAGAAATGGCTTGTGTGACCTTTTCTCTCTTTTATGGCCTGATCTTGGCAGTCAGGAAGATGTACTTACCAGTGCAATAGCATTTGAAACTTGCATGGAGAAGGTTAGAAAAAAATAATTACACATGCAGATCCCTGTAGCTAGGCTTGTAATGCTCTTGCCTGGTTGCCAGAGTTTTATTACATGAGAAAATTTTCAAGGACTGGAGTAATTCACAGTTGTCACATTAGCACAAGCAGAAAAATTCAGCTTTGTCTATGAGTCGTATGTATGCAAACTTTTTTGAAATCAACATGCAGATAATCACCATCTGAATAAACCTGTGAAATATTTCACTACTGCTATCCAAAACAACCAAGTATTTGGGGAAAAAGTTGCTATGATCTACCACAGTCAGGAAGAGTGTATATATTTACCATATGTTACAAATTTGGCAACATGATATCTGATCTTGTTTCTACTGTGAAATGCCATCTGTTTTGTACTCAAGTTCTATGGCAGAGTGACTGCTGAACCCTGTAACTATGAGATTATGGATATATATTTTTTGAGATTAGTGCAGAGCTGAAGGTATTTTATATTATTAGCTTTATTTAGTTGTATAGATGTACAGTTCTTTTAGCAGAACAAAATGGTAGTAAAAATTATTAATGTGTTACCCTTTAAATATTTACAGTTAAAGGAGACCTGTGAGATACTCCTGATGCTGTGACCAGCTACGGGTAGGTTTGTGGGCGGCTGGTATCTAATCAGGTATTCCATCTGTAGTTGTGAATTAAACTTTATAATGTTTTGAGATAAAGGTGTCCTATCATCCAGTTTTATAGATGGGAATGTTTTCCAATAGGACACTTCTGGCAGAGACAAAAATACTCTATTTACAATCTTACAGAAACGAGGATTTACTTTTTCCCATGGCTAAGCCAAAGAAATTGCAGTTGTGTAATGGTTTTGGTAATGGGAACTCCAGGAAGTTGTTTGCTGAAGTCTTTCAGGACTGAGTTTAGATTGTTTTTTAGATACTTTTGTATGTATATTTACAAAAATTTAAAAAATATGTTTAAAAATACTGAACTCCACTTAGAGCCCTTTTCTTTTCATAAACACAAAGGAGAGTGTTAAATAAAAATGAAGATGCTAAAAAGGACACTCTACAGAGTGAAATGGGTACATTAGAGCACTCAGAAAACTCTCAGGCAGAATTTCTGGGAAAACCGGTGCAAGGATTATAGGCCAACTTGATATGAAATTTATATAATTTTATTTTAATTCATACTTACAGGCCTAAACTGAATATGTCTGCTGCAAATGAAATGAAACCTTGTATTCGATTAAGTGTACATACAAAGGAGTGCCAAGTGTTTTTACTTGAGACCTCCTTGCATCTTTTCAATACCTCAAGGGGGCTCAGAAGAAAGATGGAGAAATACTTTTTGGCAGAGCCTGTAGTCACAGGACAGGGGGTTAGGGCTTTGAACTGAAGGAGGGTAGATTTAGATTGGAGATAAAGACCTTTTTTTTTTATCTGGTGGCAGGAAACTGGAACGGGTTGCCTGGAGAAGCTGTAGATGCTCCATCATTGGAAGTATTTTAATATCAGGTTGAACGGTGCTTTGAGCAACCAAATCTAGTAAAATATGTCCTTGCCCATGGCAGAGGCATTGAACTAGATGATCTTTAAAGGTCCCTTGCAACCCAAACCATCCTGTGAGTTTGTGATTCTGCTGCAGACCAGATCTATCCACTACTGCAGTAACTACTAATGGAATCACAGCAAAATGTAGTCCTTGTATTTTCTGTGAATCCATGCAAAAAAAAAAGTCAGATTTTTTTTTCAGACTCACGCAACCAAACAATTTTTGTTTACCAGCAACAGATATGTTTTTCATCAATGACATCTTAGAAGAAAATACATGAATAGATCAAGTGATATCTTAGTAGGTCCTTTGAACCTCTTTATTTCTACACATTTCTTGAGACATTGCCTATCAGGTGAATCTTTTTTTCTCATCTCTACCGAAATTTGTTGTGAATACCTCATTAAGTTCAAATGAAGTAAAGGCCAGTGATGACAGCATTTCAAATTAAATAGAAAATTCCATATTAATCTAAACCTTGTTTCTAGAATAATATTACAATTTTATTAGAAAGTATGTCTGAAAAATGCAAATGTTAATTTCATCAGAATTATTGCCCATGTGCTCCAAGCTTAGGATTTTTATATATATGTATTTTTATTAAACTAAATTGTTTGGGACTAGAACTGCAGATTATAAGATCTGAAAAAAATACAAAAATGTTTAAAGTCATTCATTGTACTATAAAAATAACATAGCATAACAACTTGTTTTCTGAGATTTTATTTAGTGTTTTAACCAAGAATGACTAAGATTTGCCTATTCTCTGGGCAGGAGTGAGATATTAAAACAAAATTATGTTCAAATATATTATAATAGAAATGGCATGAAATATAAATGTACAGTCTTGAGAGTAGTTACGATTCTTTCTATGCCTACATAGTTATTTCAATTGTTTTCAACATACTGTATCTGAAACCTTAAAATGCTATAGACTTGTTTCAAATAACTGCTGAAAAGAGCAACAAATATTTTACTTGGTGAAAAAGTTGATTACTACATCCTGGATCCCAGCTGACCTCTCTTTTGTGCCCTTTACGTAACATTTTTTTTTTCTTGTACATTTGCCATCAAGTAACTGTAGATTTCCTAGGATTTTTTGTGTTTAGGTGGAACTGACTGTTCCTGGGCAACCTTTGTGATTACACAACATGTTGAGTTTGGAGGGAAATTTATGCATGTTAAAGTTGGTGTATGTGTTTCATCAAAAATGAATTTTCATAAATGAATAATTTGTGTGGGAATGCATTAACTGAGAAAAAAATGTCATTTGGTCAAAACCTTCCCTCTCTGACCAAGTAACTTAATGATGCGTGCTGGAGGGGCATGCTGTAGGCATAAAAGATTTGAGTTCAATCAAGCAGAAGAGGAATGTGAACTAGATTTCAGTTTTCCAAATTATAACACTTAGCACCAGGCGAGGAAGTGTAAAGAACTGCCAAAATGCTGCCTCATGCTTTTTGTGAGGTTGGAAGCTCACCAAATGATGACTCCTAGGGCAAATGGTGCATACTGTTCTTGTTTCGCTGACCTTGGACGCAGGCTTTTTTGTCTGCTCCTTTCCCAGCCCATTCTTGGTCGTGGATATTCAAAAGGGGATATTAAGAACTCATGCGGATGTAGTTATGAGATTTAGGTGCAGTTGCAATATGGCCCAGGGATTCCCAGGGCCTGGACGAGTGCTCAAAAATTAGACCTTTATGTGGAAGACCATCTTCCAAAGAAAGCTGTTTTTTTGAAGCCCGAATAAAAGAAGACACTTTGAAATGGCAATTAGTTTAGGTGTCTGAAACCACCAAAGTAGGCCCACAGAGGAGAAAATGTTTAGGCACACTTCTTGGACGTCTGTTATTACCTGGGTCGGTCATCTCACTGTAGTAGTTGCTGTAAATCCTGACCTGGGAGGGTTACTTTCTGTCTAACTCTCAACCATTTCGTATGTAAGATTAGGCAGACAATGAAGTCAGTTTTGTGGTAAATCTATCTGTCTGGTTTCAGGAAAATAATCACAGTAATTCATAAAGTAGAATGATGAAGAAAGTTCGTGGTCTGTAAGCAGATTTTAGTGCTTTTGGAAATATCTGTGCAATAAATCACAGTGGAGGAAAAAACAGCCTGAAACCCATGACACTGTAAGTCACTCCTGAGCATCAGATTGAGGACTGACTTCTCCTGTGTTCTCTTCCACATTCATGCATTGATTATTTATACGGTGTGGCTGGTTACAGCTAAGACTGGGTGAAAGGTCTTACCTCGGTGTTCATTTCAGATGTTCATGCGCATTGCCAGTTTACTACAAATTTCAGGAAAACTCGCAAGTATTTTCACCCAATGCTTGTGGGAGTCGGTTTTATAACTTACATTTCAATGCAAAATATACATTGATAAAATTTATGTCAACTAAAATGTCACTGAAAATGGAAGAATATTACTGCCTGGCTTTTTACTGAGAGATGCGGTAACCTGGTACAGTGCTGCGGCTTGTCTTACAGGAGTAGGGTGTCTGTGGCACCTGTCAACAAAGGGATTGACTTTCTTTGCAGCTGGCTTTGTGGAAATGAATACTGCTCACGCTTAACTTCCTAGAGACACAATGAGCCTCTGAACTTCTGCTAAATTAATAGACCATACCCTCAGTGGGAGCTGTAAGGAACTAATGTGTGAAAATCCACCACTGGCTACATGTCAAAATAATTCCGGCTGATAAAACTATCCCTCCTCTGATACCAGTTGGGTTAGAAAAATATTGTATTTAGCCAGGCATAACTACGTTTTTTTTTTTGTTTTTTTTTTTTGTTTTTTTACAGAATCACAGAACTGTAGGGGTTGGAAGGGACCTCAAGAGATCATCGGGTCCAACCCCCCTGCCAAAGCAGGTTCCCCGGAGCAGGCTGCCCAGGTAGGCGTCCAGACGGGCCTTGAATATCTCCAGAGAAGGAGACTCCACAACCTCCCTGGGCAGCCTGTTCCAGTGCTCTGTCACCCTCACCGTGAAGAAGTTGTTTCGCATGCTGGTGCGGAACTTCGTGTGCTCCATCTTGTGGCCATTGCCACTTGTCCTGTCCCCACAAACCACTGAAAAGAGGTTGGCCAAATCCCTCTGTCTCCCACACTCCAGGTATTTGTAAACATTAATAAGATCCCCTCTCAGTCTTCTCTTCTCAAGGCTGAACAGACCCAGGTCTTATTAGACTAACCTTTGTTAGTCTATAGATGAGATTTCTTTGTCTTGGAAGTGTGAGGTTTTGTATGCTAGGGTACCACCAGATCCAAATTCCAAACATACCTCTTAGCACTACGTTGCACTTCTTATCTTGGGGACACATTGCACTTAACTTTTCATATGAGCACAGGAACAGAGCACCCAGATCATATTGTGCACTACTGAGAAATTCACCTTGAAAAATAAATTCTTAGAAAATTGCAAGAACCTGTTCTTGCAGCCCCAGTTGTATTTTTGAGGCCTCAGCACTATACTAACCACCTTCCTTCTGACATGGCATCCATTACATGAGGTGTCTGTCCCATGTGGGTCCAGCGATAAAATAAGGGTTTTGTATTTTTTTCCTTCTCTATTCCACACCCAGATGCTCCTGGAGTGTACTGAAGTTTTGTTTTTATTACTGGGTTGTTTTTAGGCTGCCCTCCCCCTCGAAAGGCTGATGAAGCTCAGTAAGTGCCAGTATGGGTTTGGCTAGACTGAACAGTTGGGACAACTAATTTACTTACAGGTTTGTCTTTTATAAATTTGCTGCAGTACATTTCAGTAATAAAAGGAAAGATATATTAAACTCCTTAAACAAAATCTTTTTAAAAATCAGTAAAATGTTCTTGAGGAAAAGACTTAAATAGACAACCCTAACAATGTTATACTGAATATCTCTGCCCCCCTGAAAGAAGAATAAAAGCAGAATGTACTAGCCAAATGGCAATGATAAAGAGCCCAATATATCTCATTATATGATTTTTTAAAAGGTGACTGGGAGAGTAGGGAGTGCATTTTTATGGTAGAGTGGCAGCAGAAAATGAAAAAATGGCCCTATTCAATGTTCTCACTAGTTTAATTAAGGGAGGTATGACGAAGCATTTTATCTGTCTGGCTTTTACAGCCAATGGCAATAGTAAGTCTTTTAAAAAGAGAATAAAGGAAATACTGCACCTCCGTGTTCTGTGGGGAGAGGCTGTGGCATAAAGAGGATTGATAATACTGGAATTTCAGGTGCAGAATACTGAAAAGATTATTTTTGCTGGCTACTTTAGACTTAGGACTTTGTTATTTTACCCTGCAATCACACTAATTTTGCGCTGCTTGTTTTCATTCCTAGGTTACTGATATTTGACAACTTCAGGTAAACATCAAACTTCCTTGGTAGCTTTCTTGTGTTTGCAGAGTGCCAGCCACAATGGGGCTGTATTTTTGCTCATCACTTGGACACTACCCGCTAAACACACTCAGTAACAGTACACTAGAAATAGTTTAAAGAAGTTAGGGTAGGTTGTGGCATGTCTGTAAAGAAATAAATCAATAAGTTGCTTTTATATGATAGATTAAAATGAAGGTGTTATTCTGCAAGAAGTAGGATTAGGAAGATAGTGTCAGTAAGCTTAATTTGGATGGAAAGGTTCAAGTCAACTGGGAAAGTTTGTTTTCAGTGTCACAAGACAGAAGGAAAATATGGAATGTTAATAATAATAATAATATATATATATATATTTTACATTGACTCTTGCTCCTGGCAATCAAATCCCAATTTAGACAAACTTACCAATTTGATTAAGTTATTCTTAAACTGGTTTTGATTACTTATGATGCAGGAAGTATATTATGAAAAACTTATAAATTGCTGAAAAGTATTAAGAGCTGGAAAGTAGCAAAGAGCATTATAAACTACCAGTTTGATGCAATAACAATTTATTGAAATGGTTCATTCCTTAAAATGGCTTGTAATGGTTCTCATTTGATGTTAAATCACTGGAATTTCTGAGTTGAGATAATCTGATCTGCCTTATGCAAAGAGTAAGCACTCATATGGCCAGTTTTCAAATGGGAAAGTGAATAGAGGGAAGTCATATGTATTGCTTATCATGATTATCTTGTTCTTCCTTCTGTGTGGAGATAAAAGTCTGATCCAGCCAGCCACACTGTGTGATCTTGCCTTTAAAATATTTAATACTGTCATTTATATGGACATCCTTGCTTTGTGGACTGGTCCTTTCCCTTTTTCTTTAGATATTAGAAGTCTTGGATCACTTCAAACACTGCGATCATATATCAATCTGTCAAGATTTTGATTTTTAACTTTTTTTTTTTCCATTCCATCTGTTATTTTCACTTTGAATTTGAGTAATGGTGTTCATATGTGAAAAAACTGATAGCACAGATATGTGTGTAAAAGAAGTTTTGACGACACTGAGTACTACACATCAGAAAGGACTGGTACTGGGCACAGCCTTCATTAGTGCTGAATTGCAGCAGGGCTAAAAGATGGCTAAAGGAATCTGTTCAGGAAGCTCCACCAATGCCACAAGCCAGAAATTTGGGAGCTGAAAGCATTCATTACACACAGTAAATAAAGGAGGCACAAATACGGGTATCGTATGTCTGTGGAAGTGATTTTGGGCTTCCTATGTGAGAGGCTGGAGCAAATCCCCTTGAGTGTTACTACAAAACCTCCATTCCTTGAGGGGATTGCGTGAAATGGAAGACGTGCACAAAAAGCAGTCTGGTTTCTTTGCAGCTGATTGACTTGACTGCTTCCCATGTAGGGGACAGAGGATCTGCAAAGGAGTTTTCTGGCCTTGGCAGCATCTGCTAACGGAAGATTTAGAAAAAAGGGTGGCAAAAGGAGAACAGCTTCTCTTCTGTGGTTTCACTGTAATTGGTTGTGAAAAGGAGACAAAGCAGAGCTAGCAAAGTTGTGCTGGAGCATCCGGAAGGGCTGAAGGAGTTTTTCAGTTATGCTCACTTTGTTAAAGAAAGGGAGCAGGGAACGTGCATGTTTAAAGGAAATGGGAGAATGGAAAATTAAGAGCTAATAGAGGGTGCTGTGGGACTAGAAGAAAACAATAACAGCTCCCTGTAAGGACATGTGTTATATTTTGTTGTGATTTATGGCTAAGTGATGCATTTATTTAGTCTGGATAAATAAGGAAGAGATAAAGGATGCCCTTCACATTTTTTCACCAACTTTCTTTATATCTTAATAAAATCATTCCCCAAGACAACCCTCTCCTGACCAGTCTTCTGGTCAAAAAAAAAAAAAAAGTATTATTTTATGCAAGTTGTCTTGCAAATTCTTTAGTTCAGAGAGGAACTGATGGGGCAGTTAAGATAAATCCTGAAAATTTACAAAGACCACATCCCATTTTAAAGACAGTCAGAATAAGCCAACATGAAACAGCTTGTTTTCTTGAAGTCCCAGCACCCATCCTGAGAACTCTCAGGTCTCATCCTTTTTCCTTTTTTTGGCTTGACTTTCGTTGTCTTCATGGTATGTGACTTCTCTGTACATAGACACCTTAAATGTTTAGATATGATGATACATATGATCATCTCCCAGTGATATCTCCTTCCCCGTAAAGTTCAGCATTTGACCGCCCTCACCTGTGGACTTGTGCTCTGGGTTTTTGGTGATGTTGCCGACTGAAATTCAGCTCCCTGTCCACCTCCAGAAAAGAGACTGAACTATGTTGAGCTGAGCAGTCACACAAAAGACACATTCACCAAATTCAGTGAAACTTCATCCAATTTTAATCATAACACTGCAAAAGACAAACACGTGTTCTTTTTATTTGGTTTTGAGTAGAAATATTAAGCTTGAGTCCTACATCTCTAAAATACTATGTGATTCATCTCGTGATAATATAAGTACGAAAAATACATTGGAGATCTTTTGGTCTCTGAGATCTCTATCTCTCTGCAGTAACCACCGAGGCAGACAAGTCAAATAGCTTAAATTAGACACAACCTTTAGATAGCTAAATTAGGTGAGTGAAAGTAGTTAACAACAGTATTATGTTTCAGAAATCTTCATTTTTATTACTGCAAAATATGATCTCATGAAATATTATCCATCTGACTGCTTTGTCCAGTATAACTGAACAAAAATGCTTGTAAAAACAACCTAGACAAAGTTATGGGCTATCTACTCAATAAACTGCACATACATGGTGCAGCTAATGACCTGTGGTGAGTCTGCTAAAAGTGCCAAGGGTTGAATCACTGCAGTATGAGTACATCTGGTGGTAGGAATTGGCTGATTTTGCAGAGGTTGAAAAATAATAATATAAAAACAACATGTTGAAAAAGATTTGCTTCAATGTGGAATCTGCAGCACAGACTCAGAAATGTGCAGTCAGTCTCAATTTATACAACGTCCAATGTTTTATGCAACACGTAATCCACGGATTGGATTGTTCGAAGAATTATTAAGAGTCCAGTAGATTTCAGGAATAAGTGCACATCAATTCTTCAATTCTTAAGGTCCTTAATTTGATTTTGTTTTGTTTTGTTTTGTTTTGGGGGGGGTGGGGCATAGGTAGCCATGCCTGATGATATTCTACAAGCAGGATATGCACAACAAGCAAGTGCCTATTGACTCACACAAAAAATAGCTTGTATTTAATGGCCTCTTTGGTTAAGGATTAATAAACTCACTGCTCCAGATACGGCACTGAGTGTCTTTGCTCCCCAGCCAGGCATCGGTCACGAGGGGAAGGGCAGGCTGCCACCAGCCTGCCACCAGCCCACCAACACTCACAACTGGTCACTTGATCCTGTAATTTCTGACTGGGCTGATGAGCCTCCTTCTTTTTTATTAACTAAGGATTTTACAGGTTTCCATGCCGGTGTTTTTGCTCTTGAGCTACTTACGGTCCTGTCTCAACAGTTCTAGCTCTGCCTGGAATTTTTATTCTTCTTGCCTCTGTACAGACTCACAGCTGTTTTTCAGCAGTCTGAGCAAAGGTTGTTATTTGGTGTCTGAGCTGGCCCCTGACCCCTTGGCACACAGAATACTAAAACCCTGCTAGTGGGGGAAGCTTGCAGAAGGGCTACAGAAAGAAAAAGAGGGGGTTCGCTAAACAGAATGCATGTTATTAAGGTGATAGGGCAGAGTGAATTTGGAAAGGCTGTGAGATGCCATCTTTCAGGGCGTATGCCTGCTAAACGGCAAAGTTAGGAAGAAACTGTTGTTATAGGTCAGGTTGTCCATGGCTGCTTACCTTGTGGATTCTGTGGAAATTTCCTCTGCAGCATCTGGTACTGATCACCGTCAGAAACGCTGTTGTAAGTAGATGCTTGGGCTGCTCCTGTATTTGCAGCTCCTGCATTTTCTATGGATGTATTATGTACGCATGCAAAACATACTATGTTCCATATTGTCCCAATGTTAGTGAGTAGAAAGAAAAATCAGTTGATTGCCTTTGCTTACTGATAATTCATCAGGCAAAGCATTAGTGCTAGCATATAGCATGATAAGTTTGGTGTAGAATATTCCTGAGAGTTGCAGAAAGTGACTGGAAATGAGACATCAGTTATTACTGATCTTTTTCAACAAATAGTTCAACATTTCATTTGTCAACGTTACAGATGGAAAACAAGCCAGTTCTGCTTCATTTTTAGCAGTGTATCTGTCTGTTCACATTTTCACATCACGTTTTTTATAACCGATGTCCTTGGTGATGGTTGCTATGAAAGGATATTGTCACTTTAATCCAGTGTCCCTCTTACAGGGCTAGTGCACAGTGGCCCTCTTGCTTTAGATTTAGATTTTCTGCTTTGAAAGCTTTAGATGTCCTTAAGTACCAAGCCTCTTTGCCTAGGTTATTAGTCACCTTGACATTGGTAGGAGTTAATTGTTATCTTTCCCATTTCTTATGTTGACTTTCCCTTTAAAGCTTGTCTCTCGCATTTGAAAAGTAGACGTAAATGATTTTTCTCCTAAGTCATCATGTAGCTCAAACTTTTTTTTTTGAAAGACATGTCAAGAGGACATGTATTTGTCACTCAGAAAAAGAGTTCAATCACTAAGTGTTTCCCTTTATGTGTGAATTTGTGGTAACTAAAGCTAATGCCACCTTCAAGGTGAAGTAATTACGGTGATGCAGAAATTATGCCCACGAGAAGACTGCTCAGGGCCACCCTGCATGAGAGCGATCACCTGATGATCTTCTGTTAACTGAGAACTGCCCTGTAAGTCTAGCCTGATCCCCTTGAAATTTATAAAGGGACTCTCATGAGAGTTGCACTGTGCTGCTCTTATTAATTCTTTACTGTGCTTAAGGGCTCTGGATGGTAAAGACTCTCGATTCTGGATTTTTGTGGATGTGAACTGACGATCTCTTTTTTCCATCACTTTTGTGGCTATGTTGGTTTGGTATCTATGCATCTTTAAACTACTTAGCCCTTCTCTGTCCCAATGTCTTTTCCCCAGTAACTTTGGAAACCACTGGCCAAATTAAACCAAATAATATAGATGGGTAAACTTCTCAAAGGCGGCAACATTCAACATGTTGTCTGAAAATTGGCAACTCAGTAGAAGAAAGACAGTAGAAGACAGTAGAAGAAAGATAATGATTAGATATTAAGAACAGTTAGATAATTAGATAATAACACTTAGATAATAACACTTAGATCATTAAGAACACTTAGCTAATGATCTCACCAGGGGCGAGACAGCAGAAAGCTCTGTCACATTTGATCACCACTGCACAGTTGATCAGCCTTCAGGCAATGCTCAGCACATGTACTACTTTTTTCTGGAAGGAAGAAAAGAAAGACCTGGGAAAAAAGAATGGGGAAAGCGTGAGGTTATTGTGTGTGAAATGGAGCCCTGGGCAGAGGGTTGTAGGCACACTGGGGACAAAAAAGACAACGACCCATATGAAGCCAAGTTGTGCGTCCTTCTTATCATAGACTAAGTGATTTATTTCTAATGCCATACAGAGCTCAGGAATTACTCCAGGTCCTAGATGCTTTAAGGAGAAGGAAGGGAAGGGAAGGGAAGGGAAGGGAAGGGAAGGGAAGGGAAGGGAAGGGAAGGGAAGGGAAGGGAAGGGAAGGGAAGGGAAGGGAAGGGAAGGGAAGGGAAGGGAAGGGAAGGGAAGGGAAGGGAAGGGAAGGGAAGGGAAGGGAAGGGAAGGGAAGGGAAGGGAAGGGAAGGGAAGGGAAGGGAAGGATCCTTAACCATGTTTTTAAAACTTTCACGGATTATTAAAACAAAAAGAAATGGAAAGATGTAAATGATTCACAATTAATATTTTTTTTCTTTCAGTCTTGACGATAAAATCAGGTACGATATATCCACTGTATCACTCTAAGGTTCTTGCTGTGATCTGTGAGAAATGTTTCCTTTAGAAGCAACTGTTTCTATCTGTATGGTGAAAGAGATTAAAAGATTTGTAAGAACTTAGTTTTATAAAATTTGGTTCAAATTCAATATTCAATTTGACAACATTCTCTAAAGACATTTAAATGATTTCTTTCCTTAACATACTGTGTTGTTCAAAGGTTAGAACTTCAGTTGTTGGCATGCCGATGCAGCAAGCCTCATAATTCAACCTGCTAGTTAAAATAATGCCAACTGGGAACTGATGCTGTGCTTCTTAAGCTCCTACCACTGTAAACGAGCGCGGTAAGAAGTAACACTACTTTCCCTCCCAGGGTCAGGATGTAGGTGTTTCTATACTATTAGTCACAGAACTTATTACATATCCAACTACCATTGCTGCATTTTAAGATGTTGATGCCATAGCATCCTTCAGATGTGCTGGTGTGTGGAATGAATTCCTTCTCCGAGAGCATGGCTCCTGCAATCCACTGCAATATTAATAACAGTGAGAAGGAAGAAAGACAATTTGCTGCCTTTGTACCAGTGTTCTTAGCCAAAAATGTAGCCAGCATACATAAAGCCTATCCTTTTTTTAAAAAGCCAGTTTCAGATAGTTGAACAGATCTGAGTAACAGCTCCAGTCAGGCTTGTGCAGCAAGCACAGCTGGACTCCAGACACTGACTCATTCTCCAATTACCACTACCCAGCTTTTTTTTTTCCAGCAGGCTCTCTTCTGCCAATAAATCTTCCAGCTTCCCATAACGTACTGTCAGGCTGAGGTCATGTCAATGTAGACATAAAAACTAAATATATGTCCACACCCGTAAAGAGGAAAACAAGGCAAGAAACTTGGAACTAACTAGCACTAATAAAAGAAAAAGAAAACCAACAAAAACAAGTGGAAAGCATACAGACAATTTTAGAACTTCTTTGTACAGACCACAGTGAAATATTCTGCAACTTTCTTTAGCAGGCCATTCTCTGCAACTCTTTTGTATTTCTGTTGCATTTAGCTAAGATACTCTTAGCAAAAAGACAACAAAATTGGACTTTGTAAGTTGTTACACCCAAACTATAAGGGAAAAGGACTAAATTTTGCTGTGTGGTAAATCTAACAGAGTAAACAGTGGTCTTTGCCAGCCCCAGTTTCACTGTAATATGTAAATAAATAAACATTGACCTGAAGGACTGTTTGCAAAGTCTTGCTGCAAATTTCAGGTAGGTAATATGTTCCATGTTCTTGTGGCCACGGTGTGTGGGCTTTACTAAGTTTTAGCACAACCAGATCTCCCTTTTACTTCCAGTTTACTCCAGAAAACTTGAATTTGAGTTTAACTGAAACATCGTAAGATCAACTTTTTTCTAAAACAGATATCTTATCCCAACTTTAGCTTAGTTTCATCCATACAGTGGATGAAATTCTGTGGCCTCTCTTATGCAGGCAGTTTAAATCAGTTTCCTTTTGGCTCTAAAACCTGGTAAAATAAAAGAAAAACAATGCGAAAAAAGTATATCGTAGAGCATATTTTATTTTTTGTAATTGTGGGACCAGTCTATTTTGTAGGCTAGCAGCAAGCTTCTTACAGTCAACCCATTATCGGTAGACCACAATTAAAAATAGCAAATTGCCACTGATGAAAAATGATTTCCAGTCATAAAAGCAGTACAGAAATTGCGCTGTTGAATTTCCAGAGCTATCTCATTTGCTGAGGAGTTTTCATACAGGTATCCAGATATTCTAGCCAACTGACTTGTTAGTCCTATGCAGCATGGGAAAGATAAGATCCTGAAGTAAATGTGGTTGCAAAATGGCTAGTAGAGTCCTAACAGCAAAACCAAATTGATATTAAAATTTGGTTGGTTTTGCAGAATCTCTGCCAGGCAGTTTTTCAGTCTTTTTTGAAGTTCAAAAATGTCTTACGGAATGAGTTTCTGACATTTGCTTTGGCTGCTAACGAAAACTCATGTATATTCAGGCTATTACACTTGAACTTTGAGGAGTCTGTCATAGCAACCTTAAAAAAAAAAAGTGAATGAGTCTGACTTTAGCTTATTGTGGGTGACAGAAACCTTATAACTGAAAGCAGGTATTTTTCTACCTGACCAGGAGGAAAATGCTCAATAAAAATCACAGAAGGAAAACACTTTGAAGAAGGGTAAATGAAATGGGAAGTCATGGTAAGGGTAAATTAAGGGTTTTAAGGGTAAATTTCATTAAGGGTAAATGAAAGGGCAAGTCTTTTCCCTCTGAAGCCAATAATCTGTAGGAACAGATGTATTTGTAATCATCTAAAATGTCAGAGATGCAGAATAAGCAGGTCAGTAAATATGACATGGGTGAAAAGTAGTGTGGAAAGTACTGGGGCTGGCTGTGTAGGATACAAGAGAGGGGAAGAAGTGAGCTATGGCGGCATTAGCAGGACATTAGCAGTCTGTGGCCCCAGGTTACTGCTCTTACTCTTATGATTGAATTACTGCTACCTACAAGGGATGCCCACATATCTGGAGCTGGGGAATCTCTGCAGGTGGTAACACAATGAATGCCTATGGAGGAGACAGAACAGGGGGAGGATATAGTAGTGGGAAAGGGAAAATGAGCATCAGTAAGTGGTTCCTTGGACCCAGAAACTGTCCAAGTGGACTAGAAATGTCGTAGGTGAACGGGGAAGGCAGACGAGGAGATTGAGGAGGTGGGGATGGCAGCCTACGCAGCGTATTTCTGAGGACTGCTGGGGCTGTCCCTCCCTTTTTCAGACTACCTGCTGTGTACTGCTCTGCTACAGCTTCTGCTTTCTCAGCTCCCCGTGTGCAATTTGCAGGCTGTTGTAGACATACAAAGCAGAAATGAGAAGTTCCCAGACGTGTAAATAAATTCATGCTCTTGGCTCTGTTCCCTGAGAGCATCACCTGCTCCCTCCTGCTAGGGAGTGAGTTCAGTCGAGCTGGATGAGCAGGCGTACCACGGAGGTGCTGCCTGCTCGCTACTTGCCACCAAAGGGCTGCTGGAGGCTCTGCCACTACCATGAAACTGCATTTTCTTGCAGAAAATACTCTGTTCACCTCTCTGCAAGAGGTCCTTGAGTGATGATACTGTGAAATTTTAAACCCTAAGCATGATTTACTGTCACGGAAAAGCACATTTAAAATTGCTTGATTTTTTCCATTGTCTTTCTAATCACATCAACCAACTAGACGTTTTAATCAACAACAAATGTATTTTTTCATTTATTACTCTTCTGGTGTATTTACTTTGTTCTACTATCACTGCCACTCTATATAGTTTTGTTCTATGTAGTTTCTTGTACTAGCCTCACTTCTCTAATGTGTAAACAACTTCGAGTGATTCATCCAATATTATGAATTTGTTCCACGTGCTTGGTTCTTTCTCTCCTACTCTTACCAGAGGGAGAACTGTATGTGAAGTTGTAGCTTTGTTGCTACATGCTATTGTTTTATTTTTAAAAAAGTATTTCTATTTATTTAAAAAAATATATATATTTAAAATACATGAAGGCAAAGAAATTTTGTGCATGAAGGAATGTATGGAAAACAGCCTCCCCAAACCCCTATCTTCCTCTACCTTTTTAGAAAGATGCTTTATTCCTGAGGAACAGAAATATCAACCTTAAACTTGGAATTTAAGTGATCCTTTGGGCATAGAAGTTTGTTTGTCCTCAAGAGTAAGAGAAAGACTTTGCATTCAAATAGAGACCTTGCACAGGGAACAGGGAAAAGACAGATTTTTTTTAAAAAATTAATAAAATATCAAATAAATCTGTTGGAATATAATAAGCGCTTCAAACTAGGCACACAAACTAATCCACTTTGAGAGTTCTTTGTATGATGTGACCCCTCAGCTGTGGAATTTGTAGAAAAAAAGTCCTCTGTTGCTTTGAGACTTCCACTCTTTAGGATTGTTGAAAAAGATCTTTGAAATGGTAGGTGATTGTAGGCTGCGACAGCTGTAACACATGGGATTTTTCTGTTATTCTAAAATAGGACTTGGCTCGCTCTCTGAAATGGAAAATTCAGTATTTTTGCTGTGCAACTGACCAATTTTCTGCAGTTAAACTATGCTAATTTTGTTTTATTTCCCTGTCCTCTAGAATCTGCCTATAGATGCCTGTTGCTTGGTAGCTTTCCTTGCAAGGTGAAGGCTGCAGTGTGTGCACCCTGTGCTATGCAGTTGAGAGAGGAAGGAAACAAGAGTATTCAGGCTGCCAGAGAACAAACGGCAAGGACAAAGAGCAAAGAGAAATACTAGCAGTGATTTTACCCATGATGACTGTCATTACAACCATCGTACCTGCCTGCTGGAGCTTTGCTTTGTGCTGCTTTCAAAGTCTACTTTTGCCTAAGTTTGGACTAGAAGACCTTGGAAGAACACTGGCATGGAGTGTCAGGTTATCATGGAGATCATCGCATTCATCATAAATTGGTAAGGTGCTCAATACCTGCACAGGTACTCAACACTCAATATGTAATTAAATATCTGCCATTATTTGTGCCCATGTTTAACAGTATACATTTATTTCATTGAAAAGGCAAAACTACATGCACCAAAGCACGTGATACCATTCAGATATCCGTGTAAGCAGCGGGCTCATAAGAAATAAGTATAATAAATATATATAAAAAGAACACATTTACTTTTGAAAGTATTTGGGACACTGTGTTCTATTTTTTTTTTGGTGAATGCATTAATACCACCTAAAATATAAGAGTAAGGTATACCAAGTGGATCCATTTAGATTCACTATGGTGTTACTGGATTTGTTATAAAAATGTTAGGTCTGCAACCTAGTCTAATAACTTTGTTGTTGTGAAAGTTCTGTGTAGTCAATTATGTAACTAATATACTTGGTTTCTTACTTCCAAGTGAAAATGTAGTAATCTCTTCTACTCCATATGTCTATATTGCAGGCAATTTTACTGGTTATTTAAAAGCTGCTTATTATTATTATTTTTTCTGCAGAAGTACCACGTAGTTTTCCAAACAATAATGGGTGTATAAGATCTCTACATATTCATGTAGGTGGTCTGAAGAAAGATTACCAAGATGCTGGTGGCAATAGTTATTCTAGTTCTGCAGTCTGAAACTAAATCAACAGCTTTATCAGCAAGGCTGAATTTTAAGGAGAGCTACACTAGGAACTGATGTCAACAGTGCTGGAGGATGGGCTTTGAGGCTTAAGTTCTGAGGCTATATTTTGCTTCCAGTGAAACCAATGCAGTTTTAGAGAAGACTTAATGGGAAGAGGGGTCTTTATTTGAACTTTTCGCTGTTGCTTTTTAATAAACTTGTTAGTGTGGCCTCTTTAACACAGTTTCTGCTTCTACCCTCAGCCAAAGGCGATGCTATAACAAAATGAAAGTAATAGAAAGACAAAATACTAAGGAATAAGACAAAGTAATCCAAGTATTTAGTTTCCAGTAGGAAGGCGGCTAAAGAATTAGCTAGTATGTTAATAGTCTTGATTTTGTAGGTCTTACTTAAGCAGCTTCCAATTAATTTGGAGTTTTGCTTGCATAAGGAATGTGGGATTTACCTCTAACTCCTTATGTTGGTGTTAATTCATAACAGGGAACAGGACCTGGTATTACATACAAGGGACACTCTTTTCCCCTAACTTGCAAAAATGTTTAAGTTTTCACTTCCGTGCACCATCTGCATTTGAAAACAAAACAAAACAGAAAAACAAACAATCTTGAGGTAAACAAATGGAAAATAACTCAGCTACGCAGGCACCTAAATTTACACAGACTGGATGTCCTTTTGGAGGCCAGCAGGATGATACCTACCTCTTTCCAATAATCCCATAGGAAACTATTCCTTTTGAAAGAAGAGCTTAAAAGATAGGTGCAGGTTTAGTGGCTAGATTGGGCACACTGGATACTCCTGAGCACTTGTTTTTTGGGTTTCCACTTGTAACAGTGGAAGTGCTCTGGGTAACCCTAACACAGCTGCCAATTACTTTTAGGTTGGAATCTTACAGACTGTTTTACACAACGGCTGGGTATTTGAAATCTCTGTGTGTGTCAGTACTGAATAGGACATTTTTTCATCATCAAGTCATAGGCTAAACATGGGAAATCTGCCTGGCCAAGTCTGTATTATTCAGTATCCCTAAATAAACGCTGAAAAGGCTGAAGAAAATCTTTATGCTGTGGTGGGTTTCCTTTAATGCAGACAGAATCATATTGTTAAATTTTCTGACAATAAGAGATACTCCTTATAAAAAATATTTTAAACCTTCTTTGCATTACTCTGAATCTGATAATTAATTCTTTATGTGGTTCAAAAATAGATAAAAATCCTAGATACGTAGATTTGACTAGGTTTTATGTGGTTTAATTTTATTTTGCGTAGCAATATTTTGGGGGTTAATGAAGATTTTCAGTTACCCACAGATCACTTGATAAGAAAGGATGCTATTCTTTACCGCTGTGTGGGTACGAAATGGGTTAATCTCAAAAGAGTATAAGAAATGCAGCAAATATGTAACAAATTTTCTTCTTGTAAATTAATTTAGTGGTAATAATTTCCAAGAAAAGAGAACATCAGTATCTATACATGTAGACAGACTGATAAACTGGTTTAGGTGTTTCAGAAGCTCACAATTTAAATATGGTAAAGATAGACATTACAATAGGAAAACAAAAGAAGGGTTACTTGTGCAGCAGAATATACTCAGTCTACAAATTGATTCTACTTTTTAAGCCCTGATGCTCAATTTTTCAAATCTTCCCCTGTCTCTTTGTTTAGAAACAATCATTCAGTGGCTGAGCTGAAGCTATGTTTATGCTGATCAGCCAGGATGTTTGTGTTAACTGCTTGGTTGCTGCTGCTCTGCACACAAAACTGGCTGAGTTCTGCTTTTCTTTCCCATGGTAGAAATTCCAGTCTCTCTCTCTCCTTTTTTTTTTTTCCAGGCTCTAATTTCTCAAATCTATGAGAACTTGTTAATACAGAGTCACAGACTCACAGAATGGTTTGGGTTGGAAGGGACCTTAAAGACCATCTTGTTCCACCCCTCTGCCACGGGCAGGGACACCTCCCTCCAGACCAGGTTGCCCAAAGCCCCATCCAGCCTGGCCTTGAACACCTCCAGGGATGGGGCATCCACAGCTTCTCTGTCTAACACTGGTCAAATACTCAAAAATTATTAGTGTTAAAAAAAAAAAAAAAAAGGTCAGAAAACTCCAGAGCCTCAGAATGTCAGGCAAAAATTTTTAAAGCACCTGGAACATCTTCTAACAGAGTAGAAGTGTGGCATCCTTTCAGAGAAGTCTAGCACAGGGACAGAGCAGATCCTTCCTTGATATGTAGCCTGAGAAATGATGGATGCTCAGGGACTGAAAATAAGATATAAAATGGAAAAAGGAAGTAGCGAGCATGTTCACTATGGCATCCTAAACGTACTGAAGAAGATGCATGCAGTGAGAGGCAGACCTGTCGAGATAAATTAAAGATGACTGTGAAGTTGTATCTCTTGTGTACTAGAGATTTGGGCAGGGAGGTTGGGAACTAAATCCAGTATCCAAAAGCACAAGTGGAGCCAGAGTGACTTAGGATGTCACAAGGGATGTAACCTCGCTATTTAAATAAATTAACATTGAGAGACAGAGAATGTATTCCAAAATAGCCCCCTGAACCTCTCTTCAGTGCATGAGTCATGCTTTACTCACTGTGGAGCCTGAAGGAATTTAAAGGCTAGCACAGAACATTTACCTTGCTATTTATAGTAAATACAGAGGTATCCGTGCATCACAGTCAGAAAAAAGTCTCAGTATAACCCGGCTGGAAAATATTTAATGAGCTAATATAAAGCATGGAGCAGAGAAAGTTACTGCAAAACAGTCATCCAAAGAGAAGGTGGATGCAATGACACAAATACACTACAACAGAAGTGTAAACCAGTCAAGACTTCTCGGAAAGCCAGGTCAGTAAAGGAACTGAGTTAAGTGATGGAGAAATCTGAAAACTGTGTAAATTAAAGTTTTAAAAAATATTCAAGTAGATTTTTTTAAGAAATTGAAACATCAAGAAAACAAGCTATGAATATATATAAAGACTACATTATATGAGGATTCAATCAGACTGGCGATGCAAGCAGTAAATAAGATTATGGATAAATTAACAGTAAGAGCTGGGAGCAGAGAAGGGACATTTTGTGCTGATCCCTGCTATCCGCCGAGGTCCAAGCATCCTAGACTTGAAGGATGAATGGGGCAGTTTGAAGGAGAGACAAGATGCTGGCATCACCCTGTTTACTTTCTTTTTAGGAGCTGTAGATATGCAAGTAGAAAAGAACTGGGCTCCAAAAGATTTGCACTGGACACTGCTGGTTAGCATAACAACAGTGGGAGTAGAAAATGTGCAATCATACATATCTAATGCAAAATAAGTTTTTTTTTATTTTTATTTTTTAATTAGGTAGCACAACAGTAGGAGTTTGGGGTATGTAGATGGGACTGTGTTTGGATGGGGTGATGGGGACAGTTTGACAGCTGGCCATATGGATATTGTTGCAAAACATTTGTGAGGTGGGTTGTTGGGAACATCAATGATTCTGTAATAAAATATCTTCTAAACTAGACCCTACTGGTCATGTTGCTGTAGAAATGATGAAAATGTAAATGAAAAAAAGTAAGCAAAACACTATCGTGAGAACTATCACCATCTACAGTTTTTGATAAACAGGTCAGTAAGAAAGTTTGGGTTATGACATTGAATTGCGGTTTGGGAACTTTGCTCCAAGATGATCTCTTTTCACGTCGTCTGTTTTCGTTTCCCAAGAATAGTATTTTTGTGTGAAAGGGCTGGCAACCCCCTCATAAGGTTTTTATACTGTAAGATTTGAGTCTAGTAACATAGTTGTTAATTTTGATTCTAAATCATATGACTTTTTTTTTCAGTTATGTCTGTGTAAACAGTTAATTTAATTTTTTAAAAAGAAACAGATTAGGTCTTCACCTAATTGCAGACAATTTGAGTATCTGTACTCAGCATTAGATGGAATAAAACGAGCAGAGCAACAAAGAAAGATAGAAAATGGCAGGCACTGACATAGCTGCTGACTCGTGAAAAATCAGCAGGACGCGGTTCAACAGAAGAAATGGTGATAGCCAACAAAATGCATGGCATGGGTTCTAAATGTGTGGTAGCACTGCTTACGTGCCAAACCCTAAAACACTACTTTAAATAAAAGTTAAAAACATTGCTGGTTTCTGCAGAGGGCCCCTCGGCGTTGTCAAACTTCTCCCCCTCCTGTCCAGGTCACGTACAGCACTCAAAACAAATGTGCAAGCTCTCACCTTTCTCCTTGACCTGCCCTGGGCCATGTGCTGCCAGTCTGAATAAGATCTCTTGGGTATTAAACGACTCCTGGGAATCAAACATCACACTGCCAAAAGCAAAACTTCTGCCCCCATGCAACGAAGATGGATTTTGGCAGGTTCACTCCTACTCCAGAGAAACTTTTGTGGCACCCACCTGGAAAAGAGAAAAAAAAAAAAAAAAAAAAAACACACAGATATGAGCTCTGGCTAACAGAGCAGACCTAAAGAGTGAAGGTGTTTTTATCTGTTCAAACTATTCAAATGGTCCCTGCCAGAGGTTTGGCCTGGACCAAACGGCACACTTCACAGTTTGAGAAGTAGCATGGGCACAGGACTATTCTCAGTAGGCAATTTGGATGGCGCTGCCTTGTTTCAAAGATTAACTGGAGTGGGTTATCCCATGTCAGGTGAACTCAACACCATCTTTAATTGGCTAATATAGAGACAGTCTACATTTTCAGGCTTGCTTCTAGGGGGCCCGTTTGTTAAAGTTGCTATCCAGTTACTCTGCAGTATCTTAGGTGTTGCCCATGAACATGAGAACAGTACGTGTCCTGGTCCATGGTAGGCAGCTTCACTGTTCTTAAAAACAAGTTGCCAGCCTAAGCTACTGATTTTATTTATTTATTTATTTATTCACTTTGTCGGTATAAGCCACACGGTAGTTCTGATTTTCCATCCCTTTATACTCTGACTTTGTTGCAAAATGATCAACCAACATCTTTTGTTTGGAACTGGCTGGATGGTAGCATTCAAAGAGTTGTGATCAATGGCTCAGTGTGCAGGTGGAGATCAGTGATAAGTGGCGTCCCTCAGGGGTCAGTACTGGAACCAGAGCTATTTAACATCTTTGTTGGTGGCATGGACAGTGGGATCGAGTGCACCCTCAGCAAGTTTGATGATGACACCAAGCTGTGTGGTGCGGTTGACACGTTGGAGGGAAGGGATGCCATCCAGAGGGACCTGGACGGGCTTGAGAGGTGGGCCTGTGCGAACCTCGTGAGGTTCAACAAGGCCAAGTGCAAGGTCCTGCATCTGGGCCGGGGCAATCCCAGCAATAAAACAAAGAGGTTGGGAATCACGCTCACTTTCTACTATGAAGAGCATTGACCATTTCAAGTGCACCAGAGGACCCCTCGAGTGGATGCCTTAACTTTCGGAGATAACATCTGATACCTGAGATGATGAATTTATGCACCATGATTTTATGGCCAGGATATCCAGGAATGGATATCCAGTGCTGGCTGTGGTCTGGTACTACTGAACGACTGTACCTAGCTCAGCTGTCGTTAGCTGAAATTACAGGAACTACTCATGAATCCAGTTTGACTTGTAGGGAATCACTTTATTATGCTGATATTCAGCGTACAGAACATTGAAAATGTCTCAGGACACAAGTAGTGCAAATTACTGCCATGGCAGACATTCAAAGTCATCCATGAGATTCCCCGAAAATTCAGAGTTAAAAAAAAAAAAAAAAAGGAAGAATATTAAAAGAGGGGAAGAATATTTTACATTTTATGGTGTTTATTTTTATTCTTTTTCCTCAGGAAAGTGCGTCGCTCTGGGTGAGGATGGGGTGGAGGGTGCCACCATGGGGCATTCATTCACCTCCTGCCACCATCACCACCGGGGGCAGCTGCACAGGGGAGAAGGCGAAGCCGCCGTGCAGGACACACACACCCTGCTTGACCAAAAATCCTATCACGACTGCGAAAAAATCCGAGATCACCACAGTTAAACTCGTCAGCAACCCCCGTAGGTGCCAACCTCCCCGCCGCGGCTGCTGAGGCAGCTACCATAGAGCTCCCTCAGTGCCTAGAGCGGCCGCAGGCGCCCGTAGCTGAGACCGCCATGTTGAGTGCGGGCACAGCCGGACGGGGCGGGACGGAAGCGGGCGGGGCGGGCGGTGCGCGGGAAGCCGGAGCGCGCGCGGGGCCGGAGCGGGAGCAGGTTGGGGGGGGCCGCGAAGCGGCGGCGGGGACGGGACCGCCGGGGGGGGGTGGACCCAGGACCCTGTCCCCTGTCCCCCTGAGGGCTGGGGGCTCCTTTCCCGGCCTCCATTTTCCCTCCCGCCCCGTCCCTGAGCGGCCGTGTCTGTCCCGCAGGCTTGCCGGCGGCGGGGATGGAGTTCAGCAGCAGAGCTCGGCAGCGGCACACGAGGCTGGCCGGGGACAGGCGGGACCCGTACCCCCACAGCCTGCAGTTCTACCAGGAGCCCCCCACCGAGAACATCTCCCTCACCGAGTTTGAGAGCTTCGCCGTCGACCGCCTGAGGCGTGAGTAGGGTCCCCGGGCAAAGTCTGTCAGCCCCGGGGGTGCCGGCCCAAACCTGCCTCACTCGGGGTTTTCTGGGTGTAAGCGATCACGGTGGGGTTTTGGGTTCTTTCTGGCATAATTCTGTGCTCTTGACAAAGCTGACGTACCCTGTCTGTCTGTTACTGATAGAAATTAGCAGCCCACTCACGCTAAAGTACACCCGTGTTAACGGAGAACGTGCTGCTGTAGATATTTCAAAGAACTACGTCTGATTTCACAGTCAAAGTTCAGTGTGTAAGCAGTCAGGGTTTTATGGGTTTGGACGGTAGGGTTGTGTTTTATGAGAATATTTTAGTTTCTGGGTTTCTGGATATCTTTACTGGATGTCGCTCAGTGCAGCGACTGAAATTACTGTGCGCCAGGGTTCTCCTGAACTCCCCCAAACAGTTGAAGCCAAGTTTTTTTTAGCCAGTACCATGAAAACTGATGCTCTGAGGCTGATCCATCAGTCAGGTGTCTCCCCTTCCATACTGACTGTCTGGGTCTCGGAGTTGGGTGAGCTGCTCAGGTCTTGTGAGCTACAGATAAGGTGGGCCATGCTCTATCCTCCATATTTCGTACCCTTTTGCTCGCCTTACCACAAGAAGCAATTTATGTGACCTTACCTGTTCTGTTCATTTCTCAAGTCATGATACAGTAAGATTTCATTTTAAGGTGTTGTCTCTAATATGAACTTTTTTTTTCTTTTCTTTCCCCCCAGTGCTTAAAGTAGTTGAAAACCTTGGTGTGAGCTATGTAAGAAGTAGCGATTCATACAAAATGAAGCTGGAGGCTGAGTTCCGCAGACTTAAGTTTCCCTACAAAGTAAGCATAAAAGAAAAAGAGGAACTCTTTTTTTGCGCTATTTTCTGTACACCATTCAGAAATTCTGAATGAAGATCCAGATGATGAAATACTACTCCTAAAACTTAAATTCTGGTATTCTGTCAGAGTTCTAGTTTGTCTTCTAGGGTACTGTGGTTTTTTTTTTTGTCGATCCCCTTCTTTAATAGTCTTGTGTTTGTTGTCTTAAATGTGAGTATAAATATGATGTTAAACAGCCGTGATAAATTAATTGTGGATTTTTAATCTGGAAGAGATCAGTTCTCTGAAATAATACATTTTTTGTAGGCTTTGGCTGAGGATGATTATGATGCAAGAAGAAAGGACCATATCTCTCATTTCATACTACGCCTTGCTTATTGTCAGTCGTAAGTACTTTTTGGATTACTCTGTAGTCTTATTAATAACATTAGATGTAGATGTTACATTACATTACTTTATCATAGGTTTTATAGGTATTACAGAGCTGAGTGGCTACTAAACAGAGAGGTGGTAGGTTCAAGTAGAGACCTTTTCTTCTAGAAGCATGATTTCAACTGTGATGAAAATGCATATTCAGGATTAAGATTAATGTCCAGCTTTTGGTGTAAGTTTTATTTTTTAGTTTTGTAATATATAAACTTCTGGGTTTTACACACTGAGCATTGATTTAAGCCTATTCTTTTTGGCATCTCTTTTTGAGAATAAAGTACAGCAGTTTATCAGTCGTTGTTTCAGTTATGGACAATTAAATTTAACTGCTGCATATACTTCAGCTGTTTCTTAGTGACCAAAGACCTATGTAAATAGGCCTTATAATATTGTCAAAAGAGAGCCTTATTTCTGGGAAACTAAAAATACTGCTTGAGTTTGAGGTTTTCTCCACTGACTGTTCTTTCTGTCTAAAAGAAAGATGCTTTTTTTTGGTTGCTTGCATACCATTTTTTTTCCACGTGTAATCTGAGGCATGTAGTTGGTCCTGTCAAGTGCTTTTGTTTTGTCTCAGCTGCAGTCTTTGGATGGTAGAGGTTGTCAGTGCTTTATGTCTATTAGCAGCTTTGTCATGCGTCAGTATGAACTCCTAACTCCTTGCCATTGCTGTCCTGTTTTCTAATTAAAACCAGCAAATACAAAGTGTGTTTGGCTTGAATTACTAGTTCAATTGCACTCTAATACAGTATCATTTGTTTAAATTTGGCGAGAGTGGTAGACTGTGCACTGTGTTACTGTGATAGCTGAGGTGACTGAATTGCTGCTATGGATGCATACAGGCTCTAAGGGAAGGCCAGGCCAGGAAAGTGAGGATGGACTGTGCTGCTCTAGGCAAAGAGATGGAGCTGAAATGGATGGAGATTTTCCTTGTAATAGGTCCTGGGACAGGTGAGAGTTTTGGTGCAGAGTGGTGCAGACCAGGCACATTGCATGTAGTTTGGCTACAGACTGCCTGAGCAGAATGGGATGTAGCAGAGGCCTCAGAAGCCTCCAGATGGAGGAAACCTCACCATGGCCCTTGGTGAGGCCCTTCTCTGGCATAGTTTATAATCCTGAAAGAAGGAAATGACATGAATAACACAATTACAAGTAAAATTCCTTCTACTGTTCTTTATTACACATGTATGGGATTATGAATAATTAGTTGTTCATTTCTGGTGTTTATGTTTTTTTGTTTTTTCCCTTCATCTCTTAAAAATTGCTCTGGAATCTCTCGGAATTAATGACAGATGCAGATATTTGGACTGTTTTCTTTTTCTCTGTGACTTATCTTTTTAAAAGAAGGTCCTCGTCTGTTATATAATAGCTCATTTGATTGGGGTGTTTCCTTGGGAAATGGGAGACCTGGTTCAAACCTGGTGTTTCGAGGAAGTATCCTAAGAGCTAGGCTATAGGCAGGTCAGAGGTGAGCAGCTTGTTGAGGGTGAAATCTGGTGCAGAAATGAATACCTGTTTCGGTCGGCTGCAGAATCAGCAGGACAGAGCTTGGCTTGGTAGTCTAGGGGGAAAAACCCCTTGGGAAGGGGAAGACTTGGCCGGGATCCAAGGCGCTCTTTAAACTATTTGCAAATGTATTTTCATATGTTTGTATACAGGTAGCTTTGATATAGCGCTGCAGTGAAGAAGCTGGCTAAACAGCTTCTGCTTTAAATAGCTTTTTTATTTTTCTTGAAGAGGTGGACTTAGCGCTTACTCAGATAGTGGAAAATGGTATCATAAGCACTGACGTGACACTGCATCCTGTATATTCTGTCTTGAAAAGCGGGTATTGCAGGAATGAAATATTTCTGTGTCTAAAACTGTCATGTTCTCCAAAAGATAAATTTGGGAGGCAAATAGAATACCTTACTCTGTAGGATTTTACTGTACTAGGTCAGAAAAAATGAGCTTGGCACAGATCATTAGGTTAGGTGGTGAAAGCTACTAATATAGCAAGTGGTGTCTGAAAAGTGTGCTTAAATAGGCGTAACTGCAAACTAGCTTGATTCAATTCCCTGTGGCCTGGCAGAGGGTGTGTTGCCAGGCGTGTGTTTTCTTGCTGCAGCCCCTTTCTAAGTTTCTAGTAGTCCAACAGTGCCACCCAGGGGTACAAGTTTTCATCAGCTTTTCCTGATAGGTGTGCGTGTTCCTCCAGCTCGGGGGTACCCCAAAAGTAATATTTAAAAGAAGTAGGCCTTGTAAGGCATCATTAGGTTAACTGTGAAGTTAATAGTGCTGCTAAAAAATATTGTGCCATGTTAAAGAAGAAAAGCTGTCCTTTAAGGAGAATATTATCTGTGGGTGGCTATCCTTATCTAGAACAACTAAGAAATGATGAAATTAAGATAGGTAAGAAATGGTTAATACCATTTAAAAGAGGCTAACAACTTCAATACCTGCAGAGCAGTTTTTAGTATTGAGATTGACTACCTCCATTCTTCCGAAACGTGCGCAGTCGTGCTTCTTTAGGTATTGTCTCTTCAGAAGTCTTTTCTGATTAAGTGCTCCTTCCTGACAGTTTCTTGCCTTCTCTTACAAGCTCCTCAGTTTGTGGGTCCTATGACAAAGTCAGCCCTGCATTTAATGTTGTGTTCACTAGGCTTGACATCTGCTTTATGTTGAAAGAGAGAATGCACAATCAGAAAACATGTGCTGGTTTTGGTCATTTCTCTGCAGTGAGGATCTCAGGCGTTGGTTTCTTCAACAAGAAATGGATCTCTTTCGATACCGCTTCAACGAACTGACTGAAGGTTTAAGGCAGAAATTCCTGGAGCACGTTAACTTACAATTTGAAGCTGTAAGTATGTTACTCTCTGGATTTGTATTATGTAGTGCGTGCCTGATGTTTTTTTAAAAAAAAAAAGGTAGTTTCTGTACTTCTGTTTAAAAAATAGATGTGATCTTGAGGCTTTAAAAAATACACACAGAACTCCTTCTGAACTTGGAGAATAGTCTTGCCACGGAAATGAGGATTAAGTGATGTAATTTTGTGCTGCAACAAAAGAAGCTCCATCTGTTTTATCTACCAACATTTAACTGCAAACTGTGTAATTATGAAAAGAAGTTAAAGATTTTTTACCAAAGTTTATAGGAGGTATCTTTGAATCAAGATTCTAGATGGGTTACTGTGTTCTTCAGATAAGGCATTTGTATGTTTCAACTGTCAATCAGAGCAACTAACACGCAGGTTGGAATCACCTTGCTTTCTTTTGCATGTTAGTGATGAATTGTGTGAAATACACTTCCCTCTTAGTAAAGGTTTCAGTGGTAATGTGATGGCTGTGCTTTATTCTAACCAAAAGTGTACATACTGTGCAACCCATTCTCATCAGATTACTTAATTCAGAAAATAGTCTTGGTCAGCATATGTCTTTTGTTAATAAACTTAGTTCTAGAACCTCTGCAGTCCACTAATTTTAAGATGTTGGCTTCTTGTTTTAGTAACCAAAACAAATTACACTGATCTGGAGACTTTGTAAACCTTGCCATTTCATGAATACCGAAATCTGGAAAACTGAAAACTAAAAAGAAATGCTTTCAAGGAACACTTAAGAGAGCTGTTGAGCCATCAGTAGAATATTATAATGAAATTATGAAAATCCTGTATGGATTGCTCAAGAATGCAACTTACTGCATAATTGTCCGTGTAGGTGAAAAAAATAGGTTTCTGTTGTGCAAGTGTGTTTCTAACACATGGTTGCACATTTGTGCGTGCTAAAATCAATTTGATTCTACTTGTTTGTACTAGTTACTGCAAGTTACTGGAATGTAGATGTGTAACCAGAACTATTGTTTACCTTTTTTTTAAGCTATTAGATACAGTTGTTGAAGAATTTATATACAGTTTTAAAACAAATGGTATTAATGTGCAAGTAAATAAGTTTTATATAGACTTTATACCCAGGCATAAATGTGAATTATAGGGTATGAACATACAGATATTTTAAATATTTTAGCAAGTGGGGAACCTTGGAAATCTGACTTGTATATAGTTATTCCTCTTGGTATTAGATACTTGGTCACCTGATATCTTGTTATGGGATGAAATTAATCTTTTGCTGTCTTTTGTTCTTTTTATTCCTACTCTGAAATGGAAAATGGATATTGCAGTTTCTGGATTAATGATTTCAATAGAATTCTGCATGGCAGCCACAAACTATTTTGTTACAAAGCTCCAGGTTTGCCTGTAGTTCTCAGAATAAAATTAATAAAAAAGATGTATCATCATCGCTACGCTGAACAAAAATTCTCTTAAAATACTACTTAATCAAAAAGACAAAAACAACAACACCCTTAAATATTCTAAGATGTAGCTGACTTTGTGTAATTGTGTTGCTGAATTGAAAGATCTGGCACCAGTACATATTGATGATAAAAGATGACTTGTGTAATACTGAGAATGAATTTGTCTAGCTAAAGAGTGGCTCATGGGCTTTCCTGGGTCTTTCTGAGACTATTATAAATGTCATTCTTTGGTTCAACAGACATTTCAGCAAATGCTGTGTTTGTGGAGCTGTATTTCTGCTACTTATTCCCCGGTCTCATATTGTCCTGTCACAGTTTCAGCACTCAGGTTTGTGAGAATAAATTAATGTTTGCAGGCTGCTGGAAATAGCTAGGAGTATGGCATGATTCTATGCTATTGAATGTGCCTTTAGTTTATTGAAATGATTAAGGAGGTATTCCTTTCTTACGCCTAGTGAGGCAACAAAGCATCATTTCATTGAAAATCCTCTTCTGTCATGTGTGAAAGATTTTCATATGTATCTGAAAGAGGTCTAACCTCAGTGATGGTATGTAGGAGCCATTAAAAATAAAGCCACTGTAAAAACAGTATTCTCTTTGTTGCACTTGTAAAAGGCTTTAAAAGGGAATTAAAGATGAACTGTCCTGTTCCAGTTTTTCTGTTGGAAGTTACAATGCTTTCATGCCTTACTGTGCATAGAGCAAGATAAAGCTTTGTATTCCACCTGTTAGAAATAGGGGTCCTCTCCAGGGAAAGGAAATTCTGAAATTAATACTCAGTTTCTGTCTTGGTAAACAGATGGAAATTCTCCTGTTGGATTTTAATTGCCTAAGATATCCCATGAAAGCTAGTTAAACTTTTACGAAGAGAAGACAGCACCTTGCAACTTCTAGATAATGGCTCTGCATTTCAGAACTGTAATCTCGGATAAGCCAAAGCTCCTGAAGTTCAGACCTTGATTTAGTCTGGCATCGCAGTGTCTCTGGTTAAACTCCTAAGAACCGTCGTAAGAAGTGGTTCCTCAGTATTTAATTAAAAAACCAGTCAACTTTTTTTTTTGTGGCGGAGTGGGAATGAGTGGATTGTCTTGTACAGTTTGGTCACAGTTGTCTTCATTTACAGTACAAAGTGAAGCTAAATATAAAGAACTCAGTAAGTCACTTCTCTCCTTTTCATGTTTGCTTACGTGCATGAGAAAGCAAGATGTGTATTCTTAGAACTTCCAGCAGAGGTTTTGCAGACTGCTTCCTGAGGTTTTGCGAATTTTGGATTGGGAATTACTGCTTTACAGAATCAAGAAGTCTGCAGTCTCAGTCAGGAATAATATTTAAGCAGCTGTTAAGATCTTCTTTGAAGATGGATATTCTCTAGCTTTCTTTTTTTGAAAAATGAAGATGTTATTAGCTAGAAGAAAAAATATCAGACTTCCTGAATTTTTTATGACAGCTGTGAAGAGTTTGAAATGATAGGACTGATTTCACGATTAAAGAGAATTTTAATCAAAGAGCAAGAACTTTCTGAAAATAAAAATGGAAATGAAATCTAATGAAAACAAATGTCTTCACTGTAATAAGGTTTTTTGTGCAGTTTGATTGACACTTATATTGCTAATGGAGCAAAATAAACGGGAAAAGGTTTATTTCAGTAAGTAAATATTTGCTCTGTGGAGTTTTACCTGACTATAAAAAAGCCCATTAGTTATAAATGGGAGACTATAAACTGTTCAAAGTATTCAGATGAAATATAATGACATTGGCATAATGAATTTGTATTTGAACATGCGTAGGATTATGATCATTCAAAATTTATACCGTATTTGTGTAAAACAAACAAAAAAAACCACACACACAAACTTTAACAGTTAGTGTGTTACGGAAATTTGGAACTTAAGTATATTCTTGAGATGTTTTTACAAAGCTGTCACTGGATTGAGTTAGTCCATTCATCTTCAGTAATTCTGTGAGAAACCTCTGAAACCTCTGGGCTTTGTCAAAAACTCTAAGCTTGCTTTGAGTGTATCTTTGAGACACTCTTTGTGAACGACTAAAAGGTAGATTGCATTTTAATCACTTGTTGGAAATACCTTTGACCAATGTTTTCTGGCAAGTAAGTGTACAAGATGCCTGGACTTGCTGCTCAGGCAACTGGAACTAAGCTTTCAGTGCTCAACTCTTTAAGCACGTAACATTTTGGAGCACTAGATATAATCCTACCTACTGATGCCAGCATGGGCGAGAGGTAGTGCGTGTGGTCTTGAATAAAACGGCAATAAAGGAGAAGGATAAAAGGGAAGCAAGAGTAAAAGTGGGTGAGCAGGGTTGATAGACCTCAATTCTTGCTTTTTTTTTTTTTTTTGTGGTTAGTGGTGAGCTGTTAACTGGAGTTGAACCATCATGTGAAATGACGGCCTCATTTAGTGCCTTATTACAGCCTTTGCATGTTATTAATTGCTTACACTTTTATTTTAAACTCCGTAAACATTTGTAGGCTTTTACTGTGATTGAGACCCTCCTGGAGCCTTTGACAACTGACATGGTTCCAGTTGGTTGTAAATGGTAGAGGGGGAAAGCATTACATAGATGGCAGCAGTGGTTTGCTTTTCTTTGAGCAAGAGTTTGTTAGGTAAAAAGAGATTGTTAGGACTGTGGTGGCAAGGACTGACGTTGTGCTCAAGAACAGAGACCAATGAGGAGCGTTTGAAACTTTACTATTGTTAAAATTTTTGTTTGAAAAACTTGGTAGTTTCAACTTCTGAGAGGCTGTATTCTATGTCTCTGACAATAACTGGCTTCAGCTTTTAGTTCTTGGCACTAGTTTGGGACAGCGATGAAATTACTGTCTTGTTCCGTTTTGGTTAAAGCTTTCATAGAACCATAGAATCACTTAAGTGGGAAAAGCCCTCGAACATCAACACCCAGCCTGTAACCTAGCACTGCCAAGTCCCCCATTAAACCATGTCCCTAAGCTCTACATCTATGTGTTTTTTGAATACCTCCAGGGATGATGACTCAATCACTTCCCTGGGCAGCCTGTTCCAATACTTTGCAACCCTTTCAGTGTAGAAATCTTTCCTAATACCCAACCTAAACCTCCCCTGGTGCAACTTGAGGCCATTTCCCCTCGCTTGGTGCTATTTTGTGTAGTATAACAAGTTTTTGGCTCTTAATCAGAATATAAAACAGCTTCTTCAGCAGAAAAAAGGAAAGATGGCTTTAATAAAGTCCTGTTTTGACTGCAAATAGTACAAAAATAATAGAAACTAGTGTTTTTTGTAGTATCTGGGAGCAGCTGTCTTAATTGGTTCATTTCCATTATTTACTGTCTAATGTAATACCGACAGCTTTTAGAAAATAAACGACTTCAGATTTGTGTTGTTCAGACACACAAGCTTTGATAGCTATATCTCTTTGCATTTTTGATTGCTTTTTAAAAATTAAAACTGATTAAATTTTGAAGAAGTTTTCTATCTGAAAATCATTGGCATGCCTTTCATAAATAGCTTCACCCTGAAAAATTGTTGTCTTGACAACTATCAACTTGAACAATTGAGAGTTTAGCCTGTGTTTTCTCAGGAAGCAAGTTTTAGTTGAACCATGGTGTCAAAAGCATTGTTTACAACATATCCTTCTTTCCAGTGAAGAGAAAGACAGGGCGGAAATATAGCTTTTGAACTTTTGAAAGTACTTAGAACTTTTGGGAGCAAACATAAATGATTTTATACACACATACTCACTCTGTGATATGTTGTTTGGTAGACATTTCGTTCACTTGTTTTCCTGAGAGTAGAAAACACATGAATATACACTCAGCCTTTGAGTATGTTGAGATGTGAGAGTTTCTTGCTTGTGGTTTTGTCTACTGCATTTCTTGACACTTTAGTAGGGGACATTCAATGAGAGAAGAGGATTCTGCAATATAGTTTTCTTCCCTCATCTTCCCCCAGTGTACAAGAAATACCTGCTAACCAGTTCCATGTTTCTAAAGCTTTCTTATTTTTAGCCTGTACTCTTTAAGGCTATTTTTGCCTGACGAGTTGAATAGTTACCACAATAGCAGAAGAATCACGGAATTATTCTGGAGGTATTTCAGTGAGCTTTGAGTCTATTCTGTAGATGCATAATGTACACATATTTCATAATTAAAAGAAAGAAAAAAGGTTTTGAAGGGATAGTGCTGTTACCGCTATTTAGATAAATACAGGAGCTTTTTACCTATAGCAGGTAATTTTCAGCTCTCAAGGCACATTAGTCTGTGTGCAAAGTCAGTCCCATAGGGAGCATGGGAAACCCTTAAGCAGCGCTCAGGAGATCTAAAGGCTGACATTTAAGGTGACAGAGCCCATCAAAGAGAATACACAAACACAGGTGTGCAGTTAAGACTTGTATTAATTTAGGAGATTAAACCATTAGAATCTTACTAGAAATGAATAATTACAGCTACGATGCCTGACAGTTTCAGGCAGTAAAAGCTATTAATATATTTTAAAGATATTTAAAGGGAAGTGTAGTGAATATTTTAAATAATATAACTATGGAAGGAAGTATTTTAATCTCAAAGTTTTTCAGAATTTGAAAGAGCTATATAAAGTATACAATTTTGCAGGTAAATGACGCTTGGTTGTTAAGTGTAATTTTTTTTTTTGAATTTCTTGTGACATCTGATATTTTCCTTTATTTAATTTAGGGGTACCCGATTATGTTTCTGCCAGATTATCCTATATGACCAGTTTGGAGCCAGTTGATGGCATTATGCCCAGGCCCTGCTTTGTCATGTGCCTTTATCACTGAGGTTTGCTGTCTCTGCTTTTTCAATGCCCTGCTCTCTCTGTGCCCCTCATCCTTCCCCCTGCACCTGCATCAACTTTTCCATATTCTTCTTGTAGATGGTTATGTGTACCCATATCAAAAGCCCTTGAGAAGTGACCATTCTTAGACTTTTTTATTGTAATACTGCTTTTGGACCTTCATAGTGTGAGCTAAATCCTAGTTTATTGATTTGAATTTCTGACTGGCTTTTTGATGTCATCAGAATATTTATGGCAACTGTTGGTATACCAAGTTGTTATTGAAGAGTTTTCTGCATGTCTGTAAGTTTAAGGAAAGCCACAGGATCAGTGGTGTTCCTAGCAATTCCTGAATTAAGGTGTTGAGCTTGCTATTGTTCATGTATTTGCTCTTATGGGACCCAGCACTGCGGAATTAATTAATCACGTTGTTAACAACCTGAAGCCATAAAAATGGAGTATCACAGAATCACAGAATATCCCGAGTTGGAAGGGACCCATAAGGATCATTAAGTCCAACTCCTGGCACCGCACAGGTCTGCCCAAAAGTTTAGACCATGTGATTAAGTGCACAGCCCAATCGCTTCTTAAATTCAGACAGGCTTGGTGCAGTGACTGCTTCACTGGGGAGCCTGTTCCAGTGTGCGACCACCCTCTCGGTGAAGAACCTCTTCCTGATGTCCAGCCTAAACTTCCCCTGCCTCAGCTTAACACCGTTCCCACAGGTCCTGTCACTGGTGATTACGAAGGTCACCTGCCTCTCCACTCCCCCTCACGAGGAAGCTGTCGGCCGTGATGAGGTCCCCCCTCAGCCTCCTCTTCTCCAGGCTGTAAATTCATTCTTTCCTTCACTCTCTGCTGTTGATCTTTTTCTTTCCCTTCAAAGCTGCGTCTGTGCACGTCACATTGCACAGTAACTCCTAGATCTTAGGCTGGGTGTTTGCATGCTTCTGAAATAAAAATAGACCTCTAATATGTTTCACTTCTTTCAGCCATTTTAAGGTGTTTTGTAAGTGATGAGAATACTCTTTTAGAGTATTCTTTACTCTTTTTATATATGCCAATTTGTCATTTATAGCATTAAAAGAGAAATTGGGTCAAAATTTATCTAGCCATACTGGTGTTTTAGGTTTGCTCAGTAGTTAGAAGTAGAGTCCCCTGGATTGGTAACTGACATGTCAGTTACTGTGAATTAGTATTTGAGTAATACTGCCTTAGAAGGAAATGTCACTAGCAGAAGTCTAAATTGGCTTTCTCTTCATTCCTTGTCCATTTAATTTATATGTTAATTCCTACAATCATTAACACTTCTTTCCTTCCATGCATTTGACTTTGTTCTCAGCTGTTGCTCAGTCCTTCTGTTTGCTAAAGTGACAGCGAACAGAACCTTTCTCTTTGTAGCCCTCTTCATAGAAGTGTCACTGTACGGACTGTCACTTAACTGTCTAATTCACCTTTAGACAACTGCCATGTTCTGGAGCTTTTAACTTGTAGTTCCTGGAATGGCTCTGCCATACTCATTTTACCATTCGCTTCTATTTCTCACTACTCCTATCATAAAGTAACCCTCTGTAACTGAGCCAGCTCAGTTTTTTGCATTCATCCTTCCTGTGTACAAATCTCTGTAGCAGCAATGCCTAATTTTGCTCTTGAACGCTGGGAGATTCTCCTGCTCCTGCATGGGCTCCACAGGCTGCAGCGTGGAGATCTGCTCCGTGTGGGACCCATGGGCTGCAGGGGGACAGCCTGCTCCACCAGGGGCCTCTCCACAGGCCGCAGGGGAACTGCTGCTGCGTGCCTGGAGCACCTCCTGCCCTCCTGCTGCACTGACCTTGTTGGCTGCAGGGCTGCTTCTCTCATTTCTCACTCTTCTCTCCCTGCTACTGTTGCACAGTATTTTTTTTTTTCCCTTTCTTAAATCTCCCAGAGGCCCACCCCTTGTCGCTCCCTGGCTCGGCTCTGGCCAGCAGCGGGTCGCTTTTGGAGCCGGCTGGAGCTGGCTCTGATCTGACATGGGGCAGCCGCTGGGCTCTGCTCACAGAGGCCACCCCTGCAGCCCCCTGCTACCAAAAGCTTGCCCCATAAACAGTATACACATTCTTAGTCATTTTATTGGTTTACTTTCCCTATAATTTTTTTCGTTATTGTCAGACCTAAGTTTAACTTCCAGTAATTTAAGTCTTTTTCTACTTGTTCTGTCTACTAAGAAAGTTTCTTTCTTTTTGTATTTGCCTTCTACATATAAGAGGACTCTAATTATATTTCATTGTTTCTTCTTTTAGGCTTTCTTTATGCTGGATTTTCATTTTTGTGGTTGTTCCTTCCAATTTTTTTAATGGGGGGAACATTTTTTTTTAGTGTAGCATCAGCTGATCACAGTATTCCAGCTGAACCATTACTAATGCTAAGATGATACAAAATTCATGTATCGAGTACTGGGATGGATGTTTGCAGAATTTGGCTTAATCCACTTTTCTATTTTTGAGTTCAATTTTTCTATGCATGGTTTTCAATTGGTTTTGTGCCCAGGCTATAGGAGGTTCATTTCATCTGCTTTATTTGCTTGTGAAAAGTGTCAGATTATAGTGACTTTAAGGGCTCTTGACACAATATAATGTTTGCATTTTTCCCATCCTGGAGGATCTGCTGCACTGTCATAAAGGCAGTGAGGTTGGCTTAGCACAGTTTGGTTTTGACACATCCACGCGGGCCGTTAATTGCCACCTGTGTTTTTTTTTTCCTAAGTGCTATCAGATACTTTGATTTATTGATATATCTTTCCAAGAATTGAACTTGATATACTGGAATGCAGAATAAAATGTAAAGTTTGATCTCAGATTGTATTTCACTGACGTTCTGGTGATTGTCTTGATTATTCTGATCTCCTGTGACCCTTCTTTCATCTTGTCTTCAGACTGTTAGCTCCTTGAAACAGACGTAGTTCCTTGTTGTCGCTTCCACAAGAAACGAAAATTAAGAATTATAATCATGTATATCTGCTGTATAAGGATGATGTGTAATTGAATTTAGATTCCCTGTAATGTTTCTGTTTTGTATTATTTGTTCTGCACAGTGCAGAAAGATAAACTTCAAAGCGTGCTTTCTTCTCAGATACGTTTTTCTCTGTTGCTGTTGCTTCTCCATACAGCATGAAAGATCCTGTTTAAATCATCTGAGAACTCCTTTACCTCTGAAAAGCCTCTTGAAATCTAAAAAAGTGTTATGTCTTTTTTTTATAACTTCTAGGATAAATGCTTTAATTTTACCACAACTGGCAGTTTCCCAGAAATAACTATTTTTTATTGCTGTTATGAAATACATTGTTTTAACAAAATGCTTTGTATCATAGCAATGGGGAAGGAACAGCAGGTGGGAACAGTCAGTTGGGGGAGCCCATGCTCTGTAGTGCATCCGCTAGCATTTGAGAGGAAAGAATAAGAACTGCAAAATAAAAGGAAAGAGCAAAATGCATTAGTGGAGCTAATTTTTTTTGCTATTGCACTTCTTTGATGTTGAAGTTAAAGTGCTTTTTTTAGCAGCTTTAATCGGTAGAAATTAAACTTCTTTAATTTCCATTTTTATGATCACAGCATTCCTGTGAGAGACTTTCTGATTATTACTGTTATGCTTTCTTCAAAAAGCATTTATCTCAGTAGTGGGGCAGATGGATAAATATTTGTAGTGTAGCTTCTTGGAAAAATGTTTAATGGTTGCCTTTTTTAGAAGGTACGGAAGATCCTGAAGTCAGATTTGGATTAATGAGAATGGGACTAGTTTGTGTCCTCAAGTACAGATACAGGTGAAAGAAAATACTCAATATTGTGTCTGTCCACTGAAAGGTCATGGCTGTAATTAGTCATTTTGGTGCCAGGTGTATAAACCATAACGTTCTGCTCTTTGGGTTTATTATAGCTTTGCATTTCAGAGGCTTCAAATAACATTTCTTCTGTTCCCAAACAGAATGGGGAGGATTGCTTAAAAGTAGAAACTGTCTAAAGCCTCTATTTATGGTATGGAAACATGTCAAGCTAAAACAGTAACTGTGTCCAAGTAGGCTGCAGTTTGTGCTTGTGAAGGAAATGGTCCTGAATTTTATCTTCGTTTCCTGCTACTTGGATCTTGCATTTTTCCATTTGTGTGAAAACCAACAATACTTGTCGTACAGGTGATAGCAAAGGTCAGAAAAAATGCATGGCCGAGTGGGGAACAGTGCCTTATTGTCGTTGTAAGCTAAAAGTATATGTGCTGTGCCATGCTTAAAGTCGTAATAGAAACAAAATTGTATGTGGAAAAGCTTAAGGATGGTTGAAGTGCTGGAGTTTGCTAAGGCAGTGAAACATACGCTATGAGCACTTCAAAAAATGTAACGGGTTACTTTTCATCCTCAAGTACCTCCTTTCAAATGAAGTAATTTCTGTTTGATCATTTGAGGTTCAGAAGATGGATTCGACTTAAATCAAGTGAAAACCAATGGCTTCTTTGTCACAGACAAAAATTGGTTCTTGGCCCTGATAGAGAGAAAAATGCACTGATCTCTAAGCCAATGGCTACCTCCTGTAATTGACTGTAGTCATGTTTTAGGGGAAGAAAATCCCCAGGAGACCTCCCTCCCTCCTTCCTCAGCACTGTTAGCAGCGGGGGAATCGAGCCAGTTCAACCAGCTGGTGGTACTCTGTCTGCTCTACTGCAGTCCTAGGTTTGGAAGTCAGACTGGCAGCTCTGTTCGCAAAGTAATAGCGAAGCAGTGGTTTTTCCAAAGCAGTCTTACTGACTGGCTGTATGCCTTATTCCCAGCTCATCTTAAAATAATTGGGTTGACTGCAAAGCAGCTTGAGTTTTTTAGTGAGTTAACGTTATAAAGGTTGGGGAGATGGGGTAAACATTGATTAAAATTGTCATGTTTAGACTTAAAGCTAATTGTAGTATTCTCTTATAGACGTTTTTAATAAAGCTTAATTCACCGGTGAGTATAAACACACCTCGTAAATCTAAGAGGCAGGATTCTTGAATGGAAGGAGGGCAGAACATGCACTTGCCACTATTTTTGTATTGACAGGATGGATGAGGAGAGGTCTTCACGCTTCTTTAATGATCCCTTGAACGATAAGCACGGCTTAGCTTCTCCACAACTAAACAAGCATTTTGCTGCAGTATTTCTAGTTGCATGTATTTATTTGCACATATGGTGTTGGTGATGTACTGTAGAATTGTGGAATTAAATAAGGAATAAATGTGATTGAAGAATATATAGCTGCTGGGGACGTCCCTTTTCACCTTCGTAAACATATGAATAACAGTTTAAGTAAATTATGCAAAATGCTAATTAAAAGTTTTAATTTGGTAATCATCTAAGTTTGATTAGAAACAGATGCTGATTATCTGCAGAGATCTAAACGGACCCTTATAAGTTAGCTTTTATTGCTTAAAATTGACTCATGAAACTAATTAAAGTCAAGCTAAAACACAAACTACACAGCTAAGTTACTTATGCCTCTTTTAGTGGACTGTGATTCTTATTAAATAGCTTTGTGCAGTTCATCATTTCAGTTACAGTAGACTCCTAAGATCTTACTTAAGGTTGAGTTCTTCTGTACTGGATACGGTGCACACTTTTTGCTTTGAAATACGGTCTTTTCCTGCTTTGAGAAAGTTATGTGCTTGGAAATAAAAATAGCAAAAAAGGCTGCTATAAAAATGAGATAATGAATAAAAGCATTCTTCCACTTAATCTAGCTGAAAACAACTAGACAGCATTCGGAGTACAGTTTGAATCCTGAGCTGTCTTGTGTTCTGCTGCAAGCCTGGCTTCCTGAAGTGACGTGAAATGGCAGCTGTGCCAGAAATGCGGGGCAGAATAGGTGTCTTCTACACAATGTTCTTCAGCTTATGGCAGAAGAGGTGGAAGGGGAACGGGCACCAGTTGTGTGCTAATGTGCTCTAGCACTCTGTGGTTGTCCAGGTGACGGTAGACTACCATTATCTAATGGCTTGGAAATGAAAAAATAGCAAGTCCTAACCTGATCCTTGTAGATCCTCAGTTTTTAGCAACTGGCAATTTTGGATTTTATTGGAAGGAACTTACTGTAGACAAGGAGGAGGATCTCATAAAGTGTTCTCTCTCTTCCTATAAATATTTTGATCCTTCTGTTTTGCCATAAAGGAAGAGAAAATTGGGAAATCAATAGTGGGTGGTCTCCCCCCTCCCCAAATGGTATCCATATGTTACTTAAGAAGAAAGTAAAGGCTTTGGAGTGTCAAGCTGTCATTTTTTTTTTTTGCAGTGGTTGAGGTTAAGAATGATTCCAAAATGAATTTATTCATCACATAGCAGTGAATGCAGTAAATTCGGAAATGTTTATTTTGTTCTTTGATACAGCTGCGTGAAAGCTGATAGGATAATTTGGGCAGTATGTAATTAAGCTAAAAGTATGACTTACTCACTGGTGTTTTGGATAAAAGCTTCATAAAACCCTCTTCAAACACGGAAATACTCTTCCCTGCTAATCCAGTGATTAAATCTAGATAAACATTTGTTAACAAGTTTCTGTAAAATTAGTCTGACGGTAGCTTTCTCATTTGTAAATGGAGGAGAACCTGTTGCCATATTTCTCATAAGTTTTAAACTAAACTTAAGTTTTAAACGTAAGTTTTTAACTAAAAGAGGGGAGATTTACATTAGAGGTTAGAAGGAAATTCTTCCCTCAGAGGGTGGTGAGGCACTGGCACAGGTTGCCCAGAGAAGCTGTGGGTGCCCCATCCCTGGAGGCGTTCAAGGCCAGGCTGGATGGGGCCCTGAGCAACCTGATCTAGTGGGTGGCATCCCTGACCAGGGCAGGGGGGTTGGAACTAGGTGATCTTTGAGGTCCCTTCCAACCCAGGCCATTCTGTGATTCTATAAGGATCTTCCCTTAGCTCTTCAGTCATGTGCAACCTGAAGTAATTGTTTTATTTAGCTTTCATTTTCAGGGAGGCAGTCAAATGTTTGTCAGGAATGTGGGAAGCTGGACCTGTGTCACTGGGTTTCTCTGATCATGGTAACCATGAATAACGATGGATTGAACAAGGAGAAGGATCTGTAGAAGGATCTTCATAGTTGAGAAGGATCCATAAAATGTCTTTCCATGCCCACTCTTGTCTTTAAAATAAATAAAACTGCATGCATGTATAAGAGTACATAATAATGCTAAGTGCAGCCCTTTATGTTTATACAGATGCCGGCAACCGAACTGGAGCTAAAATAGTAAGTTCGAGTACCATAGGAAATAGAAGTTTCTTCTCACTTCATCCATGCCTGGCCAAAATGGACTTTGTCTCTTAAGAAACCTTGTTGTGAGATTGGCCAACAGATTTGGGAGCCTCTGGAGTGTTTTATTACAGGCTTTTCATGCTCTTCATTGGTAGGACATCTGGGCATGATTACCTTCCATAGTCATAATTAATTAACTAGTTGAATACACTTTAAACTTAAATTTAACAGTATCTAAGCTAATTTTGTTGTATTCCAGTTGTAGCTTACTTTGTACAGTGCTGTGCGCTAATGGAAAAGATTGACTAAGAAAGATTTTGTCTTTTTGACACTTAAAATTGCAGTATAGTAATACTGAGAGACTGACACCATCACTTTTTGAGAAGGGTATTACGCTATTTAAGTACTACCTGCTCAGTAACTAAAAGCGAGCTTTAAAACTTGCCCTCTCTACGGACACCAGTGACATGTGCCTGTAAATACCTGGGGCTGAGACCTGGAAAAGGAAGAGAAGTTTTTGTTCTCTCCTGGGAGATGTAGTAACAGCAGAGATAAGAAGTGTATGTACAGTAGTATAATGGTGAATGCATCTTTATCCCTTCATTAAAACAGTAGGGATATCAGATTTATTTGAAGGTTGTTTTTTTTGATAACCTCACTGCTAAAGTTTGTCTAACCAAGTTCTACATCTTAAATAATTCATCTTTCGATCTGAGTTTCTATGTCTGTGTTTCCAGGATAATTCTGTGATCAAAATCAAAGAATAAACTGTATATAGTAAGCAAGAAAACTGGAAGCAATGCAACGTGTCCATCATCATCTCTTCCTTCCTTCCTTCGCTGCCTTTTTTTGTTTTATGTCTTGACTTTTCTCATTTTTCTAAGTCTCAAAGACTTGCGATGAATTGCTGGACTGTTTCAAGCTACAGTATGTGACCTGCTGTCACTGAAAAGGGAAAAGCCTTCTCCTAGCGTTACTGTTCTTGCTTTTGCCTTGGGCAGTCTTGGTAATAAGCAGTTTCAGGTTAAGAAACTGGCAATGAGCTAGGCAGGCAAAGCTTGTGAGGTGTTTTCTGTGGGTACACAGGTTGCATCAGGTCCGTGTCGAGGGCGAGCTGGGTGCCGGAGGCAGAGCGAGGAGAGGGCAGAGCTGCACGGCTGTGGGGAGGAGAACAAGCCCTTTGTGCTTTGCTCTTGGGTCAGCTTGGGTACTTTGTGTAATTTAAAATTCAGAATTGCTCGGTAAAGTCTGCCCAGTTCTGCTTGCTAATGCCTTTTTCTTTTTTTTGTGCCACCCTCAGAAGACTTCTGTTGATCTTCTTTTATCTCTGGAACATCACAGTATTTTGTCTGTAAACATCTTTGAGTGCTGTCAAAAGTTAAGCAGTCTGTTTATCTTTCTGATCTTGATTAGAATCCTAAAAGCTGTGTTTAACCATCTTAATTTTTTAATGATTACTGGAATGTATTAATGCAGGTGGCATTTTAGCTACAGAATTACTGAATGTACAAAGCGTAGTGTTGCTTTAAAAGAGAGAAAAGCTTTTCCAGCCTGCATGAACCAAGAAAAAATAGGATACATGTTTCATGATACTCCGTGTATGGATGTGTATGTATTACCTACATTTTAGACTATAATATGGTAGTTATTTTTATTGCATTACAACTTCAATCAATTTTAAATAGTTTTATGTTTTTTAAAAAAGTGAAGTCCTTAATGCCTATGCAAGGTTATTTTTAATGTTCCACTCTTTAGGGAAGCGAGTTTTTAATGTTTTAACTGCCATTAGTATGTTCTGGAGTTTTCACCCAGCTTTAGTTAAGGGCTAAGGATATCCTTGTTTCCTCTTCTGCTCTCCATTAGCTGAAAAAAGGAGAGCAATGGGAATTTGGTCAAAAAGGGAGGTAGAGTGTTTGTAGGGTTGCTGTAGAATACTGAAATGGTTTTCCTAACCTACAAGATACTTGAGGCTGTGAGAAGTGAATTATTTAACAGCTTCATAAGTATTATTTACTGTTAAAATAAATATTTGTTTTATAATAATACTTATTAGTGTTTAAAAACTATAAAAAACTAGTTGTATTTATTGACAGCCCTGTCCACAAACTTATCCAAGACTTTAGTCATGGCCTATTAACCAGTTTTCTTCTGGAGCTTTCACCAGCATCACTTTTACCCAACAGTATTAATTTCTTTTAAATGGTAAGATGCAAGAAAATGTGCAATCACTGGGATTTACATCTGCACAAATTTTAGACAGTTGATTACAGATAAAGAAGGATTGAGACAACTCATGAAGTTTGGAGTCAGTATAATTATTTTAGGAGTATATTAAAAATTAAAATTTAAGGTAATACGGAGTAAGCTGGTTTTGTGGATTAAAATCAACTAATCAATTGTTTCAAAAAGCAAAAGCAAGCAATCCTTGCCTTTCCCTGTTTTCAATCTTACCCCAACTTGCAATCCTGTCTATAAAAATAGTCACTGGGCTGTGTTTTAATGGCTTTCTATTTAAACAAACAAAACCAAACCACCACAGACAAAGAAACCCCAACCAGCCAAACAAAACTTTCTCGGCCTGGCTGCCCCTCCTCTCCCATGAGACTACCCTGGAAGATGCAATCTGTTGTCCTGCTTTTTTTCAAAGACTGTTTTACTATGGGTTTGGAATGACATGGTAGACTGAGCTCTCAAGCAATTTCTATCTTCAAGTGTACCATATATTTAGAAATCACAGAACTGTTAGGTTTGAAAAATGGAAATCACTGCTCTGGAACTTCGGTCTATAATGGGTGAAAGCTTGCAGGCCGATATGGTGACTTAGACTGATACAAGATAATTAGATTTACCCAAGAAATACGTCGTTTAAAAGTAGAAGAAATATTTTGGTAGTACTAAGTGATGTTTGTATATATTTTCAGGGTGTTGTGCTTTAAAAGCTGGAATTGTTCTTCTCAAAGACTAACAAAAATCAGATCATTAATGAGAGTGTTTTTGTAGACTGTTTTCCTTCACTGTTTCTAGAAACTCAATCAATTGTTTTGGTACAGCTACTTTGTTAAAGAAAAGTGATTTACTTACAGGCTCTTTTTTTTCCCTGACTATTAGACTTTCATATGCAGAAATATAATGCTACTGTGTATTTCCTCTGCCTTCCAAGTTACATTCTTCTATCTTGCTGATCGCATTATGGATGGATGGAATAGTAGAATTGTTAAAATATTCTAATTTTAAGTGTGGCTTTTCTCCTGTATTTGGTGCTATTCAAAACCCATGTTATTAAGTAGTTAAGAGCATAGTATATATGTATTTGTATATGTATGTATTTGCATATTCATATTCAATAAATTACTGTGTTAGGAAATGTAATATTTTTCATGATTTTTCTTTTCAAGTTAGAAATTTTGTGTAGGTACTTAAAGAAGTTAAATTAGAGTATTGCTGCTTAATTCTCTAAAGTTGTGAAAGCACTAACACATGGTGAACAATAAATGTCCAATTGTTCTCATCTTGAAGAAAAAAATCCATACGTATAAGATGATCTTTTAAAAATGTTTTTGAAAATGACCTGATATTAATATTTTAAAAAATCTAACAAAATTGTTTGGAATTGTAAAACAACAACTTTGTCTTTCCAGTTGCCATTTGGTTACCATGCTTTGTTTTAGTGAATGCAGTAAATCTAGATATAAGCAGGGATCCTCACAGAGGCTGATTTTGAAGAGGCCAATTTTTGAAAAGCATGTTTTTTTATACTTGTGTTAATGTATAAAGTATTATTATAGTATTATATTTTGAAGTCTGTTTTACTACTTTAGAAGGAATGTATTTCACACAATTGATCACTAGTGTTTTGCTGGTTTATACTTAATTATTAGAGATCACTTGTTGAATATGTAATTGTTCTTTTGTCAATTGAAAAGATGATATATTTACAGATCAAGTCATCTTTTAGCTCATTTTAAAAAAAAAAAGTATTTTTGAAGTATTTCAGCGGTTTTAAAAGAAGCTTTTTATTTTAGATTAGTGAAGATCTGAAAAATGAATTGGCAAATGAACTGTCTACATCAACCCCTGGCTTCACTATGACTAAAGTAAAAGAACAAATGTTCTATAAGGTAAGTAGAAATTTCTAAGTGCCACTAACTTACATTCATTCTTTCTCTTTAAAACTTGGAGTTACTTATTTTAAGGTTATACGGTATTGTTATGAACAATAAATCAAAATGTCTAAATTAACTGAGACTAATGAGAGTTCTTTCTCACGTCAGCATGAGGGTAGAGGGAGAATGAAGGGAGCTTCAGACTACCATTAACATCTTCTGTCATCCCCTGTCTTTTTTCACAAAAAAGGTCTTCTGTTTTATCGTGTCCCGGACAAATCACTTGACTTAACTGGCTGACAGACTGTCAGGATGGAGACATTCTCAAATATCCGTTACTGAAACTAGGTTTAATCTGGTATTAGTGTGAAATACTTTATGGAAGCGAGTGAGAAGAAAGAAGTGATGGAAAGTTAAATGATAATAGAATTGTTTAGGTTAGAAAAGACCTCAAACAATCAAGTCCAATTGTAATCCTAGCACTACCAAGTCAACCGCTAAACCATGTCCCTAAGCACCACATCTACACCTAGCCTGTGCTGACACTGGGGATTTCCCAGATGCGGGAACTTGCGTTTGGCTTTGCTGAACTTCATCTCAGGCTGCTAGTTGTAGATACAAATTTTAAGGTAGCTTGTATTGCCTAGTTGTATGACTTTCTGTAAGCAAATAATATTTTTCCACCAAAAATTAACATTTGTTTTCAAAATCTTTGTGTTTTGCCTAGAGCTTTGTTAAAAGACACAGAATGACTTAAAGCTGTACTGGTCCGTCTTGAATCCTGGGGTTGTAATAATTGTTACTGCACTATTTTTGCTATTCTACAGTGGTTTTTTTTCACTTTCTCAGGTTGGACTTTCAGATGCTGTTGATCTATTCAGAGCCAGAAGAGTGTTTATTAAAGATGGCTTTGCGTTTGTGCCTCTTAAGGACATTGATGCTATTGTTTTGAATAACTACAGACAAAAGTTATCTAAAGCACTGGCGGTAAGTCTGATTTTACAAATTTTGTTGCATTGTTTAATGACACTCTTGAACAGTAGCCATTTGGATTTAAAACACATCAATTTGGTTTTACCAAACTCTATCAAAAGTGCTTACAGATCAAAACAAAACAAAAAAAAGCCCTTCATTAATAAACTGAGAGAATAAGCTGAGAGTTTCTTAATTTTAAATGGAATTTATCATACCTACAATGTTAATTGTAAAGAATTTTCAAATAGAGGATTTTAAAATTATTTCCTACATAAGAGTAACGTGACTTTTAACTCAAAATGTTAGCCCAGTAACAACTTTCTCTTTGTATCAGTGTTTTCCATGAGATTTTGCAACATTTTTTGTTGAAACAAAAAATAGGACATTTTTTTCCCTTCAGGTTTTTATCATCTCATTGATGAGATTTCCGCATGAGCCTTTGATTTTCCAGGCCATTTTATATGGGATTCATTTAATCCAGATTAACTCATTAGAGCCAATAGCGGCTTTATTGTAAAGAACTACTTCTTTCTTATCCCCCATAATCATAGTTTAGAAATATTAACATTCTCATGGGTGTGGAAAATTATCTTCTATAGAACTGGTACGTTTTAAGTTATTGCATTATTTCAGGCTTGCATTAATTTTTTGTTTTACGATGTAAGATTTTTTTTATTACCATTCCCCATATTTTCAGAATAAGAAATAATAGATTAGTGATTCCTGTCCTATTCCAAAACTGATTGAAGTTATGGGCTTCTGATTGCTAATTGAGTTTGTGAAAGCACATTGAATGAACTGTTCCAGCAAATTTTAACCTGCACAGTGCACTGGTGAGGGATGCTAGGGATATTATTTGAGTCTTATGGAAATGAAGGCCAAATATCCAATGTGTTCTACAGGTGTCAATCTAACGTTATTCTGTCATATTAAACAGGAGTGTTTGATATACAACAGGAGTATAAATTTGGTAGCTGGATAATTAGTGTCGTTTTCAGTGGAACAAAACTATAACAGATCAATTACACCCACATAAAATTCTAAGTATTACTGTTTCAGATTTTGGGGCTACACTATTTTCATGTAAGCATACATTTCTCTCTAACTTATAATTGGAAGTTGTTTTCTGCAATATCATATGCTTTGTGCAATGCTATGGTTTAAAAAAAAAAAACATTTCAGTGAAAATATAAGAATATACCATTAAAGAAAAGTGTGCATAAAGGGTCTTTTTTATATAAAGGTGATGGTAGTTGCTGTTCGACAACAAAGGAATTAAGAGGATAATCTTTAGTAAAGCACCTTTCTTGTTCAGCATTACCCGAAGTGAGGAGATGCATTTCTATTGAAGTTATGACAGTCACAAACTTTTAGTACCGTTTGTGAAAAGTAGTTGTTGAAATATTATTTGGTCTGGGCTTAAGTTCTGCGTATATAGCTGGTTTAGTATTGCATAGCAGTGCTTTTGTAGCACATGGGTGTGTTTGTATGTCTGGTGCTGCAAAGAAAATCAAGGAACATGCTGCATTCAGGCTCTGTGATTGTATGGAGCTCTTCATGACTTTGTACAGAAGTTGTGCATAAAGGCTAGACTTAGCTAAGAAGTGGTAGTCCTAAACAGCATCACTGATTTGTCATTTAATCTGTCTGTTAATGAATGGATTCGATAATAGTGCTGTGGTGAGCATAATTGTTTATGCATTTAGGAGTCTGTTTTAGTATTTTTTGCATGATCTGGTTATTTATGCTTTGTTCTCAGAACTTTCTTATAGACAATCCCCGTTTTATTAGAATTTGATAATTAAAGACCTTAATGATGCGATAATCCAAATTAGACTCAGATGCTATTTCTAAAGACGGCATTTGCCTTCACTGGGTAACATCAAAAAATAAGGCTAAATATTCTATCTTCTATGTGGTAGTTTGCCTCCTAGGCTTTTGGACTGTCTGTTACAAGCTTCTAAGGGAGAAAATGCCCTCAATATAGGTAGTGGAAAGATGGTCTTTCAGGTATGTAGTTTTGAGGAATCTTTTTGTGCTTATGGTTCTCATTAGCCATTCAGTTCTTAAATGCTAAAGAAGCATGGTTTTTTAAGTTTTGGTCGTTTGAAAGGTGTTACTGATTATATGTACTGTGATGCATGTTTTGGAACCAGGAGGTTCTCTGGTGCTACCCCCGAGGAGTTACACGCATACATTTTTGGAAGGAGGTATATACAGCAATTATTTGATGATGAAGTCCTGCCCTGTCTTCTCTAAGGTGCTCTGAAGCTGTTATACTCTAAGGCCTTCGAGTGCTAGAGCTACTAGTTGTAGCTCACCAAAGCACTGAATGGTTGGAGTGGTGGCCTAGCCTTACTATGTTGCCCACTGTGGTGCAGGCTGACGCCACTGCCTACCTGCGTGTTACGGAGTGGTTCTAGCCAGGCTTCTCAGGGAAGGGGAATATCATCTGGGTGAACAGAAGGAATGAATTGTGTCGGTACTGATGTTTGAGAGAATAGTAAATAACTCACAATATGTACTTTCAAAAAGGTTTTATATTGGCACAAATTCATTTTGGTTACAGTTGTGCTTCAGTTGCTTACTAGTCAACTCCACGAAGCAGTCGTGTTGTTTCATCCTGTTAAAAATAAGTTTAACATCTTGAGTATGCCTCTGTTCTTTGAGGCTTATTAATAGGGGGAATTAATACTATTCAAGCCTTCTTGATGGTTGCAAATGCAACTGAAGTTCATTATATGTGCAAAATCAATACTGCAAGGCCCTTCTTTCTGTATTTTTTTTCTGACCCATTCGTTGGTAAATGATTGCCTTTGTCCCATTAATGATGATTAAACAGTAGAAAGCCTAAATATTTTGTTGTTCCTCTAAGTTGTAATATTAGCTCTACATTTGTTTTATAACTTAGAGCAAACTTTTATTAATTCAGATTGCATTATGTTTTATTCATGAAGATTTCACTGGGTTTATGCTGATACACAAATGTTTCTGCAGTAATAATACTATGTTGTGTTTTGATTTTAATTTCAGTTGTAGTGATGCAGAGAACTTAGGCTCTGAAATTATTAGCAGTGCTGGATCTTTTTTGAGGATAGCTGTTTTAAATTCTGCTTTCTTGAATCAAACAAATTAGAATTTGACTTAATACTGCTTTAGCAGTTGTCTGACTTGTTTGTACTGGAATTTATGTTGGGCAAGTTCGCCTTCACAACTGCAGTCTCGTGTGGTTAACCAAAATGGCTGTACGGGTGGACGGGTGTCTCCCATCTGATGAAAGTGTTGCAGTGTTCAATGTGAGCTCCCTCGTCCTTGTCATGTCTCATCCCCAGGACTGACATAATCTTTAAAGATGCATTTAGTTTTTTTGAACTACCCTTTTAATAGTACCGCTTAGTGTCAGGTATAGACTGTCTACGTATGTGATTGAACAGGATCCTTTATATAGATTACGGTGTTAGATTGAGCATGTAAAATGCTCTTTTATTTGAAAAGAACACAAGTAGTCTTGACTAAAGCTGTGAGTTGGGCGTGTGTGTCATGGTGCTGGAAGCGGGGAGCTGCAGGGCCGCCTCTGTGAGGAGAGGCCGGGGCTGCCCCGTGCTGGCCCCAGCTGGTTCCAGCTGGCTCCAATGGCCCCACCACAGGGTACGGCAGCCAAAATGGCAGCACCTCTGGGGAATGTATTTAAGGAAGGTTACAAGGGAACCAAAAGGCACGAGAACAGAAGAGAGAGGGAATACCAAGGTCAGAGGATGAGCTTTGTGACACTGCAGCAGATACTCGTGGCACCTATGGAGGACCACGCTCTGGAGCACGGGGATATTCCCTGAAGGAACTACAGCTGGTGGAGAGCCCATGCTGTAATGATTACTTTTTAAAAATATTATTCCTGAAGCAACTGTGGCCGGTGGGAGAGAGCCCGTGCCAGAGCAAGGTTAAAATGTGACAGGGTGGGAGCAGCGGGAGAGGAGCTGGTCTGTACTGACCATAGCCTTCCCAGCACTGCCTGTGCAGGAGTCTGGACTGAAGGAGTGAAGCCCATCTCAAAAGAGAGGGGAGAAAAGGTTTAAGGCCTGTCTTCGTTTTCCTACGTGAGTCATTTTTAATTAGCAGTAAATTAATTTTCCCCAAGTCAAGTCTGTTTCGCCCGTATTGCTTATCGCTAAGCGATTTCCCTGTCTTTGACCTAACCCACGAGCCTTTTCACAAAATCACAGAACAGCCGAGGTTGAAAGGTTCCTCTGAAGATCATCTAGTCCAACCCCCCTGCCGAGCAGGATCACTTATAGCACATGGCGCAGGATGGCATCCAGGAGGGTTTGGAATATCTCCAGAGAAGGAAACTCCACAGCCTCTGTGGGCAACCTGTTCCAGTGCTCTGTCACCCTCACAGCAAAGAAGCGCCCTATCATCCTGTTGTCTCCCCTGTCCTGGTGAGGAGGGGGAGTGAGGAGTGGCTGGGTGGCGGCTGGACCATAGCTGAGGAGAGCCCACCACAACTGAAGGTTTCAGTCCCTGGCCTTGTAGGCCTGCTGAGGTTGGCTACTAGAGGAAAGGAGGCTCGGCACTCTGGTTCCAGCACACACAGTAGTGTTAGTTTAGCTTCCTTGTTTTGTTGACTCCTCTACTGAAGCAGTTCTTTGGTAAATTCCAGAGATGGGGATAATAGATACTGTAAAACCTGATTTTGACTGGGATGCTTCTGCTCATGGCAGATGTTTGCCTGAACTAGAGTGAATCATAATGTAATTTTTATCATAATGAGCGTTACAGCTCAGAGAATGTTTTGTCTTTAAGTTTTAGTGCTTGTTAAATGTTACATTGTTAAGCTATAAGCAAATGCTTGAAAATGTAAATATTCCTGTTTAACATGAATGATTTCATTGTGGGTTTGAAGAGTTTACTTTACAAAGACTTGTAATTATCTTTGGTAGCAATAACTGAGCTTTACAATCATTGCCTGATGGCAATTTTTCAGTGGAATCCCATACTTGTGTTTAAACCCATGCCCTTTTCCCCATCTTGAGTGTATCATTTGAAGGTATAGCTTGGGTGGTCTTTGTATTATTGTAAGTCTATTGCAGTAAGTTGCTTTTGTGAAAATACTTCGACAGAACATCACATATGATCTAACTTTATGCAAATTAAACTATTGACTAAAAATAAACTGTGAGAATTCAAGATTCCAGTTGTGATATGTATAATCTTGATAGCATGTTTTCCTCCTAACTTGATAAGAGCACGCTCTTTTTACCTTGCGGTGTGACCTTGTTAATCTGATCAAATGTCTACAAATCAATTTTTCCTTTTTGCAAAAAGAAGACATCACCGGCTTTCTCTAATTTTTATCTATTTTTTTTTTCATTTATTCATTTCCCTGCTTAGGATGTAATCTTCAAAATTGTTAGAAATATTGATCAAGTAAGTTGCTTTTAGTTTTACTAATAATTCCTGGTGATTTGTCCTTTAAAATTAAACATCAGTCAAATACACAATTTTGGTTGATGTATGCAGGATGTTCAAAGAACCTGCTAATCTGGGACTTAGCAGGTTCTTTAGGCCACTGTAACACCACCTGCAAAACATTTTCTTCCTAAAACACGTACGTTTTCAGGCAGTGAAGCAGAAGGCTTTATGTAGTGGCATTAATGTTGAAAAGGTATGATTAATGATGGTCTTGTCACTTGAAATTCATTTCAGGTGTTGTGTTCCCAGTGTTAACTTAAAGTAATTCACTGTAACATAAATGGATGATTTTTATAATATGCACATACAAGGTTAGTAAGGTAATAACTTTGGCACCATAATGTAAAACGTGATTACAGTGACTTTGTCCTCTGAATCTCCCACATGAAAGTTTTGCTGTGAGAGTTTTGCAGAGAAGAAGCTGGTCTTCATTTCTTAATATTTTGCTGTACGGTTGTCTAAGGAACAGTTCTCCTAAGAAAATAGTGGCATTTGGACTGAGAGAAATAAAATCAAGGGAAGCAACTTTGCATGTGTGATTCTGTGTCAGAGACCTCATTCCCCTATGCAGAATAGATACCTCCAAGGTAGTGAAAATCATTGCACTTTTCCTTGTGGACTGGCTTTTTACTGTGTCCCCTTAATTGTTCCATTGTTGACTATTTTTCTGAAATCATTATATGCTGTTTTCTCCCTTCTGCTAATTGAAGGACGTGTTTCTTTTAGCAACTTAGTGGTTGCTAGCATAAAGTAACTATTAAAAACATTAGGAGGGTAAATGAAATTGACTTCATTCTGTCTTTTGGCTTCCTAATTCTCCTATCTGCTACTTGCATCTGCTACAAAGTATAAGATTTTTGGTAAATACTAAATGTGCCTGTGCTGTCTAGACCATTGCTGTGGTCCCTTTGCATGGGTCTTGTTTGGTTTGATTCAGATGGAACTAATCCCATCCTCAAATGAACTGAAGTGTTTTGTGGTAGTAAAATAACAAATCAAGATGTACAGGAGTTGAAATACGTGGAAGGTTTGCTTAACTCTTAGATATTCCTTAAATTTCAGAAAAATATTTTTGGAATAGAATATACAAACAGGAAATACAATTTATGTCTATTTTGTGTAATAGAGGTGATAACCAGGAAATACCTCAGTTAATATAATACTTGTTTAATGTCACAGGACAACAATTATTTATCTAACAATTTATTAACATGCTGGTAACAGTAATTTGAGAATGATGCGCTATAGTCAGTAAGAACGAACTGTACAGGCATATGAGGTCAGTAAGTAAACCAAAGTGTCTGTTTTTAATATGATTGTGCTTGAAATTTAAGTTTTCTCCTGATTTTTTCTTTCTTACGGCTGCCTGTGACCCACAGAGAGTGTCTAAGTGATAGCGGAAATAGTGTTTGTCTGGAGTTTGTTTACACCAGAGTTAATGACAAGTAACCTTGTGAACTGCCTTTGTCTTGGAGAAAACTGCTTAACTTTTTAGAAGGGAGCTGGTAAGTGATCTAGCTGATGTTTGCTTTGGACCACGAATGGAGCAGGACTCCAGTGACCAAGAGAGCCATCTAAACTGCCAGTGAAGATGTACCTCGTGTTTTCCTCAGCATCCCAGCGTTTCACTGTGGACTGAGACTGATTTGTGTATGCAGTTGTTTCCACAGGAAAACTTGATTCATATGTCTCAATAATGCTAATTGAATCCCTTCCGCTCTAGTTGAGCTTTGAATTGCCTATCAGCCTATACATTAATGGAGATGAGAGATCCCATTATTGAGATCCAAATTTCAACCACTTACTAGTTTTGTATATGATTCAAGAGGCACAATTTAGCTACTATTACCGTGTGCAATTAATCATAAAATTCTCTCGAAATGAATATATCGAATCTTTGCATACAACTCTGCAGAATTCTGTAAAGGAGCATAAATCTTAGATACTCTTTGTCTAAACCAATTCTTTCAAGTGATGTAGTTGATAGGCTGCTTTTAGAAGAGAACAGTTATTCACCGGGCTTAAAGAATGGATTCTTAAATTGATGATTGTTGAAAAGCAATAGCGCTACCTCACTGAAACATTTGAACAAATGTGGTCCAATCCTGACAGTTACTTTTCATGACATTGCTGAAGTATGTGACACTTTTGTCCTAAACTTTCAAATTGTTTATGGCTTAAACCTTACAAGTACTTACGCTAGCTTTCCCATTCCAAAAGAATGTAAGTAATGCTCTTATTCTTGCTTGCGTCTTTGTCTAGTTGTTCTACCAACTCATCTCATCACTTGCCTATTTCTTAAAACTGGACATTTTCCTCCTGCTTCAGCTTATCATCCTTTCTGTTCTGCTAATCCCGGTAGTTCACAAGAATTTGTTTTTTGCTTCTGTTTTTCTTCATTATGTTTTGAAGTGTCCACCTTGTGTTCGCTTCTCAAAGCGATTCTTTTCCTGTTTTGCTTACTTGCTAAAAGCTATTCTGGAAAAAAATTTTGAAAGCTTTGCAGTACAATCCTCAAAAAATCTATAATCGTGGAAAAATCACAAAGAATAGATGCACCTGTATTCATTCATTATTCATTGCCTCTATTGTCTAACCCATGTTTTTCACGTTCCTTGGTTAGATGTTATATTTGGGGTAGCATATCAGGCATTTTTATAAGCCTGCCGTACAGGTATCCCCAAAGTTGCACCTTGGTTATAAACAGTTTTTAATATCACACCAGATGCAGATGCTCATAAGACTGGCTGTTGCAAATAGTCACAGTGAAATGACTAAGTCTTGTAGCTGTAGAAATCAACATGTACAGCAGTGAGCGTCAGACTGGGCATTGAAGAAAGAGTTGGAGTCCAGCAAGTTACCAGATTTAACGTGTGAATTATTTTGAGACCTAAATTCAGCTGTAGTGTCTGCAGTTTCGGTTGCAGTTGTGTTTGTGTGAAGCCAAATTTTCTTGGATTAAAAGCAAAAAAGGCTGCAATAAATGTAGAATGGAGAAGGACAGGAAGAGGGAATGTTCTGAAGTGTTTAAGTCTGTGGATCAGGCAAAGAGAAATACTCTAAATCTCTAGAAATTGTGGTAACTACCTTTCAATTAAATAAATTCTTTGCATACATTTCTCCTTGTATTATGGAGAGGGGCTGTTTCTGTATGTCATGTTTTCTGATATCCTCAAACAGTGAATGTACATTGTATATGAGATGTTAACGTGTTTTTTGCCATTCCTCCTAATGATGAAGATCGTATGACTGGGGGGGAAGGACTATAGCTTAAACCCTTCCGTTTTAATCCGCAGGAAGAATGGGAAACTAACGTTAGTAGCTCAAAGTTAGATATGAAATAAATTGAACAGCTGGCTGTTGTATCAGATGACGCTTAAAGTATGATTAAAGTATGTACGCTTTCCAGAGGTTGGAGCCCTTCTTTAAGCAGCAAATGAAAGAAAAAAATAAAGTATGCACGAGTCTTATCTCAGAAATTCCTATACCAAGACTTGTCAAAAAGAAATTCTGCTGTAAGACTTTCAAGAGAAATACTAATTTTACTGATTGCACGGTTCAAGTGTTTTGAACTTTTAAGAAAAACGATAGCTTTTCAAACTTCTTTTATATTTTTTTTAAACTTCTAAATATAGGTGAAGTGACTAGTTTTTAGAAATGCTGGTCGCTGTCAGTGCTGCTGCAGCAGATTTCTGGGTGGGCTCATTGTGTGGCTTTCCATTTTACTGCAGTTTCCCACAGGGAGATTCATCTGTTAATGGATTTCTTCTGCAAATAATTGCTAATCTGCATATTTAGGCTTGAGAGGAAATGGACCTTTTTTGTAGTTCTTGTAAATGAATATTTGTCAGAATAATTTTTGCTGGTATTAGGGAAGTAGGGTGTTTCAAAGGCAGTATAATTAAACAGAAGTTTTACTATAAAAAGGCAAAGCTTGCTGCTGCTGCTTCAAAACAAAGCAAACACAAACTTATTGATATATAACACTTACCCAGAGTTTTTTGCCCCAAGAATAGTTTTAAAAATTGAGCATGCTGTGTAAAAACACACCCCAGTGCCTTACAGGCAGCCTGTACAGGCTGTCGTGGGAATCGTGGTGTGCCATCTCCCTGTTTTGTATCCATCTCATCCGTCTGGTGATGCCTCATTGTTCTGAGTAAAGAGGTAAAAAAAATAAATATTGTAATATACATGTTCTGTAGTACAAATGGATTTTGAAAGGTAATGAAGGATTGTTCTGTATCCAGGGTTACAGGAAAGTTTCCAGACAGAAGTGAAAAATGTGCTCTGTAGATTTTGAAAGGACACTGAATTAGCTGTTCAGTGTCTGAGTTATGGAATCGTAGAAAATACGGTGAAATATCAGGGAAATGGATGAATGCAGATATACGGCTTCAATTTTACATTGTAGCTTGTGAAATATCTTTTTTATTACAATTTTCTCTATTTATGTAAAAAAAATTCCATTGTATTTAAATAGTAGCATTACCCTAAGGATTGATGTTTAATTTAAATACTCTGTTGTCTTGAACAAATATCAGAAGCAAAGGCTTTTTTTATTATCATCTGTCATGAGTTAAGCAAAATGACATGGGTTGTTAATGACTACAGCCTTTGTTTATAAAGGTACATGTGAAAGAAAGGGAATTAATGTGGATATAGTGTTTAAAGCTTCTTAAGTAATAGAAAAAAACACATGATTTTTCCTTGTGTTTTTTTTCTACTTATGCTGCCAAAATGAAGTGAAGGTTGTTTTGTTACCAGCTTTGTTAATCCCAGAGGTTTGGGTTTCTTTTTACTTCAGTCTTTCAATGTGTAGACAATAAAAATACAATAAAAACCGATCAGAATGTTTGATCTGAAGCTATTTTGGGAGGAAGAAAGGGAAGTATTGTGGATTATCTGCTGATGGGCAGTTGCTTAAATTTAGACTTGTGTGTAAGGTGTAATTCTTGGCATCGACTTGCTAGTGGAAAGCTAGAGGATAGCACTTCTGTTCATCTCTACATCTTTTTCTTATTGCAGGCTTTACCAGCATTATCCTCTTGTCAGAAGAGCAGAGATGCTTGAAGTAATAATTTGAGGGGCAGTTAATCATGAGAAATTCATCCAAGCTGCAGTGCTTGAAGTCAGCACTGTGGTTACATCAGCGATTTTGGGTAACAACTTACAGCTCAAAGGTGATAGTCATTCCTGGGAAGTATAGTCCACAGCCTACTACCCACCTCTTTAAAGAGCTGGATGGTTTCATGGGGAGATTCCTCAGTTCAGTTGATGCAAAGAAGAATATGTCCCACAAAGCCTGAGCATAACCCTGTGCTCTGTGCAGAGGGAGCTGAGGAGTAGTGGAGAGTAAAACTCCTGTCCTGCTCTGTGCAGGATTCTCTGTCAGCGTTGGTAGCAAACCTGTGCAGAAAGCTGGATGAGGGTCTCTGTGAGCACTTCCTTCAGAGGGCGGCTGTTCCTGTTCCTTAGGCAGGAATCCTACTGAGTAGTAGGGGTAGAGTTTCCTGTGTCCTGTCACTTAGCAAATAGTTATGCAGTTTTAGTATTACTTGGACATGGTACAGTAATTATAATCCTTTGCATGATTGGACTAAACTAAAAGCTTTTCTAAATTTGCAGGATCCAAAGCGCAAAGGGTGGAAACTGCAAACTACTTATAGGTAATTCTGTCAAATTTTCAGTTAGCTTTACTTTTTTATTAATGTTTTGTCTGCAGTCTTTATTCATTTCTTTGAAGTGAGCTCTGTGAAAGCATCACTTTCTGCGTTAGGCTTGAATTCAAGGAACCTTTCAGAAAAGCAGATGCAAACTGAGACAAAGACCTGAAAGTTAATGCTAGCTATGCACCAGCTTTCTCTTGAGGTCACTGCAGCTCTGCATCTTATCTCTTGCAGTCTAATCAGACGTTTTGCTTGCTGAGTGCGGAGTTTCGAACAGCTTTATTGGTTTCATGCTTTACAAACTGGCTCTCTTTATAAGCTGTGCTGGCAGTTTTAGTTCCAGTCAGCACAGAGTGGATGCGTGAGGTCTGGCAGAAGATTCTGTCTTGCTACTGCATCCAGTCTCACAATCAAACTGCCAACACGTTCTTCTCACGGTTTTCACCCCTTCCATGATGGTTATTGTATGTGTCCAGATGTCTAGCTGCCCTGAGAGGTTAGAGCTGCATCTTGTGCCTTGGCCATCAGAGGGCACCGTGGGAGTGCTGAACAAGGTAAAGCAGAAAACTTGTGCCTGAAATGTAGCCTTTCTGTGTTGCAACTGCATTGCTACACACGGGGAGGAGGGAAGACATGGGACTAAGTTCCTAATTCTGAAGAAAAATGTGTTGTATTTGGTGTAATGCAGAATGTGTGCAAATGAGGTTGATTTTATTCTTTGTATACACCAAATGCAAATAAACATTCCATGAAGTGTCAGTAATTTGTTGTTCTGTGATTCATTTCTGTGCATCTGTCAGTGTGAGCTAATAAGTAAAAGGTTAAGTAAAAAGTTTTTTAAATCTGAATATGTCTTAACTGTATCTTCATGAATCTGCTCACCTACGTCATTCACAGTTATCAGGCTTTTATGTATTTGTAATGTGTAGCCATTCTGTTTTTTAATCTGTTATATCAGATATCACCTGGTGCATTTGAAGTTTTCCGTGTCAGTTAGGTACCACTGATTTTGTCCAGTTGATGTTATGACTACAGAGGTTAATCCTGGAGTCATGAGAGTTCTTTCTATGAGGTTTAACATCAACTAAAATCTGACTGTAAATGAGCAATTATGTTTTTCTCTTACTTACTGTCTAGACTGCATAGCATTGATTTTATGTGGGCAATTCCTGTTCTTGTTTGTTCTCCTTAGTGTCTTAATTAACTTTGTTCCTAGTGTTGTTGCACTCCTGCTAAATAGGCATTTCTTGTTCCTTTTTTAATCGTTTACATGAAAAGTGTTGTATTATCTTTAAAAGATCAGTGATTCTTTCTCTCAGATTTTTTTTCAAACCAGCTAATAACGATCCTTTCCAGATAGCATTAATTTCTTTATCCATAAAACAGGAAACTGTGTTACTTAATCAACTAGCAATTCATCCGTTCTGAAAACTCCGGTCGTTTGTCTTGTTGTCTGTTGGACTTTCAAAGGTTATTACTTGGACATTTTCCTTCAGCGTCCTTCTGGGTTCCCTGTAGGCTTCTACAACCTGAGATACTTTGTGTTGCAGCATTATTGCTGATGCATCATCGTCTGGATGTCTGGCTGTAAGGGACGTCCTGCGTTTAGAGCTTTGTTCTTGGTCTTGATGACTGGAACAACATCATACCTAAGCTTAATCTAACTTGTAATCTAGACAATCTTCCGTAACTGGTTGAAGGGTTTGTGTGTGTGTGTGTGTGTGTGATACTCCTGCAAATGTAGCATATTGGATCTCTACAGATAGCATTTCACCAGTTGGATATTCCGAGACCTACTGCATTTGATATTGCCCGAAGAACTCAGACTAGTGCTGATGCTCTAGCATCATGGTGGTTCTGCTCTCAGTGTTGTATCTTTTTATTCTTGTCAGCACAGTTATGAAATTGCATGTTATGTTTCTTGTAGAAAAGGCAGATATATTACAGGTTTTAGCTAGAATCACAAGGTTGTGTCTAAGACTTCTCAAGGAGAGGATGTAACATTCATATCCCCAGTCCTGAGCTGTTCTGTTTTTTCCGTGACCTGACCTCTGCAGGTCCCCTGTCTTCAACCCATGATGGGCAGGGGCCTTGCAGGCAGAGTTTGCAAAAGGCCTTCAATTTCAACTGGGTCATACTGGGTCATACTGGCAGCTGGGGAGGTTTATTAGAGTTTGGGATAGCCTTTTAAAAAAGTTTAGTATTAAAACCGATATGTTTGTGTGTTTCAGTATTCAATATGTATGTGCATACCTGTATGCAACCGTATGTTTCCACGTTCAGTATGACTGCGTACTTGTACAGTCACTGTTCCTTGTTCTGATACCTTGACAGTCATGCAAGAATATGACTCAAGTTTTACATGAGTTCATTTAATTTTTTTTGCCTCTTATATTAACCTTTCCTTATACAATCGCATCATGTAGCTTCCTCAGCAGTAGGCATAGGAGAACCTGAGATGCCAGATGATGTGTTTTAGTGGCCTTCCTCATGCTCAGTTTTGCAAGCCAGTGCTGCAAAGTCCTGCGTCTGTTGTTCCATGTGCTTTATCACTTTCTCTTGATCTGTCAGTGAAAGCAGATCTTTTTTTTTTTGCTAGGCCAAGAAAAAGATTTCAGATCAGCTTACTAAGGCAGTTGACAAATAAAGTGTTAATATTAGAATCGTGTTTCCCACACACTCATATCCTGTTTGAAATAGTTCGTCAGGTCTGTCTTACATTGTGTTGTGTGTTTCTCACCTGGCAACAAATCCAATTCTGTTGTAAGCTTTAAAAAAAATAAAATAATTAGAATTAGCTACATAGGGAGCTGAAAGTAATAGAGCCACATCTGTGTTATGTCATGGTCTGGCTGATGACTTTGAACAGTGAAGGAAAGCAGCGGCAGATACAGTTCCATGCTAACATAATTTTATCCTTAGGATTTGTGATAGTATTTCTAGTGAGGGCTGTGCTTGTCTAGCATGGATGGAGGCAGCTGTGATTTAAGCGTGATTCCATATATAACGGCTTTACTACATGTAAGTTGAATATAGTGCAAACGTATCTCAGATTTGCTTTCAATTCAGCTCAGGTCCACCGGATTCAAAAGGCAATACACATTTTGGTTGCCTTGCACATCAGGAGTGGGTTGAAAGCCTGGTGCTGCCGATGTTCTAGCTGGTAAACCCAGGAAGCGGCAGAAGCTTGAGTAACAAAAATACATCCGTTTGGAATGTGTTCATCCGTTTGGGTTTATATATCTTTATTTGATTTTTCAGTTGTCTGCCCTTGTGGCAAGATAAAGCAATGAAATAGACTTGAAAACATATTTGACATATTTGTTGGCATAATTTGTCTGTAAGAAGCACTTCTGATATAGTTCAGTTCTGCAGTTTTCCTCCAGTAATGAAGTTTCCTCCTGCAGTTTGCCATGGTCTTTCTCAAAACAGTGGAAGTAATGAGAGAAATAGTACTTCCTCAGGAACAGAATATGACTTTATAAATCATAACCATAAGATCTTAGTGATAGAAGTTGGCTTTCCTTTGTTTTTCAGTTAGTATCTTGTATTTATAAACCATATTTGTGACCCTTGAGTCGGATATTAGCTATGTGCTGCCTATACTTGTGTTCTGCATTGAACTGAAAGTACAATCGACCCTGTTATGATTCAGTTAAGAAGCATTAGATTAGAAGGACCCAGATGGGTTCCAAAAAACATGGTGTCTGGAGATACTTCAAGCACTTGAAAAGGCTTTTTTATGACCGTTGCTGACTACAGACCCATTAAACTGAAAGCCTTTGTTCTTGAAGAGTGGTGTCAGGTGTGATTACTTAATTGTTATTCAAAAGAGAAATTTTCTTTAGCTGCAGGATGAAGTGAAATGTCTTCAGCATACTGAGTGATTCTAAACCAACCACACAACTGCACTGTATGAGCTGAAGCCAACTTGCAAGCTAGTCCTGGTGAAATACTGTTTCTGCTTACAGAAAGAGTCAATCACCATTTCTGATACACCTCACAGTGCATTTAAATGCTTGTAATATCAGTTGAAGATGTTTTAATTTGTATGCTAAGTTTTTTTAGTATTTAAAACTTCAATCAAAAGGAAATGCTAATTTAGGAAAATGAAACATCTCTCGGTATAACCACTGGATTTACTATTAATTTAAATTTGAGGGTATGTGTCACTGCTGGATCAGACTGTTACTGTGGATGAGGTAGGAATGCATTTTAAAAAATTTGAATGAACCTGTTATTCAGCTGGCCAGAAATTTGTACTTTGTCGTCTGAGGCTTGACTAATCAGTCAAGCTTGTGTAATTTCTATCAGCAGTCTGTTTCCAGCCTAAAACCCTGGTGGGACAGTCGAGTTCTGTGACCCTTCCCGCACTTTCTGTTGCTTTTGATGTCTCCATTGTTTGGTGCAAGACTGTAATGTCTTACTCTCCGGTTGTGTTTGCACGGAAGCATTGTTCTTGCAGTCCAGCAGAAGGTTAGTCCGCTCTGTTGGTAAGTGCTTTAGAGACTGCCAGCTCAAGAGCAAGGCGAATGGTCCTACAACACCACTGTGCCAAAAACCTACCTCATGTTAGATGGTACGAAAGAGCTGCCCATCTTAAATAATGCTAGTTTGCCAATAGGACAGTTTTGGTACTTTGCACTTTATATATAGTTTATTTCATTGAAGTTAGTGCTAAAAGATCAGTTGATAAAATCATGAAAAAGTACAAATCAAAACCCTGTAAATAGCATAACAATAACATGCCTTTTCGAACACATAATTAAAAACATTGCAGTTTGTTAAATTATTTATACTGCATGCTGACTTTTATTTTCTTCACTGGGTTTTCTGTGGACGGTATTTGTTCAAACTGTTTAATGTGTGCAGAGAAATGTTCATCTGAAGTAAGCTGAGATGTCTCTTACGTACATGAATTAGAGGCTTCAGGGTCCCCTTGTATGGTTATTAGAGAAATGGGAGGGTGATCTGGGACCCCGGGAGGGCCTCCATTGATGTTTAGGCTTCTAGTTCGGAGAAATCGAACACAAATCACCTCTGCATGCCAAAGTAAGTGAATCTCTTCCCACTTTGCAAAGCACTTTTCCCCTTAATTGAGGAAAATATATATCATAGGATTGAGGTAGTTGCAAATGCAGAGCCATACCAATTCAATTGCATAAATATTAAATTGTATTTACAACGTGGGAAGGTTATAGCAGGCAAATAATGATTTTTGTTCGTCCTGGGTGTAGGTGGCAAGGTTTTGGTAGCGGGGGAGCCGCTTCCCTGCGAGAAGGGCCCGGGGCTGTCCCATGCCAGACATGGGTGGTTCTAGCCGGCTCCAATGGCCCTACCACAGCCAGCAGTTGTATGGGAGTTGAGCATTAGCTGAGGTCATCCTATCATACATCCTATCAACCCATCATATTGCCTTAGGATTTCTATTTTGTGGCCTACTCTCAAATACTTTGAACAATACAGACTTGTATCAAACAAGGCGGCTTCTCCTCAAGTCAAGCTGTTTCTGGCACTGTGGTCTCCAAATGGGGCACTGTAGCTGGTCCAAGGGGTCCAGGTTTTGGCAGGTGGCCTGGCTTCCGTGTATACTGCTTCCCCCCTGGGCTCAGCCATTTGTGGTGTTGTAGCTGATGGATATCACCTCCAGGGCTGTTATTTTTCACTTAATTTGTTGTTCTATAATTTAGATGCTTGGCGTAAGCTGTCAGTGGCCTGGCTGGGATGTTACCTCTTTGACCTTCTCCATAGCTAAAGCCCACTCACCTGAGGTGCTGTCTTTTTGACTTTCTGACCCAAATGTGTTATAAGAATGTAAAGCTGTTAAGAGTTCATCCATACTTCTTCGTTTTTGTTGCGTGAGTGCCTAAGCCATTAGAGCAAGGCAATGTAGTCCAGAGTTTATTTTTCCAAGCATACCTCATAACAGTCATCAGTGCTCTCCTCGTTTTCCCAGTGTGTACTCGAATCATCTGATAAGTTAGAGCTGGGCAGATGTTAGGCAAGGTCTCAGCTTCTCAGTGATGCTTCCAAGCAGGCTTAGGCAATATACAGCTACTTGCATCTGTCACCTATTAAAGGCATGAGGTGCAGAAGCTTTGAAATAATAATAATAAAAAAAAATGCAGTTAGTGTTTTGTTGCGTGTGCCCTTCCGTTTTGACTTATTGAGTTGCCCTCTAAGAGCAGAGATAAGCTTTTAGACAAATAATATCCCATTAATCCTTGCTTCCTTAAACAGTGTCATATATGGACTGTGGTTTGACTGTGATTGGCATTTTGTCAGAGCTATTTTCTGTTTTCTCCTAATCTCTTCAATTCTCTCTTGTACATATTTGAAAACAATTTTATTTTCCCAACCTCAGTAACCTTATTGCTCTTGTTCCAGATGATTTTTCTCCTTCTTACATATTCTGTACAGGCTTAGCCTTGAGGAGGTCATAAGTTAGTGTGAAAAGAAGCTACTTTTGTTATGCAGGATGGAGAGTAGGGTTTTTCACATGATTTTCAGTAACTCTTGGAGAAAATGTAAAAAGTGAAATTTAAGTCCAAGAACAGTGCTGATTTGGAGTCCAGATTTTTATGTTCATAGGGATGAAGGAACAGAAAACAAAAGTTGGAGGAGACCTATGAAGATCATCAAGTCCAACTGCAAGAATATACTGAGTGCTATAGAAGGTATGTTTAGTAGGACTTGTCATCAGAGTATTTCAGGAAATAAGAAAATATTTGAGTATTAAAAAAAAAAAGTCAACACATCTGACAAAATTTAGTGAGAAGTTCACCTGAGCCTTTTTGGTGTCTGCTTTTCTAATAATTGTTGCTCTGAAAAGAGAGGTGATGTCAAGTCCTGATCATACCTCACTGTGGCAGCTGATGTATTTACAGTGTTTTGCTCTTAAAAAAGAAAAAGAAAAAAAAAAAAACTACTTCTGGATAAGTCTTAAAGATGTATGATTTAAAAAAAAATTAGGAAGTTACTTTCATTGAGAAGTGATTGTTTGTTACTACTATGATGAGGTGATAAACTACAGAGAAAATGACCGACCCGTTATTGGGTCTAGTCACTTCCAGCTTAACGGTATGCAGGCATTACTTTGGATACTATGTTTAAAAACGACTTTGAACAATCTATAAATCAGTTTATGTATTTCAGGTAGCCATCCTCTACCCAGGTTGTTTTCACAGAATGGCTGAGGTGGGAAAGGACCTCTAGAGGCACCTGCTCCAAGCCCTACTCGAGCAGGGTGCACGGACCACATCCAGGTGGCTTCTGAAGATCTCCAAGGGTTTTCTGTCATGAGAGCTTGCTACAAGGAGTTGTGAGCAGCTTAGATCCTTTAGGGCTTTGTGATTGCTCAGCTGCCCTTGGCTATTAGAAGCACCTGAACTAGTAATGACAGCCTCTGATGCTCTGCCGATAGCAATTGCATCCCGTATGCCTGTGCCCCAGGGGCAGCGAACTGCTGCAATTCAGGAGGAACCAAACTTCTGCTGTCTGGTGCCATTGAACTTTTGGCCAATGCTCGTGGGCTGTTCTCCTGCTTCCCAATGGATCGTAAGCTGTGGTTTGGTGGGTGCTGGGCTAAGAATACAAAAGATATTTACTCACAGATTTTGGCTTACTGTATTATGACCTTGCTTTTAAAAATGTGTACTGGTGCTGTTCAAAAAGTAATGTTTTGGGAGTAGGAACAAAAATACCTCATAAAAACTTTTTTAAATGCCCCCTTTATTTGAGGACGTTACTGTAATGTAGCTTCTGTCTCAAAGCACAGTGATAACACCTGGTTTGGCACTTCTTTGAGCTGTGTACTCTTTTGCTTCAGTCTCTTGTATCTTTCCTATGCATTGTTGGTTTACAGGCTTGATAGTCTTTTTTACAGCCCTTGTGCTGTAGTCATGATGTACCTGTATTCTTTTGGGGTCTAATTATTTCATCAGTCATCTTACAGTAAGTCCGATACATTAAAGATGAGAGAGATTTCAGGCTTTCTTCCAGATAGCTAAGAGTTGCAAAAAATACAGGCTGGTGAGGGTCAGGGCCCTACACTTTGTTTGTAGTGCCCTCTGATACTTTGCTGGGGTCCGGTTCTTGAAGTTTGTCCTTGAAAAGTGCTAGGTGCAGCTCAGGTACTGGTTAATTGTTCTATTTCGGTCTGGTGTTCTTTGCAATTACGTGTTATCTGGGCAGGAGGCTGTTTCCTGGGATTGTTAAACTCCAAAGTATCAGCACAAAACCAAACTGTCAGCTCTGAAATTCTCGTGTGTTTGACATAGGATGTGTTTTCCTTTTGGAGTCTCTGCTGTTCTCTACAGCTTGTGTGTGTTTCTGAGACATGCCAGTGCCTCTCACCTAGTATTTTCCTCGTGAAACTTGTCAGGAGGTAGTGTCTTTTGGGTTCTTTTCTCTCTCAAATCTGGTGGGATTGGCTAAAATGGTCAAAAGTTATTAATTCTAACACTCATCTGTGAGTGTAAATAGCAAGATCACTCTAGCCTCATTTCTCTGGGAAAAATGTGCAAAACAGTTGTCATGGCATTTACTTTTTGATTTTTCTTGACTTACTTGACTATTAGCAATGTGTGCTTGTGGCAAAGAGGGCAAAGCTGGCAACCAAGCCAGCTTCCAGGGCTTTGAGAGACATCTTCTGGGGCGACCAAAGCCTGTGGCCAGCTCCGGGGGGCCACAGAGGTCAGCCACCACGTGCCGATGGATCAGGCCATTTGTGTGTGTGCTGTCTGTGCGTGGTGCCTGCTGTGGGGTCTGCGGTGTTCTTCAGCCTTGCTGCTGCCTGGTCTGGGGTCAGGTGCTGGCAGCAGCCTGGCTCTGGTGGGCTGGGAAGAATTCCCTGGGCTTTGGCTGAGCAGCTTGCTACGTGCTCTTCTTTTACGTAGGAGCACCAAGCCACAGGCCTTACAGGGAGGTCAAATGATACAACAGAAGAAAGCGACGCCAAAGGGATCTGGACAAGCTTGAGAAGTGGGCCCACGTGAACGTTACAGCTTTCAACAAGTCCAAGTGCAAGGTGCCGCACCTGGGTCTGGGCAATCCCAGACATGAGGACAGACTGGGAAAAGAACTCATTGAGAGCAGCCCTGCAGAGAAGGACTTGGGGGTTCTGGTGGACAAAAAGCCTGACATGAGCCAGCAGTGTGTGCTCGCAGCCCAGAAGGCTGACTACATCCTGGGCTGCATCAACAGAGGAGTGGCCAGCAGGGTGAGGGAGGTGATTGTGCCCCTCTGCTCTGCCCTTGTGAGGCCCCACCTGGAGTGCTGCGTCCAGGTCTGGGGACCCCAGCACGAGAAGGACGTGGGGCTGTTAGAGCGGGTCCAGGGGAGAGGACCCGTTCAGAGGGCTGGAGGACCTCTCCTGTGAGGAAAGGCTGAGAGAGCTGGGGATGTTCAGCCTGGAGAAGGCTCTGAGGTGACCTTATTGCAGCTTTTCAGTATTTAAAGGGGGCTTATAAAAGAGATGGAGAGCAACTTTTTGCAGATAGTGATAGGACAAAAGTGGGGGGGTTGAACTAAAAGAGGGGAGATTTAGATTAGAGGTTAGGAGAAAAATTCTTCCCTCAGAGGGTGGTGAGGCACTGGCACAGGTTGCCCAGAGAAGCTGTGGATGCCCCATCCCTGGAGGTGTTCAAGGCCAGGCTGGATGGGGCCCTGAGCAACCTGATCTGGTGGGTGGCATCCCTGACCAGGGCAGGGGGGTTGGAACTAGGTGATCTTTGAGGTCCCTTCCAACCCAGGCCATTCTATGATTCTATGAAATGGAGGTCCTACTACCATACTTAAGTTCTCAGGCAATGTTAGTGTGTTCCATAATACCAGTTAATTAGTTTTTATGAAGCCTTAATTTCCTCCTTCATGCACTGGAGTCCTGGGGGTAGTGTTTCTTATGTCAGCCTGTTTTTATTCGGAAGGAAAGTATATGCAATATTTGTAAACTTGGATAATTAACATTTTAAAAAGGATTTTTTTAAGAAATACATGTTTTGCTAGTAATTTTCTGTAATGTGAATGTCCTTCTTTGATTTGAAGAGAAAATATTTAAACATTATGTCTTACTCATATTTGGGAAATGTCATGGCTGGCAGTTGAGAGTTGAGATTAAGTAAAATATTTAAAAATGCTGATAAGTAGGCTCAGATTTATGCTTTTTTTTTTTTTTTAGGAGCATGAGATGGGAGTGCCTGTCATGTTTTTAGCTGTATTCACTACAGATAAGAACATAGTCGCTGATACTTGAACATATGGGGAGCTAGGGCTTAACACTTTTTGAAGGGTTGGCAATTTGATTCTACCTTAAAAAAAAAAGTCAATATTGTAAAATACGCATAACTAAGCAAAAGTATTCCAAATGCCTTTTTACTTTTAGAAGATGGATATTTTCTAAATCTTAGCAACGCAGCAGTTATTTCCAAGCAGTACCCACATGTTGAGAGGATAAAACACTGAAATTCAGATGTCTTCTTTTGAGGTTTGGAAGTAAGAGGCTGGCATTGCACAGACTGTTTTAATACAAACTTTTTCTTAAAGACTACTTTCATTTATCTGAAGTGGTGTAATAACTTTCTCAAGGAAAAGTAATTTACGAAGATTTGACCAGCTCATTAGACAGAGAAAATGGTTGGTGGTGGAATCCTTTTTCCTTAGATATTAGGGTCTTTACCGTAGTTTAAAGACAGAATAGGAACATAGCCTCAGGCAGTGTAGACTGGTAAATAATCCTGGTCCCTACCAACAACTATTTTTGAGATTTTAGTTAATTATTTTTCTCGGAAACCAGTTTAAGAGGAAGATGCTCTCTTGTTTCTAAAAACCAGTTTCATTTTGTGTTTATAACTCCTGAGTAAGCGTTTAACAGTCTTGCTGGAATTGCTAAACACTGGTACCTGTGAAAATTCTTCTGCATCACAGATGAAAATGGAGACTTCTGAGGATGCTCAGAGAGTCTAAGATCTTGTAAGGAAAGTAGGAATGCTGCTAGCTGTTCAGAAATAGTTGGTGCTGGACTAATTTATTACGTATTGTTTATTTGGTTTAAACAACTGGGATTCTGTTTGACCATCTTTGATACGTGGACAGCTGAGATCAGAGGATCAGCAGAACTTGTCTGATCTGTGCTTTTTGTCGTAGAAAAATACCGGACACAGCTTTTGGTTCTGAGGCTGTTTCCAAAATGACAGTTTTCTTTACAGGCTGTAGCTATAATAAGTTCACATAGTGTCGTAGAGCAAATCGCCGAGAATTCAGGTCAGCTCTGGTATGAGATAAACAGGACCAAATTTTGACACTTAAGGAAAACTTTCTTTGAGTGCAGTAATAAGACACAAGGACGGAGTAATTGGTTCCTAGCAGTAAAATCCTATTAAGAAAATGAAATCTCTGAGGATAATGGAACTGTGACTTTATACAGTGCCTGACCTGTTTATTTCCTGCACTGCCTTCCAAGCCACATAGGGCTTTAGTAACAGTTTGTCAAGATTAATGATAAATACGTAATACCTTTTCAACTCAATTTTTTGGGGATGGCTTCCTTTGCAGAACAGTAGATGAAGCCACGTCGTAGTGATAATGACTACGGAAAATGAGATTTTAATGGAGTGGATTGGGTGGGGCTATAGATGCTAGTTTCTTCTCTTGGTCTTCACCTTTGGAGAAGCTTTGCTGGCATGGTTTAGGGTTGTTCTTAAAACAGTTTTAGTACTGCTGAGCGTAGAATTAGTGCTAGATTAATGCAGTTTTTGGTTGGAAAACCTGTCGTGATTTCTGATGTGACTTTATGAGGGTGTTTAATGAAGCAATAATGAGTCTTTCATGCTTTCTGGCTAATTGTTTCCTCTGTGATACTGGTTAGTAATTTTTTTTACTGGGTTATGCAGGGATGTTAGTTTTCTTAATTTTTTTCTCTTGAATGATGGGAAGAAGGCAAATAGTCACAATGATAATGTTAAGACCTTGAGCAAATCACTGCCTTCTGAGTGAAACCACCCTCCTCCCCACTGCCACAGGTTAATTACAGCAGCAATATACAGCTGAACCGAAGAACAGATCCCAGTACTGGGAGCACTGGGATATTCAGTCTGTGAAACTGGGATCAAGACAGCAAACAATCAGAAGCTTCTGCTCGTAAATACTGCTAGAAAAAGAAACAAAATCTGCAGGCAGTCAAAGAGCAGTAAGCAATATTGAAGACGAGTGAAATACTTCCTTGCATCAAGCTGGTGGTGACCTAAAGCAAGTGGTGTTATTTTCCAGTCTTGCTGTGAAGACCAATGCTCTAGTACACTTGGCTTAGTTTTAAAACCACTAGATATCTGGAACTAGATAGCAGAAAGACTGAGGACTAAATTAAAAGTTGAGAAAGCTACTGGTAAAGGCCAAATCAGCGGTGAAACAGTTGCTGAAATTCCTGAAGAGTCGTCCCAGTTACGGCAAGCAGCATTACCAGAAGGTTGGGATTTGCTGACAAGGTAGCTTTCTGAGTGGCTACTTCAATCTACATATAATTAAAGCCTGAAAGACACTGTATTAATTCCGTTTTCCCTGCAATATTATAATGTTTTAGGGGAAAAAATATCTAATGAGAATCTCGGTATCTGTCAACTTTAGCTTTACATTAGAATGCAAAAAAATACATGAGATGAGTTAATTTACATATTTGTGCCCAGACATGCAAGCGAAATAAGTATTTCCACAAGTAATGATGCAAAAACTAGCAACAGTTCGCTTACCAATTAAACAAGGTTTAATTATTGAAAACCTCTGCTTTAAAGACTAAATATTAATCTTCAACCCAAATGTTATTTATACCACAATGTGAATATGAAAGCTAGACATTTGCAAATGGAAAAAAAAGAAATCAATTTCTTTCAGACGCAAATGCCTCAGGAAAACATTAATTATTATTCTGAACGCATTTGGCAGACGCTGAGCTGAAATTAGTTGAGTTCGGTCTCTTCAAAATTCTTAAAGTATTCGGTAAGTATCTAGCACATGCTAGCAATCAAGCTCTTCACGACTGCTGATTTGTTTCTTCTGCCATGGAGCACCTGTCTTTTGGCAACTCGAATTGACTGCCTAAATAAATATACATTAATTTTATTTGTATATAAACATGAATTTTATACTATATTTTTTTATTTACATACAGCTTTTCAATTCTTAGGTATAGCATTTCAGCACTGTTCATGGCAACATTGTCCCTCCACTTCAGAGTAAAATAAATAAGTAAAAAATGCTAAGGTTAGGACCTGAATTTCTTTTTTAAAGTAAATCTTGAGTTAGCTGTTGCCTTTGCTTTGCTTTCCTTAAAATATAAAAGCCCACTCTACGTTCTCTATGAGTTGCTTTGGGCTGGTTTGTGCTGTTGTGAAGGTGTGAGACCGAGGTGTTGGGAGTTTTATTTAATTAAAAAAAAACAAACAGACTTCAGCCTTGTATTGATACGTGTATCAATCACTGGAGATTCATGAGGAAAATCTTTTTCCTGTCCTTTGAAAATGTCACTGAGTTGTGACATTTGTGCTAAGAGCTCAGTAACCCCAATCTATATTATTTATTTCCTTTCTTCCATGCATTTGGTGGTGCTATATGAAAATAAATGTTTTATGTGCTAAATCCGATTGGCTCATTGCAAAAACATTTTCTCACGTCAAAAACATTTTTGTTAGTTTTGAAAAATGTCATCTCCTTCCATGCAGATTGTGCTACTGCTTCCAATGGGATAAATGTAGTATTAATTGTTTGTTTTGGTTTTTATTGAGCATATTTCAGTGGAAGTGCTGTTGAAATAACTTTTAATAGCTGAAAAAGCCTTGGCAAAACTACTTATTATTTTTGTACAACACTTGAGATTTGCAGCGTGTTGTGAAAGGTTAAACCTGAACTTTTTTTCAGAAGAAAATTGATCAGTGCTAAAATGTCAACTGTCTAGGTAGAGCAGTATGCCAGCATGCAAACACCGCTCTCCTGTTCCAGGTTCCCTAGCTGCATAGCATTTGCATTGTGACATTTTGTTACAACATTAGCAGGATAGTTGATGTTTCAGAATCAATCAGGTTTTGTTGATATGAGGGAGCCTGTAACTTTTGTTGGATGTTAATGGAAACGCAATTAAATTGAGTTCTTGGGTTTTGGCAATATAAGAATCTCATGATTTCGTAGAGGTGGTGAAATTGTGTGGTTTTAGAAGACTATGTGAAGCAGTCGTTCTGAAATCTCAATTCAAAAGGCAATTCAAAACTTCCCCAGAAGTCTGAAGCTTTTCCAGAAATTATATGGTAATTTAAAGCAAGTATTTTGATGTCTGATGCATTAAAATACAGGATATAAGAACAGGCTACTAAGTTGGAGAGTTCATAAGCTTGAAAACTACTTGTTAAGTGAATTACTAGCTAAAATACAGATTTGTTAAAAACAAAGATATTTTAATGTTTATGAATTTCTATTCATTAACAATGTTTTTAATCAAAGCGAAATTTATTAACAAGCCTTTTCTTGACTATTAGTTCCCTTGTTTATTCTGGAATAAAAGGCACAAAGTAAATAGCGTTTGTATCTGAAGATGGGTTGCAGGGAGAAGGATTTTCGTCTGAGAGCTTTGTCTGAAGAAAAATGTCAATACATCATAGATTCTCCCTTTTAAAACTAAAAAGCTATGATTTTGAATACATGCATTGAGAAACACAGTTGGAATCAGGATAAGGAAAACTGAGATTTAGAGGCCTGATATTTACTGTAACCATGCTGGGTGTGTACATGGTTCATGTTGATCCTAAATACTATAAAATGCATAGAGTACTTTCTTGTATAATGCATCTGTAATAATACAGCGAATGGTATGACAGTCTTTAAAAACAACTGAGGTTTTCCTATAGCATTATTTTGAAGCTATTCTGTATCTTAAGATTGAGGGGATGGAGGAAAGGCTCCCAAAAGTCTCTTTAGCATCTCCTGCATACTGTTTTTTCTCTTGGTCAAGCTGAGACTCCAGAGGTAGGTTGGGGTAAAGAAAAAATTGCTAAGGTAAGTGACTTTCACAGGAAACGTTTTACTGGCCTCCCTTGTTTTTTGGTTATCCCTGGTGAGTGGGAAGAGTTGGGTTCTGTGTTCCTACCTCTCTGCTGTACCGTGGCTACTGCACTGTCAGTAACAAACTGTGTAGTCTGCTTTTTTTAGATAAAAGCTGATACTCTGTAGGAATGATTACATCTGAAAAACAACTCAAATCAAACCATTTCCTGTGTTTTTCTTTGGAGATGCCTCTTTGAATAAAGCTTGTCTAGTATTAATTTAACCGGAACAAGCGATTTCTTTAGCATGCCATGTAATGTTAAATAGGTATCTCTAAACATAATCTCTCTTTGAAAAATTCAAGAGAAAGATATAAATAAGTAAACTGGTGTTGAATTACCAGCCTATAATGTAACTGTTTTATTTCTTGAAAGATGATTTCGAATTCTCTACAGCAATGTTGCATGTGTTACTGCTGCAGGTACTACCATAGCGTTGTATTTTACTCATCTTTTTTTACCATTTATCTTTTCTCTTCTTTCTTTCTCTCTCTCTCTTCTTCACTTTACTATTCTCCAAGCTTGTACTCATCTGGAACAAATAAATGATAGTCGAAGGTGTAAGAAGGAAGATTTTCTAGTAGATATACAATGTAATTAATTGTTTTTTGAGCTTGGCACTTGCAGCAACTTGCTGTTACTTCTTGCTGTTGTTAATGGTATATCAACTTTGAGCCTACTTGTTTTTTTTTTGTATAAATTTCTGTGGGTGGAGAACAAATCTTAGGGATCTTCGGCTGGTTTTCACCTAGGTTTAGAAGCTATTAGACTAATGGTACAAAACATTCAATAGATAATATCGACCTGGTCTAGTGGAAGGTGTCCCTGCCCATGCCATGGCAGGGAGATTGGAACTGGGTGGTCTTTAAGATCCCTTCCAACCTGAGCAGCTTTATGATTCCATGATTTACTGGGGAGAAAAGTAGGGTAATGATCCAGGGACTGAGCACTTTTTGAGATTCCTAATGTCTACCCTTTAAATAGGAGTCCTGTACTTTATGGTTGTGCCTGGCTGGGTTTGAAAACATCTGAGGCGGCAAAAGGACGCCAAGCCTGCCTATACAATGTTCATTTCAACATGAAGGAAACAGCACGAACACCAGCACAGGGGGCTCTCAGGTTAAAGGGGGAAAGTTAGACTTGACTAATTGTGTGCAGGCGGATCACAGGCGGTGGATGTGCGTGCCGACAGCATGTCTCGAGACGCCCCTGCTTGTTCTGGGAATACTTACTAGCTGATAAGAAAATACTCTTGGTAATAATGTACACTTCAGGGTCTCTGATACATCCTCTAAACGGAACTTTATTTTTCTGGTTACTTGTAGAAGGAGCTTGGAGTAATTCAGTAGCTTCAGCTGAAAGTAACCTTTGTCAAAACCCTTCTTGCTGTGCTTTACTTGTAAGTCTTCCATGTCATTTTGCAAAATAACATCCAATTTAATGTGATTTTTAAAAAATGTATTCATCAAATGGTCTGACAGCATATTAAAATCTTCTTGCGCAATGCAGCTAATTAGGACATCTTGCCTAGAGAGCAAACTCTTTGTGAAAATAAAAATTCTCTTATCTTTTTTGCACAGAAAATCACTTAGTGAATAGCTCTCACATCGTAACCTCAAAATCAAGAAATTCACACCCATAAAAATGGAGACAAGTTAATTGAGTCATGGTAATCTTGTTCTTAATTGCTATGTATAAAAATGCCTTCCTGATAGCATGTGGAGCTGCTACTTAACTTCAGGCTTTCTGTCAGTTTTTTTTTTTTTTTTAAGTTCGTACTAAGTTTTCAATAACTTGCTGTTTCAAGTTCTCATGGGGGCAAGAAAAAACTACAAATTCTTTCTTAGATGTCAGCCTGTGAGTTGTCATCCTTTTGCCTTCATTATTGCTTGAAATGCCCCAACCAAACCTGAACTAATTCTTATTTATGTAGTTTTCCAGTCCTCGCCTCCTTCCTACATTCTCAAATCATTCCCTTCTTTGTGCTGCACGAGAATGTCATTTTGTTCATTTGCCATGAACGCAGCACTGGGCACAGTGGAGATGTGCCTGTTGCACAGAGCTCTAAATAAAGAGAATAAAGAATAGGATATATATAGAAATATAGAAAATATATATAGAAAATACAGAAAATCGAAACCAGGTTCTTACTCTTGTGCTTTGAGAAGATGGTATAAAAAGATTACTGAATTTTGTCAAAGTTTTGGAAAGCTTGCTCTTGGAAATGCTGGTTATTTCAAATGCCTGAAGATTGTGGTTTGTTTCCTCTTCCCTGAAGAGATGGGGGCGAGAATCGTGGGAGGTTTCCATGAAGCTGGACCTAGGTTTTCTCAGCCTTCAGTTTATTCATTCCTTTTCCTCATTGTTCAGTATCCTTCCTCCATTCCCCTTTCTTAAATGTTGTGTGACATTGACAACGTGGTGCTTAGTTTGCCTTAATGATCTGCGTCTCTCCTGACAGCTTCCGTGATTTTGGGTCAGCTGTGAGATGCCCACGTGTCTGAGGCTTGCTCTGCCTGCTCTTCTCATCACCCTGGTCTCTCAGCTGGGAATATCTGGTCTGCAGTCTTTTATGTTCTCTCGAAATTAAACTGCTTCTGCATGATTAGAGTGGGAGCTATGTTCCTAACTTGACAACGTTTTGATGTCTTTTTCATATCTAACATTGAATAGCATGTTTTTTTCTACTGTTTGGATGATCTTTGTGCTCACTGCCTTATGTAGGTGAAGGAAAGGCTGTTCTTGCAAGAATTTGTCTAAATTTGGTTTCAGAGTGATGGAAAAAAGGCTGCAGAATCTGTTGGGATTCTGTCATTGGGATTACATTGTTCTCGTAGCAAATTGCTGTTGAAAAAGGACAATTTTTAGCTGATTATTTGTTGCTAGGTTAATGGTTGGACCTGATGATCTTGGAGATGTTTTCCAACCTAAAAGACGCTGTTATTCTATGATAATTCTTAGCTGTTCAAAACCACTGGTGTTAATTTGCCGCCATCTTTGTTAAAGCTAATTGTATTTACAGTGTCTCTCAGAAAAAATTCACTTGTGGGGAAAGACACATCAAAAATTTTTACCTTTTAATTTTATAATCCGGGTGAGTTAAAGGAAAACGTGCTGTTTCAATAAAAATTATTTAAAAAAAACAAACAACAAATCAGAACAAACCAAAACAACTTTAGTGGGTTCTCCTGGCAGCTGCAGTAAAAGGCAGTGACTGCTGCTATGTTGACATGAATTACAGTGCTCTTCAGGGAAAAAAACAATCCTATTGGACAGTACAACTAAGCAAAAACATCCAGAACCAAGGACCAGGAAAAAGCCAGCTAACTTGGCCATCTGCCAAAGTGTACCACCTAGAAGCCTGCCGTTTTTCAAAGTTCTGGTGGAGAAAGCAAAGTACACCTGGTAGCAAGTGCTCAGATCTTAAGCCTTGGCAAGAAGGAAATGTTTTACAAGTTAAAATATATCTTCTGTAGTTGTAAAAGATGCTTTTGGGGTTAAATTAAACTACTGTTTCAAAAAAGGTGGTGCTAACAAGATGATTCATTTCTGCAAAGCTTGAAACACCTGTAAGCAAACCTGTAAGCGCTCCTTTTCTGACACTCTGTATGTTTTCATATAAGCATTACCGAGTCACCTGCTCAAAGCAAAGGATGTATTGTTCTACATCAATCCTCCTGCTTTTCCATTCACAATATATTACTCAGATGTGTGAGGATGGTTTACTCAACACTTCAATGCTTTCATTTTTTGTTCTTCGTTTGTATGATTGAGTAGCAGTTGTTCAGGGAAATATCTCGCTCTCCTGTAAGAGATACAGAAAGGAGTGATGGCAGCGCTTCAGGCTGGTAATCTCTTCAAAGTTTCAGCTGAACAAATCAGCTTTGCCTGCAATGGTGTCTCATATGAGAGTCCTCTGGTGGTTTTTCATTCCTTTTCTGCTTTTTTTCCCCCCACCTTTTGTCCTTACACAGGATCCATGTGCATATTCTTTTATTTACTAGAATAATAAATAAGAGGAAGGCTTGATATCTTGGGGTCTGTTCTTTTTGTCTGTGCAGAATCATCCATAGAAACACTCCTGAGTGTATTTTTTTTCCTCCCTTTTTCTTTTGAAGAAGCGTTCCTGTTTAAAGGTAGCATTTAGCGTAGCGTGTTTAGTTGGTCGTATCCATGTTCATTATTTTTGCATTCTGCATAATTTTATAACGCCTGATTCTCTAGTAGCTCTTGAGTGCCTCTGTAAGGGAAGAATGTGTAGCAATATTGGAAAAGCGCTAGAGGCACCTTCCTGTCCTGAACCAAACCTGGCAAACCAAAACAGGCTCCTGGCGGCTGCGGAACAAGTGACTGTGTTGAGGAGATGCTTCATTTTAGATGGAAATGAACAGTGTTGTGAGGATCCCACGTCTTCCTGAAAATAAACACTTGAACGAACCTAACGAAGTGTGTGCTGTAATTGTGGAAAGATGGATGATCTCGTTTTCACAGGAGCATATTCTGCAGAAATCTTCATCCTGTCCTTCCAGGCAACATAAAGGAGGAAATCAGGATTTATTTTGCTGTTAACACTTGCAGATTCCATAATCACAGGGGAAAAAAAAGGACAAGGAAAAAAACAACAGCGTGACATGGATTCTCCTGTGACTTTAAGGGATTATACTTTGCAGTGATGAAGGGATTACACCGTTTGCAGTGATTCCTGAACAGGCTGCACAGGCCACTTCTTTATTCTTTCACTGCAACATCAAAGTAAAACTTGATTAAACCCAGAGATCACCAGTCCTTGCTTCTACCTCAGTTCCTACAAGGCTCCCAAATTATTTTTAAGACAGTAGCTCTCTGTTCATTGATAATGTTTGTATACAACTTAGTTGATTGCATATATATCTTTGACAATATCAATATTTTGCAGTTTTCGAATTTCACCGTTCTTTGAAAGGTGTTTGCTTCTTATATCACTGTCCAGTGTGACTTTCAAAAACATTGTCTTGTCATGTTTGTTTATATCAAGAAAAAAATATCTGTTTTTTTTTACTTATTAAATGTAATATGAAGGATTAGTTTTCTAAACAATATGAAATGGATATAAGCAAGCCATGCCAATACATTCGGTGATGCTTCAGACAAATATAATTTTTTCTCCTAGTACTGTATTGAGAAAAATACTACATGCTTGTCTTAGGTAAAAATCTGTGTATGTGAGTGTGCACACAAATCTTGTTCTGTGTATCAGCTAAGTATTAATAGCAAGAGAAGCAGCTGGTATTTCAGGCAATTCAGACTGTTCTGTTTTTAGCCAAGTGTAATAACTCAACCAGCTTTTAGAGGGCTTCCAAGTTTTATTCAGAAATTTCTGGTTGTCTGAGTGTATTTAAACCAAAACTAGATTGTTGTTATAGAGGGCATGAATATAGAATAACTAGTATGTTAGTTAGCACTTTATGAGCCTCTAGCACTCAATAGTAAGAAAATGAGGTTTTTCTTCAAAAGAAACTTCTGAATAAATAACATAAAGCTTAATGAATTCGTAGTATGCCATATGTATCACAATCTAGCTTAAGAATGATAAGGGAATGCAGGTAATGCTTTAATTGCCAAGGTACCAGCCTGTTTTAAAGATGAATGGATTGCTGAGACTTGTGTGACCCCCCTTGACTGCAGCAGTTGGACCAGGTTGGTGTGCGGGGGTTACCCGAGGCTTAGAGGAGCTGCGTTTTGGAGCGCTCCTACTTCAGTGGTTTGCTTTGTGTGCTGGAGCCAGCAAACACTAATAGAGCTGCATTGCTGGTGCTAGAAGTTTTTTGTTTTTAAGGACTTAAAAGATATAATTGTATGCACGTTACTTTAAGTTACCTGTGAAATACTTAAGAAGTTGATGGTGATTTATGTAATGTAAAATAAGCTGACATTTTAAATTTGTATGAAGATAGTTTTCAAAATACAACCTAACTGGGCAGCAATAGAATCATGAAAGGCATGCTATATTAATATTATATTATGTTAGATAGGCATCAGCATTATCAGAACTGTTCTGCTTGTAGCCTTTACAGGTAAAGGTAGATACGTATGTAATATCAGGCAAATCTAATACATATATTTTTTTTAATACGCCAATTAACTAATATTATTAAATACTGCAATGTGTATTTGATCTATATACTACTGGATGTATTTTGTTCAGAAAAAGTTAAATGTCTTAACTAGTCACTTGAAATATTTAGAAGAAAAAAATACATATTTGGTTTAAGGTGGGCCAATGGCAAAATACACATGATTCCCATAAAAAGCAATAACTGTGCACAGAGAAGCACATCTATATAAAAGTCATACAGTGCTAAATGTTACGTAAATCTTTATACATGTATGTAAATTGTATATAATAACGGCTTAATGGACTATATTTACATTACATGATTGCTAGAAGGCTGTCTAGGTAAAGTATGACTTCTAGTCCAAATATGTTTGGAAAAAGTATTCAACTTTCAGTGATGTCTTGCTATTTAATTAAAATAACATTGTAATTTTAGTAAAACTATTTTTCACTGTTTAACTTTGTTAATTTATAAATATTTCTGCTAACTTCAGATTCTGGAAAGCTGTGCCAAATCATTTTTAGTAGGAGAAAGTATGTCTTAGGAATGATGTTTAAAGTGGTAGCAATACAGGGTGATTTCTTGCATCATTCCTGCTTTGTGCTGTACTTTTAAAAGCTATGTTTTATTAATTGAACTTCTGTTTTCTTCTAGCTGACAGCACGATCACTGCCTTCCATACAGTCTGATGAGAGACTACAACCTCTGCTTAATCATCTCAGGTACCACTGGGGCTTATTCTACTCATACAGTACAGTCTCCTACAGATTTTTCAGATGATTTATCTGTGTGATTGGTTTTGACTGGGGAAAAAAAAAAAACACAACCAAAACTGAAAAACAAAATGGAAAGAATAGAAGCATTCTTGTTTCTTTGATGTGTTTGGGAAAAAGTAAGAAAAAATACTTTTAGATCTTTTTCAGGTTAAGCGTAGATCTTTCTTATAAATGTGATTGCTTTTTACCATGTTATGCTGTTTGGGAGAGTTCTCTTACTGTGATAGTATGGAGGAAGACAAAGACCATAAAATGAGAGGGAGCTGCATTGTTTTACAATCATTGAATTATTTCACTTGGAGCGAACCTCAGGAGATCATATTATCAAGCCTCTGCTCAAAGCCAATCCAGTTAGATTGGGTTGCTCAGGTATTTCTGCAGTGCAATTTTTATAATCTCTAAGGATAGAAATTTAAGGTAGAATATTGAATGTCCGTAATGAAAGCTCTGTTTTTAACATTATACAGCTCTGCATTAAGACCACTGAAATGATGCTAAATGAATTAGAAATGGAAGCAGCAAGGCTCCATCATGCCAGCACTGTACCTGAATTAGGATGCAGACCTAGTTAGTATGCTGTTCATTTCCTGTGGTGCTCTGCTGCTTGAGGTATCTGTACCTAAAAAAACATAAGCATTTTATTTTGATTCAAAATTTTTTTCATCATTTTTATTACATAAGAACAGCTTCATATTTTATTGCGTTAGTGTAGAGAATAGGAAAAATAGCTTATTGACATATAACTGAACTTTGCTCAAGAGCATCGAGTGAAAAAAGTGCAGTGTAACTGTTAGTCTACTGGTTAGGGACTACTTTTGAATGCTAATAACCTTTCATGGTTTTATTACTATACATCTTGCTGGGATTTTCCAAAACATGCCTCAGTGGCATACCTTTCTCCATTTGAAGCTGAAGAGCTATTAGGCTAACTTTTGATAAATTATGCTCTCTAGAAGTAATTACTGAGGAATCTGAAGTTTCACAGAATCTGAAATCCCATGTTTATGCAAAAAAAGGCAGTTTTTGCACATTTTAATGATAACTTTAATGTGTATGTTTCGTACCTGGTGAGTTAATTTTATTCTACATTTATGAAAACAGAGGAGCTATTCCCAGTACATTTTGTCCCCAACTGAAAAAACTACACAAATGTGTCCTCCTTGTCTTCTGGCAAGTTCCTCTAAAATAAATAAGGTAGATCAAGCCTTACAACTTAAAAAATAGGCTTTGGCAGTGAACAAACAGATGACCAAATAGGCATTTTCTGTTACTTATTTCCATGAATCTGTGATTCATTTTTTCTTTATCTTGCTCATAGAGAAGGAGAATATTAGTTGTAGGCTTTTATTTTCCTTCAGTGAGTGAATTCTTAGAGCAGTATTTTACTTTGGGCATATGCCAATAGTGCTTTATCAGGGGAGCAAAAGCTTAGATAGAAACGTATGAAAAAAGCGTACAATTGAAAGTTAGAGAGCATTGTTTGGTTATTAATGTACTGCACATTTGTTGGCAGCTGTTCATATCTGCTTGTGACTTTTTAAATTAGCTAGTCCTCAAAAGAGGTTACCTTACTGAGGATTAAGTCTGCATAGACATTTTAATCCATGCTGCTTTTTTTTAAATGGGCATAACATGTTTTGTGATTGAACTAGTTTAGACTAAATACATATTTTATCTGCGACCTAGGTGCTGTTTTTCTCATATTCTGTTTCACTGGCGCTCTTTAATACTGATTGTACTAGACTGGGATGGGTGGGTAGGGAAGAGAACATTTTAGTTAAAACACTTTTAGTTAAAAAAAAAAGTTAAATTATTTGATGTTTAGGGATTTCATGTGCTCACAGTAGGTTGTACGAGGAGATTTGAATTGCTAAAACTAGCTGTTTTAATAGAAGTGGAAACTGACGAAATCCCCTCGCTACAAGAAGGACATGGAGGTGCTTGAGAGAGTCCAGAGAAGGGCAATGAGGCTGGTGTGGGGTCTGGAGAACAAGTCTTACGAGGAGTGGCTGAGGGAGATGAGGGTTGTTCAGCCTGGAGAAGAGGAGGCTCAGGGGAGACCTCATTGCTCTCCATAGGTACCTTAAAGGAGGCTGTAGAGAGGTGGGGGTTGGTCTATTCTCCCACGTGCCTGGTGACAGGACGAGGGGGAATGGGCTCAAGTTGCGCCAGGGGAGGTTTAGGTTGGATATTAGGAAGAACTTCTTTACTGAAAGGGTTGTTAGGCATTGGAATGGGCTGCCCAGGGAAGTGGTTGAGTCGCCATCCCTGGAGGTCTTTAAGAGACGTTTAGATGTAGACCTTAGTGATATGGTTTAGTGGAGGTCTTGTTAGTGTTAGGTCAGAGGTTGGACTGGGTGATCTTGGAGGTCTCTTCCAACCTAGACGATTCTGTGATTCTGTGAAATGCATGAGAAGAACACATCTGTAGCTCCTATATTCAAAGGAATTTATATGGTAAAATTACAGGGTCATGACGTTACTGTTTAAAACCTTCAGCAGGAATAGTCTCAAAGATAGACAAAAGTTGTGATACATAATCCCATCAAACTACTGTAGGACTGTGCCTGTACGTGAATTAAAAGGAGAGGCTGAATTGGCTTTGTTTAATCTGGTGGAAGGGAGGCTTAATGATGATCACATAGCAGCCTACAGCTGTAAGGGCAAACATCACAGTACGGAATTTTTGATGGTGTTATCGGTATAACAAATGTTAGTGGTCACATGTAGCAGCTTGGGTGATTCAGATCTGATATTAGGAAAAATCTCTCCGCTAGCATTATGATGCAGCATATTGCCCAGAGATGTGGAGTCTTTTACTCTTCAAAATTCTTCGGACCTAGCTAGAAAAAGCCAAGGGTGACCTGACCACTGTTGGCCATAGTCCCACTTAAAGTTGGATGTGGAACTAAGTGGTCTTCTAACATCCTTTACAAGCAATGTTTACATGATTCTATTAGTTCTGTTTTCAAATGATAATTTTCAAAGGCGGTACAGAAACCAATTATTTTGCAAGACTACTTTTTTTAAAAAGAATAGCTCAGTACTTATGTCCCCATGTCCACCCTCCTTCTCGCTTACGCTCGTCTCGTGAGTAGAGAAGGATGCACACCATAATAGACTGGTGTCATTTCCTATCATTAACATCTGCAATGTGTCCTTCATATCCTCACTAAATCTTGTGGTGTCATAAACACTGTACTTGCCAGAATGGTCCTACAGGTGTTTATTTGAAAGACAGAAATTCCACTGTTGGAAACGTGGACATGATGGAGATTTCTTCCTGGTCAAGAACAATACAAATGTACATTTGAGCGGTCATTGAGAATTTAACTCCTAGCAAATGGAATACTTACGATAAGTAGACATAATTATCTTTAATTCTGTTGTCTCCTTCATTTTCAGTCACAGCTGAGTCTATAATCCAGCTTTGAAATATTAACCTATTCACACGTGATCAGCTGTGTAGACTATTTAGAGCAACTTACCTTGGTCAAACCAAATGACACCAACTTGAATATTCTGTTTCTGCCACTGTCTCTGAACAGCTATAGATCATGAAATAAAGCAAGAAGTAAGCAAATGTAGCACTTCTCTTCCTTCACCTGCAGCAATGTCCTAAGCTCCAGCCATTGCCAGCTCAGGGTCTTCCTCCTTCCTCAAGTGTTCCAGGCACCTTCAGAAGTGTTTAGTGTTGTCACGACCCCTCAGTAGGTTTCTTCCATGAACCGCACTTGACTTTGTCACTACAAAACTGGCATTGGGTAATCTTGCAATTTTTTTAATGCCCACTTATTTTATTTGGCTTAGTGGAACTTTAAATTGTTTGACGTGCAGTATTACAGGAAATATAATTCAGTATTACAGGATTACAATTTTACCATACAATGGTAGCATTAGTTATCCGTTTTATTCTTCTTGGCTTGCTTATCATAAATACATATTTAACTATATGAATATTAAGCATTGCCGTCTTATCTTTTATGACATTTTGGCTTTGTGTGTCTTACTGTTTTAAACATATCGGATATTAGTCATGAATTATGAATAATTTTGATTTCCCCCCTATTTCTTGAATTCCTAAAAGCAGACACTGAAAGAATAATATAGATCACACAGATACAACCCATTTTGTGTGAATTGTGTAAATTAAAAAATATTTATAAGCTTTTCTTCCTTTGTATTTTTAAAATTATTTTGCAGATGGTGTTGCATTAATGGCTTAAATGTTTCCTAGCATTGTTTGCCCAAACCAGCATCACTACTGTTCTAATAATTCTGCAGAATGTGACCCGCTTCCCAAAGTCATTACAAAACTTAATATTTTTTGCCTGCTAAAATATTTACAAAATATATATCTGTAATAGCTTTCCTGTGGAAAATGTGTTTAGAATGTATTTAGAGCTGTGTCCTGTGCAAGAACATAAACTTACAAGGAAAAAATGTGTAAACGCTAGTAGAAGTGTTTTTGTTCTTTGTAACTACTCAGTGTTTCCATTTTTTGACCCCAAATTGCAGTACTTTGCTCCTGTGCTGGACTTTGCATTTTCTTCCTTTTTCAATCTGCCTAAAGGCAGGCTTTGAATCAGTTATATTAATATTCTTATATTTTATACAAATTTCATAGAAAAGAATGCCTGTCTTTATTCTACTTGTCCTGGGAGTACTTTTGAAAGAAAGTCTAAAAATAGATTACATCTAAAAACTTTGCATGTGTTAATTAAGAAGGAAAAAAAAAAAAGAACAACAAAACTTCACCAAAGAATTAAAAAGCAACAACAACAACAAAAATATTTAGCATTGCTATTTGAACTTGATATTGATCTTTAGTTGCAAGATAGGTTTAGAATTTTTTTGGTTACTAGGTTTTTGGATTTCAGTTTTGGAGTGATTGAATCGGGCTGAGTGGAGAGATGCAGGAATTTCTCTGTGGAGGAAAAATAAAGCTATTTTAAAGTGAAAGGAGAAGACATTGCCTGTTTATGTTCCAGCAAGCCAGAAAAAGAAATTATGAAGAACTATAAATATTTCTAGGTGAGTAAAACTTGATCAGGAAGTACACACACAAACTATGTGGAGTTAGGAAAAAAAAAAAAGTCCAAAACAAGAGCCAGAAGCAAAAAAAAGGAGAGAGAGGGTGATTGGAAGCCTGATCAGTTTGTGTTGCTTTTTCAAACCATTTGTGGAAGGCTGTTTGGCGATGTTTAATGGTGTGAAAAAATGATGACCATTATTCATAGAACAAAGGATATTCTTAATTTTTTTTGCAAGGTTGTTGAGGTTTTCAGTAGGAATGTAGAGAAAATAATGGCAATCAATGAAGACAGTAAAGTGTTGATTTCTTGTGATGAAGTCAAGGGACCTGCAGAAGTTACCAGTGCTGGCCTCTTTGTGCCCAGTTCCTTCCGTCGTGGCCCCATACTCGGGATGGATAAAGGTGTTCTGGCAGTGTGTCACCTTGGAAGGCAGCGTGTAGAGCTCAGCTCTGTGGTGAGTGGTGCCAGGAATCAAGAAACTCTGACTTTGCAAAGGCCATATGCTTCTTTTTAACGTAAAAGTTAGGAAGCTAAAAATAGTGAAAAACTTTCCCTGTTCGCTTACTGGGTGGGGAATATTTAGTTCTTTTGGGGTCTGAAAAGTGTTATTTGTTCCTTCTTTCCCCCTGCCCCCTGCATTGAGTTTTCTGTCCTTGCAGTGAAAAAAAAGGTGTTTCTACCATGTAAAAACTTGATGTTTTTACCGTGGCTGGCCTTTGAGTCAGGAAATTTCAAAGAGTATGCTCTCTTCAGCAGTGACTTCTGAAGCCTCTCTTCCCCAGGCTGATCCTTTCTAGCTTGCTTAAGAGGAAGTGTTTTTCTTTAGCTGAGCAATTTTTATGCCTCTACTGATATGATCCTAATAATACTGTAGGGTGGGTACAAGGAGATCTGAAGTGATAATGGTAGAGCAGTTGAAGTTACCAGCGCTCGTCTGAGGATGTGAGAAGTGACTGAATGGTCACTTCCCTAATTGGTTGTAGTACAAAATAAAATGAGGTTGCCAAAGCAACAGCGGTTTTCTGTTGTTCTGTGCTTAGATTGTAATATCTTTGGGACCGTGATTTTTGTTTTGTTTGTAGCTTGTCTAAGTAAAGTGATGCAGATGTGCTTCTACAAAGAAATTCAGCTACTGCATCAGTAAAATCAGTAATAATAGACATACACAGCTCAAATTCTTTTTAAATTATTTATCCGCTGTTGTGTAACGAAAAACAACAACTATTAGGGACAATAAGCTTGTCTAGTGCTCCAATTTATACCAAAACAAGATTAAAGAACCAATGAATACACATATAATTAAGCAAGTGATTTGCACTGTGCTAAAATCAACTCTTAGCTGTATGTTTTTCACACATTACAATGTAGAAGGGTTGCAAAATAATCAGTAACGCCTAGTAGCATCATTTAGCTGAATTCCTTTTTTCGGGAGGTAATCTCTTTCTGCCTCCAGAAGATTTATGAAATGATCTTTGCAAACTATTTACAAAATCAAAGAGATTTGATCTTATCTAGAGTTTGCACTGTTTTTTGGTCCAATATACTGTATCCAGAGACACTTCGTGCTTGCTTTATTGCCTGCTGTATTGTCAGCTCAGGATTTCTGTTGGGTTCTGCTGTGACCATCTCTCCTGGCCTATTCTGCAGCACTGCACATCATCGTTCAAGAAGTCTGTATAGTTAAAAGCAAAAGCTGGGCACCTAATGTGCTTGTGTTTGATTTGAAATTACTTCAGCGATGGTGCCTACATGCCTGATACAACGTAGGGTTACTCGAGCTTAGCTTGGGTAACAGAAGTAGCTTTGCTAGAATATGATTGAAAGATGAGGCAGCTCTTACCAAGTCCTGTGCTATCTTGGCTAGTGAGCTACTATCAGAAGTTAACATGTTTTTATGTCACTACTGCAGTAAAAGCCTTCTTAGCTTTTTATTGGAACACTTAAGAAGCAGATGCTTAGTTTTTATTTTTCCATCCCAGTAGATGATCGTAGCAATACATAAGTGATGTTTTTTTTTTAATGCTGCACAAGTAGCAAGGTAGCAAGGCACAAGAATTTCAGAGCAACTTGGACAGGCTGGAGAGGTGGGCTGACAGCAATTCCCTGAAGTTCAACAGTTCAACAAAGGGAAATGCCAAGCACTGCATCTGGGGAGGAATAACCCCATATACCACTACAGGCTGCTGTGAAGCAGGCTTGCAGAAGAGGACCTTGGGGTCGTGATAGACAACAAGCTGACTGTGAACCAGCAATGTACTTCGAAGTGAGGAAACTGTCTCCTGGTGGCATTAGGCAGAGCACTGCCAACAGGTCAAGGGAGCAGGTCCTTCATTTTTGGTTAGCACTTTTCAGGCCACTTCTGGAGAGTTGAGTCCAGTCCTGGGCTTCCCAATATACGTCAGGAAAGGCTGAGAGAGCGGGGATTGTTCAGCATGGATGACAGAGGGTCCAGGGTGTGTGTGTGTGTCTTGCTGATATATATAAATAGAAGACAGAGCCAGACATTTCTCAGTGGTAGGCACTGATAGGCCAGGAGGCAAGAGGCACAAACTAAATCAAAGGAAATTCCCTTTAAACAGAAGAAAACACTTTTAATGAGAGGGTTGTCAAACACTGGAACAGGTTACCCAAAAGGTTGTAGAGTCTGTCCTTGGAGCCGCACAAGATTCAGCAGGATGAGATGCTGAGCAGCCTGCTCTAATTAATTCTGATTTGAGCAGTGGAGTTGGACTGGATGATCGCGGAAGTCTCGACTTCAACAATAGTGTGATTCTCTGATCTAAATTCTTAATGACCCCTCACCACTCCTTTCAGATAGAGGAAGGGAGGGTTTCTTTATCATACTGACTGTAATTCTGGTTCTGTAAATCTAAACTACTTACATAACTGTTTACTACTTTGTTCTTGTTTTTGTCGGCTGTATAATATTTGTAGCCCTTAATTGATAAAATATTTTTTCTTGTATTTGTAAACTCAATTTTTTTTTGAACAATGAAAGCTTTACATGATGCTATACTGTTTGCTTTTTTTCAGCCATTCTTATGTTGGTCCAGATTACAGTGTACAAAAAAACACAGGAAAAATCTCTCTAGACCAAATCGATGCTGTAAGTCCTCTGTGTTTATTGAGTTATATGTTGATTATGATTTAAGGTCAAACTCCTTATGTACAGACAACATTTTTTTTTGATTCAGTATTTGTTATGTAACTGTTGAGAATGGCTTGAATGAAGTTGAGACAAATTTTAAAATGGAATAGAATTAACTGAAAGTGCATCTAATCAGAATTTAGACTGGAGCTATCGTGAATTTGCTTAATTTGCTGCTTAATTTTGTGTGCTTTCACAAATACCTAACATAATCACAGAGTTTAACAAAGTTTTCATATATAATACTGTTGCAATTTGAACTTATTCCAACTCTTTTTTATTGGAACTTAGAAAATAGTTTGTTTTCAGTATCCGTCTTAAACATGACAGGGTTCCTTTTGGTAGTGCAAAACCCCAGTAAAACTGAATTTCATTTTTTCGTCTCTGAGGTCTTGCTTTATAAGAAATAACATTCTTCAGGTAAAAAATCTGCAGATCAGCTGCAATGGATTTTACTCTTGCTTGTAGTTTCTAAAAGATATTTAAACAAACAAACAAAACCCACAGCACCAAAACAAACAAATAAAAACCAAACCAATCAACTACACAAATAAAAAAACAAACCTCAAACACCGGTCACCTTGCCATTCCAGAAACTAAAATAAGGAAGAAGCAAGAAGCATTGAAGTAGAACTGTGAATGTATCTTTCCTGACAGCAATTATCCCTTTGTTACATTGGACAGAAGATATTCTGGTATTACCACCAGTGCTACTGTCTTTTGGATTTTCTTCTCGAGATGGTTGTTGTATTTGATAGCTTAATGACGCTTTTGTGTTGTTATTAGTTCCAAGTCACCCTGCACATGCACATCTTCCCAGCCATTGGCGTTTTCAAGTGGAGCTAATGATTCATCGCGATAAGCTTATATCCTAAAAATGATCGGTATGATTTAAATCATTTTTTCTCAACAGCTTTCTGTGAAATCATTCCCACTCTGCATGCGCCAGTTGCACAAAGCCCTGCGTGATAACCACCATCTCCGTCACGGAGGCCGTATGCAATACGGACTCTTCTTGAAAGGCATCGGTTTGACTCTGGAACAAGCACTGGAATTTTGGAAGAAAGAATTCATCAGGGGAAAAGTAGATGCGGACAAGGTAATTCAACAAATGAAAAATACCTAAGCATATGAATGTCTGGATGTAGTTAATGTGCATGTCTGCTAGATACTTGGATAGGTGCTTATTAAAAAGATAACTTTACAAAAGGTACAGTATTGTCTTTTAAAATTGTTCTTTCTTTTTTGTTATGATTTTATTAATTTTTTTGGTCGTTCTCCTGAAGCATGGGAAGAACAAGCTAGTCACAAAGCCAGAGGCTTTTTTAGATGAGAACTAGAAAATCTTGTTTTACCACTTAATCACTAGGAAACCAATGTTGTGCATGAAATACAAGTGCTATGTGACTAAATCGATTCACTTCACCATGCAGGTAAGTGACCAGAAACAGTACTGTCTGAAAGGAGAGGTTAGCCTCTTTTATTGGTTAATAAAAATAAAATTAGTCGGACAGTTGTGTGAGAGGTAAGATTGCGTTAGTAAATTTATAGTCTGAAAAGAAACTGTGGGTGAAAGAAAGGTATGCTTAAATAGTGAGAAAACACTGTTCAGTGCTATAGGCTGTGTTGTTGACAAATTAGTGGCCTAACCCTTGCCAGTAGTTTCGAGGTTATCATGAGGGAGGAAAGTGTGACATACATGTGCTTTGAGAGCCTGAAAAAATGATGGTAATTCTTGGAGATTTGTGATCTGCTCCTTGTTTTACACAGTCTAGAGTTTATACAGGTAAAACCAAGCAGGTGTCCTGACTTACCTGTATGCTTGGCCTGTGGCACGTGGCATTCAGGATTTGAGAGTGTGATTTTAGACCAGATGTTTCACACCTTATGTCAGTCTTGTTTGGACTATGTTACTTTGCATTTGATGTGAGATCTTAGCTTTCCAGAATACTCTGAAGTACATCGGAGTGTTTGGCAGAATATTTTTTGTTAGCTTAAGTTCTTGGAACTTGGCTCTTTAAAAAATGTATGGGGCAAAAAAGGAGTCCAGGCTATAATGAATTATGATTTGCATCTTTTATTTCAAGTTCTGGAAGATATGTCCACTGGTCTGAAGATCCTTTTTTGGAAATGGGAGGGGATATGAAAACAGGATTTTAATAAGGACTTAAATCTCTGTAAATCTAGCTCCATTATTTGGACATGACTTAAGAGGAAATATGTGTTTTATTAAAACAGAAGAAATCCAGGATGCAATCGTTTACAAAGGATTCAAGAAAAGATTTCAAGATAGGTAATAACTTTAATTTTGCAGTTAAATGCCAATTAACTCTTTGTTAAATTCAGGAAAATGCAGACTTCTCATTTGTGATTTCCTGTGTTTAAAGGAAATTGATAAAAACAAGCCATCAGGAGCAAAAACAGTGGAAATACCTACATTTATTCTGACTTAAAAAAAATAAAAAAAAATACTGTGTGAACTGTGGAATGTCTGATTCCACCTGCTTGTGCTTTGACACTAGATGCCTGCACGTGTATGAAGACGTGCATGCATCTTGTGTCCTGTTTTCAGTCAAGTTTTATGACCCTGTGTTTATCTGTGGAAGTTTGAAAGCGTATTATGAGTGAAGCAAGGGGTTATAGTTACTGTATTTTTTATAAGCAGGCTGCTATTTCATAATTCTGCTCATGTTCTAGGTACCAACTTTAGACTGGGGTGGAAAGAAAAAGCTGACTTTTCACACCCATAACTGAAGTCAGTGGTCTGTGATTTTCATAGTAAAATGTTATATAATGTTTAATGTCCTGAAAAAAATGAAGATGAATGCCATCCTAATCAGTTCTCTCTTCTTTTGACGTTTTTATCTTCTGAATCACGGTATATTCCTTTCCTGTCGAATAGAGGTGATTACACTGTTTTGTCCTACTGGAGCATTTTGAAGATATATGAATGGTATCTTGCTAGAGATTAAAGTCAATTATTCATTACTGGGTGGGGTATTGCAAAAGGGGAATGTTTGATTCACTGCAAATGGTTATGATTTCAAAATTGTGTGTTCACATGAATCTTGGAAAGGCAGTAACATTTACACTTTTTCAATCCTGAATTTCCTTTGTGCACAACTTCAGTCTTCAGCAGGAAGGGAATCATCTTGAACACATCAGCAGTACAGTGGAGTGCATACTACAGACTAAGCATAGGTGCAAGGAAAATTTGCACCAAAAAGAACCCAACCCCTCTGGTGCTCTGAATCACTGGTATGGACATCCCATAGCTTTCCACGATTAAATAAATAAATAAATAACAATAATAAAAAGAAACACTTTAGAAAAGTTTGCAGGAAACAGTTTTTTTCATTTGAGAGGAAAACTGTAAAGTACATTGTAAATGAAGTGTGAAACTTTGTATTCAATGAAAAAATGAAGTAGAAACTCCAAGGAATGAGCTCAAACAGGTAGTGATCCTCTGTGTGGGGGAAATTGATCGAGTCGTAGCATGTTCACAACAGAGACAAATGCAGAACACAAAACAAAATATGCTTTTGCTTTAGGCACTGTAATTAAAGTTATTCTGAAAATGGCTAGGCTAAGAGTGCCTAAATGGTAAATTATTATTGTTCAGATGTTAGTGTCAGCTGTCAAATGGTGGTAGCTGTGTTACTTCTGACTGAATGGCTATGCCATTTGGTTCCAGTGACTTGATTTTCCTGGCTCTTCCATTTTTTTTCCAGGTGATCTTAGGAGGTCCTTGGATCTGGATTGCAGAATGAGGGCTTTACCTTGACTGCAGGCAGCTGGTGGGGAATGTTACTACCAGAGCCAACCAGAAATGCCATGAAGGGGTTCCTCAGGGTGGATTATGATCTCTGATCCTCTTTGAATTCACTCCTCTTGCCTCTTTAAAGAGCCTGTTACATACCTTTCATATACTCCTATTTTGAAAGGTTACTGTCAAAATGAAGACTGTTTGTGGTAGCACGCTGGTGTCCACTGAACAGATCCGTAAAGTGCCTTTTACGGCAACTTCTGGGGCTGTGTTATCAGGGGCCACAGATGATAGATGGAGGGCAGGGTTTATCCCCATCTGCTCAGCACTTGTTAAATGACACCTCAGAAGCAGCGCTCCAGGTGTGCCCATCTCCTGCCCTCTTCCCAAAGCCAAGCAGTTGATGTACAGAAGCACGCTGAGCAGAGAACCACTTGAGCACCTGCCCTGTGAGGCTTGGCATGTTCAGCTTGGAGAAGAGAGGGAACCTAGCAGGACCTGCAGCAGGTTAGTAAGAAAGCAGAGCTAGGCTCTGCACAGCGGTGCATGGTGGGAGGGCTGGAGACAGCAGGCCTAAGTTCAGACAGGATATTCAGACTGGTTATAGTGAAAAACTTCTCAGCATGAGGACAACAGAGAACTGGAGCAAGTTGCCCAGAGATATTATGCAGTCCCTATGCTTGGAAGCTTTGAACACCCAACTGCATAAAGCTTTGAGCAGCCTGGTCTAATCCCTTGGATAGCCCTGCTTTGAGCAGACTAGAGATCTTCCGAGATCCCTTCCAGGCTGAAGTACCCTGTGATTTTGCACGTGTCTGATGAAAGGTAGAACTAAATTTTTGCGATGGCCAGCCACTAGAGGGAGACAAGATCATAAGGAATAAGCAAATAAAACATGGAGATCTAACGTGTGTATGCTATGGTGCTTTGTAGGTCTATACATTTATATAATAAAAACAAACCATATTTTTGCATGAAAATAGAAATAGACATCTGTTACTGTGCTGAGCAGTGCTTTTTAAGCGTTCACAACTCTTCACAGTGGAATTTGTAATGCACGGAATAATGTGGTGGTTCTTTAAAACAACCTCTGCCTCCTTAAATCCCCTAGAATATATTCTTTATCAGTAAGTTGATTGCATTTGATTTTGGTATTTTACTTTCTCATTTGTTTGAGATTTGAGGGTTGATTTGCAGCTCGATTCCTTTTTCTTTTTTTTACTTCTCCCTTTTATACTGGGTAATGGTGCCTACTATTTTGGGAACATGTTTTGATTCACAAATCTGAAAAGGATCTCTATTCTGTCGTGTTCAATTATAGTTCTCTAATTGGATGTCATTTGCTTTTATTTTTGAGTTATTTAAACTTTACAAATCTGCCAAAGTCCAGTGACATGTTCAACAGCAAGCCACAATATTGGGCATCTAAGAGAAAAATATAAATCAAATTGAAATTCCTCTATAAAGATTAAAATTTGATCTTTGCCTTTTCCTTGTACATCAGTAGTACTGGTGCAAATAGATGGCTAAGCTTGAATTCCCCGGAGGTCTGTAAAGGCTACTATAGAACTTGAAGGAAATGTTTACTGTCTTCTTGGTTACCAAGAATGTAATATCTGTTGCATATATTACCTGTAAAATCTTATCCCTGTGAAACATGTGGAAAATGGAAGAGTATATTGTGGTAACAAAGTACTGATGATACAGATAAGCATGGTGCTCTTGCTTTCGTTGGCTATTGGAGGAGTGAATAGTCAAGCTCTTGATTAAACTATATTTTTGGGTTAAACTCCCACAAACTTCTACTAGTGACTGCAAAAATGATCTTCAGTATAATCACGTACTGTCTGTATTCCTCTCTCATTATTTAGAAATTATCATTTAATACTCTAGCTGTAGTGAGATAGAGAATACGAGTATTAAAGGTTTTGGGTGAATCATTTTTATTCTGTATTGGCAAAAATGACATTGTAGTCATAACACTATTATATGAACGGCTATGCTTACTTGGTATAGCTGAGCATAAAGAAAGTCAAAATACTCCTATATGCTTTCAGATGCTTTTTCTTTTCTACAAAGTTAGCTCTTGAAGCTGCTTTAGTAGCAGGCTAAATGATTTAATTGCTAGAAGAAACATGAAAATGCATTTTCAGCTAAATGCCTCGTTTTGATTCCCAAACTTACTATTGAATTGTCTTTTACTATTGCATTGTCTTTTCTTTCAAATCAAGTTTAAAGAAAAAAGAAAACAAAACATCCCATGGTAGCATACAACCGTTATGGGGGTTTTGAGAAAGCAGGTGCTGCAACTGCATCTTGTGCCTTTAGGCTTGAAGTTTAATAAATAAATAAACATCCAATTTTAAATTTCAGCCTCAAAGGATAAAGAAAAGGACCTTCAGATTTCTCTATTCCTGAGTTCTTTTGTGTGTTTGTCTTTTTTTTTTTCTTTCTTTAGTATATCTTTTTGTGGCATTCTTCTGAACAGCCAGATCTATGAGATCAGAGAACTTTTGCAAAACTGGAGTGAACAGACCAAGATTCCTGCTTAATGCTGCAAAGGCTGTTCAGCTTCTGATGTACTGAACACGAGAGAGATGTCCATAGTCTGAATTCTCAACTGCTGTTATTTTCTGGAAAACAGTTTCATGGCAGTGAATCAATCAAGATCTCCTTTCATATAGCTTACTTAATCTTTTCTGCATATTAATTGAAGCCTGGAGGTTAACAGGTGCATCGTTCAAATGGGACCGTGCTAGTGTTGAAGGTGATACCTGTGTGAAAAGAGATGCAGCTGCTGAGATCGATTAGCTGGTGTGATCTCAGCTGAAGAAGAGAGTCTGGAGTTTGTTTTATAATAAACAACAAACAGGAGAGGTATTGTCTGTGAGTTTGTCTTATACTCAGAATTTATACAGCTAGACATGAGAATGAAAAGCATGACTTGAAACCACAAATGCAGGGATTGCTGTTTTTGCATCTGAATCAAGGCGAATTAGTACAACGTCCCTGTTGGCTGTAGCTGGAAGAGGATTTTGTTTTCTTTCCTTTGTTTCTGGTTACTTTCTAATAAGAAGCAGTGAGCAGTTTCACACAAATAATTGAAAATCCTCAAGTCAAACTAGGAGTTTATTGCAAAACCTCTGTTGTTTTGCCATGAAGTTTAGTCCAAAGAATCATAATATCCTTCTTCAGCTGAATGGAAGTGTTTCACTTGCCATTACAATGTGGTTATTTTTGGCAATATGTGTGTCATAATATGTTAAATCTGTGCAGGATTCCTGCAATTACATATTATTTTTATCTAAAGTTGTGTTTTATCAGTGGGGATTTTTGCCCTTCCTGTCCTGTGAGCCCTCATTTATACTTTCTAGCATTCTGGTCCATTCTCTCTTTTGGAGCAGTTCAACATTTTGAAACACTCAGATGAGTACTGTTTGTGTATTTCTGACAGACTGGTCTGCATGGTTTGATTTCTTCAGTTTGTTTTGTATGCCTATTGAAGAAAGTAGTCAGATCTGTTGTGGGTTCTGGAAGTAAGAGGAACAAGGAAGCATGCTCGTGGTGCTTGCATTTGATTATTTCTAAGAAGCATGGTTGAATGTGAATGACTTCTTGCAAATTCTGCTAAGTCATAGGAAGGAAAAGATTCCTTACTGACGGTATCAAATGTTATAAAGCGTATTAGCAATGGCTATAAACATAAATCACTGGCCTGTGGCTGGAAGGAAGTCACTGTCAGTGTTGTCTTTGTTATTTATTTCTCTTCAGTGTTGTGGACAGCGTCGTTCTGCAAAGACTCCAGAATACCGGCTCGTCTAGTTAGGGCCAGAGGTAGCACTTTGCTTCCCATTTAATTAAGCATTGTGAGATCAAATTAAAATAGTTTAAGGTTTGCTTTGGATGGCAATTTTTATTAAAACTTTAGGAGTTTACAAGTATAGAATTGCTATTCTTAAAATAATATGCCTCGTTGCATTTATGGACATTACTACCTGCTTACTGAATGCATGATTTGTAATTCAGGTAATACAAAGCCATTGATAACAGTTTCTATTTTTCTGACATATAAGAAAACCTGACTTTGCTGCAAAGGAATTTAGCAGTAACATCTACATTGTTCGCAGTCCTCACACAAATATATGCAAGCTTGTAGGTATTGCTGCAAGCTTGTAGGTATTGCTGCTCTGACCTTTTTATTAAACTAGTAATACAGATGGGTTCTGTGGCTGTCTCTCTCTTAGTCTCTTACTTTTTTTTTTTTGTTTTGTTTTGTTTTTTTTTTCAAATTGAGCAACTAAACGAAGTACATCATAGCTCCGGTTGACATATAAGAAGTCAGTTGATGAGAAATGAGACATGAATATAAAATTAAGTGTCTAAGCCCTGTATAGCTTTTGTGATACATGGTAGGAAAGTCCTACCGCTTATTTCAGCAAAGCAAGATGAAAGTAATCAATCTTTCACCATTTCTGCCTGTATATAACGTATGTACTCATCACTGAAATGGTACTGTTAACCTACAACTAACAATATATATACAAATATATATATATAATGACTTTATATACATGTATCTATATATATGAACAGTACATGATTCAATTATGTTCGGAAGTTTTTAAAATTCCAGTAAGAATAGTAATACATGGTAAGTGGTGCATGATGTTGTACTATTAAATTGAACTAGTTAGCCTTGATGTTATTAAATTTGCTGTAGGAATATACATTGGTAATGGGACAGTCCCCCTGGTGAATTAATGGCTCATTTTAGTATCCGTTAAAGGAGTTACTGATGTTTCCAAAATAAGCCATGTTCAATTTCCTTTTTCCCAGTGGTAGCTGTTGTGTCAATTCCCCGTACCTTTGATGGGGGAATAACCTGCAGCCTCACTTGGTATTGGTTTTTTTCAAGGTGCATTAAACTTTTGTTTTGCCTACCGTGTGTTTGGACTTGTGAGCACTAAAAGGAACAAATCCAAACAAAAACCTGACTTTTTGGTTGTTTTGAACCCTTTTACTTGTAAGGGTGTATTTTACTTTTAAACAGTATTGTGTGACCTTTTAAACCTAAGGCCTTTCCTGGTTTAACAGTAAAGTTATGGATACTAAAGGGAAGGTGTCTGTGGGACATAATTATGTAGATTTGAGAGAGAGATGTAGTTTTAATTATGCCCTGTAGCAAACGTAGAAGCATATTAAACTCAATCATGCTTCTGTGTGTTTTCCTCTGAAACTTGCTTTACTCAGGCCTTAAATTACTAACCAGCATATTGGTGTACCCTAAGGTTGTCTAAGCTAACTGAATATTGACAAGAATCTGTTTCATTATTTGTCATTTTATACTTAACATGTCTTTTTTTATGGCAATATTTTTTTACAGAGACTTTGTTTAAAAAAAAAACTTAGAAATAAATAAATTTGTGTAATAGATGAAAAATTTTAAAGCAGTACTCTCAAGTGAAGTGGAGCTGGTATAAAAATACATTATTTTTCAGCATATTTTTGTTTCACGGATGGTATTCAAAAAGACCATGACTGATGAGGGTATACTAGAAAACATAAAATCCTTTTTGGAGTTGCTACCAGATATCTTAATTAAATTATTTTAAAACTAAAATTTTCCAATTTTTGTTGTGAGGCCAAAGTTATGGTGGCATTTTCCTGTGATTGCTCAATTTAAAGTACTTTTTTTTAACAAACAAACAAAAAAAACTGCTAAAAATATATCTACCTTACCTTTGATTTTCAGTTTTCATCATTTAACTTGTATTATAAGGGAAAACTTCAGATTGTCTTTCAGCCTTTGGCATGTCCTAGGGGCAGAGAAGAACGTAATTTCAGGATATTAATTGTGGTATTGGCATAGTGTTTTTTTTTAATTGGTCTCTCTACTGTAAAGAGGGATAGGGTTGGTTTTCTTTATTACCTATTAAGCACTGAAATTTGTATTTACTAATCTAGTATATGAGCAGGCTAGTGATATAGTTCTTGCACTGACAAGAATGAAAGCAACAAATAATCTTTCCTGTACTAAAACTAATTTAGAACAAAATCCAGTCTTTTTGACATGTTTCCAGAGAATAAAAGTTTCAGGGCATTTCTTTCCCTACTGTATTATCTTTTCTGAATTGCAAGAATAGAAATGGATGTTAAAACCAGACTTTTAATTTTGGAAGATTTTGTAGCCTCGAATCGCTTGTCACACTTGTGCTTTATTGCTGTAGAAAGACTGTGTACTTGTTAAAAGAGGATTCCATCTGATTAGCCATTACAGCAGCAGCAAGTTAGTATGTCAGTGACATTTCAAGGAAAATGATAGATTTGTCTGTCTGGTTGCCATAAGTTCAGTGATTGTGAAATATCTGAGTATCACTAAGTTCTCTGGCAGGCTGTCTTGAATACCTTCCTAATAATACGGCTTTATCTTTAGAGCAATCTGTTGAAAAATACCTGCTGCGTGTTTCCATAATGTGTTGAACCTTTCTGGGTGTTTACCCCAGTTTCTGAGACAGACGTTCATGACTTTTTAGATACAAATATATTCATCTGTATCTTCTTATTAATGTCCAGGAGAAACTGAATGACATGCCAGATCTTTTCCAGTTGTTTTCCTGTGTTGTTTTGAACTGAAAAATACTGGTTTTGGTAGAATACTTTATTAATCTTGATATAATTGTTTGAAACTATTCTAAAATCATTTTATTAGATGTTCAGATTTGCTGTAATTGTATATATTGACTTCCAAAACAAAAGCCAGAATCCTGTGTACTGTCTCTTTTGATAATGTCCATGTCATTGCTGTAACATCACATGACTGTCATATGCCATACGTCTATATTCAACCAGCAAATCGTGGCTGTGTTTCCTATTCAGTCATTTAGAAAAGCAGCATGTTGTACGTATGAAATGTGCGATCTGCTGATATACCACGTAAGCTTAGATATAAATAAGAAAGTATTTTTACTTTCAGAATCGATTTAAGAATTGTGCCTCACGTCTTCTGAAACGTAATGAATCTCATGAATAAAGACAAGGTGTTTTTTTTTAAATGTGACTTGTGCTGTGCACAATTTATGTTTTAGAAATTTACTATATCAGTCTGAGAAAGTTAAATTACTAGGATCAGGCTTAAGTATTTCAAGATGAGAGAGGTTATTACTTCTTGAAAGTAAGACACTGATTTTATATTGTAATGTACAGCGCCATTTAGCTGAAAAGCTGAGTTCTGCATAATGTGTTATGCTCTGGCTTTTCCTGTTCATTGTGTCCATTCTGAAGTCCACTCAGCAAGGAAAACAAAATGTTTCCGTCAAATATATGTACTTTTTAACCCTGCTGTACATACGGGAGCAGAAGCTAGTGGTCTTTCTATAAAGTCCAGATTCCTTAGATTTAAATTCCATTTTTTTTTTCTGATGGGTCTTTTTTGAGTTAGTCTTGAGGCATGAGAACTGGGCCAATAACAGCGAGGAAATAGTTTTGTTTATAAAGAAAGGCTGTTTTTTAGCTGTATTACAGTAGTTAGGCTGTCTTTCCTGTACTTTAGTTATTTCCCAGAAATTGTATTCTCCTGTTTGTAGGACCTTGCAGCAGGCACTAAGAAATCGGATGTATATTACTTCTGAAATACTTCAGAGCAGTTTGTTAGTAGAGTTTCTTTATTTTTCTGTTTGCATTTTTCTATGTAGTCAAGTCATCCTTTAATGAATGATGAATTAACAGAATAAAAAAATGGAAAAACAGTCTTGAGTGGTTTAAAACAAGCTTTCTTCTGTCAGTGAATGCAGAAAGTTGTCATGCAAAGTCTAGAGTTCAACTCTTGGTTACAGTACTCTCTCTGCACATGAGAAAGAAGTTAGAGGGGTCTGTATATGTAAGCAGTTATGCTGCTTATGACAGTAAGGACTAACATCGGCGGTTTTGAACACTTCAGCCTTCTTTGATCATCATCTTAATGTGATTTTTGTCTTTTGTTGTCCTGCTAATAAAGGAGGGAATCTGTTTTTACAGGGAAAATGCCTGCATTCTTGAGCCAAACCATGCTGTTTGGAGGGCTCCGATGTCTGGTTTACTCTGTTCAAAAGGGCTGACAAATAGCGGATCTCTAAACACCTTGTTTTTCTCAGTCTTTTATGTCTGTATAAAAAAGGTAAGCCTACATGTTTCAAGGGTAGACATAAGGCTTACATAGCTATCTGAGGAAACACATTTATTAGTCAGCTTCCTCATAGTTTTAAGAATTATTTGATTTTTTTTCCCCCATTTTTGTAATGTGTGCTTATACTAGAGATTTGCTGATACCTTGGGACGTTATGTGTTTGAGCATATGATGTCCTTCTGTTCTGACGCTGTCATCCTTGTCTGAGAGGTATAACAGTAACTGCAAAGGTGTGGGTTGTGTTTTTTTTTTTTTTCCCCACAGTTGTAGCACGTTTTGATAACTTTAACTTGGATTGACTGAAGGGATATTCTCCTTCCCAAGTCACTGGATCTCTTTGCTGCTGCCACTTTGGCAGATCTGAGGCTTACAGTAAAATTAAGTCTCCTGGACTTTCTTGCGTATCACTTGATTGGGTCACTCATAGATTTCTAATGAATGAGGACTGCTTTGCTGGCAGGCTTGTTTTTACTCGATGGTAGCAGCAACGTACCACTCAATCTCATGATCAACCAAGAGTGCACGCTTGAATTTTACATTGCTTCTTGTGTGTCTTTATCAGCCAGTTCTGAAGTTGTCTTCCGATGTCTTTCTGATCAGAGTATACATATATAAAGGATTCCTAAAACATAAGACATAAAGAGCGTAGATATATAAAAGATTTCATTACTGTACTGTGAGGATGCTTGTAAGCAAATGCAGTAATAATTTAATGAAGTAATTCAATGATATCTTATTCTGTCAATTTTGATTGACTGGAGTGGCTGAGACAGCTTTTCCTCAGAGTTTCTCTCATTTGTGAGTTGTTTTTTGTTATCCTCACACTCTGGGGGTAGTCATAACCTCTTAAAGTTCCAGCTTGTGGTGTGGCTGATTGGGTATCTTTGCTTTCTGGTATGCTCTTTCTCCTTCCTTAAATTATTATTAGAACAAAAAATATTATTAGAACAAAGGAGCTTGCCACACATTTTGAGTTAAACGCTATTTTTTTGTTTAGTATCCGTGTTGGACTATTCTCTGTGAAGCAGAAGACATTCCAGGTATCTTGGGTGCCGGCTGGAGCTGAGAGTAGTGGCTCTCCTCTGAATCTCTTCTGAAGTCTGTTTGGCTGCCATTTTGGCATAGTGCAGTCTGCTCTGAGGAATGCCTTTTCATCCCCAGCTTTAAAATGTTCTGACAGGCTACTATGAATGTTCCCTCTGTCAGAGTGCAGTCTGAACCTCCTGTCCCAGTCCTGCATTTTACTTTTGGTCTGTTTTATAATCTGTACAGAAGGGAATCCATTTGGACACCTTTCAGGATTCTTCACAGAATGACAACGTGACTGTGCTGACAGTTCTATGAAAAACAATCTGTTTTCTTCACCATTTCTTCCCTAAATGTTAAAGTTTTTATTGTATATGCTCACCCAGGTCACACTATATATAAGACATGATGAGCTATATGAGACTAAATGCTTTACGTGTTTACTTGCTTAAGTAAAACTTAAAAAAAAAAAAAAAAAGCCCCTGTTTTTTATAGAGTACTGATAGAGCTTGGATAAGCAGTAGGAATTTAGTTTTTAGACTTTGCAAGGGGCCCTGGCCTGTCTTCATCTACCTTCGTCTAAAACCTGTAATACATGCTACAGCGGTATACATATAAGTATGGATTTCTCCCAGTTCTGATACAAACTTGCTGAATCTGTTTTTCCCTTGGTATACATATTCTTTACACTAGGATCCTAAGCTGCCATTTTGATCAATAGAGATCTAGCCAATATGGTCAATAGTGTCTGGAGATGATTCATTTAATGAGCCTCTGGGTGCATACGGTAGGGCGAATTGAATTGCTCCCCAGGCTCCTGATTGCATTGACCTCCATTGACAGCAATGGGAGATGTCTGGATTTAGATGTCTGGAGCTGAATCTTATTCCTATAGATGCACACCAAGTCAGCTACTATTCTACTTCACTTTAACTTTCCTAGTCCTTTTTACTGTTCTACATTGCCACGTTTCTGTCCGCTTTGCAATCTCTCAAGTCTTACATCTCTTTCAGTGACAATGCTTTCTGTGTTCTCTGCCGTTAAGTGTTTTGGGGAAGATTATTCTCTGATGACCACTTCTGATAAAATTAATAATGCTCTTGGTTTACTGCTTACCTTCTGCTGAAAGAAACACTTAGAAATTCCATCAGCTGACATCTCTGAACATTGAAATGCGGGAAACACTGATTGAAAGAACATGAGCAGAAAAATCAGTGAATGGCATTGGTGTGCTTGTAAATCATGGAGTATTGGAAAAGTCTTTTTTTTTCTTTAACTGAATGGAATCCCTTGAGTTAGAAGCTCATTTTTGTATAAAAGATGAAACACAAAACACTTTTACCTCCCAGCTGCTCCCTTTTACAACCTTCACCCCTCACAAACAAAGCATCCCTAATTACTTTGATCCCCATTTAGCGACATCTGTACCAAAATGTGAAATTTCTGGTGGAACTTCATAGATGATCTCAGCCTCATGTGGTACGATGGATGTGGCTTCGTGGGTGCTGCAGGCTTTGAGACATTGTGCTCCCCAGAAGGTCACCAATACTTCAATCAACTGTGAAGTTTGGCTATTATGTAGCTCTGCTTTAACCACCAGTGAAGTCACTGTAAGATTTGTTAACTTCTCATTTTTTCTGATATTCAGGAAGTATTTATATTTATCTATATGTTTATATATGTTTATAAACACATACTTATTTTCATATATTTCTTACATCGTGACTAGTAGTTTCTCATGTCCTTTCAGATGGCTCAGCCTTGGGCCAGGACTGCAACTTGTACAGGACCTAGGAAAGAGAGACCTGCCGTTGCTCTTTGTAGGTTGGTAGTTCTCTAGGGGATGTGTTACTGGGACAATCCCTGGCAGATGTAGGCCCTACTGGAAAGCTGCGATCACCTTCCTAGCTATTGCCATCTTTGCCTTGCTTTTGAGGTAGAGAAGAATGAAAACCTTTGTGTTTTGAGACAAGGTTAATATACAGCCACATAAAACATAAGTGTACACACAAAATGCTGTGGTAAATTCTGTCTGACAGAAAGATAAAATTCTTTCATAAAAAGGGGATTATTTTTCATCTAATTTTAAGCTTTCTTAACGAAGTCTTTTGTGGAGTAAATATTTGGTAACTAATTCAAGATTGTTCTCTTATATTAAAAGGACTTGAGAGTTCCATTAAAAACGTAGGGAACGGCCTACAGAAACCTGATTAAAACAAATAATAATGAGTTTTACTGAGTGTTCATTCGTTTGAATGTATTGGTACTATACATTGTACCAATGTATTTTTATAGATACTTAAGAAAAGCATGTTATCTGTGGTGGTGCTATCAAATACTGTCATTTTAATACAGCAGATTAAATAAATCTTATTTTAAACATTAATGTTTTCTATTTAAAAACAAAGCAAAACATGTCATTAATTGTTTAGTGTTAATTACCATTTAAAATTTGATTTTTGTTCTATTGTTATCTTTCTATTTTTTAACTATAACTCACAAAATACATTATTTCTTAATGTAGTTGTTTCATTTGCATCAACAAAGAGCTTACACCTCTATGTTCAGTAGCATATGTTCCGCTAAGTTGTTAAGGCAAACTTAGATTACCACTAAAAAGCCTACATGGACGTATTTTTGCCTGAGTAGCCTGGGGTAGCCCAAAAACTAGTTCATGAGTCATGCAGCTTACACTGATGTGGACACTACACAAGGAATTTAATTGATCGTAAACTTCTTGATTTCCTTGTAGCAGATGAAGACACCTCCAGGGCAGAGCACTTCTTGCCTCATCAGATATGGAAAACCTGAAATGGGAGGGGAAGAGGGGTCTTGTACTTGATGTGAATCAATCTGTAATGACTGCCGCACAGCATATTCAAAATTTCCAGCTCAATTTTAGCTGAGGTTTCTGATCTGTACCTTAAAGCATAGAAATTGTGCTACAGGTTGAGAATTTAGCATAAATGGAACCTTTCTGTAGTTGGCAGATGGCGAAATACCTATTTATGTTCCTAAATGAAAGCCATGCCTGGGAAAAGATAACCTCAAATTGAGGTTATTTTAAGAATGAGCTTAAAGAAAAAAAAAAAAAGGACAAAGATGTGCCAGCTAAGCAGGATCAACAGTAATGATTTGAGTGACTGCCTAGGGAATGGATGAAAAGTGAATCAATTATTTCACAAGATACACAAGTTTGTGCAATAAATTTATGAATTTGAAGCTGTTATCCATACAGGCTCAACAATTTTAGACAAGAAGTTACCCAATGACTGCTGAACAAAATGGTTTAACAGCATTACTACTTTGAGTTTTGCAGAGCTGGAACTAATCTGGTGGTCAGCCAAGAAGCTAGACAAAATTGCCTCAGTCATTTTGCTTAGTTGTGAGATTTTTAAATAAATATTCCAGGACTTTAAGGAATAAACGCATAAAAACTCACGTGAGTATATAGAAGTAGTTAAACTGAAACATGAAAGTTTTGCTGAAGTGTGAACATGAGCATACAGTGCTCGGAACACCTGTCAGCAAATTATTTCCCATGTTAATATGCATGCTGAATATCTGAATTGGTAACCTAATTTGCAAATGACAAAATTTATGGAGGACTTTGTGCTATTTCTAGATACTCTAATGCAAGTATGACAAGTGACATAAGCCCAGTAACTTGCGGTTATGACATGATACTTACTCTGCAGTGGCTGAAATGCTTTGCAAGTGTTGTATATAATTGTTCTGTTCTTTTGAAGTTGTCTTCAGTTGTATCTAATTGATAACTAAGGCACACATAAGCCATGCTTCTCTGCTTTGTTTTAACAAAGTTTTTCTTCAAAGGAAAGCGTGTATCTGCCACATGGTCTGTATGATGGACATTGCCATTCCATACCCTAATATCTCACGTTTATGTGATCAAACTCTAATGAAAATAACATTTCCATAAATTCTTATCTAGAACACAGTAATCTGATGTTAGGCTATACCAGTTGCAAACTTTTAGTGTGTGTGTATATATATATATCTCAGGTTTTTATCATCTTACATATACCTTATTTATACCTTAACTTATAACATACATATCTTCTAGTGAAGGAAATCTAATACAGCATATATGCCTTAACTAACAGTTTTAAGGCAAATTCATCTGCCTTAGTCTGATACCTGTTTAAATGTATCAGATAAAAGCAAAAGGTGAATTCCTTGCTATCTTACACGCGTATGCCCAGTGAAATGTCCTCCAGCCTCCTGGATTCTGGCTTATGGACCACTGGTTTAGCCATGCCCATCAGTGCTAAGAGCTTACTTTCCTGTAGGAAGAAGTCTAAGAATACTTCAGTGTCACTTGTGTTAGGATGCCTGGAATGATCATTAGTACGTTCAGCACCATACGCTGGACACCACAGCTCATCACAACAAATACCGATGCATGAAAACATACACTGCAGAACATAGGTGGGCAGTTTTATCTCAGACCAGACATCACATGCATTCTACAGCTATGTCTAGAGAGAAGAGCTGTCCCCAGAAATTTTTATATTTTAGGGAACAAGTTAAAGATCAGGCAATTGACTTCTACTCCTAAAATTAAAAAAAAAATAAAAATGCACACAGCTGTTAATCCAGAGGTTTGTGCATGCCAGCACTAAAGTGACAAATTTGATAGAAGGTTGTCTTTGTTTCATTTTCTTGGCTTTAGGGTGAACCAGTTCATTATTTAAATAAGACGTGTTTCTTGATCACTTCCTCTGGCACTAAAACCGTGACCCATCGACCTAGCACTTGGAAATAAATTACAAATGCCTTGCAGATTTTGGAAAGCTCAGAGAACTAAATAAACTAAATAGAGGAAAAAATAGTTTAGGTAGTAGAATTGTGGGCCATACTGTAAAAAGTTGCAGAGAATCCCCATTCTAAAGTATTACCCAACAGTAGGTGGTCTAGTATATGTAGTTACTCAGTAATATGGTGGTGTTATTTTAGTGCTGCTGTTCTGTTGTTTCTTTTGTCTCAGTGGAAACTGTCACACAGTAGGAGGTGATGTACCCACTTGGGCAGCATCATTATTATTGAGCAACTTCATCTCAGGCTTCAATAAAAACCTTGAACGTTTTTATTATAGGGCCATCACTAAAAAAGTGGTTCTTCAAATCATTTTGAGTTTTCACCTTTCATAGTTTTCTATCATAATGACCTTTTGGTAGATTGCATAGTTGGTCTGTACTGTAATAGTTTTACAATTTTGACATGTTTTTTTTCTGAAATAGTTTAAAAACAAGTTGTCTATAAGCAATTAGAATGACCCTGCAAACACTGACATGCATGATGTGTTCTGCAAATGCCCTATTTTGTTGAAGGAACTGGGAGAATCATACAGCATCTGTTTGGGGGTTTGGAATAAATAGGAAGGGACAATTTCTCTGCCTTCTAATTTGTGCAAATTTCAAGCACATCTAATTATACTTACATACATATATATGTGTACTTTCACTGGCAATTGAAAGGGAATGCTTCTGAGGGGGATTTTTCTTTGTGCATATCCTAGAGTAATAGCATTAGGAAGGAGCTAGTCTGATCACTGAGCTCATCCCCCAGCGTACAGAGGGCTGTTCCTCAGGATGTGCTTTCTGAAATGAAATGCCACAATTCATGGCTTCTTCCTACTGAGGAGCACCGCACAGCCCCTTGGATACTGACGCTGCTAAAACTCTGTTCCCTTGAATAACGAACAGAAACCGAATCACAAGGACAGGAGAGGTCTTGGTGAAGCATCTCACTATGGGGGCCAACTTAGCTGTGTTAGTCTTTCCTTCCCTGTGCTGCTCCAAAGGCTGTGAGAACAGGTGACAGTTATGAATGTGCATAAGCAAGTGCACGGCTGGGCAAGTGTTTGTCACTATCAATTGTCTTCTCTTACAGATGAGAAGTTAGATTTGCCAGCCATTGCTATTGGACAGATTCCTTCTCCTTCAGCGAAACAACCGGTTTGCACGTGAAGGCTCTGTAGCATGGACGATGGATTTTGAAGGGGACTGTTCAGGAGCGCTGGGGTGTTTATGGTTAATTCCAGAAGTGTAAGGTAGTAAATGTGGACCAGGAAGTATGATAGTGGTGTTGGACAGCTTTAAATCTGCCAAATAGCCACAAAAACACTGTGTGTTGTCTGAAATTTAAAAATAATTTTGGAACAATACTTACTTTAAGCATTTTGCAATGAATTCAAGAGATTGAGCATTACCAGCAGTTGCCCGTTACCATTACAGTATTAATTTCAGAAGAATGGCCACTACTGAAAAAAAGGCAAGCAAAAATGCCTTTGCACAATTTCTTTCTCTCTTTCTTATCACTAGTGTTTCCATTAAAAAAGTGGCACAATTACAATGGCAGAAATAAAATGAGTTTTATAAAGTTGCCTTTTTAAAAAAAAAGCATTTTATGCTACTCTGTTCAGCACAGAGGGGTTCTTACCTTAATAAGTAAATGACTCAGTCTTCTGATACCTTAGTTTTAAGTTCACATGTGGTAGCTATGTCTATTTCTATACATTTTAATTTCTCAAAATACTATTCTACTGTAATATTACTAAAAAACCAAAAGTAACCCTGGCCCAAAGAACATATAGGTGTAATGAAACTGATGTCAAATGGCCTCAAAAGATCCCAACAGGGTTACAAGAAAGCAATGAGAAAATCCCCAACCTGTCCCAAGGCCATGTTGTGTTATTATGTAGCTGTTGTTTCTATTTACTGCAAAAGCTGCTTCTCAGCATAAAATAATGAGTTAGGTAGTAAAAGTAGTTTCTGTGGGCATTAAGACAAGTGATGTGAAAAGTATAGCTGAAGATTTTAGTATACAGCACTGTTAGAGGGTTGTTAATTTTCTGGCAAACTAAGCAATACATCCGGAAGCAGTCAAGATTTGCTTTTGCCTTACAAAAACCTATCTGCTTTGCTTACTCAAATACCCTCTGTTAAGCAAATGAAATTGCATTCATCCAATCTTTGCAAAGAAGGCAGAAAGGTTCCAGAGTTTCTGGATGGAAGAATATGTGGCTGTGTGATCACAAACCTGACATTTAGCTTAACAGATTCTCTCAGAGGTTGGGAATTAAAATATGCACATCTTTGTGTCTGATATTGGCTGTTTTTCAGGAGTTTTGAAAGAATAAGTATACCAATTCCCAGCTCCCAATTAAGTTCCATGCCGTGATACATATGTACTGGCATGTGTGCATATATATGTAAGTATATATGCACATATGTAAGTGCTAACATCACATTTTCACCATTATAATGCTGTCTTTTGCTGTATTAGGCTTTCCTAAAGCTGGCAGCTGCAAAGGCTGTATTTAGCTTTTGCAGCTCCTGCAGGAGCAGCAGTACTCAGCCAGCAGCTGCTGCTTGCGCTGCTAAGGTGAGGGAGTCCTCCTGCACCTGCCCTTCCTGAGGGCATGCACATGCCTACAGCACATCCTCCTACACTCTTCCACTTCTTCCTAAATTATTACTGTAGGTAAACCCAGTTCTTCATTGTAAGCAAAAATAGTGCTTGTTCAACCAAACATTTCTTTTCTCCCCTGGATGGAAGGGTTGACTAGATAGGATATGCTGATGTGCTGCAGCCTGCCTTGGCTGTGCTGGAAAACACAACGTTATCTATTTGATATATCTGTGTTTTTTGGTGTTCTTTTAAAATAAAGTCACTTTGTCAAATGTATAGTAAGGATTAATTAGTCAATGTTTGTTCAGTGGTTTGGATGCCTTAAGCCTGATTTAGAGTGAGTGCTGAATATTGTTATACTAACTTGACTACGGCAGTGTCTTGATAAGGAAGTTCCTTTTTTTTCACCCATCCAGAATCAGGTGCAACTTATGTTTTTATTCTCAAAGGTTGTCTTTTATGTTTCAACATATATTTCCATATTATGTTACAGGTTTTCCATCATATATAGTTAGATTTTGTCAAAACCGTTCAAATACTATATTAAGAAAAGCATACCTCTTCTTCTGTTTTATTTTGTATGAGTTTTAGCAGGTCAAGATAATTTCACAGATGTCTGAATATTCTGAATTACCATTGGAAATCCGCAGCCCAAGCAGGGAATTGCTCTTATCTGTTAAATAAACAGAGTTAACCCGTTATATGCTTCAATATTTTTTGTCTGTATTGACCTATGTTAGTAAAATATTGGAGTTAAAATGATTTTTAAGTTGTTTTTGACAAGAAAACAAATTCTTACGGGAATTGTTTTTTTGAAGTTCTATGCCTGAATTAAATGTAAAGTTAATGCTGGAGCATGAAGAGCACAGTTGTTCTTTTATGTATTGTAGCTTTCTTGAGGAGGAGAGAGACAGAAGTGTAATTCTGCACACAAAGCTTCATTATTTCATCCTATTTATTTTTTAAGAACTATTTTGTGATACTTTGGGCAAAATCCTGTAAAAAGAAGCTGCTAATGAGAAGTCTCTAACTTGTACTTCAGTTCCTCTAGGAGTATGTATTTGAACAGATGTTCCTTGATGGCTCACAGTAGCTAATAAAGCTTCATGGAATACGGGTGTGAAATTATTCTGATTCTACCACGGATCTTACGTCAGCTATGGCCATATGTAAAATAGCATGAACTCGTGTCACTGAGTCCTCTTCACAGGACTTACTTAAAATGATGTACTGATAGCAATGTACCGGGCTGCTGAAATAAATGTTTGTTTACACCTATATTTCTTTAGAACTTTTAATTTTATTGCAGGAGTTGGTATGAGTTGGGAGTTGATTTTTGGACAAAAGAGATATGCTAAAAATTTTGTTTTTTTCTCATGCAAAGCACTCAATTTTAGACTCTAACAAACTGAACTTTAGTGCTGAAACAAAGTATAGGTGAAGCATTATGCTTTGGGGGAACAAAAACGTGAACCTGACTAAGGAAATCTGAATTTCTATTATTTTTCCATGATAAAACAATTATTTTATGGACATTTATGAAAGGTTTTAAATTGCCATGTCTTCACCATTTACTAACATCTTGGGGCTCACGATTTTGGTCTTTAATGATTTCTGCATCAGCTTGAAAGATAATAATTCTTATTTCTCTTGTGATGTGTATGTAAAATATGTATATGTGCATATACAAGTCCATATAATGTAAAAATCAAAGCTAGCAGCAAACAAATCTATTTTCATTTTTCTCAATTTGAGTAGGTTTGGAGAATTGACTTCATAATCCAGCATTTCTATTTGCAAAGTTAAAAATCTGGTACAGGATATAAGTATATATGCTTTTTTTTTGTAGTTTGACAAAGGATATGCTTACAGCATTCGCCACAGCTATGGGAAAGAAGGAAGGAGAACGGATTATACCCCGTACAGCTGCATGAAGATTATCATGTCCAATCCACCGAGTCAAGGCGATTATCATGGTGAGTTCTCAAAACAAAGGGAAATCTTTAGCCTTTTCCTTGGCTAAGGAAGAGAGCCAAATGGATTTCAGTTTCTTCCTCTGGTAGGAAGCTAACAATCTCTTTTCCTGTCACTGAATGAGAACTGTGGCTTGTTTATGTTAAGATATTTTATGTAACTCTTGAGAGTCTGGTGCCCTACTAACCATGCAGTGGACTAATTATTTAAAAAAAAGAAAAAAGAAAAAAAAAAAGAAAAAAGCAATTGCACATATGGGCAATTAACTTTTTTATTAATAAGCTGTTAGACAATTAGAAACAGTTTAGTTGGTCTCTCGAGTGTGTTACTCTGCTAACTCCTGGGTAAACAACCTTGTTTGTGAGCTAGCTTGTTTTTACTGTCAGGGTGCCCATTCCGCCACAGTGAGCCTGAGCTACTGAAGCAGAAGCTGCAGTCATACAAGATCCCTCCCAGTGGAATAGCTCAGGTAAGGCATATTTTGTTTGGAACTTCCTTTAATGAGGCCCTGTTTTTCAATTGTACTGTATATTGGAGTAGAAATGCTGCATGCAATTTGTTAGTATGTAAAATATCTCTTCTTCGAGAAGTCTTAAGCCAGAATCTTGTCTTTCTTGCTTCAGTGCTCCCATTGATGTGTTGACTGTTGTCATCACCTTTTTCTTTTGCTTAATATTATGAGTTTGTTTATTACTATAGTGGATGTTAGTCACTGTTTCCTGTAATAAACTTATAAAAAAAAAAACCACCATATGTCCATTGTGCTGACTTCCCCTAGACAACAACAGCTCATGAGATGCCTAGTGAAATTTAACAGATTTTAGCAGCTTTTTAAAAGGTAACAGTAAATTGATAACCTGTCATCTATAGAACGGGCAATCAGAAAATGGAACTTTTCGCATGCATACTGAAGGACATTGACCTCCCATTCATTGTTCTTGCAGGAGGTTAAGGATATAAAAGAACGCTGTTGTCTTCATTGGAGGGAGACATACAGGTTAGAGCTCAGCTGAGAGAGTTCAGGAAAAAGTAATGTATATTAACTGCGTGAAGTCTACATTAAGTCTGTAGTAAAATATCTTTTGTTCATGTGGAGTATCACCATTGCTGGTCAGGCACCATCAGAGTGTTGCACTAGTTAAAAAAAAATGTGAAAGTTTCATTTAAAGTAATTTCCCTTGGAAGAAGTAATTAGGAGATAGATTAAAAGAGAATAGTTTAAAAGATTTTATTGTTCGTTGGAAGTCATTCTTCACAAATTCTAGAAATCCCCAGACTTTTTTTCTTGGAACTTTTTTTTCTTTTCTTTCTCTCCTGGACCATATTAAGTGTCTTTCATCTATCTGACAGGCACTAGAGATACCTTCCTTTGGCTTTTTTCTTTTTTATATGCATCAAAAATCATGCTGCTCTGAGATTTTTATCCTGCTAATCATTGGAAAGATTGGTATGGATTTCCTGTTTTAGCTGCCTTGCTACGCGTGGGTAGGATTCAGTTGAGGCTATTTCTTCAGTGCTTTTGCACAGTGAGGTAGGATCTTTATATTTAACATGGTTCCTTAGCTCATTTGTGATTTTTTTGTTTGTTTGTAAAGTAGGATTGGGACTCATTACAAATCTTAAATTTTCTTATCAAAACTGAGTAAGAGAAACCATCTCTATCAGTGGCTGGAAAAGGACACAGAGCAGTCTAGGAACTCTGTGGGGTGAGTTTAAGTGCATTGAGAGTACAGGGCTCTGCAGTGGCCACTCTAAGTAATAAAAACAAAACAAAGTCCAGTAATAAAGCTGGCTCTGTCTGGGTTTTCAGAAATTGATATTTTACATCAGTCAGTCTGAGATATTCAGGAGGAGGACGAGGATTGCTTCACATCTGTCTCCAAGAGCTTTTACCTATCTTATAATTGCCACTCCCCATTACACGTGACCAATAACAACTCAGAGTCCTTCAGTCCAGACTGCAACTTTATAGAGTCTTCTCCAATGCTGGTGATAATTGCTGACCTTCCAGTGGTGTCAGAAATGTTTTTTCCTTTAGTGCAGTGAATGGTTAGGAGGGGTGAACGGTTTGTCGATCCTTTGAAACCTCTGATATAGTTGCTTTTCCAGTGTATCAGCCTCAAGATTGACGTTCACTCAAACTGTATGTACCCTTTCAGTCTGTTAGACATTCTGCTAGCTCCAGATCAGCGAGAGCTTTCTTAAAACTCAACAGATTTATGTTTTTAATGAATGATTCAAAGCTTGACCTTTCAGCTACGTATTTTAATAAACAGTGTCTTTCCTGGGGCTCATGGCTTCTTACACTTGTTCCTTGCTTTGTTTCAGAGTTCTTTGCTGTCTTCAAATGTGTCTTCATTTATTCTTTTCTGTTGCTTTGTGTGTTCTAGACAAGCAGGTTGTCACAAAGTGAAAAATTCCCTTCAGTGATGTCAAAACCAGATCAGTGCATGTATTGCAGTGCTTTTTCAGTTCTCTCTGCATGGTGGTTTATGGTAGTACTAAATGCGTTATTCTGGACTGAGAGGATACCAAAGTGGCCTCATACAGAGGAGAGCAAACTCAGGAGGAGCCAGAGTTTGACATCAGTGTTCCAGGACTCAGATGCCTGCAGTGTATGAAAGTCTCTCGCATCCGTTTAATGAAAGCATGCACAGTAGTTGAGTCATCAGCTGATGTGTGTGCTGATGCCACAGGTGAGAGACAGTAAATAACCTGTAGTGGATCTGAAAGCTTTTTACAGTCAAGGAGATCAGAATTATACCCGTGCTTGATTATCTCACGTGAGCCCTCTCTTGCTCCCCACTCTGGTGTTGTGTTTACTCAGGTCAGGGAAAATCACTGCTGGTCTGGGAAGATGGGGCAGAAAGTCATATCAATACCGGTTTTGTAGCTGCTTGCATTTAAGAGTCTCAGGCACTACAAGCTGTGATCCCAGGGAATTCTTTGGCATTTATCACCATGCATCTTTGATCTCCAGAATAATCCCCAACTTCCCAGGATCTTCACCCTCTTTTTTCTGTGTTCCCAAGTCCCTATTTTTCTTCATCTTAATAGTCTGCCTGCAAAATATGCAATCAGCTTCCTAACTGATGGTTCTGTGTTATGTTTCTTTATTAACTGGAAAATCGGAACATGTCACTTCTGTTTAGTCTAAATGTTATCAAGATTTACAACCAGCTCATACCAGTTGTAGCTAGCTAGCAGGTTTGTGCTTGACAGTTTGGAAGTTCAGTTTTGGCTGTTTACCTCCCACCCCCTTATCCCTGCCCCTGCACATGCACAGCATTGTCTGCCACCCATCAGTTTTTACAGTTTTAGCTAATTTTTGCCTCCACACATGGAAGAACATGATACCCGTTTTGTTAGGAAGTGTCTTCACTTTCATACAAGTCTGTTACTGTTTTTACACGGTTGTAGGACCCATCTGTCAGCAATTCATTATTAGGACTCTCTAGTTATTTAGCAGACAAATTAATACAGTTGTCTTTCTCAGCAACTAATGGGTGATCCAAGATCCAATTCAGTGACCTCCTGGAGAGTTTTTGGGAATGGGGTCATCCCATAACAGACTTCCTTTTTTAACCCAGATCAATAGGATGTGTTGACAAAGTTGTTTGAGAGTAAGTCAGTGTGTCAATGAGAATTCAGCCCAAAAGGCCTCGTTGCTTGGTTGAAGTGGGTAATGTAAATATAATATCCACCCGCTCCATTACCAAGGTCCTGCAGACCCCCACTTCCCCAAACAAGTCTAGTATTAAAATTTTCTCCGTTTCCCAAAACACGTACCTGTACTTCATGTTCTCAATGTCAAAAGTAGTTCCTTCTTTTTATATTCAGTTTTATAGGTTCAACTAAGAAGTAACCTTTCTACTATTTCTAGAAGTGGTTAGCAATGCAGTGGCTTAGCAGATCCCTGTGGAGGTCAAGGAATCATTCTTCACTGTGTTGTGTGTGAGGAGAATTAATTGGATTATCACAAGAGTTAGTAGGATCTACAGCTATGGGCTCATTACCCTATGCAGAAGAGAAGGTTTTCTGTTTACAGCCTCCTCTGAGGAGTAGATGGAAGGATGTATCACTACGAACCTGAAAAGCAAGGTAGTAACTATCACCGCTGCAGCAAGTGATACTCCCTCAGTATCACTGTCAAGATGTAAGCTGGGAGAACGTTTGAGTAAATAAGAGTTGGTTCAAGCTACTGTGAGATTAACCTTTTTTTATTTTTAGTTAATACATTTTTCACCTAAACAAAATGTTTCCAGAGCTAGATTCCTTATATGCTATCACCATAAGACGTGCTTCTTTTCAAGAATGTGTCTGTTTATACCCAGGAGACCTCGTGGGTGGATGGTTTGTGCTGTAAAATGTTTCTTATGTTTATCTGACAATGTGTGAATCTGTTATGCAGCCATCGTCATGGAAACAGATGAGATTTTCAAAAGGCATCTCCATGCTAGGTCTCAGGCAGCATCTCTGTGTGTAAGGGCACGAGGTCTTCTGAGCTTACCACCTAGAGTTCTGTTCACGTGCCCACCAAGCATTTTGTTACATACAGTCCTGTAGTTCTTCCTGAACTCGATGCTCCGGGGCACTCCCTCTTCTGGGTAAATGGTGTTTGTGAGAGGAGTATATCGCGCTCCGTACTTCAGATAAGCAGTAGTAGATGCTTCTCTCCTGAACTCAGAAGCTCGCTTTAAGGGGTTGACAGTTCGAGAGTTTCTGTTCCCTGCTAAGATTAACTTCTCATTGTGAAATTAAGGTTGATTGGAAACTCATCAGGCTTGCCCTGAGTATCAGTTTCCCTCAAGAGGAGGTGCCAGAGAAGCTGTGGAAGAGAGGTGCCAGAGAAGGTGTTCATGCACAGTGATCTGGATCAGAACTGTTGTTGTTTGGGGTGCTTCCTTTCCATTTGTTCAGACATTTTTAAATATTCGTCAAGGTCGTGGTGACAAGCTAATCTTGAGGATGTTTTTTGCTGATTAGAGTCCCAGGGGTTGTTACATCCAATGCTCTTTTGATGTTTCAAGTGTTTCTCTTCAATAATCTTTGTGCTGTCTGTCAGCACAAAGAACTGTGATTTATTCCTGAATATGCTGTGTTCAACAAGGGGATGTAGACTCCTGAATGGTGGTGGTTTATCTTCCAGAAAGCGAGTTAACAGTGCTTCAGACCATCAGATGTGGATTTGTAGTACGTCAACAGCCACATCAGTGAGTTTTTTCCCCAGTTCTCCTGTAACTTTCACAGCTTACCTGAAAAGGTCCTTGAATCATGAAAGCCAGGCTGCTGTTTTAGTTGATCCCGAGTTGATCAGAGATGGCTGCAGGTGGGTTTTATTTTTTCAGCAATAATCGCAAGCAGCAACCGATTGGTTTGGATGCGTTTCCCATCCTGTATTTGGTTTATGCCTTCTGTTCTTATGGGTTCTTTCCAAATCACCTGTGCTCCAACTCAATTTTAGTTCTGGGATTTTAATCTGGTGTTTTTAGAGTACTCATATAGAGTGCTGTTCTGTCTTCTCTTTCTAGGGCTGTCTTTCATACTTTTGAGATAAGGAGTACTCTTTTCCCTCTGAGGTTCATAAGACAGGAAATTCCTGAGTCTTTTCATACAAAGAAAGCATTTGACTGACCAGTGGTGGGAACATAAGCCATCCTCACAGTGCTTTTCCAAAGGGCTCCCTGTGCATGGACAAGGTGTGAAACAGGAAAGCTGGACTTGGGGACTGTGGTGCAAAGTAAATACTGCCAGACCTGACATGAGTCGGTGGTCAGTCTGAGCGTTGCTTTCGTTGCAGTCATCTTGTAGTAGAGCCAGTAGTGAGAAAAGTGATGAAGATATTTGAACATGTAAATCTGTTTGATGTGAAGTACCTCAGTCCAGCCAGCTATCTCAGGTTGGATTTTCTGAGGCTGTCTTTTCTGAGATTGTCTCTGCTGAAATGATCTCTCTGGTGATACAGGAATTGACTCACAGGTCTTGCCTAGTTATTGTATACCCTGAAGCAGAAAGAATTAATCCTGATGTTTATTCCAAGAACCAAATTATTTGACTTGTATTTAGTTCACATTTTCCTTAGGATAAGCTATTTCTTTATTTGTGAAATTAGATTTTTTGTTTGTTTAAAAATTGCTTCTTGGAGAAGTAATACGGTTAGCTGACAATGTAATGTGTGATTGCGCAGTATTTGCATTATGTTTTGGACCACATTTCATTTCTGTCTTTTGGTATACTGCTAATCAGGTAAAATCTTTATAAAACCGCTTCTGAGAAAAGCTAATCAATTTGAAGAATATGAAGATTAAAGCATATGCAAGATAAATGCATCTGTTTTGGTGCTCTACTAAATGCACTATAATATGTTGCTGACATATCTCAAATAGAAAAATAGTAGTGATAGGCTTTGATTTAGACTCGTTTTAAAATACCGGTTTTTGAAGAAATTGCCCAGGTTTTTTTCCCAATTCACTGCTATCACAATAGCAAAAGGTAATAAAAACTTGTGGTTCTGCAGTAGGGAGAAACAGGAGACCTAGACTCATTTTTGCTTTTTCTCCAATTACTACTTTTTTTTTTTTAAGAAAAAATGCTAATGTAAACGAACAGAAGATAGATAACTTTAGAATGAAGAATATTCTTTCTAGTAGAATTATTCTCTTAATTTAAAAAGCCGCTTTTTTCCATAATTGGATTAAATTAAAGATTCTAAATGAGTCATTGAACTTTGGCCAATGTTTTCTGACAAGTTTGATGTTTTGGGGGATAGGGGAGTCTTAAAAGGGAGAGAAATAAATTAGCTAAGCCATGGCTGGGCAGACCACACTCCCCCTTCTGACGATTTAATATTAGAAAAGTTTTAGATCATTCCTAGCTGTAAAAGTGTTTTCCCTTGCAGCTGAAGAATTCTGCCCTAACCGCAGTTAGTGCTGGTAGTGTTTCTGTGAGTTTTGAGGATACTGTTCAAGTAAGAATTACTAATAGTTATTAAACTATTATTTATTGTGGAGATATATAAAAACAGGAACAAAACCACAAGAACCATTGATGTTCTTAATACAGACAAATCTCATGTGAGACTGGTTTTGCTATCACAGTGAAATTTGGTGCATTAAAGTTCCTTAAAATTTCTCTTAGCAATTGCAATTTTAATTCTTGTCTTTTTTTGACTTGTGGCTATAATAAATATTTAATTGATGATGATACCATATGGGACTTAATATTTATTAATCTAACTCTTTTCAAAAATTCACATTTTTACTTAGAGCATAGATATTATGAGATTTTTTTTGTGGCGGGATTCTTCCCCAGTAAATTAACTAGATAAAATTCAAGTCCTAAAATAGAGTACCCTTACATATAGCTTGCCAAGGAATTTTAAAAAAGCATTAGACCTTCAGTCTAGAAATTGTACATCATTCACATCTCTCAAATGGTGAGTTAAGACTGCTTGTTTGCTTTCCAAAATTGCTCAGATGGTTATTGTCTTTACTATATCAAAATTTGCAAATGTTTTAAAATGATTAAATCTTTCCAGGTGGACAGTTAAGTGTCTTGAGAATAAGATTATGTCAAGGAAACTTCGTTAGTGAAAATAAATCTTTGTGGCACTCTGGTGTAGATTTGTGTAACTACAAATGCTGTAAATTTCCATAGACCCGGTGTTTTAATACAGTACTTTGCTTATGGTTCCTCAGCTAAACTGTGTGTCTTGTTGTCTTTAGTTTTCAAGCATGAATATGCTTATTGATTTCACTAGGACTACTTTGGCATATAAGCTGAACAGATACAAATACAAGTCTATCTAGGCAATACTAAGCAAGTCTTGTTTTCCAGTATTAAAACTCTCACCTATTTTTATCATTCAGGTATAATGTGTCTTGATCAACTTCTTTGACTTTCCTAGTATGTGTTTGTTGGTGTTGTGGTGTTAGTATTACTGACACCATCAATGGCGAGTATTAGCATGACATAATTTAATGTCTTAAGTGTTTCATGACATCTTAACATGACATAGATTAAAGCTATTCTAAAAATCGGAGTGACAGTATTTCAGACTTAGTTTTCCCAATCTTCATTTTTTCCTGATAAGTTGAAACAAATGTTAGGAATGAGAAGGTATGTATGGCTATTCAGGTGAGGGTGAGATTGTTGTTAAAAAGGGTGTATGCAATTAAGTAAGAGTGGGTTGTTCTAAAATCTGGTTGAAGGGCTGGTAACTGAAAAAGTAACTGTTGAACTGATGGACTGATGAACTGGCTTGTGTGTATGAAACAGCATACAAAAAGAAAAGAGAATGCAAGAAAGGTACAGAAACACAGTGAGGAGCATAGCTAATCTGTTTGATAACAAAAAGCTTTAAGAATACAGTATAGTCAGAGTATATGCACGGATTTTATTCTACATAGAACATGGTTTTAAGTACTTAAGACAGATGTTTTATTATATTGGAAACCAATAAAGGTTGGACTAGAAAATACACTTTTAAAAACTTGGATTTGATATTCTAACCACCAGAATAATGTAATAAAAATGTATGTTCAGTTGATATTGAGAGTGTCCATTACTGAATCACAGAATGGTTGAGGTGGTCAGGATCTCTGGAGGTATCTGCTCCAACCCCTGCTCCAGCAGGGCCACCCAGAGCAGGGTGCCCAGGCCCATGTCCAGGTGGCTTCTGAAGATCTTTAGGCAGACTCCGCAGCCTCTCTGGGCACGCTGCGCTAGCACACAATCAAATTTGTCTTTTAGAATAATAGAATTACCTGCTGTTTAGGGCAAATAATAATAAAATTAGATTAAAAAGCACACTTTCTCCCACTGTTGGAGAAGAATGTCATTAGTTTCAGCAAGTTCAATTTAAAGTATTTAAATTCATTAGTCAAATCTTAGACTTCAGTACCACGTGCTTATTAGCCTAACTTGGTCCTGCTGCTATGGAAGGCAGTTTTACCCTCTGTTTGTCTGTGCTTCTTGAGTTTCCATTCCTTCCCTCATGCTGGCCTTACGACTACATGGTAAAATAGATGAAAAAATTATCCAGCTGTAGGTGAACCTGAGAAAAGGGAAGAGGACTGAGATTCACTTTCAGCCTGTCATTATTAAAATGGAGATGGCAGGAATGAGGGGGCAGAATTAGGATCTGTCTTTACACTTCAGCAGCTTCAATTTATGGAGTATTAAACTGCTCATGACATTTTTATTTAGAAGAGAAAGGAGGAAAAAGGAATAGCACAGAAGAAATCAAAGGTTTAAATGCACCGTTCAGGATGAGAATACAGGAAAAACATGAAAACACAACAATATATATGAAGCAAGTTGTCTTAGGTCATTGTTCCTGAAACTGCTGTTTTGTAAACTTAAAATGTACATGAAGTAAAAATTTTATTTTGTAAGGTGTTTTGATTTTGAAGTATTTCAGATGCTTGCTTTTACACTTGATAACAGTCCAGACTTTGACTGAGCATTTCCTTGCTACACGGGAACGTGGGTTATCTATCAAATCTAAAAACAGGCAGCGCTGGCTTTTAAAGTAAGTGGCTGTAAACTCATACAGGATTTGTCAAGTTAAATGAAAATGTGTGGGGAATCATAGCCCCAAATTTCTGATTAAAAGTGTACGTTTTACAACGTGCTATTTCAAAACTTTTTGGTATCGGAGAAATGAAATACTCAAATGCAAGAAGGGCTAATGCACCTGATGTTCACACCATTATCTTTCAGCAGTAGGCTGTGTAAAACTTTGAAAAAGTAAGCAAGCAAACAAACACAACTAGCATTAGAGCTGTTTCCTTTTAAGATGATTAACTCGGTTTAAATTATGTCTGTCTTTATTAAATAAGCTGCCCAGGGGTTGCTGCAGCAAATATAGTCACATATTGACATTTTCTTCTCATTCAGGCATTCGTTTATTCTTAAGTGTTTAATGAGTTCCTCACTGTCATACATAAAACAAGAACTTAAGGCTGGAAAGCCTATACATTAAAAATGGAGGGGGGAAAACTACAGGTATTTTTTTAAGAGATGTTCATAAAATACCTCCATCAAGGTCATGACTGCCTCTTATTTTTACCTTTGCAAAGCATACTGGATTAGGTTTTGTTACTTCATGGTTGGGATGCAAGTTGCAGGGGAGAAGCTGAGCTGTTACGGTGCCCTGAATATTACCATGTGCGATGCTGAGTGCCATGAGATCAAGTATTCTGACTACAAAAGGACAAGTGAAAGAGTATAAGAGGAACAGGAGCTGTGGCAAGGATGTAGCAATGGTCCTCCAGCCTGTGAGGGAGTCCTAGAGGGAAAACAGAACTTAAATATGAGAAGATTTGTGCTACATTATACGAAGAAAACCTTCAAAAATTGCTGGCGATCATTTTAAAATATAAAGGAAGTATTAAAAAATGGAGAAAAGATTTTTCTGTGAAGTGCAGTGTGGAGTCTTGGGGCAGGACTTATGCTCAGGTGGTCACAAACTGACCTGAAACAGAAGAAAACACGAATGTGTTCATGTATGTTCCAGCAGTTGCCCCCCGTCATATCTTCAGTCACCTTTGAAATAAAATGAAGGTTAGAAATGAGTCACGCTTAACTGAATCTACAGCAGAAAGATTTCGGGTTTGGAAGATATAAGGTAATTCAGCCGTTTTCAGATAAAATGAACTAACTTTGAATAAGTGAAATTAACAATGGATAATTGCAGAGCTCAAACTACCCAGCTATGCAGTGTCTTAGCTGTAAAAGCTGAAGGTCCATAAAGCAGGTGGCTGCATGCAGCTGCCAAACATCATCTTAACCTCATTAGTAGTCAGTAAAACACCATCACAAAAGCAAGTTGCAGATGGCAGGGAAAGAAAAGGCACATAAGAACTAACAAAAGGAGTCCTTGAGTATGTACAGTTACTTGCAAAATAAAGCAATTTAGTGTAAATGTCTGAATATGTGTGGAGGCAAAAGATTGCTGCTGGTAATTAAGGTAGTTTTGAGTGGAGGTCTGTTTCTGGGTAACACCAGTGAAAAGCAGCTGCAAGTTTGCTTTCATTATGAGCACAATTGTAGTAGGAATGATAATATTTATTATGAATGATAATTCTGTTTTATTTAAAATAGAGCATTGCTCGTTCCTCTCCCACAGAGCACTCTTTCCTAGCTGGTTCTGCTGTTGCCATTATTAACTCTTTATTTCATCTCAGAACACCCAGTTGATCTACTAAAGCTGTTCTTCTTCGGGTATGTTTATTGTAATCCTTATTCCTCAACCCCATCATATACAAAAAAAAAAAGTTAATCTGTTTCCATGTGATGTGGCTGATTTAAAGTTATGTGCCAGTTACTAGATTTATGCTTTGGCTGCCTTCTGTGTGCCTCTCAGAACGGATGGGAGCTGAATTACAACTGCTTTTCCCTGAATGAGTCACAAATGTTTGTCTGGCTTTTCTACCCAGCCACAGTTTTTAATCACCACGTAAGAATTGTCTAGCTTTGTCACTTCTACCTGTCAAATTTGGCTGAAATTTGGCTAAACAGCCGAAGCTGAGGAGGTAACGTGATGGAGAGGGGAAAGGAGTAGGAATGAAACGTATTCAATCTAGCTTCAATGTAAGTATGCCTACTGGTGCAACCACATACATTGATTTGAGAAATGGATGAAAGTCCCTGCTCTGTTCTGGCTGCCATGCTGATCTATGGAGCACTGTCAGTGGTGGGAAAAGAAGAGCTATGAAGATGTGATTACTAATTTCACTGGAGAATGCTGGCAGGGGTTCCTCTTAACAGCTGTTCTCCAAGCTACGTGTGTCTTCATATAGTAGTGCAGCAAAAAAAAAAGTGTGGTTACAGAATGGCAGGCTCTGGGAGGTTTGAGCAGTCTTGAGGGAGTGGGACAGCAGGTCCTTGGTGAAAGTGCAGTAAAGGTGGGCAGTGAAGATAGAGCTGCTGCACAATTACAAAATTGTTCCTTAAGAATTTTAGGTTCCTCAGGGCCAACTCTGGTAATGTTACGTGTCAGCAGTATCGATTCAATGGAGTACTCTTCTCCACTCTAAAGATGGGTCAAGGTTTTCCTGAGGATGGGTCAGGGCTTAAATGGGCCTGGTTTCAGAATAGTTTGTCCTGGATAATCTCTCCTACAAAAGTGGAATTTATTTGTAAGTGCCACTTCATTCTCTCATCATCTGTACCGTGTCAGTGATCCCTCTTCTGGTATCTGTCACTTGAAGTTAACCATTTTTGCACTGAACCGTCAGAGACAACAACAGCAGCTTGATCTCACATCCTGTGAATCACCGAGTTAGTAAATCAAAAGCCAGCTTTGATAATTCTTGTCTTTTCTGCTTTTCAGGAGAGTTGGATAATGGTAGCATTGATGCAAAAAGCAGCTATGACTGTGTGGTCTGGAATTGAAAAGTAAAGCTGCGGTATGACTACTAGCCTTTTAACTGATCAACTTTTCTTAAAAGTTCTCTTAAATTAGAAGAGAACCTCGATGCCTTTAAACTTTGAGGTTTTTATACTCAGAAGTTGCTGATACTTCAGAAAGCTTCTGTTTGCTCACTCGGTTCTGAGTCTTAAAATGCATTTCCACCTGAGGTTTTGAACTGTTTACTTACATTGAGGTGTAATCTTGGTTAAATGAATAATTCTTAGGAGACCTTAAGGGTTCTTGAGCTAGATTGAATTAGTTGACTTATTCCAGCCGGAAGGGTTAGTTGAGAAAAATCTGAATGCTATGAAATAACTCAGTGCAAATGTTTCTTTCAGCTAGCCAGTGCACCCGTAGGTCTTCTTGATCGTGACTCTGAATCATGAGGAAAATATAGTGGGGCATAATGGCTTTTTGGTATAATGAAAACTGCTGTAACAATTCTGTCCTGTTGAAATACACATAAATGTAAAGATTTGGGATTCAACTTTTTTTTTATTAAAAAAAAAAACACATGAATACATACAATGTTGTTAGCATTTACTTGAAAATAGAGAGCTCTTTTGCACAGTACGGATTTTATTGTAAGGAACAGGCAGAGGAAGATGTAAGGCAAAATGTAATTGAAGTGTTTCGAATAGATGAACTTTCTTCAACCCTTTGCTTAATGTGACACTAATTTTTTCAGTCTTTTTCAAAGGGGGGGGATAAAGAAAGTGTGTTTATATATATATATGTGTGTGTGTGTGTGTGTATGTGTATATGTGTGTGTGTATTGAGAGAGAGTGCCAAATTTCAGACTTCATTGCCTGGCTGGCCTTGGTCTTGATCTTTTACAGAAGATTTAACAGGAAGTGGCAAGAGGCATAGAAATGTAATCAGTTGAACTGTAACAGAGAAACAATGTGGTTAAGTACTTTCCTGGCAGTGTGTTGCCATTTTTATCCGTTCAGCAAATGTAATTTATTTATATATCTGTCAATAAATACAAGGCGGCATCCAATAACGAGTGCAGCAGGGATTTAAGCCGGAGTGTATTGCTGTGTTTGACACAAAGGTCAAACCTGGGAAAGGGCCTTGAAATTAACATTTCTTGAAAACTATTTTTCCTTCCAGTGAGGTTATCTCTTAATTCCAGCAATCTTCTCTGTTTGATAAGCAGAGAGCGCATACATTTTGATTATATGAAGGAGGGAGGAGGTGATGAAACTTAAATAAATAAATAAAAAATTCAGGTGGCATTGTGTTCTGCTGATAAGAATGGAACTTTATACAGCACAGAAGAGATTACATGCGGTAGAATTGGGAAAGCAAATTGTATTTACAAAAGATAGCATGATTTTCCTAATAGGTGTTGAAAACAGGCTATTCACTCATGTATTCTGCTGAGCTTGGCTAGAAATAACTACATTTCAAAAAGGACAAATCTGATTGAAGGTAGAAGCATTCCCGTCTTGCAGACACTTGTCTAAAGGGTTTGCATTAAATTTTCTTGATGGGAGCACAGTAGTGTTTTATTCTGCATCTGTACAAACTGGTAATGTGGAAAATAAAAATACAAATAGTGTACTTGATTGCTTCATGCTTCAACCACTTGAATTACTAGATTTATGTCTGCAATTATGGAAGAGATGTTGCAATATGATAGTTCAGCAATAACTGTCACAATTGTATTACCAAAATATATATACAACTCATTTTTGAAGTTAAGGGTATTAAAATTAAGTTTTAGGGACCAGACATAGCTTCCTGGGGTTTTATCTTGTTTTTAATGTGGCCAGGGTGTTTTTAAAGAACTGCAGCGTGTCTAAATGCTGTCACTTATTAATAGAATACATGAGTCAAAGATGTCATGTGCTGCAGAATTCTGCAAGGTATTATACATGTCTGCTGAGAAAAGTGATATTTACCTTGTCATGGTAATATCAACAAGATGCAGAATTCTCTGGTTGTATGTCTGTGCTACCTCTGAAGCCTTTAAATTTTTTTCTTCCTCTGTTTAGATCCTGGATTTGGTGAAGGGCATGCATTACCAGTTGGCCTGTCAGAAGTACTTTGAATTGACACACGATGTAAGTAGCTACTAACTTTTGTTATACTATAATCACCGTTTTTGTCTCGAGGAAGGCCATGGAAATCGTGCATGAAATCCAGAGGCTATTTGCAGCTTTCACATCCATCAGCTTTGTTAGCTTTCATTTTAATAATTTCTCATATTCTTTTGTAATTTCCTACATTTATATATTGATGTTATTTACTATCCTGAATGTTAAAGATACAGTAAAAAGTTACGATTTCTTCCTAAAAATGGTCAATAATGTAAAATTTTGTCCTTTAACTTTTTCAATATCCTCTTTTTAAACAAACTGTTATTTTTAACCCATAATGCATGTTTGATATTTTGAGATACACCTTAAAAAATAAACAGAATAGATCTAAGAAATGTAACTGAAACTCTAATCTTCCAGCACTTACAGAGTTAATATTGTTTATTTTCGTTTGACATTTTTTCATGTCTTTGGTCACGTGTGATGATTTTTTAAATCAAACTGAACATTCACAGACCTTTCCCACTTGCTTAATCATAAGCTTCTATAAAATATTAAAGCAAGATCCACAAAATTGTAAGATAGAGAATGGCAGTAGCATACCTCCTGCATGATTTCTTGATTCAAAAAATAGTTTTCTCATTGGCTCGAGGTTCCTTGTTGTCAAGAAAAAACAAGAGAGTGCAGTCTTTCTTATAAATTTGTCCTCTCCACAGCTGAAAAAATGGAAACATCGCTTTCAAATATCAGAACACGGTCTTGTTCAAAATCTGGTTGAGGATTAGATGACCTACCCAGAGACGTTTGCCGTTGACTTCTTTTGTTCTTATTGGTTTTCACATTTGATTTAGATGGAACTGCTTGTTTCCTCAAATTCCCAGCAATCATTAGGGTCAATGTATAGCAAAAGTATACTTTGAAGCCATAGTCAGTATTGCCAGTTTGGCAGCTGTGATTTGAGAGGAACACTTTGTCTTATCGTCGAAGATGATGATAAAACGGCTGTAATAATCTGAAAGGAAATTCAAAATTATGTATTATTTGAAATTTAGATAATATATACCCTATGTATGGCTAAGTCAGTAGAAATAATAATTTTCCCAAGATGACTATGAACCCAAGGTCAGTATTCACCAAAGAATAAATCAACATGGTGCTGAATGTGTGTTGTGTTTTAGTAAAGCTGTCTTTCCATTGTCCTATGGTAAATTCCCACAAAGCTTTATTTTCTTTCAGTCCTGGGTGATATGAATGTCTTCGCAGCTTGCGCTAAGAAAATCATCTTTCTGCTTTGCTGCTGTTTCGTACTTTAGCTAGAGATTCATCTTATTTGTTCTGTTTTCATTCATTTCATGTAGAAATGAAACAGTCACCTAACAACAGCTCTGTCCTGAAGGTTATCAAAATCTTCCAAGAAACAATAGGAAGCATTGTGATTGTTCTTTTTCATGCATTCAACTTTCCTGAGAATTTCTGCATAGGTTAGATGTAAATGTAGCCTCCAGGGAATAAGTGCATTCTATGGACAGGTTTCAAGCCACAAGCACACTTCCTTTTAATATGAGTTATGTTTTAACAAGAACTGTAGTTTTTATCGTGTTTTCTTTTTGGGGAAGAAGGAACTAGAATCTCTAGATGAAGAGCTTTCTAAAAGTCCTGCTGTCCCAAAGACTGCGTGCCATCATTTTCAGACCTAGTAATCAAAGTAGTGAAAAAGATTTTGTCAAGTTTTTTTGTTCATCTGGTTACTATAGTAACCCTTATTCGTTTCTACAAAATCACGTTTAATACATGTGGAGTAACTTACTGCTTTCTAAATCCCCCTGTGAAGATCCTCTGACATGTAAAAGCTTGTAAACGGAGATATTGGGAATGCTGTCCACAAAAGTAAATGGAACAATTTTATGTGGTACAATATGGTGCGTTCCGGTCCCCTCCTATTGTTTACTTCTTAAGGTGGCTTGAATGGTTTGAGGCGATAGGTCTTTGATTTTTTTATCCTGGTAATTTTTTCTATAGTCCACTAAGTAATTTTACTGAAGTCTGGTTATTTTCTTGAAGTTTACTTAACAGAAAGCAGCACAGTGGCTGCAAAACTGACAGAGGCAGAACATGGACAGACGCTGTTGGTGTTCCTGCTGTTAGTTCCTGTCATCGTTGTTCCAGCAGCAAAAGCAGAAAACACAGAAAGTCACTTTCTGCAGTTTGAATGTCACATGGTTATGAGGGTGCTCTTTTTTTTGAGAATTTAGCTGCTAAACTCATTAACAGTGTGCTAAGAATAATTTTTCTGTCCTACAACTACATGTTTTAGTAATTTTATTTTCAAGGGGAGGATAAAAAAAAAAAAAGTCTCTCTAATTGATGATAGCTAATCGAGCAATATAACCTTTGCTTTCCTGTATACGAAGAGCAGAGCTTTTCAGTGGAAGAAATTCCTGAAAAATCAAGCAGTATAATGTTGATTATTACTGTTTCGTCAAATAGCTCAAAAATCTTGAGTAAAACTTTTCCAGAAATAATGGACTGGTTCACCTGGAGAATTCTCAGCTTCAATTTTGTAATCTGTCCAAAATTTTATCAAGGAAGTTTTTGATATATTTTATGCAAAGCAGTTCTTGTTACCTATAATTCTTGAGAGTTTGTAGTGCTTATGTAGATTAGACTTTCTGATCTACCACGAATGGCTTTGTAGCAGAGACTTGCTTAAGATGATATTTTTCTGAGTTCGCTGAGTTCACACTACGTCTACCTAAGAACTCTCTGCATTTCTTCTCCATTATCATTTATCAAATCTATATTACATTTTATTTTCATGCTGGCAGCAGCTTTGCTGTTGGCTTCAGTAGTGTAGTGCTTGACACTAAGTCTGTCCTAGTAAGTCCAGCTGAACTAGAATGGGATGTTTACAACTACGTGGGGAGAATGGGGGGATGCTTTGCACCTCAGTATTCTGGGTTTACAGGATACCTAAATGCTGCTTATCTGAAGATTCAGTGTAAACTGGGCTTATTGACTTTAGTGCTACACCTCACCTGAACCTTTTTTTTTTTTTTTTTTTTACTATCTCACAATCACAAAACAAAAGTGACCATCATTTTTTGCGGTCCAGTGTATTGTCTTCATGCAGAAATTAATGTGTTAAAGAAATGTACCTACGTGAAATTTGCTAAGTCTTTCAGAAAGTGTGGAAAAGGGGAGCACTGCGTATGGTGCATGATTGGCTTTAACATATATTTCAAGTTCTGGGATATTAAGGCACACTGCTTTTTGGGGAAGTTATTTTTTAAATGATAACAGTATAATTTGTTCAAGACAAGCTGTTCTACATGTGAGAAGAAAATCCATTTTGACTTGATAGAGTTATGAATGAATGGCCTGTGTAGAAGTATGATAGAAAAGATATGATAGAAGTATGACCAAATGGCTAGATATTTTCAAATTATCATATTTTAATAAGAAACAATATATGTTTGTTATACACGAAACTAGAGTAAGTATTCAAACTACCAAGATACTGAACTATCTTGTCTTTTTAGTCAAATTCAGATTTTAAGTCTTATAGAAAGAACCATAATTGTTTGAAGTTCTAGTATTTGTACGTGAGTTCATAGTAAGCTATTTCACGTTGGTTATTCTTTTTAGATTGGTTGAGTTTTTATTTGTTTTGAAGAGTGGGCAGAAGGCAGCTTAAGTAAAGAGGAAATGAGACACCCTGCAAATGTAAGGAGTGCAAATGTAACCCAAAGTAAATAGTCACAGTAATGAGGAATGTCTTGCACAGTTACAATAGCAGAGAGATTTTATTTTAATTTAGTTGATAGAATTGGATAACAATTCAAAATAGAGGAAAATATTTCCAGAATGAACAATTTTGATCTGGGCAACATACATATAGTCAAGTAAAAGAGATTGATGATATGAGTCAGCTGTGAACTACCAGTAGGTTAAATTAATGTTCTTGTGTCAGCTTGCCTGTAGAAATCATTAGTGCTTCAAAATTTGATTGTAAATAGATCACAGTTGTACTGATCTAAGACTGGCTATTATGAAAAAGAAAACCTAACTGGTTAGAGCCTCTGTTACTAAGTTGTATTCCAGATGAACTACTGTTAATGTCATTTGCATGAGTGTTGCTGTGCCAGTTACTTGCTGTACAGCTGATTATTTATATATTAACATCCATCTCTCAGCATTTTATTCCTGAGTACTGATGTTTTGCAATCTTTGTGTATTTTTAAAGAGCAAATGAAATCTGGCACACTTAGCAAGCTTTCTGGTGCCAAGGAATCACTTCTGCATAGTTTATTAAAAAAAAAAAAAGAGGGGGGAGGAATTAAGTCAAAGACCATTTTTCTTAGTTTGTGACCAAATCACAAGAACGTTGGACTTTTTTTTAATTAAAAAAAAAAAAAAGGATTTGGTTGATTGATATCACAGTAACACCGTGATTGCTCCACGTTTTTTCTGTAATGTCAGCTTTTGTTTTAAAAGTTCTTGGTTAAGAAAACAAAGGTACCATAGCTATAAAACGGTTGCTTCAATTTCTTTCAAAACAACATTTGCCATAGCAGAACTGTAAAACTGTAGAACTGGAATTTGTATGAAGGTCAGCATGTGCAAAATGTGTTGAATCCAAGAACAGTCTTGTGATAGCATCAGCTACTGGGTGGAATAAAGAGTTCTGTCTGAAGTGACAGGTCTTTTCACTTGGATCGATAGACTCTACAAGCTTAAATTTGACTGCCCAGAAAATACATTTTTCTTTGGGCATAGTGGCTTCCAGATGGATTTACAGGTGTGAATGGATAAACTGACAGAGAAATCTAGTTTCTCTGCTTCTGGTAGCTCTAAGTTACCAGAAATTTACTAAGTTAATGATGAAGGTTTTCAACTTGCTGTGATTTTTTTTTTGGTGTAAAACACTAAAACACAGTAAAACTTGCATGAAGTAACATGAGCAGTGTAATGTAAAAAAAATCAAGGAAATTTGTCTGCTTCACCTGCATTTTTGTGGTCAAGATTTATTGTGTAGTTCCAGTCAGAGCAGAATATTTTTGTTTGGAGAAATATTCACCGAAACGTACTGAAAATTTCACAGAACAGATTTATTTATCACTATCACAAAGGATAATGATGATTACAAACAAAACTTTCTCTTTTCCAACTCAAGAAAAAAAAAAGGTGTTGGGCAGAATTCTTTTAATTAAAATAGCATTGTCTAAACTTCATCCACTAGAGCTTTATTTTAGCAGCATTTAGATTTGAAAAGGAGAAATGGTACATGGGATCATACGACAATTTTAACTAACAGTCTATAAGTAGCTTTTAGACAAATGCCATCAGTCACCTCTGGAAACGTGGCTGTGGGTTTTATTTATACAACGAGCTGCTTCTACAGCTCGTTCTAATTTGTTGGGGAAAGTGCCATAGAACAGAATTAGAGCTACAAAATGAGTCTTAAATTGGTCTGAAGAAAACTGAGATTTTAAGGAAAAAAAGATAATTAAGAGCTTTTCCTAAGAAAACCAGCTTTTCACTGTATTGCTTATTTTTTAAGCCTTTTTGGTGTAAGGAAGTAATTTAGTTCCCAGATAATGGAAATTGGGACATGGATGAAAGCTGGCTGGATGAAACTCATCCAGATAAGATTGAAATGAAATTCAGTAGTGGTTTTAGGTTTCTTTTTTTGCTATGTGCCTTTTATTTTGAGTTCCAAATTAGTGTGCTAGGCCTGCCACTTATTTTTAGGGTTTTTCAACCAAGGTCACTTAGTACAGTTGCTAATATCTTTTTTTCATGCCTGAATTAGATTTTGTTGTACGTGCAGCCATTTTCTGGTGGTGCTAAGATAGGCTGCAGTAATACATTTAATCAGGATCCCATTTAGGACGCACACTGATTCTCCGCTTTATGATTTTTCACAAGTGGCTGAAATTTAAGCTGATGGTTTTGCATGTTAAATCAGCCACCAGTATGTATCCTCATGCAGTGTGTGTGTGCGCACGTGCAAAGTTGCTCATTAAGTTGCAACTGACTCCTTTCTGGGAAAACGGGAACCTTTCTGGGAAAACGGGAAGATTGTGGCAGCAGAAGATTCCTAGTCTGTGCCTTTTTGATTCCTGGTTTGTTGTGTCCCACGTTTGGGAATTTTTACAAAATTCCTGAGTCTTTGGTCACTGGAAGCACTGCGTTGGTTTGACACTGGTAACTAGTAACTACCGTGGTGGTAGCTCAGCACCACCACACCACACTCTCACTCCCCATCTGCGACAGAGCAGGGGGAGAAAATAGAATGAAAATCTCATGGATCGAGATAAGGACAGGGAGATCACTCAACAATGACCATCACAGGCAAAACAGACTCAGTGTAGGGAGATTAATGTAATTTATTACCTATAACTAACAAGGTAGAGCAGTGAGAAACTAAAAACACCTTCCCCCCATCAGCCCCCTTCCAACTCCTCCCCCCGAGCGGCTCAGGGGAAGGGGCAATGGGGGCTGCGGTCAGGGACTGACGCTTCATCTCTGCCGCTCCTTCACGGTCACTCTCTGCCCCTGCTCCACGTGGGGTCCCTCCCACGGGATGCCGTCCTTCCCACACTGAGCCTGCGGGGGCTGCCCACAGGCAGCAGCTCTTCAAGAACTGCTCCCACATGGCTCCGTACCACGGGGTCCATCCCCCAGGAGCAAACTGCTCCAGCACAGGTCCCCCACATGTGGGCGGCAGCTCCCCCCAGACCCCCTGCTCCTGCATGGGCTCCTCTCCAACAACTGCTCTAATATATAAGAACAAACTTAATCTGCTTCCTTATAAATATTGTTTTTGTGGCTGCCAGGGGAAAAAAGGGGAAGAGGCGAAGCTACTGGTTTCTGTTGAGAGTTTCCCATTGATGCTCAAGCTCTACATTTATATTGTTCAGTTGTAACAAGTTCTGTTTATATTCTCTACTGCTGTTTGCATTCTAGACTTACTGAAGTCCATTTATTAGGGTAGGAAGATAAAGATTTAGGTATAGGGTTCGGTTGTCCTAAATTTGTGAAGGTATACTATTTTACCTATATTGTTTTTTGGGTTTGTTTTTTTTTTTTTAGTACAGGAAAGACAGTCTAAAATACTGTCTGATTATTTCAAAGCAGTAATTTTATTCCCCATGTGAAGGAAGAAGTTTTGTGATGAAAATAAATCTATGGTATCCTAATATTTCTTGGACTAGTATTGACAAATGTGTGCATTTTTATTCAACAGTATAGAAACTTATTAAGTTGCTAATTAATTTGTTCTTGAATATGAAAAAATGTTTTTTTCTGAAATACAATAACTTTTCCTTTCATTTTGTGCAGCTTGACGACATTGGATTTTCTTTGAATCATCCTAATCAGTATTTTGCAGAGAGTCAAAAGTTATTAACTGGTGGTAGAGAGCTGAAGAAGGAACAAAGTCATTTAGGCAACTCTCAACAAAAAAGCAATAGTCAGGAAAGCATGACTTCAACTTCTACTCCCAGCTCTTCAAATACAACAGCTCATGCAGAACTGGAGGGACTTGAGGCATACTTCACTGAAGATTAAGCAGCTATGTTTTTTTTTTCTTCCTTTCTGTCTTTCTTCTTTAGCTGAATGTGTCCTTATACTAAGGAATATGCACTTCACTACCTAGAAGACGCAGGCATTTAGTACTTTGAATGGGCTGATGAAAAGAAAGTTACTGAGGCTGTAATCGTATCCGATACTTATAATTGCTGGTTTAGGATACTGTTGTATAAAGTGTGTCGAAGGATGGGAAATGAAAATGCATTCCCAATTCTTAAGTGATTTTTGCCTGACTTATATTTTTTGATTTTGTTCAAAATGTTTAATTATTATATCCCATTTTCTGGTCACTTTTATATGATTCTTGTTAATAAATAAATTGTAAAATACAAGGTTGTGGTATTTCCTTTTTAGCTGTCTTTGTGTGGTAGTTAAATAGGAGTTCTTGTGATTCAAATTGCCCTCTGAAGGGCATGAGCCAGTCTCTGTTTTCTACATGAGGAGCTGAGGGAAATCAACTTCCTTGTTTGTGTACCTCGTCACTGGATTTTGAGAGCCTGTTTTGGTACTTGAAATAGAACCAAGTAGAGTTTAGACAATTGTATGAAGAAGGTAATCCAAAAAAGTGACACCACCAGCTGGTTAATCTTGAAGAAGCCAAAGACTTTCTCCCTTTTCTGGAGAGTGACCTAGCTACCAGTAAGGCCCTGTAAGCAAATAAATACAGTGTTGTTGCTAGTGACAGGCAACAGGCTTTCTAGAAACTGTGCAAACCCTCAGTACCAAGATTTCCAGGGCTTGTTTTCTCTAGACCTGTCTTGGCCTACTTGGAGCTTTGTTTTAACTCTAATAGCAACTGCCTAATGGCAGTCTTGCTTTGTACAATTGTCTGTACAGTACTTTGTACTTTGTACAGTACAACTGTACTGCCCATGTTTGTAACAGTTTGGGTATGTTTCTACAGCTAATGGCTAGTAATAAGTAGCTATTGCTTGTAGAATGATTTGATCTATGACCTCAAGTGCTGGATATAAACAACTCACCAGTGGTGAGCCAAGTGCTGATACTTGAAGAAATACAACCTAAAGATTGGTGCAAAGCAGGTTTTAGAGATAAAATAAAATAGAAGTATCCAACATGAGTAAACCACACTATATAGAATGTATTTGGATGTAATGTGGAGTTGCTAGACCAATGAAGAAGTCTGCAGAGCATTTTTGGAAATGTGTAACGTTACCCCCAAGTGAAGGCTGAAGAGGAGAAGGACCAATGCCCACCATCAGCATCCTCCTATTAATGACGAACAACTTGGGACCCTGACCATTTGCTGCGTGCAGGAGGATGCTGCTGACCTTAGGACCCCAAGGGGCAATGGCAAGGGGCATGCACCACTGAAAAAAGGGAGAGATACAAAGAAATACATATGTAACCTGTGTAGTTGTCTTATGCTAGAGGCTTTATTTTCTCTGCAATATTTGACCGATTTAGACTATTAATGGTGTGGCTGGACTAATGATTATTTGATTACTGTTTAAATTTTGTACTAGCTGTCAATCTCTTTGCTTCTCATATGCAATGTGTTCCTTTGAGGGCACATAACTTGCACAGGGCTGGTGCAACACAAGGCATTAAAAAGAAAATACATCTTGTGGTGTTAGAAGACCATTCACAACCAGGATTAACTGTTCCTTGAATTATTCCTTTATTTAGTGTCTGCTTTGTGTAAATTACCAAAAAGCCTTACTCCTTTTAATACATTGTATCCAAAGGAGTTACAGAAACCTATCCTGAGAAAAAGCTCTGCGTGCCGGGTGCTGAAGGGCAGTTGTTGTTCTGGGCCCAAACAGCAGGGAGTTACAGACACCTGTGGATGTTAATCTCCAGTTAATCTCCATGTGGAAGTGTTGGACTCCACTGGTTGCATTAGATGGTTAAGAAACTGGACCGTAAGGTTTTGAAGTGTGCTCGTGAGTGCTATCTGCTTTGAATTACTGAATATTGAAGTTGGAAGTGCCTTAATTAACATCGTGGATCCTTGTAATAGAGCTGAAACTGTTTCAGCCCTCCCAAGTGACTTGTGCTCCTTATGCTCCTGGTGAAAGAGCTGATCAAGCAGGTCGAGGTGTACTGGATGCAGGCATCCTGTCCCAGCCAAGGCCCACAAATTGTAATTTATGATTGAGTAGAAACATTTCTGTTCTGCCCTAACCCTGCTAATGATGACATTTGTCACTTTGTCTGTGATAAAACTCTTAGCGCTTCGTTTGTGAGCTCTACCTGTGCTTTGAAATCTGTTATGGTGGGCGTGGGCTTCTTGCTCACCTATCTGTATTGATTGTAACATTAGCAGAAAAACATTATTTTTAGGAATTCATAGAATTTAAAAATAGCTCTCGTTACAGGGAAGAGAATATAACGTCACAAACCCTCTGTTGAATGAAAAATCTTCATCTGAATTGCAGCAAACAGCAGGATTTGACGAAGCCTTTGTCCTCCACTGGTTTACATCATTATCGCCAGTTTACGTCTCTGGAAGTACTAGTAATTGCTTTGAATTATATTTTCTTCCCTTTTATTTGAACTGTATTTTCTTCCCTTTTATTACCTGTCAGGTGGATTCTAAGAAAAAATACATAATAACAAAACATACAAATGAGTACATACAGTTACAGGTAACTAGCAAAAGTGTGTAATTAATGTTTTTTCTTTATATGAAGGCAGTTGAAGGTGATTTATTTTCATATTTCACACATTTTGACCATCTTGACTTTGAAAGCAGAATATTTTGAATATGATCCTTTGTAAAAACCCAAAATGAGAATCTTCCTTCTTAGCAGCTGGACACTGAAGAGTTATTTGTCTCCTAGAGCTTTAAACTCTTACTGCCTTGTAATTTGAATAAGAATCACTTGTTCCTTGATTACAGAGCTCTTTGAGACTGGAAAGGCAAAATCAGTAAGAATATGCAAATCAGTCATTTGAAAAACTCATCCTGCATTGTTGTAATGCTATTTAAAAATTGCATTTAGACAGAAGATAAGGATTCTGAAAGCCATTGACTGATATGGTTATGCAGTAGTCAAAACAAAATAAAGAAACAACAAACACCACCAACCAAAACACAAAAGAAACAAACCCTACTCTTTTACAAATCGGAAATAATTTATTTCCGAAGTATTACAGATGGATCTATTTACAAGCATCAGCAGTCTCAGCTCTCCTTCTAAGTGGTTCTTTCAACTTCCACTGTATTTTGTAACTAAGAAAATGGGAGACACACGCCTCTGTAGTTGGAAAGTGTTCTGGACAAGACACTTGTGTATTTTGGGTCAGTAAAGGAGGTGCTGCGAGGATATTTGATGGCATTTCTGAGAGGATGCACACAGCTGTGTGTGCTGCTGAGCGATGCATGTCTGCACAGACATGATCTTCATGTAAAAAGTACTCTTTTTTTTTTACATCATCTTAAATGTACAACAATTAAATTTAGAGGAGGATGCTTCAAAAGAAACATAGCTTGTCCCTTAGTGTGCTCATTTGCTAAGATTTGTTTAAATCCCTTAAATGTTGAAGGGTCTGGGGCGTTCGAATCGGACAAAGGTTATGAATGGTGGGTGCAATCTGATCATCCAAGGAACCTGAAGCATCTATGTAGGTAAATTGATTGGAAAACAGGTACAAAAATGGCTGGAATAATGTCGAGTGAATTATAGCTGGGAAATGAACAGGAATAGATACTTAAGCTGTAACTTGACAACAGAGGGGAAGCACTAGAAGTCTTTAGAAGAGGTTTTAGGGTAGATGAAAAGTAGGTCAATAGCTGGAGATAGGAAGGTGCTACTGAGAGCTCTGTCACCTGTAGAGGGAGAGCAGGACTTGGTGTTTGGGCTGCAACCAGCAGAAAGATGTATGAACTCTCAACATCTCTTGAAGCAGAAGTGGATGCCACAATGAAAGTATCGCAGGATGCTGCTCCTAGCTGAAACAAAAGGACTTGGACAAACTGAAGCTGTTCTGTCATATAATTATAGACCTTAATTAAGATGAAAATGGGATAACGAAAAGGACATGAATACAGCAGAGTCAGATATAGCATAACCTTAGTAATTATTTATGTTTCAAGAGAACATCACATTCTATTCGGGATCGGAATTGTACTGTGGGAGGTGTTACACAAAGGGAAGACAAGTCTGTGCCATGCTTAATGGCAGCACTCAAAAAGTGAACCAGTAAAAATCAAGTTAGATCAGTTTAGAAGAAATATCTTTGCTCAACCTTGAACGAGTCAACTTTATGCTTGCGCTACTGGATGAAATGCATTGGTCTGTCTTGTACTCTTCAAAGGGGACGATCCAACTGGTCCTTTTGGCCTTTGAAATCCATGACACTCGGTTTTATTTTTATGTTTAAAAAGAATCAAATTCTGACAGCTGCAGAGCACCCTTGGTTCAGAGACAGCTGCTCTAGTGCACTTGGGTAGAGTACAGAGGAAACCTAAATAGAAAGAAAAAGCTTCATGCAGCCACTCGGTCTTTGGGCCATCGGGGTTTCAGTGCTTTGCCCAACTATAGTTTTCAGAGAACCGTTTGGCTGGGGAAAAATCCCACAAAACCTGCTGAATGGCCTGTGTTCTACTTTGATCTCTGCCATTAGAATGTAAATAGAAATACGAAGAGTTCTTTGTGTCCTGTAGGTAAGGAGTGGTTGTATTTGCTGTTGCTGTAGGGTTTTGAAGGGAAGAGGAGCCTTGTCACTGTGTCTCGGAATGGAGGTTAGAGGATGCTTACGCTGTCACTGTTTTGTCAGGAGGCACTGTTGGGTAGAATAGTTTACCTACAGCTGATTACATTTTTCTTTTTAATTGATTATGATGTCCCAAGTGGTAATTATAAAACCATGTTTTTCAGGATCTGGTATTAACAGAAGTACATTTTTTTGACAGTTGAGGGAACTTTTGATTTCAATTTACTTACCTATAACCTTGCTTCTTAAAATTTCATCATTATGATAACATATCAGGAAGAACAAGTATAAATACCTGAATCAACATACAAATAGGAGAAGGAAATTGTATTAAGTCCGTTTCAAATCAGTTGTAGGATTTGTAATACGAGTTTAATAATAATATAATACAGTAATACAGTTGAATTTGTTGGTATTGCACATATATATTAATTTGTTCAATGTAAGCATCTATGAGGTTGTACGGTACTCCTCTCTCTGCTTGTTTCTACTCATGTTTAGAAGCGATCCTTGAGAAAATATTTCTCACCTTTTTAACATTCAGGTGAAGAAAATTAGACTTCTGTACTGTAAACATTTCAAATGTATTATTCATTGGAAAATACATTTAAATGTCCTTTTAAATTAAATCACTTATTTTTGTGGACTTTCTATGCATTTCCATACTATTGCGTAAACTGAATTTTATGAGAGATATAAGGCACCCTCCCCCTTGAAACCTTAGTATTTTGTGACTGTGGATCAAAAAATGCCATTTCATTCATTTGTTCCCCAAGCACCAGTTAGAAAAAACCCCTCACACAATAAAAATTTGAAGACCTCCAAAATTGTTCACAGACCATATGAAATTAACTCCTTTCTTTGCCTATCTAACATCCTCCCCCAAGTGAAATGATGAGTGCATGTACATTAAAAAAGCATCGAAGTAAAATTAGATCTGTTTTCTGCAGAAGTTTCCACCCAGGCAGCCCATGACAACATGCTTATGCCAGTTCTAGATGCAGGGTTTTGCTTTTGATCTCCAAATTGTTTTTGAGCATATGTAGATAAAATTTTGGAGAAAAAAAACAAACCAAACTTGCTGTCCTCATCAGACATGCAGATAGTACAATGCTCAGCTGCTTTAATTGCTTCCAAACTGAAGGCCAAATCTAACCTGAAGCATGGAGCTGGTGTATCCAAACTGGTTATCAAGGAGACTTGATGGGACATTTACTCTTCTCTAGGGTCCTTCCTGGGCTCCTAGCAAGTGTGAAGCCAGCTTGCTGAGCAGAGAAGAGCCACTCGCTTCCTACAGGTAGCTGATTTTTTTTCTAAAGCACTTCACCTGTGCGACACTTACTTATGAGATTTAAACAGAGCTCCAAGAGGGCAAAATCATCCCTCTCTATATCATATAGATGTATGCCAGCTATAACTGGGTCTGTTAACGTGCTTCTGATAAACAGTTTTCATGACTGAAAAAACAATAGCGGTAGTGGTAATGGACCTTTGATATTTTTGCAGGCAATGTACTTGCCATGTGATTGTCTTATTCCGTGCTAGGTTCAATACTTATTAAATTCCCTGTTGTGCAGAATTTAAAACATGCTAAATCTGCTTCTCAAGGATTGCTGCTCAAATCTTTGCAGTAAACCCAGCAGCCAGTACTTTTGGTTCACATCCAGGTTTTCAAAGGGTAGTAGTCGCTCTCATCTTTGAACATGTAGCAAACTCCAGAGATGCTTTATTCCTTTACTAGAATTTAGTGCTGTTTCAAAAATTTTATTCGCACCCCTTAGCTGTAGTGGTCCAGTATTTCTAGGTAATGTTTTAAGATTTAAAAAAAAAAAAAAAAAAAGCTTAGTAAAAGTGCCTTTAAGCACATATAAATTACTTTAATGAACGCTGCATTTCTTAATGACAGTTTCATAGAATTTCTTAAAGCCATTTGGAGCCTGTTGCCAATGATGAAGGTTGTTCCCAAGAAGCTAATTATTTTCCCCATGTGTTAGTAGTTCTACACCTGTCCAAGTCACTATTTTCCTCATGGATAATGGCTCCAAGATTCTTTTTCTATAACAGAAATTAACCCGAGGGATATTTCTGTAGCTTGCAAGAACAGCATCTTAAAAAAAACAAAACAACAAAACAAACAAACAAAAAAAAAAAAACAGAAAAGAGAAAAGTAGTACTCCTGTATCTAACATTACTCATTCAGTTGTCACCTTCAACCATTGTAACTAGAGACTAATTGCTAAGACCTGAAGTAGTCCATAAACCTGGAAAAAATATCTAAATGCATTCCAAGTTTCAGTAAAGATGATTTTTAACAAAAGTTATTAAACTGATGTCTTTATACTTTGCCAAGCCAGGTTTATATTGCAGTTGGTGTTAACTGATGTCCTAAAACTGTGATTCTGAGCAGCTGACTGAAAAGCCTGTTCTTCATCATCCTTCTCCGCTGAGCCCTGTGCAGCCCGGTCAGGCAGGTGGGCCTGCCTCGACAGCTGCTTAGGAAATGCGGAGATACTACAGGAAGGCACATGCTCAATATATAGCTATGCAAGGAGACTTCTTTGGGACTTAATTTACTTCACACAAATAAAAACATAAGCGGTAGGAATATACTAGAAATATTTTATCGCTTCTTCCTACCAGTAAGTTGGAGGATGTTGTCATATCTTCCAATTCCAGATGTCTACATATTTTAATTAAAAACATCACCGCTGCATGCTATTCCCGAGTATTTTTGAAGAATCTCGTAGCTGTAGTTTTAATTTTCAGCTGTTGCTGACTGACTGTTTCATGAGTGAGATGTTGGCTCTTTGCTCCCCAAATGAGTAAATACATTCAGCAAATCTTTTCCATGTATCGTGGTGTTCACGTCTTCATGGTTCACTGTGGTGAGAGTCTTGCATACAAATATGTGGACGATACTTAACCTAAATCTCCTCTCTGGAAATAGTTTTTAGCTTGTGAGCATACATTGCTGTGCTTCGCTGGGCAGAACCTCCAGCATAAATGAGCTGCTGGCAGGATTGTGTCTGTGGAGGAAAAATGACTAAAGCCATGGGTTACCCTGCACCTGTTTGTTCTGCCAGGTGGAGGGCTAATGTCTAATACATGTGCTGTAGTCTCTTGGACATCTGTGACTGGTAAAGCCTTAACTTCCTGTGGGCAAAGAGAGAGGCGTGTGTAGGGTTTCTGTTGGTAATCGCTTCAGCTCTTGCTTGTGATTTGGAGCACTCGTTAGCATTAACAGGTGCCCGGCCTGGCCTTTGGGTCATGGGATGGCTTTGGAATAGGGAAGGGCTAGAAGCATCAATATACTAATTTTATGCGTGGAAGAACCGGTTGTAGAGCAGTGAGCTAAGAGGCACATTGGCTGGTAGCTGCATGCATCAAAAAGAGCTGTCGCAGCCCTAGGAAAACAGCAGTCCTCCTGGATGACTTAGGGTCGTTGTTTATAACTTGCTAGCATACAGATATCTCAAAATAAATACATTTCATGTACAGGTTTTCATTTCTGTGAACTCACAGAATCACGCTATCAAAAGGATCGTGATGTTCAACCTGGTTGTTTAGTCTTCAAAACCCCAAATGATTACAGGCTGCTGTTACTGCTCACAGCTACTAATGGATATGCAATGTGGCCCTGAGAGCTTTTTTCCTTTGGCAGGCAGCAAGCCTTTCCATTTGTGCATGCTCTCTGAGGGGGGTTTCGGTCAGAAAAGGTCCCCAGATGGGTTTTTGATGTCAGGTTTGCTCTTCAGAATAGGTCTGGCTTAATGGAAACACTCCTACTTCATGCTGTCCCTGTCCGGTTTTGTGCGTTTTGCGTTCAGGGAATCTGGAAGAGGGAAAATACGCCCCAGGAAAGTATGAAGGCCCATCTGCTTCCTTCATCAGTCTGTGGGAAGTCAAAGGCGGCTTAGATGATAACTGCTTACCAGAGCTGCAGTGTTTTGGTCAACAGATACTGCCTGAAAGACTCGTTATTCCCAAAGAGCAGCATTTCCATTTCCAATCTCCAGCGCCATACTGAGGTGCCGAGGGCTGGGAATTGCTTCGCTGTGGCTTCAGAGCACCGACAGGCTGGAGCATGACAAAAATAAAGGATCTTTCTTTGAAGGAAAAAACTGCCTGGATTCATTTAATCTGCTGCTGCTACACCATGCTTTTCTCTATAGAAAAGCGCATGCTGGAAGGAGCGCACAGTGCAAAGAGGTGCAGTGCTTGGCATTTGAAAGTTGGCATTTGAACACAAATCAAAGCAGCTTCCATTGCTCTGCTTAAAAAATAATAAGGAAAAATATACTTAGAAATGATAAGGAAATGGTTGGAAGAATATAGTGTTATTACTACGTATATTAATTTCCAGAGGCGTAATTGTGATGGTGTCTCATTGGTCATGGTCTCATTGCAGAATATAGAAAGACCATTTTTTTTTTCCTCAAAGCTTACAGTTTTAAATTATGCGATGTCGTGATGAGTGAATGTAACAAATACGAGGGGCAGAAGAGAAAAAAAATGGAAAGGACTGTGTCTAGAAGATGTTTTTACATAGATGCATTGTATAAATTGAAGGTTTGAGGTGAATTGTTAAAATGGACACGTTAATTATGTCCATAGTCTCAGCTGGCCACTTGCTTACCCAATAAAAGCTGGCAATTTACCATAGCTATTGTGACAGAAATGGGTACTGAGGAAGGATTTGAAATCAATGAATACAAAGCAGGAAAACGGATGAAATCAAATTAAATGCTAAATAACCCTGAGCTGACGTTTGTGCCTCCCTTACTGGAGGCACCAAACTCCCTTCACTTCTCTTGCTGCCCACAAACTTTGCAGCATCTTTGACAATGCAGAAGCTCTTGTTTGAACAGGGGCCCTCAGGTTCCAGCTCTTCATTTGTTATCACTGCAGTGTCACATCAATAAGGCAAAAGACAGAAAGACACCAATTGCTACCTGTTCCTCAAAACCAGAACCAGTTGGGCATTCCTGAATTTTAGGCAGCTGTGCAGGCTGTACTGCAAACTGTTTGCACCTTTCCAGCTGGTGATAACAACCTTAAGGACAGCCATTTTAAGGTTTCACTGGTGCATAGAAATGAAAATTCATCCACCATCTTGGGTCTGTCGTGCACAGCATTGCTTCATAGACTTGATTTCAACTAGCAATGGCTAGAGAAGAATAATTGTTGTCTCTGTTGCTGCTCTGGTCATCCATTATGTAGAAAGCAGAAGCCTGTGAGCTATAGCAATTCAAAAATCACTGCCTGAAAGCTGTATGAAAACATACACATCTGAAAAAACAATGCAGATTTGGTGAGATCTGCCAGTGGAAAGGAGGAGTTGAAGATGGTCAACTGAGAAGGAGGCTCAGCCAGCAAAGGGCTGATTGCAGATGGACCAAAAGGTAGAAAGAGATGAAAGGCTTCTTTTTTTTATTTTTATTTTTATTTTTATTTTTATTTTTATTTTTATTTTTATTTTTTCCCCCCAAGGATCATACTCTACCTCCTGAACCTACATACATATGTGAAAAGGATGCTTTGGTGTCTGACAAGACCTTCATTCACAATGTTGCCCTTTTTGGAATTAGTCCTTATATTTTGGTTTCTGAAGACACACTTCTGCCAGGTGAGCCTTGTGACAAACAGCAACCCCGCTCCTATGTCCAACATTAATCATGCAGGCAGATGATTTATGGATTGCTCCCTAATAAATGCTTTAGAGTCAGGTTTCTGTTTGCAGAGCTTTCAGCTGTACCTTGTCCAAGGAAAAATCCACAGTAGCTGGCAATTCTAATTTGATGTGGGTAAAAATACATTGGCTTTGTGTGACACTAGGCGAACGTGCATAGAGAGATGACATTTCTAATTTGTCATTTCAGCTATGTCAGCTCTCAGGTTTTCAGTTCCTAATTATTTGTCAAGATTGTTTTAATGTGTTGGGTTTTGGTGTGCTTGGGTTGCATTTATGACCAAGCAAGAGCATCTAGAGCCTGGATTTCTTTGGTTGTTTCAATCCAAAGAAAAATACGTAAATTTTATGCACACCAAATAGTCATGACTCCTGTTTTGAAAGACTTGCTTGAAAGAGGCTCCATGTTTCATGCAAGAAATACTGGAGGTGCATGCAACCTCTCAATCCCAGCTCCAAGCCTCATAGCATAAAATGATAACAACAAGCTTGATGTGTACTTATTGCCTATTCAGAGTATTTTTTATTCTGATGGACAAATCTTAAATTTTCATTGTTACTGCTGCTGCTTTGAACTCCCTGGGCATTTTGAATTGAGATGAGTGCTTTCTATCCGATGAAGCTAAGCTTTGCCATTGTGTGTGAGTCCTGTAGCATCTCATCCCTGGCAGCTGCACCTGGCTGGGTGCTTAGGAAAAGGAAGAGAGGGCAGCAATCCTGCTCCAGGCAGTCCTACCTGCCTCCCAGTGACCATTCCTGGGCTAAACCCTGGGACCCAGATTCATAGGGTTTAGCAGATGCCATAGATAGCCAAAGATTGCTATCTCTGGACCTGTCTTCCATTAATTGCTACAACAGTTTTTGAAGTCGTTCATATTTTTGACCTTCAGACACTTCAGTAATAGTTCCCATGATGTGATTAGGTATTATGTGAGAAAACAAAACAAAACACGTTCTTTTTTGTTATTTTAAGCTTTGTGCCTGATCATATCATTATGTTATATGATGAGAAGCAGCAGCTAATTGTTCTTTTCACCTTCACAATATCGCAGGTCCCAACTGTATCCTTCCTCAGTTATTGCTTTACAAACTGAAGAATCGTCCTGCATTTCTGCATGTGGTTGTTATTCCATGCCTCTGATATTCCTTCTTCCTGTGCCGTTTTTATATGTGGTTCCTCTCTACTCCAGGCGGTGTCTTGGTGCTCCTGAGGCTCATCCAGGAGCCAATGAGTCTCGCTGCATGTCCAGAGGCGGGGGTTCACATCTCGCATTGTACCTGCTGCCAATTAGCTCACCAGTAATTGGGAACCCCATAATTTCAGCTGGGGGCATCCAAAGGTGGCTGGGCATGATGTGCAGAAACTACTCTTGTGTTTTGTTGGCTCCAGAAGCTGAGATGCCTCAAACACATTTGCCTGGTAAGGGTCTGTATTTGCGACTGACATGCCTGAATATTTATCAGGGTATATAGATCAGTGAGTTATTGAGGCAGTGCAGCAGAAACAAGTAATTCTCTAACTAAGAGTTTGCAACAGCACACATTTTTTCTAATTTAATCTCATATTGTTGTAATATTTACCAATAAAGAAAACAAACATGCCTTGTAACTAGAAAACACATGCAGGAGATAGTAAATTAAACAGATGTAATAGGAAGGATTTTTCACAATACCATTTTTCATAACAAATCTGAGGCATTTTAAACTTTGTCATACTTCATGATGAATGCTGAGATTAATATAACTTCATTTGTATGAAGTATAATCGAGGCCACTCCATGGAGCCCAGAGTGCTCTGCTTCAAACATCATCTGCCTCGGCTGAAGCTTCACATGTAGCAAGAAATCTACTGCTAAAAAAAGTGTGGTCTGTTAAAAAAGATGCTTATAAATAAAAAGGTGGTGGGGGGAAAGTGGATTCTGTCTTCACATCTAGCAAAGGATAAATATAGAGCATCCAAGGGTCTGTAAATTGTTACATCTTTTGTTTTCAGAAGATTGGTTGTAGGTGTGACAAACACGATTTATTGTCCCTTTGGCCTGCATACAGATACTTGATTGATTTCAGTGTTGCAAGAGCTAAAGTAAGCCCCATGTTTTATCATCATAGTCCTCTACGAGAGATCTTGAAGATGAGATGAAATGCCCCAAATATAAACTGTTCTTATAATTACTGATCGACCAAGGAATTAGATTGTCTGTACTTTGTACCAGCCTTCTCTTGTTCTGAGCATCACAGATCCTGTAGTCTCTAAAAACAGGTATTTAAGCTTCATAAATGTTTGAATTTGGAAGGCTGCATTTTGTATTCCAGTCTCGTGAGTGTTTACAGCCAGTGAAACTCCAGCTTCAGCAAATTTCATGCACTGGCTTACGTGCTGCAGCAAATGATTTTGAACTGATGCCATAAAACTGGCCTATTTCATATTTTAATTATTATTTTATAATCATAAGTAACTATTTACATTTTTAATATGCAAATTATTATACAGTCAAACAAAGCAACAAAAATATCTTTTGCTTGGCAGATTTGATTGACTAAGGAGTAAGAAAACTTCCCCTGTTAGCTTATCAGTTTAAATGCAACCCGATCGTTTATGACAAATAATCTTTGGCTACTTAGATATCCAAAAGGGACAACGGGATACTTGATTCCTTTTTGGCATAATAGCTGAGCTATTCATTATCTTCCTTCCTTTAGATATGGTCCTCCTAATATGTTAAGGTTAAAGACATATGCATGGAGCAAAGTGAGAAGCTTGTGCTGTCTCCTGTTAATAAAAATAAGTTTTTATTTTACGAAGCTGTGAGTTGAATATGTTCAATGTATTTCACAAGCACTGAAAAATGGTTCAAAACTGTACTCCAGTTACTTTATTAATTTCTTTCTGCCATTCTAGGATTGTTGTAAAGGAGAAATGTATATTTTTTAATAGTATTTTGAGGAACAGGCGCTTGTCAGAGTAATGGAGTCACAGAAGGAAGTTTATGATCCTTTGAGCGGGCTCCCAGTTGTATGACTTTTACCTTGTGTTTCTGATTTGCAGTGAGTGATTGAAATATTGCTTTGTGTTTCTCCACAGGTAGTTTGATAAGCAAACGCTTTTGTTCCTGACAAAAGGCTGGAGCAAAACAAAAATTCAGAGTTTCCTGTAGCTGCTTTTTGAGCATTCAGTTCCAAGGACACAATATCAAAGAGCCTAAAAAGATACCAAACAAGGAACTTAAAAAGACAAAGTATTTTTTTGACCTTACTCCCTTCAGTAACACCTGAAGCCTACACTGGAGGGAAGGCACTTTCCATTATCCATAAACCCAGCCTTTGAGAGTTTTCTTTGTCTGCTGAAGAGCATCCAGGCTCGGGAGCTTCCTTGCCTTTCACTGGGGCTGCTCCTGCATACAGAGCAACACGCTTTCTGTTCCTTTCCAGACTGTGAATATATTCTTGCAATCTCTCCTGATTTGGGAGAAGTCAATTTTCTATTTTCCAGAATGCATTTTATTTGCTCTCTGAAGCTGATTAGCATATAAAATATGTTGACATCTCCGTCTTTTGCCCTATTTCTTGAATTTTAGTTGTAGGAGAGGTGCATGCTTGGGAGCTATCCCAGCCTTTTGCTTTTTTCTTAAACAATGGGGTGAGGAGCTGTAGCGATAGGGATTGCTCAGGAGGTCACACCACCAGTGGCAGCTTTCAGATAGTGTGGTGGGCCCCAGGTGATGGCTGAATAGAAATTCAGAAAAATGCTTTGTCACGACTGACTGACTTCTACCTTCTGACATGCATATTTCTCATTGATGTGCGACAAAATGGCTTCTCTCAGGCACAAATATACGTAAAAGCAGTCACTAAACATGACTTTTATTTGATTTGTTCAATATTTAAGCAGTGGGGAGTCTGGAGGGGGAAAACAGTTTCGCCTACCTCATTACAGAGAGATACATCTCGAATGACAAAGAGAATAAAGAAGATCAGCAGAGCTGCACCTTCGGGCTATGGAAGAAGGTACAGCATTAAGCTTGCATAATACAGAATGGTAAATGGGAGCCAGGGAGGTAATCCTGCTGAGTTAAAGAAGGTTTACAGCCCTTCAGAGGCCCCTGGAATAGGGTTTACCTTGGTGAACTGGGAGATGATGTAGCAGAACCCCTGAAGTACAATGAGAATAATGTCATCCTGCCTTCTTGCCAGAAGCTGCCAGAATTTGAATGCCAGGTGTGACCCAAAGGCCAAATATTTCCAGAATTTTGACCTGATTGCAAAGCCAGATAAGGTCAAGTTTTGGTGAGGCTGGGCCTGTATTTAGGATTTGCAGCCACATCTCACAAATGGCGTGCTCTCCCCAGAAAGTTTGTAGGGAAGGATGCAAATGGACCTTTTCCTGCCCAAAACTTCATAATGCTGCAGTAACAGCTTTCGATTTTGATGCTGGCTTTTCCTGCCCCATTAATCTCTTCAGTGCTCCCTGATATTTGGAGAAAATATGCAGCACTCCTGTTGATGAGCATGACCTGGGAGCCAGGCAGGGCTGCCCGAGGGGTGCGGTGTGTGGTCAGTGCACGGCTTCCAGCACAAGCTGCAGCATTTCACTCTTCTTCCCTCCCAAACTTGAATTACTTGGTATTTTTTCTGCATAAGTAAGTGAACAACGAAGGCCTTGGCTGGAGACCAGGGTAAGGATGAAAGGCTCGAGGCTTTGGTTGTGTTTGGAGAGTTGCTAATTTTGTAACTTTTTTTTTTTTGCATATACCTGTTTTTCATCTGAAGTGCCAAATTTTAAGAAGAGCTTGAAATTAGTATTAATAAGGAGAACTGATTGCAGGGATGTTCAAAGGGAAAGGAAAATACATTCCTGTGAGATGAGGGAATGGGATCTGACCAGTGGAGCTGCGAGCATCCAAGTGCCGGCAGTGGGCAGAGAACCCTCTGCGTGGGGACATGCTGGAAATTTTGGGACAAGAGTGAGTGAAACACATTCACTTTCCTTTCTTGAGAAGTGCAGCAGGCTCCTGCTGGCGTAGCAGGCACAGCCTGGTTGCTGCTGTTGGCCCTGTCCACTATACTCTAGGTGGCCTGCTCTACCATCTTGACACTACAAGCTCTGGATGTTTGGGGCAATCTCAGCTGCTAGTTCTGTAATGTGCTGAAGTTCATGCTGCTCTGGGGCTTCCTGGATTTCCACCCGCCATTTGGTGTTACTTTCACACCCCCCGTGCTGCCGATGCAGGCTGCTCTGACCTCGCACTCACTCTTCTGCTCTGCTGTGTGCTCTAATCATCAGTTCAGATGCCACCGCGAAAAACCTGCCACTGCCAACTCCATCCCACTCCTCCAGAGTGTGAAAACCCCTATTTAAGTTATTTGTGGTGCTGTGGGTATCTAATTATTCTGACTGCTCTGTTTATCCGTGCTTGCAGCCGGTGACTGTGCCTGGAGCCTGGGGAGGAGGAGCCCAGCTGGGTGGCTTTGTCCAGCTCAGCTGTGTTTGTTTCTGCTTCCAACACAAAGGCTCTGGGTGCTGGTTAAATACTTCATGAATTTGTTTCATAAGATGCCACAGGTCAAAACAAGGGCAAGATTCAATTACTTAAACTAAGCCCTGTTTAACTAACTAATTACCCTAACCTACCAGCTAGGTTGGAGGGGATTTGCCAGGCAAAAATGGAGACTGTTTTTTATGGGCTAGGAAAAATAATAGGGAGGAAATGGCCACAGAAGGAAAAGTGCAATAATCAAAATGGGACATAACTACCTCCAAGGAGGAAAAGAAGAATGATAGATCATAGCAGATTTGAGTGGCACAGGCTGTACAGGAGGGAAGGGGGACTGGAGCTGACCCTGGAGATGTACGGGCCCAAAAATGCAGCAGTGTGGATGTGACATTTCTAACAAAGAATGGAAGGGGGAAGACAGAGGATGAATTAAAGTCTTGATTTTATTTGTAGTAAGCTTGGGATGTCAGGGAAGCTCTCAGAGGGAGCTGCTAGCAAGACAGCATGACCTGAAAATGTGAAATGAATTCAGTTTTTTAATGGCTGGAAAATTTCTGAGTCTTAATGAGATGGCAGCAAGGTTGTTATTTATGGTGTCTCTGGTGCATAGTTGAAAAGAAACTGGAACACAACTATGAATTCACTGCACTTAGAAGGAAAGAAGAGGGGAAAAAAGAAAGAAAAGCTCAGAAAAGGAGAGAGCCATACAGCTTCCTAAGATGCCACCCTGGGGCCTTTTGGCAGACCTTGTGACTTGTGGTCTTCCATTTTGCCTATCTTGTTAGGAAATGTTGAGACCCAAACATGATGTACCCAAGCTCAGCTTTGGACAGTTTTGCTCTCATCTACCCAGCAAGCACTTGGTACATTTCAGAGGTAAAGGTTTAATTGGGTTTGCGTTTCTCATCTGTGGCTCCTGAGCACTGTAGATGCAGCATCGATTTGTCCTTTTCCTTCCAGCCCTGCTTGGCATCTGTTCTGCTGAGTGGGACAACAGGAGGATTAAAATGGTTTAAAATTGGGAAAATAGCCAGAGTGCCAATAATAAATACAAGAATAAAACTTTCAGATATAACTCATAAAAGGGTTGGGTGGAAAGGAGGGAAAAGCAGCTGTATTTTTGGGTGGAAATCCTGACAGGTCTATCAGTCAAGATGAAATCTCGCATTATATAGTGTTTTTAGGCTAGAAATTCCCCTAACTGCTTTGCAGAAATCCTTACTAGTTGATTTGCAGATTGCACTGAAATCGCTCCTCTTGCTACAGAAATGTCATTTTCACTAATAATGGACATTTTGAAATGGGAAATGAATAATGTACAATCCGTTTGAAATTTTACAGGTAGTTCATGGAGGCAGAATGTAATCTGCCAAGAAGAAGCGAGATCGTTACCCGCACTCTTCCAATAAATGTCACAGGGTGTTTAGCAACCGTGGGAGGGTGAACTCAGACCCGTGGATTCAAATTGATTTTGAGGTGTTGGAACCGGCGTTTTTCATATCACTGCCTGAAATTCACTGCCCTGAAGTCAATGGGAAGGCTTTCCTCACCCCTGCCAGGGCGTACCAACAACAGGCTAATTGCTTTCACAGGCTAATTGCTGAAATAAGGAGAATGAATATTTATTATTTTTTTAATTTTAATTTTAATTTTATTTTTTACCAGGTGTACAGGGGCTGGAGAGACCTGCTTCTCTCTAACCTCAGCCAAGAGCTCTTCGGAGAAGTCCTGTGGTAAGGACACGTGGTCACTCATGATTTTAAAAGGCTCAAACACCCAAATCTTTTCATCCAGCATGTACACTAAGCTATCAGCACCTACTGAAATTTACTACGTCATGAAATGCATTTCAGAAGACCAAACCTTTTTTTCAGGATTTCCAGTAAAAAATTATCAAACTATTTAAACCATGTAACTAGGGAACAGAATGTTTCAACTTTAATGAAAAGGAGGTGTAAAAGCCTCAAATATTGCTTACATTAAAGAGATGGGCTCTAGAGCTTTTGTATAACAGCAACATCAACACAGGACTCAAAACATAAATAATTAGTGGAATTTGCAGACACTTGGCTGAATTACAAGTTTAATATAATTTCATTGATTTTCCCCATAGCTAATACCCATTTATATTTATTTGAGCAGAGAAGGGGGAGGGAGCAGAGCTGGGAAGCCCTTACCTTAAAGTAAATCAGATTGATTTTTACTTAACTTTCCCAAGGAATGCTGAATAGTTTAACAGGAATTGTACCCCAGTGATTATGATGAGAAAATAATAGCACTATTAAAAATAATCACTGCCTGGGATTTATATCTGAGCATTTGCCTTACATGCACATATAAAATGGCCTGAAGAATAGAAACCAATGTGTAATTATAGGTATTTAAGTGTTGTTATAACAAAACAATTGCTTAGATTTGAAATCAGACTTTAAAGTGTTTAAAAATAAAATTAATTCATTCTCACATGACCATCCTGTTCGGTTGTAGTCTCTCACTACACTGAGGCTTTTTTCAATTTTCCAGTTGAGTTATTAATTCTAAGCTTAAAAAACCTAAGGATTGAAGTGCTTGCTGCAATCTGTACGCAGGTGTTTATTACAGGTAATGGGAGAGGCTTTGGTGTTGGGAAATTTGCATGTGTTGAAATTAAAAGTTTTGGGGAAATATTTCAGGAAGCTATCTGCTACAGAAACTCCTCAGGTGCTGGATTTGTGTGTGTGGCAAAGAGATTGAGAGAGCCCTTGAGGGCAGCAGTGCTTGTGGTGATTTTATGAGACCGCAGGTCAGCCCTTGGGATTTTGGTGGTTACTGCTCTCCTTACCCTGTTTAAAACCTCATCTAGAAAATGTCAACGTCTAGCAATTTTGGATAACTAAACAAACAAAGAACTCCTTCACCCAACCAAATGTAGAATATGAGAACTTGTTCTTGTGATCTTGTATGACTTAAAATCACTCCATGGACTCCTTAAGGGTCTAGAGGGTGCAAATCAGAAGCCAGTCATTTCATTTATAGGTGCAGGGTCCAATACTGATTGTGCACTATAGTGGCTGGGGAACTGCTGGCAAATCAGGTATCTCAAGAAATGGTGGCTTAACACTGGATGTCCACAGTAATTATCTTACCATTGTGTTTTTTTTCTGATCCCCTCCCAAATCCATGACCAGTTCTTTCAGCTCATCCTTACAAGAGGCAAAATTCAGTGGTGAAATATGAACAATTTTGTTAAGCAGAGTTTTTTTTTTTTTGGCCATTCTCATAAAAAATGTAAGATGGTGTCTATGACGTACCCAGTAACAGGTACATAAGAACAGGCAATTGCTCATAAACCGATGTGTTTATTTTTGTGGCATCGCAGCTGGGCGATTAACATGGCTTGTTTTCTAGATGGCAGCAAGGTCACACTTCTAGCTCAAGGCACATTATTACTTACTTGCTGATAATATTTTACTGAAAAGGATTGCAACATGAGCCCTAAATGACAGATGAAATTGTTGTTTATATATAAATTGGCCGCATTAGTGTCTGGAAATTAGCATAATAGATACGAAACTCCTGCTTGAATTTCAAAAGGCAGCTTCCTTTTTGAGCCCCCCATGGATCTCATTTGGGGTCATTAAGTCATTAGCAGGCAGCAGGGAAATTGTAATTTTGCTTTTCTTCAACCTAACTATTCCACTGTGCAGCCCCTTTCCTACTCTCATTATCACTTTTACTCGAGCTGATTGCTACCGTGGTCTCTGAATAAACCTATGCTGGTTATACAAGAAAAGGTGAGAATCGGAGTAAAGCCGTTAAATCTGTGTTTATAAAATTATCTCCTTAGACTTAATTATCACTAGCCTGCTGGTTGCTCTGATTCTACGCTGGCTTATCCCTTGGCTTCCTTCTCTTGTTTGATAATACAACCTCTCATAATCCACGTAAGCCTTGCAATATATTTTACTCACTTGCTGACATTTCACTCAGCTGTTGATATTCATCACTAGGTATCCCAAAAATGCCTGTCAATTAATCAGTCATCAGTCTGCAGAGTGTTATTAGAGTCAGGGACTAAACACCTGGATTTCAAATGAGGCAGCATTTGTCAATTCGTGTGACTCATGCTATGAAGAAAGAGAAATTGCACTATGTTATGTTGCTGCCAGCAGCATTCAGGATGGTGAGAGTACAAGACAAACTCTGGACAAAATCCTGCTGGAGCTTTTAGTTATTTTTCAACCTCAGTGGGTTTTGGCTCCTTCTCACCTTATCTGTTGTGGTGCACAGATTATTCTGTCTCATGATTAAAAAAAAAAAGTTCTGAACCTAGTGTGGCCTTTAAACGCTGTTTTGGAAATTGTAATTTCAAAGAAATTTAAGAGTACAGTGGAAGAGAGAATGTGAGCAGGCTGGAGCAACTGCAAAAAAAATTATAGGTTATCTTTACTTCAGACTTTGGAAGACATTAATAAATAAAAAAAAAACACTTTTCATTGATTCCCTCCCCCACTTTTGCAGGTCCTAAGGGTTCATAATTTCGTTCTTTCCATGAGTTGTAAGCGTAGTGCACACATTTCAGGAGATGTCATTTGGTGGGAGCAGCGATGCCGGTGGAGGGGGGCTAAGCCCTACCCCCAGTGCAACGCCTGGGGCAGGGGGCTTCTTCTGCTGGTTCCTCCCCCTGGACTCTGCTGTGCTGAAGGAGAGGCTGAGGAAGAATTTCTCTCTTCTGAAGAAATATTGGTGCGCTCTGCTCAAGAGAAAACAGCTTCTCAGACAGCGAGTTACTTTCCAGCCCTGCTCTCCGCTTTGGCCATTTGTTGTCAAAGTCCCGAGCTCTGGAGCACTTGAAAAATGAGTTGCTACAGCTGTGATGAACAAGGGTGTCCAGGTGTAGTAAACAGGTTTTCGTTAGTCAGCTAAGCACTGGGGGTTCTCTGTCCATGTTCACAAGCAATGCCACACCTTATTGATGAATTGGACTTAGTATCTCTGAGGGAATGGGTTTTGAAGGGAATTTCCTGATCTGAAAGAGGCAGGGGGGATTTGATTCCCATCTCCTTCCTCATTTGGGTTACATATTCTGATTGGTATAGCAGTCATTTTGGAGAAATACCTGACCTCACGTTCCTATTATTATTATTTTTGAGACAGGAAAACCATCCCATGCGGACTTATTTGGCTGTTCCACAGTGTTGAAGGCCTTTAAGTGAAGTAATCTTTCATGGGGCATTGCTCAGCACTTGCTTTTGACAACCCAGAACAGTTACTCTCTGCGGTATTTGATGAATAATGGCATTTGATTAGTACGTGAGCACTGGTTGCTGTAGAAATGGAAGCTTAGTGCGAAAATCAGACAACAAAGATTCCAGTCTTGGAGTTGTCAGGGTGAAGGAAAACTAGATGTATAATGAGCAGAGATGTAATGCAGATGCCTGCCAAATCTTCCGTGTTAAGTGTTGATGTTTTGCGTGCATAATAACTTTTTTTATCCCTTTTCTACCTCACGGATCTGAGCTTAGACAGGGCCAAAGTACAAAGGGAGGTGGCAGTGGAGTGTCTGTGAGCACCGTGAGGAGCTGCTGGGTGCTGTGTCTGCCCTAGAAGCAGCTGAAGGCCATGGTATGCATACATGCACACATACGTACGTGCACACGTGTGTGCACACATACATGCAGCTTGTGTCAGGACTGGCTCACCCTGGCAGTAGCTCTCCTGCAGGAGCTGTGCTGGCACTGCTGGTGTCTGCTGAGCCCTGCAGGAAAGATGCAGATATCATGCTGCTTTTGTTACACTGTTTCCTCAAGCAGCCTAACTAAGCTGATAAAAGCATATCTGTATCTACTCTAGGGGTTTTCCAGGCAGAGCTAAGCAGGCTTTGAGATGGGATATATATAATATATATGTATTTTAAACATTCATAACCAACGTAGCTGTTCCAGCAAAGCTTTATGGGGTGCACTTAGCCTTGATAAAAACGACCCCTGTGCTGCTAACCTTTGTGTACTGCCATATTTTAGGTAGGGCTCTCTCTGTTTTTCAATGGCATGCCCAATGTAATGCAGTACTGCAATTTGTCCGTCAATAAAAATGCTATTTCCTCCATGTGCTCACCTGCTATGATGATATTGAAGGGATGCCAGCTGCATCGTGTTTGTAAACAGTGCCAGATTGGGACTGCATGCTCCATTCTGTAGGATCATGTCTGCAGAGGAATGTGGGCATCACTCCATTAAGCAGCTCCCTTTGCTTTCCCTGCATTTCTCCTTGGCACTTACTCCTGGGGAGGCAGATCCTGCCGGCAGCTTTATTTGTAGCTGAGGAAAAAGACACAGCATAAGATGCTCACGCCGTATTTATCATCATCTTGCCCGCCTCGAGAAGGAAGCTGCGGGCGCTGTGATGGATGGAGGACGACTCGACCAATTTTGCTGCGGTTTCTGCGAGTGGCGTTCTCCATCTCTGGGCAGAAACACAGTGTCATTTCTTGTAGCTGTGCCGCACGGCAGAGCTCTGATCTCTCGCTCCTTACTCTCTGCAAATGACCACAGCCTTTAAAGGAGTTTTGCCTGATCAGGTACTGAAATTGCTGTCCCAGGGTGTTTGGTAGCGGTACAGGAGAAAGCCTGCTCCTCCTACCTCCGCTTCTCCAGGGGTAAGAGTACTGCACAATCAGGTCAGGGTCACATACAGTATAAACCGCCAAATAATTTAGTTGCAAATTAGATACACATCCCAGGAAGAGGATACTAATGCATTCATGCTAATAGAGGACTTTGTCATTTAAACTGAGCTCTGGTAACAGCTACCCCTTATTTATATTAATATGATTTTGAATTGTTTACCGTGTATTATCACTGAAGGGACACATTGTTAGATAAGATTATTAACTTGCTCCCTGAAGAGCAGAGTTCAGTATTGTCTTCTAGTTTGTTATCCCTGTTCACTTCTCAGTGCAGATTTATTCCTTCCCCTTCTGCTTCGTGTTTCTTTCAAACAAAGGCCCAGATAAAAGACTGCAGACATGCATCATTTTCCTCTTGGCTTGCGTGTGGTGACATTTCCATGGCGGTTATGGTGAGGAGGTCTTTGTCAGCATCTTGCTGCCTCCTGGCTCTTCTGGACGCTGCCCAATTGGTGGTGGTGGCACCACCGAGGCTTGGGGTCCTGCTGGTGGGATGGTTACAGCCCTGGTGGTTCCCACTCCGGTAATTTGGTTAATCTCCTACTGAGTGCGTGGCACTTGGAAGTGGCTTCTTCTCCCTAATCAGATTAATGAATGCAAAATGTGACTGTTCCCTACTGGCTATGTTGTATTAAGTGCGAGAAAACACACAGAGATTAAATAACAGCTACGGAAATCAATCTCATTAGCTACTTATTGTTCTTTTTCTCTTTTTTTTTTTTCCCCTTCTTATATGAAGATATAAAAGCCTGAAAGTGCAGTAAAAAAGCCAGAAGATGAATATTCTGCTTTCAGACATTGAATTTCATTGCTTTCTTTACAGGAAGAAGGAAATTTACGTGTGTAATTTAGTGAATTGTGTATTAGAAAATGACAATGAAGTAACTTTGGCAGCAGAAAAATAACCGGTGTGTGTTCTATTTGTTCTCTACCGCTCCTAGTTAGGGAATGAATCTTCTCTTTGCGCCACGAGGCTGAGCCATAGGTTATGACAAAAAAAAAAAAATTGGGATCAGCTCAGTAACAGTCATGTCTGCTTGCAGAAAAGAAATCTCTCTTAATCACGAGAGAGAACCAGGAAGGAAATCCTGATCTTCCTCAGCTAGCAGCTTTAGAAAACTTGCCTTTCAAGATGTCTGATAAAACAGGTAAGTCTACGGAATAGCACAGCTCTCTGCTGCCTGTGCCCAGTGTGCTGCACACAGCAGCTTTGCACCGTTCCAGGGACATCGCCGGTACTTGCACAGTTTCCTAGAATTAAGATGCCATAGATCTTCATTTTGCTCTCTCCTTCACTCCCTTTTTGCATATCTTTTCTCTGTTCCCATATTATGACCTTCTAAATCCTTAAATATCCTTATTTCTCTCTTGCTTTTCTAGCATTGTCCAGGCTGTGGGTAGCAGCAGCAATGGTGTATCCCAGTTCAGAAATGTTGTCTTCCCGTGGAGCAGAGCCATTGTATTTCTGCCCGTGGATGAGCTCATCCTTGTCGCAGTGTGACATGCTGGCAGTGGTATTGCATGGGCAGGGAGGGCAAATGCGACTGGGTGCTTGGTCCATAGCTTGTAGAGCAGACCCCATGGAGGAAGTCTTAGGAATGAATAAGGAGCAAACACATTGCATGCTGGCATTCTCCTCCTCCCCCTCCTCCCCTTTTTCCCTGCATACTAGGAGGGAAAAAAAAGGGGGGGGGGGGGCTCTCAAACGACAGAGGCATTGCCTAAAGATTATAGATTTTGGAGAAAATCAAAGCCAAGCTGTCTCCCCTTTCTGGTTAAACTTCTGAAAGGTTACCCATCCCAACTTTAAACATGTTGCCAGATGTGACTGGTGGGTGTTAGGAGTTATTTTTACTTCCCTCCTCACAAAAAAATTCAGCGACAACAGCAGCAAAAACAGGCTTATCCGAAGAAAAGCAGAAAAAAATGCCAGTCTTTTTGCACAGCGAGTAATGTTGTGGAGATACGCTGCTTGGTCGATTTGCCACACTGTGTACAGTAGGGCTTGTGGCTAAGTACAGAAGCTGGATTCATCCAGGCGGATATCCATTAGGTTCATTTGTTTCATGTTGACATAAACTCAAGTGCTCTCAACAGGGGCTTGTTGTGCTGAGACTGTCACCTTGAGTAATGGCTGCTCATGTGATAACTCAATGTACCTATTGGATAGCGAATGACTTACCGAGGCTTTTTGTTGAACCAACGTACAGCACAAATTCCAGTTTTTATAAATGAGGGCTGGTGCCTGTTACAATAAATCAGAGTGTTTCTTGTTCCCTGTACTTCCAGCATATTTAATTTAAGCCCACAATTGGACAAATCAGTTGTGATTGCAGACTTATTTCTGCTGGTAAAGGTGGTGGTGGTGGTGGTGAAATTCACCTCTAACAGTGTTGCTTTCAACACTCTCCAAAATTTACCCCAGCTCTCCCAGGATAAACTATGTGGCACTGGCTCAGCCCTGCTGACCTCAATAACAATTTACCCACGGGCACGGCAGGGCCACCAAATTGTGGCTGTAGTTAAGGAACGAATCTTGCATTGCATGGAAAGCATGGTTTGTGGAGCAGGCCCCTGGTAGCCATTTTGGGAACAGTGGCCTGGACAGCCTGATGTGCAGGGCTGCCATAAACTGTGGGATCATGTCTTTGCCTTGTGTGCTTGCTGTAACCCCACAGCAATCATCCTGTGTGCTGGAAACACAGAAGAGTGAGGCAGAAGAGGGGATGAACATTTGGTCTTTTTAATTATTCTAAATTTGACACTGGTGGTTTTACTCAGCTGGGCAGCTGAGCTCTGCCACAACTGCTCTCTCACTCCTCCTCCTCAGATGGAAGGGGGGAGAAAATAAAAAGAAAAGGGCTCAAGGGTTGAGATAAGGACAGGGAGATCACTCAACAATTATCATCACAGGCAAAACAGACTCAGCACTGGGAGATTAATGTAATTTATCACCTATTTTTAACAACCTAGAGTAGTGAGAACTAAAAGCAAACCAAAAATACCTTCCTCTCTATCCAGCCTCTTCTACCTCCTACCCCCAGGCAGAACTGGGGAACAGGGAATGGGGGTTGTGGTCAGTCCCTGATGCTTTGTCCCCACCGCTCCCTCATGGTCCCACTCTGCCCCTGCTCCATGTGGGGTCCCTCCCACGGGATGCCGTCCTTCCTGAACTGAGCCTGCAGGGGCTGCCCACAGGCAGCAGCTCTTCAGGAAGTGCTCCCACATGGCTCTGTACCACGGGGTCCATCCCCCAGGAGCAAACTGCTCCAGCACGGGTCCCCCACGGGCGGCAGCTCCCCCCAGACCCCCTGCTCCTGCGTGGGCTCCTCTCCCCGGGCTGCAGCTCTGTCCCAAGGCCTGCTCCTGTGGGGGCTCCACAGGATGTTCTTTTTTTTTTTTTTTTTTCCCTTTCTTCAATCTGCTCTCCCAAAGGCCCACCCAGTGTCTCTCCCTGGCTCGGCTCTGGCCAGCAGCAGGTCCCTTTTGGAGCCGTCTGGAGCTGGCTCTGTTCTGACCTGGGGCAGCTGCTGGGCTCTGTTCACAGAGGCCACCCTTGCAGCCCCCCTGCTACCAAAACCCTGCTGTGTAAACTCAGTAAAAACACAGATGGCTTCTGAAGAGCACTTGCTCCCTCCAGACCTCTTCCCTTGCTTAATCTCTATTGTGATGAGGGAAAAAGACAAATTTTCGTTTTCTTTTCCAATTTAAAATGGGAAATGATGTGGTTTTAGCTTACTGTCACTTTTCTCATCCCATATGACAGTGTTTGGCAGAGGAACACCTACCTCAGCATCTGGATACCTCCTGCACAGTTCACAGACCCAGTGTCCGACAATTTCAGTGGCTTTAGATAAAACACATTTTTCTTACACCCGCGTAGCCTTTCTGCAGAGAGCTTCACCCATTTTGCTCCAGTGCAGATACCACAGTGGTTGCTTGTCTGCAGGTGTAAAGCACAGATGCTCTTCAGCTCTACCTTGGAGGATTCATGTGGAGAAGAGCTTCAGGGATGCCATATAAAGCACATAAAATTCATGGACAGTTTGAGATGTATTGGTGACTGCCTGATTACCAGTAATTTGTTTGATGCAGGTAGCGTGGGGTGAGCACAAAGGACAGCAAAACATCTTCCATATTTTAATCTGGATTCTTTTTTTCTTTAACGAGGAGAGTGAGATTATTTTCTGGCATTCCTCCACAGCTCTGCACAGTCTCAAAATAAATTGCTAGAATGCTGCCCTGAGAGATTTTAATTTACATTTCAATAGTCCAAAGCAGCAGTTAGTAAATCTCCTTCTTGGAGTAAGCTTCAGTTTCTGGTTAATCACTAAAGTTTCTGAAATTGGTGAGAAACAGGTGTTTAATCTCTTTAAGGGCTAAGGTATAATTTCCTTTGTTGTGGAAAGCTATGAGCCCAGGAACTCTGCCCCTTTGATAGAAGGGTTTAAAAGTATCAACCCACAGCTTTTAATTACTGTCCCCTCAGCTGCGAAGTGATGCAGGAGAAAAGAGACTGGCATAGATTGATGCTGCTTATGACTGTGACCTTGCCATGACCATGTATGCCGCTTTTGACAGTTTGGACAGCCTTGAACAGCATACTTTATTCTGAGGTTAGTATGTGAGAAGATGTAGCAGTCGACAGAAAATACTGAGACGTTATCAGCATGGGTGGCTCAAGGCATCCTGGCCTGCCAGGGCGGCAGTGAGAGGTGATACTGCTGCTTGGGCCATGCTGAGAAAACGGGTCTGTCAAATAGAGCAAATGTACAAATTTGCTATGGGGGGGAAGGAAGTCTGCTCCTGGCTTACCAGTGGTTAAAGAAGCCAGACTGCTGGTTTCTGCAGATCTCCTTTCAAGAGAATGGCTTTTCTAGCCCCTGTTTTCAGCCTCTGTGCCAAGTGAGGAGGAGACATCCAGGTGGCCCCCATGAGAGCACCCCAGGCTGTAGGGCAATGCCCTTGTGTATGGCAATGCTGCGCCTTTTATCTTTAAAAGTCTCCTTCTTGTAATGTGGCCTGTTTGGGACTTGCTCCTGTAGGACAGTGGGTGCAATGGATGCCTCTTGCAATGCCTATGCCTAGAGGTGGACTAAAAAAAATTAAAAAGGGTGAGGACATCCCAGTGCAGAATTCTTTTAATAAGAACATTTGTCTGAAGAATCCTATTGCCCAAACCTCTGGTGGAGCTACTTTCTTCCTACCTTGGTAACACCTTGCAATTGCAAAAAAAAAAACCACAAAAAACAAACAAACAAACAAAACAAAACACCTCCAACAAAACAATGGTAAGCAACTCTGATCTGGCGTCAAAATGACTTTTCATACACACAGTTGAAACGTTAAAAGTTGTACTTCCATAAACTGGAAGTGCATGTTGGGTGGGAGAATATTCATCTGAGCATCAACACAGCGCTTTCTTGACCAGAAACAAAAAATCAAGCTTCAAGCAGCTATCTCATTAGAAGCTAAAAGAAACAAAACTGATTTTACCACTGAGCATGCTGTGGGGTGCACTTTCAGAGTTTCCCTCTGCCCTCCACCTTACCTCCCTTTAAACTTTCTCTGTTGTCCTTCTTTAAGAAGTATTCTCTGACTCTTCCTGGAAAATAAAAGCCTCACGCTCCTTTCCCAGACCCCATGTGCACCACTTGCTCTGTGAATCCCATGAGGTGTTTTGATGTGTGTTAGAAAAAATGTCTGGGCTGACAGATACAACAGCACTATGTTTACACTAAAACTAAAACCCAGAGCTCCAAGACCAAGGAAGCTGATCCCTCAGCAGAACTATTGTTCCTTGATGGTCACCTTCCCACCTTCCAAATTACTCTGTGGGCAGCTAGAGATGTTGGCAGTGTAAGTTCTATATGACATTACAAGAAATGGAGCCAGGTACCATGCACCAGTTATTGTAAAGAAGTGCCTTGGATGCTTAGAAAAAATAATTTCATAGGAAATGAATGTATGAGGCAGTCTGTGACCTCTGATAGTGTGCATCTGACTCACTTAACACTTGACAAATGGTTTAAACTCAGTGGCTGCCTTTGGAGGAATGGAGCATACACTTAGCCCAACCGTAAGCATTTTTCCAGAATAACACAGAAGTTAATGTGCTACAATAAAAGCAGCTGCTTTACTTAATGACCCATTTCATCATGTAATTCCTGTCTTCAGCTATGAAATGCCAGAAGTTTTCAAGAAGTCTGGGAGTGTCCTGGCAATGATGTGCCTGTTATTTATGGGGGAAGGAAAGAAGCAAGTGAGAGTTGTGAATGATTCCCATTGATGCTGGAGGCATCCTCTTCTGACTGGGCCTGGCATGGTGGCCCTTGGGTAATTTCTATCTCATGACAGGTAGAAAATGCTTCCTTGCTCCTTTCCCCACTTGTTACTGCTCAAAAATATTGTGTGTTTACAGGTAAAATACCAAAAACGCTTTAGAAGAGTTCTGGTGTTGGACTGCAAAATCATCAGGGCTGTGCTAGAGTTTCACTTGTGTGATGCAGACAGGGTCACTCAGCAATGTTGCTGTAATGCTCACCCCTCTTACTTCTGTTCTTCATCCTCTACCACCGAGGAAGGAAATTGAGTAGTTCTGCTCTTGGTGTCCAGTAACTAATTTTGGTAAATAAATTGTGGTCATAAATTATGCTTTTTTTATGGAATACACTGGACCACAAGTGGTTACTTGCCTGTAATCACTGTACCACACAAGCTCTTTATTTCTTCAGGAAAAAATACATTAAGAGAATAAGATACAATAAAATGTAATTATTCAGCAAGAGTTACTAACTGGAAGATAATGCAATGCAGTTGTCTTTTTTATTTAAGAATGAAAATAGTTAGTTCTGCTTGTTCTCATTCAAAATCATCAAGTGAATTAAACTTCTAGTGTTGCAGAGCAAACATACTTCCAGGAACGTTTCTAATTTGCACATAAAGCTATTTTTTTCACTCTGTGAGTGATCAGCACTTCATATATTTCTCTAGCTTGTTCTTCACAGCTGATTCCTACAGACAATGCTATATGGTCCTGCTTGGTAGGGAAAGGAAAGATGTTTTTAACAGATAATTGGAAGTAAAGTTTATGGCCCATCAGACAGTTTCTTCTGGGAGGGTTGTTTCATTCAGGATCATGTCTGTAATCCATGTCCTAGTGCAATGCTATGAGCTGCTGGGCTGCACAGCTGCTGAACTCGGCAGAAGCAATAGGGCAGCAGTGGAGGAGAGAAGGGGTGGCCTTCACCTCACAGTGTCACCAGAGGTTTCATGCTGAGTGACCCAGGCACCCGAGGCTCTTCAACTGGTGGGAAACCCTGGGGTTCCATTTGGCAGTGGGAAATGATGTGCAATTGAGTAATTTTCGGTGGTCAAGCCCATCCTTTTCCCAAGTGTGTGTGTTCATAAAGCTGGGTGTTAATATGTGAGATGAGGGCTTTTTTTTTCTCTGCATGCTTGTCTTCCATCTAATGTCCTCTCTTTTCTTTGTCTTGCAGCATGCTGCAGCTCCATGAAAGTCTCTTGTGACCATTGCATTGGATCAAAATTCAGAGCTGGCTGCTTCCACCAAAGACTCTCTTTGGCATCTTGTTCATATGCTCACCTGTCTACATTCAGAAGGTAAGACCTCCTTTTTTAGGTTATTGTTACTACTTTCCAGTTTACCAAAGCATGGTAATAAAACTGTGTCAGGCTATTCTTTTTTTGTAAGTAGCATCATGCCATTTTCTGTGGTGACTGGAGGTGGAATAGCCTCAGGATATAGGAAAACAGAATTGCAAAATATCCTTATTATACAGGCATGACCTTGAAAGGGATCCCCTTTATACCAAGCTCCCTCTGCCTCTTGTGCATTGGTAAGTCTGCTAGGGACTGTAGAAGCAGTTTGTTATTGTCTGAGTTTTTCTCTTAGTGCACAAGGTGAGTAGTTGGAATTTCATTCTCTTGTTGCTTACCTGCAATTTCCAGAATTCACATTTAAAGGGCATTTTTATCTCTGGAGAGCTAATGTATAAAAGTAGTACATTCTTATGAAGCTATTTCATTTCCTGTGGGTATTCAGATTTTGATTTAGTTTTGCCCATTGCTGATGAATTTTCTACATTTTTTCTGCTTATTTTTCCTCTTGGTCTTAGCCCCGCAAATGCATCTGGAAAGGACTGAAATGGATTTTCTTCTGATTTTCACAACAGTTAAAGTGAGCTGTTAAATAATATCTGGTTGGTGGTGCCAGGTTGAACCCCAACTTACCTCTGCAGGAAGGCAGTAAGGGAACAGAGAAAAAGTTTGTGAAAACTTCAGTGGTGGAAGTCAGGAGTAACACAGAAGGAGTTTCAGGTTATCTGGAATAAGAAATACCCATCCCCTTTTTTTGTGAAATGAACCACTGTTGCATGTGGGGGCAAAAAAGATGGGGAAGGACCTAGAGGGCAGGATGTTTGAGGAGCAGCTGAGGTCCCTTGGTTTGTTCAGCCCAGAGCAGAGGAGGCTGAGGGGAGGCCTCATGGTGGCCTGCAGCTGCCTCATGAGGAAGCTGCTGTCTGGTGACCAGTGATAGGGCAGGCTCTCCAGGTCTTGTCACTGAGCCTGCTGGAGTTCAAGAAGTGTTTGGACAATGTTCTCAGACATATGGTTTATTTTGGGGTGGTTTTGTGTGGAGCCAGGAATTGGCCTTGATGATCTGTATGTGTCCCTTACAAGTTGAGGTATTCTATGATTCTGTGGGGTCATGAAGACATGAAAAACCCTTTGATGCTATTTGTACTGAACTGTTCTGCAAAGTTGTGTTGTTTTAGAAACAACATTTGTTGTTTTAGAAACAACATACCGCTGAGACTCCACCTTGAAGATGAATAAAACTTGCAGGCATGTGAAAGACACTACTTTGTATATGCTTGTCATTTATGGAAAATTGCAGCAGCAATTCATTTATGACCATTTCCTCTGCCGCACACAGGAGTATTTCATTGTAGAGACTGAGGCCAGTCTTAATTTAAACAAACAAACAAACAAACAAACAAAAAACCTCTTTTATGAATAGCATCTATTAGTAAGGAGGTCTCCTCTTACTTTGGTCTTATTTTTGGTCCTTTGGTCTCCCCATATGCAGGGAGACCAAAGAGAGGAAGCCATGCAGATCATATGAGGGGGCAGCATGTGCTCCCTTGAGACCAGCTGTCATGGTCACAGGTCCATCGGTTCTGGGTAAGAGGTGTAAAGCTGAAGACAGTGAGTGTTGCAGTGTTGCTAGTGCTGTAGCAGGAATATTGGTGGTAGGAGTTAGTGAGATTGTAAGAAAGGCCTAAACCTCTCTTAGCTCCTCCTGGTAAATCCTTGCCTAAAATTATATACTATGATATGACCTAACAGACTATTATGTCTCCTCCCAATATTGTATATTTATAAGACCAAGAGATCAATGGTTGTAATTGAACATGTCTAATGGGTGTTTTCCTGAACTTGCAAGAGTTTAGCAGTAATACTCATTACAAATTAGAGCTGAGTGGATGGGGAAGTTTGGCAGGTTTAGCTGCTGGCCATATCTGGTATGGGCCTGCTTGTGCAATTTGTCATAGCTTGCTCTAGTGGTGACAGATGTTAGACAGAGATTGTGGAAATGACGTTAGAGAAGTAGCTGAACTTGTGGACTTTCATCTGAGCTGTGCCTGAATGCTTGTCTGCTCCTTCTTTATCTAATTGGAAAACAGGAATTGTTTGAACATGGTCAAGAGAGCTCGTGTCCAGTACAGGAGGGCAGCTCCATCCAAGTCACAGGAAAGGTATTGCTCACTGAGGTTAGACACTTTGTAAAATGGCTGTCTGGGATATTATGCCTAGAATTTCTATTGGGTTGTTTCTCCATATATATATCGCATACTTTTTCTCTTACTGATAAGGTTTAATATCACCCATATCAATATAATGCCATTATTACATTGGGCAAAGATGAGCCTCCATTGCTCTTGTTTCACGCTTACGGGGAACGAAGTGGTAAAACAGCACTTTTGCATTAAAGTAGAGTTTTGGTCTTCACACAGAGTTTGGTGATGTGCAGGGATCACTATAATAAAGTAAGGCAGCTCCTTTAAAAATATGAGGTGTTAAAATTGTTGACCTGGAAAGTCCTCCACATATTTGACAAGGTTAGTGAGAAAGGAAGCTAAATCTGCATAAGCCTCTGGAGTTTTGGTTTATGTAGGGTTTTTGAACAGCACAGACTTACTAGGATGTTCTGTGAGTGTATAATTCCCTCAGTAAGCAACTAGTTTGTGCCACAGCATCAGAAATCAGAAATGCAAAGTACCAACAAAGATGGATTTTGTTAGCCAGGAGTGTGTATGTTCAGGCATTTTTAAGGTTCCCTTAAAAAAGAAAAAAGATGTTGTTTAAGCTCCCCTACAAAATTTAATCCAAAAGCAGATATTGGAACAGAAAAATGGGAATTTGTGACCTCTTCAGGCTTACCAGCAAGCTCTCTAACTATCCTCAAAACTAGCAAAACTCCTGTGTTTTTGATGGAGAAAGTTATGAAACTTACTTATGAAAAAATTTATATTAGAAAACTGAAACACTTGTAGCAGGCTCCCAAGCCTGTGGGAAAAGCCAGCTTTTCAGGGTCCTGGATTATTCTAGCAGCAAAAATTTTCCACCCAGCAAGGCCAGGCTTATTAATTCTGATGGGCACAGGGAGGCTCAGCTGCAGCTTTGCTCAGCTGCCAGCCGTGGTCCAGCAAAGCCATCATTCCCTGGTCCCCCTCTAATCCGCCCCTGTCAGGCTGCAGAGCAGGGATAGAAAGCTATGGAGACACTGGAGGATGAACTTACAGCAAAAGTGAACCTTTAAGAACAGAAAGTGTAGTGGAAACAAGCAGAGAGGGAGGGAGAGGATTCTGTGCAACCCCTTTCCATCAGTCTGTGCCTCAGGAGATTAGGGATTGCCTTGGGGGGACCCGAAGTTACAGATACTACACATAGTTAATGATATCTGACATTTTGTTACTTCAAAAGCAAAGAGAGAAGCTAAAATATCAAAATTTTGGGGTCTATTTCCAAGTGATTCAAATGACAAGTACAAAAATCCCCTCACGCTGTGAACAGTGCTTCAAGCAATTAACAGCAGTTTTGCTTAAGAGTTTATAGTATCTTCTGAAAACGTTTGTTAGTTATAGTGACACAATAATGAATGATATGAGAGATGAAAACCAAGAAATTAAATGTATCTATTTCTCAGACCAAACAGCCCTGCTGGAGGACAATTCTGAGTCTGGGTGTCTGTTCCACCTGTTATTGTAAGGTGTGGATGTGCATAGGCTTGCTGTCAAGCACCAACCTACACAGGGCTTTGGGACCATTAGCTAAAGAACAGAGGACAAAAGTAATGTAATTTTGTAGTTAAAACATGTTATATGCTTGCTGAAGCTGCTGATCATGATTTAAGGTGATTCACTCAATGGTGAAAGATGGAGCTGCATGCTGGGATTGTCCTGTAGCTGCACTATATTTAGGAGGTAATTTGTGTTTGATAGAGTACAGGTGGGTGCATATGTTAATATATTCATGATGACTTGCATAGAGGTGATTTTTTTCTTTTCTTTTTTCTTTTTTTTTAAAGCAAGAAGTTTACCCATCCTTGCTTTTTTTCTGGCAGAATATCCATCAAAGAACCCTTCCCTGCCCAAAAAGAAACCCATCCTCCACAGCGAATCAGAGTTCAAACAGCAGAGGCATTTCAACACATCACAGAGTCCTGCGTGCTGGCTGGCTGCTTCTCAAGTTAAAGATTTATAATATATTTAATATGGATGAAAACTGGAACCATGGGTTGTAAACTATTAATGGAAGAGCAGTAGACTCCTGCAATCAGGTAAGGTCACTTGCTATGCACCATTGGAAAAGAATAGATTTGATATCATTCAGATCAATGCGCTTCAGTACATTCTCTTAAAACATCCCAGTTTCCAGGCAGCCTATAAACTCTAGCCATTTCCTGAAGCAATTAACAAAGCACAATGCAAAACCAAAGCATAGATGAAAACAGAAATGAAATATCAACTGTAAAACGTGGAAAAAACCTCATGCCACTTCTCACTAAGTCATGGCTAAGTGTTGTTAATCATCTACTCTTTGTAATATTGTCAGGTGAACATCTGAGATTTTAACTGATTTACATGTCCGTTGTTCACTTTGCAATGCAAATGACTGGAAGTGCATGTGGTCTGTTGCCAAGTGTTGGCCGGGAAGAGGTAACCTGAAGCTTTTTGCTTCAGGGGTATCTTGAGCTCCTCATGAGTCGTTCCCACAGGACATATAACCTTTACTTAATTTGATCATAAACATCTGGTTGTGTGAGTACCGCTGCACTGTCAGAATATCCTTTCAAATACTGTAGCATAACTCTTCCTACTGTAAATATTTGCAAGAAAAGATGACCAAATTCTGTGATCATGCATCTGGTAGTATTGCTACTGGTACTAATAACAGAGTGCTTAACATAAACTCCTTATACAGATAAATTAAAATGCATTACTTTGGAAGGAATATGTATAAAAGAAAAATAAGAAGTAGATCATGACTTTTGTACGGACAGACAGGATAGTAGAGAATGCTCTTGTAAAGAGAATGACAGTTTGAGTCCTGCCATTTTCCTTGCTCAAGCACAGCTTAAACCTGTTGGGCCAAATGATTCCCTCTGTGACTCTTTCAAGGGCAACCGCTACCCTAAAGATTGTCTCTCTGTTTCAGAATTGTCTATAGGAAGGCTAAAAGCAATGAACAGGTGGAAATGTAGATGTTTTATGTTTTATATATATTTATAAGCTGTAGATTACACATATTATACACATTATACATACGTTTGGACTCCATACTAGTAATTGGAGTTTGGCTTTCATCCTGTCACTGGGGAAGGAAACCCTTGAAGCTGCTGGGCTCAGGCCTCATACTGCAATCACCTGGTGCCACAGAAATGACTTTTTTTTTTTTTCTTCAAGAAGCTAAAAACCTGTGTGACATTTAAAAAATAAGGTGAAAGCTTTAAGTTGTCATTATTCCTTAGGTGTTTTCACTTGCAGTTGCATTTATGTCATAGGTAGAGAAATGTCTCCCCTCCTCCGGCTCCATGCTGAATTTGTGTAAACCCCCAGTCCTCTCAGAATCTTTAATATTGACTCAGTTATTTTTGAGTAGCTAAGGAGGAAATTGTGAACCACAACAATGCCAATAGATATCTACATGTTATGCACCAGCTTTTTGTAGCATTACCTTCTCTTTAAGCTTAGAATAATAGCACACAGGTGAGAGACAGCAATTCATGAAAACTTTTTTTCAGAAGGGGAATCTGTATGTGGCTCTGTTCTCTAGTTCAGTTTGACACTTCGATATATATTGTCTTTTAAGAGAAGAAGGATAAATTTTGGTGGTTACTTTAATGGGGAAAGCTGAGCTGCTGTCAGATGGAGTTGTGCGTTTTCTGTTCTCTCAGGGTAACGTCATCTTGCTGTTACTGCTTATGTTTTGGTTTGCAGTGAGTTATTTGTTGAAGGCACTGAGCTATTTGTTTGGCTGGGATGGGTAGTTGACTAAGTGGCTTTTGGCACATAACAGATCTGACACTATGACTTAATCCATTGCTGTCTAGAGCCCAGAAGATGAGATATGCTCTAAATATCACCTTTTCACAGTTAAAATAGAAAAGATCTTATCTTATTTTGGAAAATGCATATTCAGATCCTATAATGCATCCCACAAATTTCCATGATTTTATGAAGATTCCTGACAAATTGCATCTAACCTTTCTCCATTTTCAATTTTTTAAGCAACCACCGTGTACACACTGTCATCCCCTGGTAGTAAGGGTGGCAATGACCTGAGAAGTGTAATTACCTGGATTCCTGCAGAAGCCTGTATCTCTTTTCACCTTTTCCGTTCATGAAGATTTGTTGAAATGCCCAAACCTTTTTTGTTAATCTGTAGTCATTTTTCTGTTCTTTAATGTTTTATAAGCCTATTTAATCAGTCCATTATACAGCAGTATAAAAGTCACTTGAATGATATGTTCTCCAATAGTCATAACTTGGCTCAACACCAACAGGATAAACAGCTCCATAGATCTTTCTACATCAGCACCTATTTCTTCTTTCCCCAGACTTGACTTATAGGATAGAATTTATTTATTTCTATATATCTAAGCAGTGATGCCGTGTACCTCTACTCAGTTAACAAGTCTGCGCAGCTGTAGAGCTCTTCGGTCATGCTTTAATTATGTTTGTCTTCAAGATTTTCACTTGACATTATCTTAAAGGTGGATCTAGAGGCCATTGAGGCAACTCTGAGGCTTTGGACTGACTTCACTGAGGCCCATTTCTGTCCCCAAGGGAACACCCAGATTTTATATGAAAAAGATACATTGGGGATAACATTGTCCATTATCTGTCAAGCAAATTCATAATTAACATTTGTTATTTAAAGCAAAGGCACGTCATCCTGACATTTAGTGAATACTGTCCTAGCATCAGAGCCTTTTCTTAAGCTGCCTCTTGCCATTCAGAAAGACCATTCTCAGCTTTTATTTTTTTTCTAATTCTTGATGTGGCTTCCTGAATTGTAGTAATATATTTTATGAAATAAATATATACTGTTTTCCTCACCGTTGACTGCTGGGATTCAATGAGGTAACATTAACCTGTCATTATACATTTCAAAACCTGACAAATCCCTGTACCATTTGAAAGGAGACTTTTCCCATTTCGTGTATATAGAAGGAGTTCATATTTGTTCTGCAAGTCATTTCTCACTTCTGAAATTCATTCCTTCCAATGTGCAAAGGTTGTGTTAAGTTTCTGCATGTGGTTTCAGATTTACGGCTGCAGTGGTATTGCTAATCATGGGAGGCAAGTCTGAGAGGAAAAAGGAGTTAGGAATAGTTGGCAGTTCCCTGAGAAACTGTATTAAATGTGTGGGTATGAATCATTTCAATGAGGAGGAAGAATAGGAAGTGCTATAAGAAAAAAAAGCTAGCTAAAAGCAAATTCTAAGTCTAAAAAGAGCAGATGTGGAGATTTGGTGAAGTTATTGAAGATGAATTGTAAACAATAAAACTAGAATAAGAGAAAAAAAATCAGAAAGACCAAGACTTACAAAGATAGGCAACAAGGAACATTCATTATAAAAAGATCTCATTATATAGATACAACAGGAAGAAGAAAACTTTCCAGTCAGTGAAGAGGGAAAGTTATGGACAGATGAAACCTAAAATATAGAAATATTTAAAGCTTTCTTCGCTTCATTTCTCACTAAAAGACCATCACTTGGCCAACCGTTATTTAGGCTGGCAATAAATCATAGAATCATAGAATATCCCGAGTTGGAAGGGACCCATAAGGATCATCAAGTCCAACTCCTGGCACCGCACAGGTCTGCCCAAAGTTTAGACCATGTGACTAAGTGCACAGTCCAATCGCTTTTTAAATTCAGACAGGGTTGGTGCAGTGACTACGTCCCTGGGGAGCCTGTTCCAGTGTGTGACCACCCTCTCGGTGAAGAACCTCTTCCTGATGTCCAGCCTAAACTTCCCCTGCCTCAGCTTCACACCGTTCCCACGGGTCCTATCACTGGTGTTTACAGTGAATAGGTCACCTGCCTCTCCACTCCCCTTTGCGAGGAAGTTGTAACTGCGATGAGGTCCCCCCTCAGCCTCCTCTTCTCCAGGCTGAACAGGCCCAGTGACCTCAGCCGCTCCTCATATGTCTTCCCCTCTAGGCCCTTCACCATCTTCGTTGCCCTCCTCTGGACGCTCTCCAACAGTTTAATGTCCTTTTTGTACTGTGGTGCCCAGAACTGCACACAGTACTCGAGGTGAGGCTGTAAATGGATGAAAGCTTGGGTTAGACCCATGAAAGATTGGTAGGAAAACACTTAAAGCAATTTAATGCATTGTCTGGATCATGAACTCTGTCCCAGGATATTGGAAGAACTGGTTGAGAGTCATTATTATCTTTGGGAACTTGTGGAGGGTAAGTGAAATTCTGAAGGAATGAAAACTTGGTACCTATCTTCATTTTCTTAGGGAAAGAAGGATTTTATTCTTTATTCTGAATAAGAGAAAAACAGTCCTTCCAAATGTAAATTTTTTTTTCTCTCTGGATAGGACAAAAAGAAACAGGCTTTTCAGTGCAGCAAGGCAAGACAGTAAAACATCAATCAATCAATCAATCAATCAAATAAAAAAACACCCCAGACCCTGATGTTAAAGGGGTGCTTATTTGTGGAAACAGGTTGCCTAGAGAGGTTGTGGGAGCTCCATCCTGGTACATTGTTAAGATTAGGTTAGACAAACATCTACCAGGAATAGTGTAAGTATTTTTGATCCTACTTAAAGGTAAGAAATATATTGTATTTCCTCTCAAGGTTCCTTTCAAGTTAGATGCTTATTATTTTATAATATCATTAATAAAAATCACATTTTCTCTTATTTAGCAAAATAGAGAAATTTGTACAGCTGAACTCTGTTTTATTTTCACATCTGATATTAACTATTTGAAAAACAGACCTTTTAAAATAGACTTTTTTTTCCCCCTGTATTATATGAAAAACAAAACAAAACAACAACACAAACCACTGTAGCCATTCCTCCTCTAGGTGTTTAATAATAAGTAACATTTAAAAAAAATAAAGTCAGTGAAGAACTATTCAAAACATACAGGGGAAAAAACATGGAAATCTTTTGCAGGAGGGTTGTATAAAATGGACAGAAATGAAACTAATCAGTACTGAAAGCAAGCCCACAATTAAATGCATGTTTCCCATAAATATGTAGTTAGCACTCAGTTTATTCTCTCTGTCTGAGTCTGTGAAATGAACACAGCATGAGTGCCCAGCGTGAAGGGGAAAGATGAGCTGGTATACACCTTCATCTGCTCTACTCCACAGCTTTCTAAGGCTGCATTTCTTAAAACAAGAGAAAGGCACCCCAGAGCAATATGTTGCACAATCATTTCTTCTCAGTCCACTTTCTCAAGCCCCTGTTACATCCTAAGTGGTAGCAGAGACACCAGCCTTGCCACGGAAAATATCCTTGGTGTACATTCAATTAGACGAAGCGTATAATGTCTCCAAGTATAGGTGTGCAACAAAAATATAGAAATTACACAAATTATGAAGACCTGAGAAAGTTCTTAACCCAGTTTGTAAACTGTCACCTGTGGGGACACAGCTCTGCTACCAGCAGAGAGACAGTGGCAGAAGGCAGCATCCTGACGCGAGGTGCCTGGAGGTCCTGGGCCCTCCCCTGTGCCTGAGCTTTCTAACAAAGGACAGACCATACGCTGCCCATGAAGGCAGTCTCTCTTTCTCCTCTGCTGATTATTGCAAAATGATAAAAGACCAGTAGCTTAGACCTTTTTTTCAAAGCATTAATGCTTCAGCACTTCCCAGGAGAGCTACGGATTCCTGCAGAGTCTATTTACTAGCTTATTTATAACAGAATGATGGCTTTAGTTACTTTTTGTGGACCTAGAGATATGAATTGACTGAGAGTCTTTAGGCCAATAAGAGGAAAATCACTGCATTAACTGTGCAGGGTAAATGACAAGTGCAGAGTCCTGCACAATTTGTACAACTCATAAAGGTCCTTCAGTTGTGGTAGACCAACAGCAGAAATCATCGTTCCATTCTGCTAACTACAGAATTACTAAATCTCATGTCAGAGATGGTCTCTGTTTTTCTGAATGGTTTATAATCTGTGTTTTGAGCCAGTGGAAGGCCTTGACAAGCAGGTGGTGGGCACTGTAACCCAGATGATTATGTGCAATTAACCTGAAGTGACAGACACTGAACATCTGCCCTCTCATCTTCTGCTTAACCTTCACCTATGGCTGCTTTAACAATGGGCCTCAGTTTTTTTTTTTTTTTAAATTATTATTGTTATTATTCTCTCACGCTTTCCCCTTTCTTCAGAAGCATCTTTGTAGCCTTTAATTTTCTTTCTGGACATTTCCATTTCTTACTAAATCTTCATAGCTCCCCATGGTCTTTTTACTATTTTCCTCCAATTTTCATAGCCTTTTTGGTTTGTGCTTGCCAAAAATACCTAACATTTCAAACAGCTGTTATAGGAAATAATCACTGTTAACCTTTCATTATACTCCCTCTTAATTTTGGTTATAACATCCTTGTTTCCCTTGGCTGCCTGTTATCTTTTAGCTTATGTATCTTTTGGCACACATTTTTTTTTCTTTTTTCTTTTTTTTTCCCCAACAACATCTACTAAAATAGGACTGAATTGTGTTGGCACCTAGATGCCTGTTATAGGCAAACAAAATTAAAATATTAAATTAAAATATTAAAACAATATTTGTCAAATAAGATTAAAAATAGAATCACTGGAAATCTCTTGGTTTTGAATACACAAAAATCAAACCAAAAACTTACTGTCAAAGAACTGGGGGGATTCTTGAGTGGTGGGCTGTGAAAGAAATATTCTAATTTTGCTTGACGTTGGATAAAAATGCAGAGAGCTTTCCTCATTATTATAAATCATTGTGAATTCCACTATGCAAAAAAGCTTGATCAATAACTTTAGCTTCATTTACAATATAAATGTCCTAAGAATGGCCAGAGTGCATTCCAGGCTGCATTGCATTGAAAGGATAGGACTGGTCTGAAACTTTTCGAAACGTTGGATTTGACTCACCTTGAGAGAGTGTTACACAAGCAAGGCTTCATGTCATGCAGTTCAGGCAATATATTTTGGATAAGTCAAAGGCACACATGTGTGAAATAACAGATATGCAAGGGGTTATTTTTCTCCTTTGGTCTAACTTCTATCTAAGCAACACCTGACTAAAACCTAAAAATATGTCTTAGAAACATTCTCAGATACCTGGAAACACTGTTTCACTTATTTTCTTATTATCATCACCCAAAAGATAAAACCTTTCAGTACAGGAAACAATCAGTAAGTGCCTCTGTAGGGGACTTGGTGGTGGCATTCTGGTTTTTATTTAGAGAAAGAATCCTGTCTGTCTGTCTGCCTGTCTTTCTTATATGTAAGGAACTCACAGCTAAATTATTTTATTATTCACATATTTCTCACCGAGGGCATTTTAAATATAACACAGGGATGATAAAAGCAGCTGAAGTTTAGATATTGCCTTTCCTTGCCAATAATTTACGACAAAGCAGATGTGTATGCAAATCACATCTATTTTAATTCCAGAGATCACTAGCTCAGTCGATTTCTTTAAAATAACTCACATCTTTAAAACATAAAATGTGATAAAGAAGCTTTAATCTTGGATAAGGAAGGTGTCAATAACTACCTAACCAAGGGCAAGACTGAAATATATGGTTACATTTTCCAGACTTTCATTGACCTCATGGGAGCTCTCAGTAACAAGTCAATGACAAAATCTTCTATGTATAAGAGTAGGAATTGTGTGCATGTGTGTTAGAGGTAGTAGGACACGTCTTGTGCTACAGATGATTTGATTTTGGGGCAGATACAGCCTGAAGATCATGAAAAACTGCATTTTCTCTACCTGAAAAAAAGCAGTGACATTGTAACTCAAAATGCATCAAAAGAAAAAAAAGTATACTTCTAGAGAGAAGCACAGAGACAGAAGCATCATTTGTACAATTGATTTCTCCCCTTTTCTGTGCTCACTTATGCCAATTTTATTGCAGCTCTGTCTGTGTAGAAGCCCCTTGTATTCTCGTACTCCCACTTCTACCTTCTTCAAAAGTTAGTGCAACCTCCATTACTCTTGAGAGACAGTCTCTCCTAAAGAGACCTGTCAGAAAAGGCACTCAGCAGTTCTGACAAACAGCTATCAAGACTTTGATTTCACAGAGTGGAATAATTTGTAGTCTTAGCCTTTCATTCTACAAGTCCTGTTGTCTTAGCCCTTCTGTCCACAGCTGTCAAGCGCAGATATTTAACCCGTGATTCCTCATCTGACAGACGGTGTGATTAAAACCATGCCGAGCATCAGCTACGTTCAGAGATCGCATAAATGCTTCTAGTCTTATAATATCTTTTTCACCCTCTCTTTGAGGGATGGAGAAGTTCTCCTGCAATTAGCACCACTGACTGGGAAGCGATAATAGACTACCCCAGTGAAACAAACCTTTTCACACAGCGGGCAGGAAGAATTCAGTAACAGCAGGACAATTTTACTGTAGGAACAACTATGTTCGTGTGAGAGCAAACATCCTGGCATGGGCTGACATGTCACTTATTCAGGTTATCAGTGAATGTAGGTACATCAAGAGCCCAAAAGAGTTTCATCCACTTTTTTTTTTCCAATTATTTTTTAGTCCCTGAAGTATGTCCTCACCTGTCCTCACCTTTCCTTTTTTCTCATAATCACAGATGGTTCGACATCAAAATTTTAATATCTTTCTTTTCTGCTGGACATTGAAACTATTGATTTTAACATGTGTCTTATGAGCATTTCTTTTCTTGTTCCAGGGTTTATTGGAAGGCAGATTGGTGGTTAAGATATACACTTTTTTTTTTTTTTTGTTCTCTGTATGTGAGGCCTGATAGGATACAACAACAACAACTGCTGCCCCGTTTCTAATAAAAATAGAAAAGATCTTACCAACTTATATTCAGTTATATGTCTGCCACTGAGGATAATAACCTTCCTCAAGCATTTCTAATTGTTGGCAAGATGCTGTGGGTACGAAGCAGTATTTTCCCCCTCATTTCTTTGCATCTTCTCTTTTCATTTCCTGGGTTTTATTTGCAAGCAGTTTGAAGATACTCCCAAGACCTGGAATATTGTTGTTATAGTGCTGCTTTTAAAAAATGCCAGATGATGATGAAGAAGGGATATATTTAGAAAGCCCAGTCCAAAAGACCCTTTTAGAAAAAAAGACCCCTTTAGAAAGACCTTCTCTTCGTCTTCCAAAAGACCCCTTTAGAAAGGGGTCCATAGTAGAGCTTTCCACTGATGTGCCATCAGTCACTAGTTCAACAGTAGACAAAAGATTTCCAAATAGGAAAAATCCTTGATGTATGTCTAATAGAAGACACTTCTGAATGCTAAAAGTACAGCGTCTGGTTATTGATATATGGCGTACCCCCCCGAAGAGTGTATGAACAGAATGATTCCTCTATAGAATTAAGTGAACCAGTAAAAGGAACAGTTTCAGTTCATTACGGTGTATACTTCTTCTAGTATATCTGTACCTCTTGTGTTTATCTTTTATTTTTTTTTTTCTTATTGTTCCCTGGTGAATTTGTACATGTACTCATGCATTACCATAACTGCTTTGGCTTGCCCACTCTGTTTTGTTCTCACATCTTGTATGTTTGAAATGAGTTAAATATAACAGGAGAAAGAGAAAAACCTCTGTAGTAGAATTTCTGTCACATTATCTCAAAAGAGAGTTCATTTCTATGCTAATGAGGAGCACGTGGCTCAGGGTAATTGTTAGAAAATATTCCTTGCAGATATCTATCGTCTTTTATTGTTGAATACTAAATATTCTGCTTACAGTAAGGATGTAATTCACTCTGGGCAATAAGACACCAAGCTTCATGCTACTCTAATTGCAACAAACCTCTGCAGTGTTTAGTCATGGTGGTGGATGAAAAAAGTTCACTCTCAATAAACCACCCTGCTGCAGTGTGAGTCTGGCAATAAAACGTACTCAGCTGAGGAAGGTCAACTGTGAATGAATTTGTAAGAGAGATTGACATGTCACAAAAAAACTCTGATTTGATTCTAATAGGACTGATTTACTAAGCCTGTGTGTATGGCATCTGTTTATAATGTATAAAGTCTGTAGTAAGTGTACGAAAATAATACCACTGTACAGGTGTGGAAAATTTCCATTTTTCACCCACAAATGAAATAACAGATATGCAGGGGGTTATTTTTCTCCTTTGGTCTAACTTCTATCTAAGCAACACCTGACTAAAACCTAAAAATATGTCTTAGAAACATATGTCTTCTTGTATTGTCCATGAGGTCAGACTTGAAGATCATAGTCATTCCTCATGCCCTTAAAATTTATGAGCAAAAGCAGAGTGGTCCACAAAACCTACTAATGCCTTAGCTGGGCAGACCTTTTATTTCTTGCAGAAATTTAGCTGAAGCAGTAATGGTTGCTATGAAAAAAAAAAAGGAGAAAAAAAAAAAAGGACTTCTTGAAGCTCCTTTGTAAAGTGAAGAGACAATAATCATTCTGAACTACCCAAGGATGTTTTGTGGCTTATTTATTGCTTGCAGTGCATGTTCAAGATTCTCCTATAAAAGGCACAGCTATACGCAAGTGCTGAGTATTGCTATTATTAATAAAGGACCATAATGGTTCTAAATTTAGAGTTATGGTTCAATACGGAGTTTAAGCTCTTTGCCTGGGTTACAGCCATGAGGGTCTGCAAGTAAGCAGTCCCTGTCAATTACCGACAATGACATATGTAAGATAGTGCCTGCTTGTGTCTCATTATTTTGATTTGAAGACACCGTAGCAGGAACATTCAGAATGCTAAAACCCCAAGAGAAGATGAACATGCTGATAACAAGAGCATAAAGCTGTCAAAGGCAGAAAACCTTGAGTATGTCTCCAAGCAGGGCTTTTGCCAAACCACAAGCTGAACATACCCTTTGAATGCTGTAATGTATATTGTACTCTCCATCTTAAACATACTTGTGGAAGCAAAAATAAGCCTATAAAATGCTAAAAATAACACCTTCCGCCATGTTTTTTGTATGCTGTATGCTTAGAGTAGCCTTTAAAAGAACGTAACAACTTGAATGCAGGGTTTTTCTGCAGTCAAATCTGTTTAGAATCGTAGGAGCAGCATTAGGAACTTTTGTTAGTTTGTAATGGGCTACTAAGTATTTATTAGACCACATGTGAACATTGCTTTTTTTGTCTTACCTCCAATGTATGCAGACACTGTCTTGGAGCATGAAATTCCTTTGTGGTGCAGAGAGGCGACGAGGTCCCTGTGAAGCACAGCAGCAGGCAGTGGTGCATGGCCACCAGTGACCAAGGGGAACAAGCGCAGTAAGAAGGGGACCCAGGCCCTGTGGCTGCTACCATCATGTCCTGTGTGATGGCCACACTGCTCTCCTCAGCAAGGAGGAAGGATGCGTTTGGGTGGGTGTAATTCTGTATAGCAAGTCCTGCCCCAGAGGGGGAAGAGCCAGAAGGCCTCCCATTTAGCACAAGCTGAGGGACATCGCAGGGTATCTTCCAGTTGTATTTTCTGCAGATTTACTCTAGAGTAGCTCATTCAGGCTTGAAAGGTTAATTAGGGAAATCCTGAAAATGTTCTTAGCGCTGACTGGTTGTCACCAGCATTCCTCCACTGAGTACTTTCAAGTCAATCTACTTACAGGGGATTAAAATGACCCTTCCGTATGTTTATAAGGAATATTTTGACAGGAGCTAACATAAACCAGGTGTGAAACATACTGCAAGCACAGCTTCTCTTGGGAAAGCAGTCAATGAATCCACATTTAGTGGTTAATTATTTATGTTGCATTAAGCTTTTGCACAAGAAGTGATACGTGCTTTTTCACCTGAATAGCAGAGGTACCCTTCCTTAGTAAGGGTTAAACATATTGTTAATATGCTCGTGTCCTCAAAAATAAATACATTTATTTAACCACTATTTTTCCCCACAAAAGAAACATTTCTGCCTTTATTTTTGGAATTCAAACTTTGATTTATTCAAGAAAAATATAAATAGGCACTAGTGTAGCTCACACTTGCAACAAGAACAAAATACTGTTACCAAAGTTATCTACCACCCAGGAGCCTACTGTTACCATTTCTTTACTCTGCAGGCTCGTGCCACTTAAAAAAACCTCTGCAATCAGAAAATAAGATGCTTGAATTATTTAACATACAAGAGACCAAAGTGATATAAATGCAAAAGGCCAGCAAGCAAGATCAATTACTGTGTTGAGGATTGTCAAGAGTTTCTAGTCTCCAGAGACATTTGTAAATCCTGTATCCACAAAAGTGATATACTGTTTATCTAGGCCAGGCTGCCAAATGAAATACATATTTATCTCTTCCATTCCAGACTAAGCTTCATGTCAAAAATGCCACAAGGAAATATGAACAAGCACATGGTGATAGAAACCATTAGCTTTGTGGTTACATTAAGTTTTCCTCTTAATGCAGCTCATTTTCCATAACTAAGTATGCCCATTTGCATACCTTGTTTTCAGGCATATGTTACTGGCTCTGCTGAGGTGTGCAGCTGAACGCATATTTAGTCTGGCGTTTTACTAAAAGACTTTTTTTGAGCCAGGCAACTCATTTTCTTGATGCCTTCTGCGCTCTTTCCTGATTTCTTTATAATCAGATATCATGAACACCAACCTTTGCAAGGGCTCCTGCCTGCAGGACAGCAGAGGGCAGGGTGTTTTGAGAAGGAATGTCAGGATGATACTGGAAAGAAATGCATATTACATTTAAATGAGTATCTGTAAAGGTCAAAAAAGATTGCTTTTTTTGGTGTAGGATCAGGCCAAGGACAGAAAAAGACAGTTCTGCCCAGAGGTAGGCTAGGAATGAGCCCTATTCCTTAAGGAAACTAAGCAGGTGATTTACTGCAGATCTTGACCCCTCTCTTGGTAGTCTTGTCTGTCTCCATATTTTCTCAGGCTGCAATATGATCAGCTCTTCAGCCTGCTTTTTTCTCTGTTGGGATGAAGACAGTAAACACCTTTGAAAATTGCTCTAAAACCTCTGCCATCTATGCAGAGCAAATAAGCTTTGTCTGTTTGCTGACCCTCTGGAAGTCATCTGCAGTAGTCCTAAAGCAATCAGGAATACCTTTGCATGTGATACCCTTGATATAGCCTTCATTTTCCAGTCTTATACCTTTGCTATGCACATGCACAGCTTACATCCTAAGGGTCACTTGGTTGCAAAATTGCCTGCAAATAGAAAATGCCCAAACTGAAGCTGAGAGAACTGTAAATTAGGGAAAGCACAGTTTCTTATCTGAGGGAATACTATGGCCCTGGGAGAGGGTCTTCCCTCAGCTCTGCCACAAAACTCCCAGCTGTTGCCTGTCCACTGACCTTTCTCAAATGGCCACTGGATATAAAGATCTCAGTTTTTAGAACCTGACTGGGTATATCCATGTCCAGTTCTCAAGAGAAGTCTCAAAAAGACTCAACAACTACCACTGAAGGGATTAAAAGCCATGCATAAGGAGTCTGGAAAAATATCAGGCTATAAATTTATCCTACCTGGGTATTGATGTTTGTACCTTGCCTTTTGATGATGAGAAGCATGCGCTTACAGGACGTAATTTATCTTATCCTAAATGAGGCTTTTCAACTTTGTCTCAAGAATTGCTTCCCATAACTGCCTATTTCCTCTTCTTTGTTTTAAAGAGAATGTAGATGGCCAGCTCAGGAATGGCTGCCTGCACTGAAGACATTGAAGCTTAGATGCATCCCATCTGCTTGGTTGGTAAACAATATTGTGGCATGCAAGGCCTGGGGCATCACACTGAACAATGACAACAAAATCTGTTCATTTAGTTGAGCACTGGCTATTTTATATGCTAAATTATATGGGAGGTCCTTTAAAAAGCATAATGACATGCTTCTGTAGTTATTAACTCTGTCATGGTGAATTAGCACAAAGTGATACTGTCTGTAAAACCTTAATTCTACTGTTTTTTAACTTCTGAATCTTTGATGAAATGCCAATCGATTCCTGGCATGTTTAGAAGCAAAGCTGAAAAAAAATCCCTAAAGTTTCCATTTTCATGAGGGACTGTCCATTGATGGAGCTGGAACCTTCTATCGCACAGACCTTTGGCACTTCAGTGGTAGAATAACTGATAGCCGCTTCAGAATGTCATTGTCTATGTTTTCCAGCAGTAAAGTAGAATTAAAAGTGCCCTTTCCAAGGTGCTTTGTAGGTTATGGCTGATATCAGGGGTGTGGTGAGACTGAGGAATTTGAATTTCTGCACTTTGGAGGGGAAGTTCCATTGGTGATTAGAGACCCTTCTTGACCCATCCATCATGGTCTCTTCCTCAGTCCTCTCAAGTCCTCCCAAGAAAGCTCTTTCTCAGCTAACCTCACTGTTAGCTTCTCCTGACTTCCTATCCAGTCCCTAACCATTTCTTGCCCTCACCTAGTCCTTCCATGGTTTCTTCCTTGTCCCCTGTTTTTGCATCAGGTGGCTGTCTTCTTCTTGCCACCTGGGTGCCAAAACTGTTATTTTTTGACTACAGAAGGCTGTGTCTTGTGTTTTTGTTCTTGTGTTTTGGGGCAGCGTGGAGGAACAATGGCAAGGGAAGGTGCAAGTTTGGAAACGGTCTTGCCGACCTACTGTATAAAAATGGAAGAGCTGCAAGCAGGTTACCTGTAGGCATTGTGTGTCATGATCCCAGAAATGGGAACAAGTCCAGCCTTCAGGAAAACTCTTCTGCCAAACTCAAAAGTCTCCTTTAAAACACATGCCATAATTTATTGATGAAATAGGTGGATTATTTTACATGAGAGGACTCACTAATTCTTAAGCATATTGCAGGTGGCACTAATACTGTTCTCTCTACTGTTGTTATGTTCTGAAAGTGGTGTGTAAGAGTCGGGGAAATGCAGGGAAATTGCCACCAGATGGTTTGAGATCAGTCCTGTCAACAGATTGAGGAAATGCAAAAGCCTGGGCTAGTATGGAGAGGGCTGGGCTGGTGCTTAAGGGTGGTTTCTGTGCTGCATGTGTGTGTCTTTAAGGTGATCAGTGTACCAGTGACACAATAAAAGGCAAGGCAGAGCTCACCAGATGATGGCTGGAAAATTTAAACTTATTTTTATTTAATATAGCAGCTGCACAAAAAACAATTCCTTTAGAGGTACGGTATTTCCCCAGGAGGGCTCAGCATTTCCCTAACTAGAGACAAGTGCAATCCTCCTCTAAGCAGTTAATTTCCCTTGACTTTCCAAGTGCACGGTACCAAACCAAGCCAGCTGTGTTTAGATGCCCTCACACAGAGTTAGGTACCCTGCTTGCAGCACATGGATTTGAAACTGCATGGCTTAGCAGCTGGACTAGAATTATTATTAGAGCCATAATGTACTTAACAGGAAAAAAAAAATCAGTAAGGTTTTATAAGAAAAGCAAGATACTCTGCTAGCTTTGCATAAGCCTTGCAGCTTGTTAATGCTACCATGGAAGCAGTCTTTGCCCTTTTCCATCAAGCTGTCTTTGTGTGGTCTCTGTAAGATGAAGCATCTGGCATAGCAGCCAAAATCTGTGAGAAAACGTAATATATTTGGGGGCTTATGTCTTAAATGTGTTTAAATGACAAACTCTTCAAATCAGCAAAGAAATAGAGTTGGTCAGCCCTGCCACTGGCTTCCCTGAGCATCCTAACCCAGCACAGTGGGAGGAAGGTCAATGCAGAGAGGGGAGTGCTCACAGCCTTGTTTCGAACTCAGGCACGGCAAACCTCAGATGGTGTTAGACCACCCCAAAGGAGCAATTTCCGAAAGCTTTGCCTTAAAAGTCTTGCATTGTGCTGCAAACAGCAGCTGCCAACCCGTTGGCAGGCTTGGTGTTCAACAGTGAACTTAAGCTGGAAAGGGGCAGATCATTTAACAGTGACACCACATAATTTGTTGTTACTGAAGTCCATATTTATCCTATTAATAAAGAGCGTGGCATTAACATTTTGTGTAAATGAGGATAATTTATTAAGTGAAAGAAAAAGAGACCAAGGAAAACAGATTGCTCTAGAGAGCAAAGAAATATATCACTGCAAGCATACATAATGAATGCAATTTATAAAGCTCTTTTAATTAAAAGTTTCTAACTTGAATTATTTCATTTTGTTGCAAAATGTGAGCACGTTTTAGTAAGCCAAACTTCTCAGTTGATCCTGAGGCCCCTTTTAAGAGAAAATGACTATTATGCTTATATCTATTTGTCATTAAGAAATTGTTTATTTATAGTTTATGAAAGTGGTGTAAGCACAGGGTTTATGGGCTGTATTTTTGTTTATCAGTGTTTCTCCTGAATTAATTTCCAGCTACCTAGACTTTTTAATAATCATTATTTTTCTCCTTTATAGGAAAGATAAATAATACCAATGCTCGCTTTCTACTTTTTATAACAGACTTGAATAACTATCTATCCCCTAGCTTGGGAACATGAATTCCTACTGTCCCACTTGTCAAACATATGCTGCACAGTATCATATATTTGAATGCACTTATAGAAAGAATGCATCTATTATAACGAGGTATCTGATGAATGAAGGTAGGTATTTGCTTTGAACATCAGTGAAGAAGCTTGGCTCAATTCTGTCCTGTAAAAACTTCAGTTTTGCACAAGATGTTGCTGCACAGACCAAAGCAAAACTGCATTCACAGTGTTTGAAAACATTGATCAATCGGAGTGGACATTGGGTATTAATGGTAAAGAAAAATATTTTCAGCCTTAGAATCTTGATTGCCACCATCACAACATAGCCACCTGAGATGGAGCCATGCACTGCTCAGGAAACAATCATTCCCTTCTCTTGAATTTTAAGGTTCAGTATCAACATCTCAGGAAAGTCTGGGACTAGAAATAGGTGTTGGATATCCATTTAGAAACTGACTTGATATTGCTTTGAGATATTAAGCTTTAATGGAATGTGAAAATATTGCATTTAAGCAGAGGTACCTACGTATTTTTTTTATTTATTTTTTTTCATGTATGTGTGCTGCCTGGCCTCCTCCTTTGGTAACTTTCTGACCAGTAAAACAGACACTTTCAGCTGATTTTTTGGGTAAGGATGCTGTATCATGTTTTCAGTATGCTCGGGGAGTGGTAGGTAAGAAACAAGGTTGTGACACATCTCACATTAATATTCCCTCCTCCTGATTCCAAGCAGATTTAGACATTGCTTTATTCCCCGATCAGCTTAATTTTTAGAGCAAAATCTGTGAGATTCAGTCAGTTCTGAATCAGAGAAAAAACCCTTCTCTCCTCGGGTTTACTGGAACTTAAACTGCTAAAAGCACCGGAGTGAAATTTGCCTGGGTGACTCTTCCTCAGAAGACTGAAGAGCAGAGGGAATGAATCTGTCCTTGGAGCATCATTCTGTATGCCCACAGAAGCCAAATTCACTCATGACACTTTTTTCAGTGAATGAGCAATTTAGAAAAGCTATCCTTAAATCACCTTTAAAATGACTAATAAATTAAATCCTTATAAAAATAAAGGCCTTGCATCTATGTCAGGAAAAAAGGTGCTAACCCTTGCTAATACTTGCAAATAGCTCTTCTATTGATGTATATTAGAAATTGTATTTGGCCACAATAAAGTGAAGAGAGCTATACATGCCAGAAAAAGAAGAGGACTCCTGAGAACCTTTTCAGTGAAGTTTGGGAGTGAGAAAATGAGTTTTCTAACCCTTCAATTAGAAGCCCTCAGTGCAGATCCTGAGAGTTCATTATTCAGCTTTCATGAAATGCTGAAGTTTGCAGCTTCCTTCTGAGACACTGAAGTTAGGATTTCTTCCAACAAATTTTTTTTTTTTTTTAGTTTTAGTTAAAAATTATAAGGTTTATTTTACCTCTATTTGAGGACCTCAGTCCTTCCCCCAGACATAAACAGGCCTCAGTCTGTCAGTTGGCCCTCCTCCTGGTTACCAGAGCTTCTGTTTGAGTAATCTCACAACTTCAAAAACTTGCATAAGTATAATATAATATCATTTGGTATTGAAAGAGTTCCTGTCCTTTTTTCTCCATGCAAGTTTCAAGAGTCAGGGAATCTTTTATGCTTTAGCAATTTCCCTCCTACATCACCATTTTGCACTGTCAAGTGTTCAAAGAAACAGCTAGGAAGCTGTCTTGGTCCTCTTCACAGCACTGATTATCAACCTGCTGCCCTTTGCAAGGCTGTCATGTTCAGGTACAGGATCCAACACTTTCTGAAGGAAACTGCCAGCACTTATCTCTGGATTGCTTATTCTCTTTGCTCCAGACAAATATTGACATTACTTTTCTGGCTTTTTTAAGTAGACCACAGTCCTGGCTACAAAATGGTCTGTGATGGGCTGAGGAGTAAGTAGACTCCTCCAAGTAAAGCAGGCATGTACTCGGACTCTCTTACTGCAAAGTCTTTATGTACAATTCAAAAAACTCTTTCAGTCCTGTGTACTAAAATTTTGGAGTGCTTTGATTGTCAGATGACAACATGTGACGTTGGGAGAGTTTTGGGGCTTACTTCACCTTAATCTTCATGTTTCAAGAATGTGTTGGTGCGTTCATGTCTCATCTTGCCCTGTATAGTGTACTGAATTCATTTAAAGCGTCACCTACCTTTAAGATCATCGCTCCCAAATATCAAGGATGTATCTTGGTGCTCTGGGGATTAAAAGGCTATTACAGGAATTGAAAATGTTACCATTAGTGCATGGATAGCATCATTTTGCTGTTTTCCCACATAGAGATCAGATTTTTCCTCTCCTGCTGTTCTTTGTTCCATAAATCTATGGAAATAGGCAGCTGCCTGGAGGTGGTGCTGATGTACTCTTCTTGATCACAAGCTGTGCAATGCCTCCAAAAAGCCTCTGAATACACTGGAGTGAGCGACAGTTTGATTTTGTCTGGCATACACAAGCTAGCAGCGTTCAGTTGCATCTTTATGTCCTTTACATTTTATGTTGCTGAAACTACTTGCAAATATCATGCGGCTATATTGACTCTTCTGTGAGGGAGTGCTGGACTTCAGCCTGTCTTCTGCTTCTCAAACACATTGCATAGCCTTCCAGATACCTTGATATCGCAGGAAGGCAATATGGATATCCAAAAACTACCTGAGAAAAGCATCAGAAGTTCAGTAACCAGTAAAAATATGAACTTCAAGTGTGAGTTCCTCATTTTGTAAATGCAAACGGCTTGGGAGAGCGGTTCAGTGATGTATGTCAGTTTGAATCACGGTGCCTGGGAAAGGCTGTGATGTGTCCTTTGCTTGTCCCTGTGCTGGTATGTTCTACAGGACCAGGAAGCTCTGTGGAGCCCATTTCACGTGGTGGAGCAGACAGACAGTGCTTTAACTTGGTGCTTCATGTAGATGTAACCAGGACCAGCATGATCTTGCAGTAGTCAGTACGGTAGTCCAAACACATCCTTGTCACAGGTTTGCCTTGGAGGAGCTGCTTTCAGCTGCAGGAGTTGAAGTCCCTTTCTTAAATGACCATCTCGCAGCTCCTTGGCCTGGGCTGGGTCCAGTGTAGAGGCCTGCTGCTGCGCTGGGCCTAGCCAGCCTGCCTCAACCCCTTAGATTGCTGCTCTGGCTTCAGACAGTATCTGCCTCACCTCAGGCCTCTGGGTGATGGTCAGGCTTTTGAAGCCCTTCTTGTTCATGTTTTGTATTGTTCAGCATGGCCCAGAGGACCAGGCTACTGCCCATGAGGTTCCCACAAACTATCTGGCAGCCCAGTTACCCTCAACACCTGTTCTCTTTTCTGCCTTTTTCTTTCTTTGTAACTAACACTTTATATAAATAAACCCGGCTGCTTGAAGGTTTATTCTACAAAAATCTGGCCGGTAACATACAGTCACACTGACAGCTCTGAGCCAGTGATTGCCTGCTGTATTAGCTTTTTGGGTTGTCTCTAGATGATCTTCATGTAGTTCCAGCTTGTATTTGTTGGTGTACAGTTAAATCATTGCTGTTTCTCCTTGTGGCTTTCCTTCTGCCTGTGATTAAATGTCCGACATACAATGATTCTTCATCTATGTGTGTTTTCTCATGCATCTTTTCCTATAGGCAGAACTCATTTCTGGCTGAAGGTCTGCTTCCCTGTCATGCTCTAAGGCTTGTTTTCTGTCTTCAAAATGGCATAATCTGTAACAAATGTACCATGTAAGTAAGTTAAAAATACATTGATCTTTATTCCTACTCTGGCTGTGAATGCTTGATAGGCAAAGAAGTATTCAGAAAACCAGCTTCAGAAACTGTAGTGGGCACGAAAGCTAAAACCTTACTGTTATGCCTGTAGTGCAAAATATCTGACCCCATAAGGACAGCTGAATCTGAGTACCACATAAATTCCCCATATGGACACTAATACTCAGATTCACTGCTTCCAAGTACTTTAACATTTCACATATGTATTTTTTTCCTTTCTTGTAAAGGCCTTTCTCAGTGTGGTGTCATGGCATTTACTCCTTCCTTCTGTTGCATGTGTATACTAAGGTTAACAGTAATTCAGTCTTGCTAACTAAGTTTAACTTGCAGAAGCATACGTATCCTTCACAGAAATTTATGGTGTTTTCTGAGGTTTAGTTCTCTTTCAAATAGTCACATTTAAAATACTGAGCTGTAAGGCAGTCTTGAACAGTGAAGCTCATAACCTTTCATGCTTCTGCACGGATGGAAAGAAGCTGATGCTCTGATTAGTTTCCTACACAAGTCTCAGGAGAGATAAATACAGCAAGGGAAATAGCAAAGACCTTGCTGTACAATAATCTGTTTCAGTAAATTCTGCTCTATAAGAAGGATTAAAGAACTGTGACCAGGATCAAGTAAAATATGAGCATATGATCGGTAGATACAAGAGGGTCAAAGTCGCTGTGACTGGTAGCCTGCCGAAACCTAGAAGAATTCACAATATCCTCTGTGCTTCTCTTGCAATTACAAAACAAATCCCTTTTTTTTTCTTTTACCTTATTAACTAGCTTACAGTGGTGTTTAACACCCCCATCCCAGGCCTCTTTCTCCAGCAGCATTAAAGCTCTTTTTCATGAAGGTCATTTTCAATAAGATTTGATTGAATAAGTGCAAATAGCTTCATCCCTTTTGGGTCTGACTTATTGATGAACTCAAATATCTCTAAATAGTTATGTCAGGAAATATTTCCATTCAAGCAGACTTACTTTCATTTGTTACAGATCATCACCAAAACAAGTTTTCCAGGTCATCTTCTCAGGCTGTCTCTGACTTTACCATTTAGGGTTGTTACTCCGAGTCTCACAGCATCACCGGAAAAGAGGTGTTTCCAAGCCTCTTACTCATTAAGAAATGGCAAAGCTTTCTATCTTTGCCTTCTTGCTCGATTATGTTTATGACAGTCTTATTTGAGAAGTATAAGTCTCAAAACACTTAGGGTTATGCTTTAGCTTGGAGTATGACAGGAGCAAGGAACAAGATCTCTCTGGAACTCATCATTTATGCTGTGGTTTACCTTCTGCAGAAAGACCAGAATAAATTAGTCTAATTTGCATCAGGAGAAGATTTAGTTGAGATATTAGGAAAAGCTTTCTCTCTATGGTGGATGCAACACATACAGTTATAGACTGTCTTGGGTTAAGTTCAGATGAGCAAGCTGGGCAAGAGGTATTCAGCCTGTTGTCTGTCTCTGGTGTGCCCAAAAGGCAGTTCAGGAGGGTACTAGGGTGAGATACTGGTGCAGCAGTGATCTGCTCTGGGCCAAAGTCTTCCTCAGCTCACCCTTGCCACACAGGTCCAGGGCTGCACTGTGGGGGCAGAAGGAATGTGCTGGATAGGTGCAGCACCTCCTGTACTGTGACAGCTGGGGCATCTGCAGCCTTGCTCACCAAACACCAGGGGAGGTGCAGCAGGATGCCGAACTCCCCGTCCTTGGAGGATGTTAAAAGTCTCACTGAGGGCTGTCCTACATGACCACTTGAGCACCTTCTGCTTCTGCATTTCAATGATTCCATTACACAGTAAGCCAGGAAAAAATAAAACTCCATAAATACATCACCTATGACCCTGGAAATGGTAGTTTTGCAGAACTGCTTTCCTGTGTTTTTCATTCATGGTGTATTGTGCTGTTCATTACAGTATGTCAGTGTGACAGTAGCATTATTCTTTTATTTACAGTTCTTCCTTTCTCTTCAGCAGTGAAAATGAAAAGGAAATCAATGCCATTAAAGAGAATAATGACAAACTCACCTCCTGCAAGGTCTGTTCTCATTTTTTTTTTCAGAATTCTTCTCATCTCTGAATGTACTTGTATGGAAGTGATGGAAGTATGGAGGAAAATTCTAGGAAAGCACTACCACAAAGGAGAGAAATACCATGGTAGGCCACTGCATTTGCAAAAAGTTGAGAACCATCTGGTGTTCTGCGCCCTACAAAAATCTGCTGTATGGTTAGAAATGTCAGGGAAGAAGCTCAAGAAAGATCAAATTAAATGACACTGGAGACACGGGGAGCTAGTGCAATTCTATACCAGTGAAACAACACTCAAACCTCAGTGGCATCACTGTGTCTTGCAGTCAATCCATGTATCACACTGTGAAGCCTCAGATCAAAGAGTTGTTAGAAATCCACAGAGGAAGTCCTCCATCAGGCAAGAGGCCATGGTCTCTTGCAGCTTCTTAAGTCAGAACAGCACCTAAAACTGAACTGTGACAGCAAAACAGTATTTCCTTGCCCTTTCTGCAAAATTCTAAAGTAAAAACCATTTTATGAATTTCCAGATTGTGAGCAGAGTGTACAATGAAAGGTACAGCATTTGGAAACCACTCAGGCTTTCAAAAGTGAAAAAGCTGCAGTGTGACACTATATATACCCTCTGCAAGAGCCTCGTTCCTCTGTGCTGTGTCTCTCAGTGAATGAGATTTACCGTGCAGTTCTTCCTGAGCGTGAATTTTACTGAGGATAACAACAGGGATAGAGGGCAGCTTATATATCCAGCATGACGCCTTTGCTCTAATGAGTGGGGCAGCCATTCAGCATTTTGAGTTGATGACTCTAAAGGATAAAACAAATCCCATTTGCATACTACTCACAGGGAGGATTTTTCATTAGTGGAATTCACCCTCTTTGTATTGTACAAGTCACTACCTCTGAATCAGCCCCGCTGGGCTGATGGGAAGCAATTTAGATGGGCTCAAAAACACTTTAGGAAGATGAAAATTTTCAGTGGATAATTACCAGGCCAATACTGCATATGTCTGACTGCTTGCTAATTAACACACCTTGACTAGATCTGCCTGCAGTCAGAGTAGAGCCCATTAAGGACTGAGATACCAAATTATGTAGTAAATATCTGGATAACTTTGTGCAAAGACAGGCTGCCTATGTGTGTTATGGCTTGGGGGTGGTTTTATTTCTGGCTGGATGAATAGAGAGCAAAGCCAAGCTAAAACAGAGAAAGGGGAGTTGAACACCTATCATGGGGGAGAAGAACTTTGTTTTTTAGAGGAACAACATCAAGGCAGACAGAGCGATGGGTAGGGGCTGTAATCTGAGGTCAAATATGGGAGAAGAGCCCATAGAGCAAACGGCAGTACCAACACAGGAGCAGAAGGTGATAGGTGTTAACTTGGTTCACAACCATCACAGTAATGAAGCCGTACAGCAGGCTTCTTGCCAGCTGCACACACTTGCAGAGTCAGGACGTCTATGTTCCCAAAAGAAAAGAGCAGCATATAAGGGGATGTTGTCTGCAAAGTGTGTGTGTGTGTGCCTGAGAGAGAGTGAGAGGGAGAAAAGGCTTTGTTACTCTCATGCTGAGAAGGGAATTTGCTGTTGGCCTCCCCATCTGAAGAACAAAGTCTGCTGTTGTCAGTGCAATAATTTCATTACAGCGTGTTCAGGTACCTGGTGGCGATGCTCCTTATGTGTACCTTGCAGGGAAATTTGTTGAGGTTTTCCTAGTAAGCACTGCGTCCTGTGTCCTCAGCACATTTCGTACATCATGGCTGGTTTCCCCTGGGACAAAATATTTCTGTTTCAGCTGTATTACCCAAGAAATACACCTGCTCCTTTATGCAATCAGCACCATCTCTACAGAAGAGTAAATAGCTACACATTTACCTGACACGGCAGATGTTAAACATGCTTGTAAAATGGCAAGTAACGGTTGAGAATTAGCTTTGCAAAACCCTCCATAAATGTTATAAATAAATAAAATAGGTAAAAGACACAGCCTTGTGCTGTTTTCTGCATTTGCTTGCATTTGATTTGCTTGTGAATAGCAGTCAGTCCTAGATAATCTGTGCATATGTAGAACTGTTTATGTTTTTACACGCTTTTAACCATTTGTCCTTAACTCCCATAAAGCCCCTCTATGTTGAGCATGTATGTACATGTTAAAGAAATATATTCATAAATATAAGGAGAGATAATCTGCACGTGTATTTGACTGTGTGTGTGTATGGTTGTCAAAGGAGGAGGAGAAGGAGTAGATTCACTGATGCTTTCGAAATGTTTCATTGTTATCTTCAAAATGCTGCCTTCTTCATTTTGGTGGAAGATTGTGCTGAGAAAAAAGATGGGAGTCACCAGTGCCTTGGTAGTGCTTCAGCTCTGTGAGAGGGAATGTCTCCTCAGCAGTCACTAGGAGCCTGAGAAAAAGGTATGTCCTCCTAGATATCCTTGCAAACTTCTGCCTTGCATGCAAGTGTGAGGTCTCAGCATACTCTCATTACCCCACTACCTCAAACACTTTCCATATGGGCAGAGGAGTGATGTGCTTAAAGACCCTAGCTATAATTTCCCTGGAAACATGCTGTTATATTCTCTCCTCAAATAATAACATTTTCATGTTACAGAGAATGTATATATATGTATTGCCTGTGATTTTATATGTGCAGTATACATGCGCATGTGATATCGTAAATGTATGCACCAAGAGTCACATTTGTGTGTATACCTGCAACATTTTCTAAAGTCTGGGCACCTATAATTATAAAATGAAAAACTATAAATATTTTATATTTAAATACTACAAAACCTGATTCTGTTCTACAGTATATAATATCGATATAATGTTCCACAGGACTTTAGAGGTGTCTGTGTTGTGAGGTAAACATGCCTACCTTGCATATGGGATGATTGCATTTCTGTATGTGTGTATGACATAATTCAGTAATGCAAGAATATATATACACATTTACATACACTTTTAGACTAACACCACCAGAAGACACGTTAAGTGCTTTGAGGGTGTGGATGCCAGCTTGAAAGCTCAGGCATCACGTATGCTGTTTATGCAACATAGCTGCTGCAGGAGAGAGAGCTGATGTTTAAAATCTGTGAAAAGGTGCTTCAGCAGCTGTGCTAGCAGCCAGCAAGCGTGGTGTTCCCTTGCTGCTTCCTTTGGCCACAGAATACCATAATTCAATAGTACGTGAATCCTTTGCTGTCTGATGCAGCCAGGCGGCAGGCCCAGAGGTCCTTTCAAAGCTTTACAGTCCTTCCTAAGCCACAGGAGATGCTGGTGCTCTTCTCCTTTACAAAGGAAAACAAAGCTGCAGCAAAGCAAAATTCTGAAAGGAAGAGTAAGCTCAGGAAGAAACTCAGCATAGCAGAGAAATGGGAACAAAAACCTGCCTGTTATATTACTATATAGTAACAAAAGCAATGTGACGTTTACGGAGACTTCAAGCCTCTCACACTTTCTTCAATGTAGGTGCAATTGGCCATCCTGAGATATGATCCTGCTTCATCCCTTCCAGGAAGGAAGAGGATTAATACCCTTACCTCACAGAAACTCCTTTCCACCCCCAGCCTGCTCATTTGCAAGAAGTAGCCTCTGTTAAGGGTGGCTGTGCTGCAGCTGTCCATATCTGTTTGCTGCAACCCCTTCCAGGCTGAAGAGTAGAAGGTTTCCCTTTCCTTCCTGTGCCTGCTGTTCTCCAAGGGAAAATAATAAAACCTTTCTCGTCAGTGCCAGCAACCTCAAAGCAAGGTGCCTCTTGGAGAGCTGCGATCATGTGTTCAGGCGGGTTTGTTTGAAATTATTTTGTCCCTGCTTCCCCCTCCCCTGCGATTCCTACTATAGATTAAATTCCCATTACTAACAAAATAAGCTTTCCTGCCAGCTAGGCTGAACCTTCAGTTTGTGCTCTGTTTGCTCAAATAAGAGGTTAAAATGGCTATCTAGGAGAAAATACTGTATTTTCCCTTGTCTTGTGTGGTAAGTGATTATTCAGGATGCAGTCCAGCAAAGCAGAAGCTCTTGCTACCCTGTTGGGTGGGTAAAAGTGGCATTACACTGTGTGCTGAAGGTAAAATGTGCTCCTAAGTGATCTGCTGGATAGATGCCTCACTCATGCCAATGGAAAGTGGATGAAAACCACAGCTTTCATTTGGCTGTGTTATGTTCTCATTTTGAATGAAAATAAGTGATTACTGGATACAAAACCATGTTGAGTCAGTCATTCTACTCTGTTTTTCAAAATCCCTTCTGTATTTGAATTGTAGTCTATAGTGCTCTAGCTGGTGCATAAAATCTGCAAATAGCATGGTCTTGTGAGTCATATTTGCGTTCGAGCATGATTAATATCTCTCCCCTACCAACAGGTTGAATAACTGGTACCATCCATTAGCTAAACTTGAGTATGGGATGATCAATAAAACATGACGTTCTGGGAGTACTGTGTGCTCAGAGCATGTAAGAACACGGCAGAGGAACTGCCTCTGAAAATAGGCTGTGCTCCTATTTTCAGGCCCTGCTTCTTTCATTCTCCTTCTAAGAGCTGTGGTGACTGCTGTATTATACAGGACTGTGAGCCTTTATGGATTTTATTTTATTTTATTATTTTTTTTTGAGGAAAGAGGGGATTTGATTGTAACTTCCTGCAACGCACCGAAATAGTCACATTCTGGTCTCCCCACCCAGGTACCATTATGAATGAGAGGGAGTGCTGCGCTGGTCTGAGGGCAGAGCCATCCATCCACCATCCACCTCCACAGTATGAAGCAGCCCAAAAGGTCTTCTTTCTGCAGTGCTTAGGGGCTCAGCCACAAACAAATAATAAATCAGGCCCAAACTGAAACATATTTTCTAGATTCTCTCATGGTCACCCCAATGCTGGTAGAAAAATCTCTGCTTTCCTGTTTTCTAGGGAGGTTTTTTTGGGTATGATTGTGTTGTAACTCTGTCCTGTAGATAATAGGTTTAGAAGTGCAATAAGGCTCGCATTGTTGTAACGTCCTCCAATTATATATTTTACAGGGAGGTTTTTAAAGATGTACCTCAACTCATTTACTCCACTGGATGATCACAGCCTTAATGTGAAAAGGATTTCCAAATGTTGCTGCTGTGCTCTGTTAGAAATTGAATACATATTGCCTTCTTCTTCTCTCTGGTAGAATTTCTTTGTTCCTTTAGAATTTGGACTGAGTACTGCTTTACTCCCCAAACACTTCTGAAGATCTCTGGTTCCATACTGACTTTGCAGACCATTTCTCAGACTCACAGAGGTGTCAGCATATGCCAAGAATTTGCTCCGTCGTGCCACTGTCTGGGAGAAATCCTGCCCCTCCACTCTTCTCCTGACCTTACCTTTGCAGCATGGAAGTGTGAAAGGGAAATGCCAGGTCCTGCGTGTGCTCCATTAACATGGGCACTGCCTGCTGTCTTGTGGCAGTGCTGAGAGGTACCTGGTGATAAAATTACTGATTCCTAGGGACTGTAGAAGCAAAAATAAGACAAACACGCTTCTCTTCAGCTCTCACCAGAGCACACAAGCTTTAACACTGTTTACTAACTAGTTGATATTTCCAGCTTCTCTGAGAACTGGTTTTCAGAAACTTGATTGAGTGTTGGTAGCAGGATATCAGGTGCTTACCCCTGCTCCAGATGAGGAAGAGTTCCTTTAGTTTTTAGGCAAGCCTTCCATTTAAATTAAATGCCCAACAAGCTATTGCTATGTCGTTTCTTCAAAAGTCAAGCCCAGTCATGTTTTCAGCTTCTATTGGAATCCAAAACACTTCCCCTATTTTCCAGAGGAAAGGAAAGCAAATTCATCTTTTCTTATGATTAAACAAACCTAAAAAATGAAGATGGCTTTGAAAAAACGTTAATTCACCTTTTCCACTTTGTGTTTGGGATATTGCTCAGTCCCATCAGTAAACAATTGCTCCCTGATTTCAATTTCTGTTTTATTCATCTGCGTATGTTTTCTGAAGGTTGCACAGAGCTACGTGTACAACAAGATGCCACCACGATAGAAATATGAAGAATTGGAAAGATTGATGTAATGGTAAGGTACAATACGGTGCCAAAAATAACAGTTCCTTGAATATACGTTTAACAGATGAACCGCTCATTCTCCCCATTGCCTGTATGAGGCTATTTGTGCATAAATCACTTAGTTCAGCCTGACTTCTGCATTGATGGGACATAATTGATCTTTAAAAATTTTATGAAAGAATCACAGACTGTGAAATTAAAGGTGGTTCTGTTGTTTAACTTTGCATTTCTATCAACTGCCAGGAATATCATAACAGCAGAAAAATACCTGTTTTCTCTTTAGGAAGAGCATTTTATAGATGGTATTAAATATGTAATTATATTAATTTATTACCACAAAATATGTAGTACCATAATATTTTTCACTTCATATCTGGAATTTCTGGAATAAAAGCCAACAACATTGTGATAAATTGATTCACTTTCAGGAGGAATGATGGTGATATTTTATCAACATCCTACCTGAGTTGCAAGTCTCTTCTTTCAGAACAGCAGTAGACAGCTCAGGCATCAGAGATCTGGATTTGTGCCTATGGGCTACCTGCCTTGCAGACTTCATATGCTGTTATTTGGGAAACTGGGTCTGACTAGGCAGGGGTAATCAGGAAAACATTTTGCTTTTTCCCATCCTTTGGGAACAAATGGGCAAGGGAAGAGGAATGGGCAGACTCACACTGCTTTTCCACTACTTTCTGGCCAATGTGGGTATGATAATTTGGCACAAATACACTCCAGCAGTAAACCCCTTTCCTCTGGGAGCTAGGAAGGATAAACCGTCTTGTGAACCACAGCACCCATCCTACAGTATTCATGCTAGTACAACAGCACCTTGCTATTGACTGTGTCCTTGTGGCAAAATGAAGCCATTAGTCACTGCTGTACTAAAGATCATGATTTAGGTGCTGACAATAGCCTGCTGCTACCTGCACAGTTCTAATGAATGCACTGGTTTCCTCAACTCCTTTTGCATCTTAAAGTAATTGCCCATCAACTTAATCTTCTTTGTTTTCAAGGCATTTTGTAGGAGGGACTGTAATGAGTAGCCCCTGTGCATCCACCCCTTTATTGCTCCAGCTGTTTATTTTTGAATGTGTTTCAAATACTTCTTTGGCACATTTCTCCAAGATGGTTAATGCTTAGAAACTGGAAAAACAGGCAGAGGGCTATAAGCCAGGCTAGCAATGGCATTAGCCATGTGTTAGTACTTTAATGTGTATCAGGGCTGAACAGAAGCAGAGAGGGAGATGGGAATTATTCCCAAGGCCCAAGTACTTTCATGGACATGAAAAATAAATTGCTTAACCTTTTAGAAGAGCCTCATGTGCTGCAGTGCCTGTCCTCAAACCCCAGCTGCAGATGAAGAAGCTTTTCCTGCAGTTTGAGCCTGCTGGGTTGTATTGGGTTTACAGGGCCAGGTTTTGGAGGTTTTGGTAGCAGGGTAGCTGCAGGGGTGGCCTCTGTGAGCAGAGCCCAGCAGCTGCCCCATGTCAGATCAGAGCCAGCTCCAGCAGGCTCCAAAAGGGACCTACTGCTGTCCAGAGCCAAGCCATGGAGTGATGCTGGGTGGTCCTCTGGGACAGCAGATTGAAGAAAAGGAAAAAAAAAAAAATAAAAAGCTGCTGCGCAACAACAGCAGGTGAATGAGGAGTGAGAACCAGCCCTGCAGCTCCCAAGGTCAGTGCAGCAGGAGGGCAGGGAGGTGTTCCAGGCATGCAGCAGAAGTTCCCCTGTGGCCTGTGGAGAGGCCTCTGGTGGAGCAGGCTGTCCCCCTGCAGCCCATGGGTCCCACATGGAGCAGATCTCCACGCTGCAGCCCGTGGAGGAGCCCCCCGTGGAGCAGGTGGATGTGGCCTGGAGGAGGCTGCGGTCCATGGAGAGCCCCCGCAGGAGCAGGCCCCGGGCCGGAGCTGCAGCCTGTGGAGGAGCCCACACAGGAGCAGGGGGCCTGGGGGGAGCTGCCCCCGTGCTGGAGCAGTTTGCTCCTGGGGGTTGGACCCCATGGTACAGAGCCATGTGGGAGCAGTTCTTGAAGAGCTGCTGCCTGTGGGCAGCCCCCACAGGCTCAGTTCAGGAAGGACGGCATCCCGTGGGAGGGACCCCACGTGGAGCAGGGGCAGAGCGGAACCGTGAGGGAGCGGTGGGGACAAAGCGTTAGGGACTGACCGCAGTCCTCATTCCCTGTTCCTCTGTGCTGCCTGAGGGGAGGAGGTAGAAGAGGCTGGATGGAGTGGAAGACATTTTTGGTTTGTTTTTAGTTCTCATTACTCTAGTTTGCTAATAATAGGTAATAAATTACATTAATCTCCCAGTACTGAGTCTGTTTTGCCCATGGTGATAATAGTTGAGTGATCTCCCTGTCCTTATCTCAACCCTTGAGCCCTTTCCCTCATATTTTCTCCCTCTTTTCCTTTGAGGAGGGGGAGTGAGAAAGCGATTGTGGTGGAGCTCAGCTGCGTAGCAGCGTAAAACCACCACATAGGCTTGCAGTGGCTGTGCAATTAGGTCCTTGGAATTCAAATTAATCCTTATCTTCTTATATGATACTCCCGAAATCCTTCTGGGCCTTTCTCATGGCTGAAGTCCCGGTGATCTGCTGCTCCATCCTTAGCCCTCAGTGTGGGGATTGGAAAGCAGCATTGTAGGTTCAAAAGGAGGATTTGCTGTGAAACTGCAAGGACACATTGTGGGGCTCTACAAGCTGCAAGTGGATCTTGGAGGCACTGCATGCAATTGTGATGAATTATTGACACAGAATAGGAAAAACTACACTCAATGCATCAAATAGAATGGAAGGAAAATAGCTGTCTCCTTCCCTCACCCTTTCTCTCATATTCCTGTCACAAGCTAACGTGGAGAACCCACTGCAGGGAAGATTACAGAAGGACTATTTAACCTAGTCTAGGGTTTGTATTTGCAGACATTGCAGTGGATGATGCTGTGCCATCCATTCTAACACAGATAGCACCATCTATGACTAAACTTCTGTGCTGTCAGATTGCAATTCCCTGCTTTGCACGGTAATTGTCTTCTAATGTCTCTAGGTGAGTGCAGTGCCCAGGCCTGTATCTGTGTGGCTGGGGACACTTACTATGCCATTCTCTACTATAAGAAAGTAATTTTAATGTGGTAGGATTCCTGTGAAGGCTTGTTCTGTGCAATGTTATAGCCAGGAATATGAGGTGCATGCCCCCCACCTTGCTCTGCCAATGGATTCATCTTGGCTGAAAAAAAGTCAGAAGGTTTTGCGTAGATCTCCAGAGAAGGTCACAACAGCCCTCATCTCAAAATTCATACAGCAAGTACAGAATAGACGTCAGCAAGAGAGTTCAAAGAAACACGAAGTGTCGTCACTCTATTGGGACTGGTGACTCAGCTATGTGGAAAAAAAAGCTGATGACTATGTAAATAAAAGGGATGACTTATACTGAAGGCAGGAACATGGGCTTGTAGAGGCACTGGCAGATTAATGGCTGTAATTAACATAAATCTGTGGGACTCAGTTGAGTAATGACAATATGTGTCAGGCAAGTGCAGAAGATCATTCTTAAGCCATTGACAGGGATCCAGGCTGCCTGTAAAGAGGTGCCCAAGAACTAGGAAAAGGGATCAGATCAAATATAACTTTCATGACTCCCTATAAAGTGGACAGTTATGTGCAAAACTGAAAATCTTTCCTCCACTGATTAAATCCTGTGTCTGTATAAACGGTGGACTAGCTGTTGGAAATAATTCACAACGATGCATTTCAGCCTTCCCTCCAATAACCAGCATAAAAATAAGTGCCCTGTTAGTTTTTAGATCTAAAAGATCAGGTCATTAAAGCCCAGGGAAAGGTCAAAACACGTGTCATTGCTCAGGCCGCGCACCTTGCTCTTACACCCGTGATGCTTGCAGGTAGCTTCCCAGTAAGAGTGGAGTTTGACACTTTGTTGTTGTTGTTTCAGAGCAATTTCTCAACAGGGACAGGTGGTGTTTAAGGAAGCTAATGAGAGGATTGACTTGGCAGAGGATGGCAGAGTCAGAAGACATATCACAGCTGTCCTGTCGCACAGGGACGGAGAATGGGACAGACATTTTCAATTACTGCCTGCTATTGCGGCTGTAGGTAAACCTTCCCAGCAGTAGTCATGCACAGCCTTCATCTGTTCTGGTGGGTGTTTTAGCATGGAGGAGGCTGAGCTTTATCTTGTAAATGCATCTTCCCCCCATTGCTGGCATTGGCACATGTTGTTGTTTGCTGTGGTTGAGCCTCAGTGAATATATGATAGACTTTGATAGAGTGCCTCAATTGTTGGTGTTTTTCTTCTTGATAATACGTACTGCATTTTGCACTACTCTATACAAATGAAGGCTGCTTGGCGATAGTTAGGAGCCATTCGGAAGAGAAACATGTCATACACAGAAAATTAATATTGTTTGTGGATTTGATAATGTTGGCTCTAATGTCTGCATAAAAAGTTTCCTTTAGATTTCAGAATCACAGTCGCAACAAATGGCTTTTAAATTCAACCTCAGGTAAATTTTCCACCTCATGGACTTTGCCAAAACTTCCAAAAGGAGTTAGAAAAAGCAGAAATTATGAGTTGCCAGAGGAGGCTCAGTGATTCCCAAAGGAGCTGGTGCCTCTTTGAATGCAATGTCTTTTCAGCCTCTGTTTTCCAGGCTCTGCTTTCTGCTCTCTAATTTGGTAATTTCCTCCACACAATTCTGTTTTTGCTCCACTGAGCCTGCACCATGGGAATGAACTGGCTTTGTTTTCTATATGGGCAGGCTAAAGTTCCCTTGGCAGAAGCGGCTATGAGGCACTGGCATCACTGCAGCCCTCAGTCGCAGCATCCCTGTGAAGCGTGTGCTGCTGTTCTCACTTTACGGATGGGGAAATGAAAGCAGAGGAGTGCAGGGATTTGCCTAAGGCCACATAATGAATCAATTGCTGTGTCGGATTAGTTACAGCTCAGGATTTCCTGCTCGCTCCACCAGACTTTCCAGTGCCACGAGGAGGCACAGCATCGTTTTTGCCCTACTGGTTTAGAGAACATGCAGGTGGCCTTGTGCACACTTGAGACCAAAAATATTCCTGCTGCTGACTGTTCTAAGAGACTTTGCTCTCCTAACACAAGGTGGCAGCTGTGGAGAAAGATGGTTTACACTTGCATGGCTCTTGACACTGTGAACTATATGTCATTGCACAGGTGTTTTAATATGGTATTTTAATATGGTAAAAATGATATTTTTCAGATCGTATAGTATGGGTTGACAGAAATGTGCTATGTTCTCATGGATTTCTGATTTTTTTTCCCCACATTTTTTATTCAAACACAAGAAGTAGAAGTATACATACGTGTCTCGATAAAATCCAAAACTTAAGATTAATTTAGAGCTGCTCATCATACAACATGAAATTTAGTTAATCATATCATCTAACTACTAAAGAGCACTGACACAGTGCAGGGAATCATCCTACACATGCTTCCTCCTGGGCATGTGTCTCCTGCCTGACCTTGGTAAGCTGACAAAGAGTCAGTAAGAAACAGTGCAGCCAGCAGCACGTGTTCGAAGTACCATGTTCCCAAGTTCCTCTGTCCCCACCAGGAGAGCTCCGTGTGCTCTAGCAGCTGGGCAGGGTTGCAGGAAAGGATATAGAGAGAGGAACATGAACATGGGAGCACTGCTGTGCTTAGACAAAAGCTACAGAAAATGTGAAGTGGATGTGTTTTGACAAGAAAACTGATAGCTAGAGTTAGAGTGGGGTTGCCTACGATGTGCACTGGAACACGTACCTAAATAGAGTGGTCATGCTGTCAGGAATAAGGAAGCAGCAAGGAGAAGGCATGGAGGCAACAGAGACTATCTGAAAGGAAGAGACACGTGGCAAGAAAAGGAAGGAAATGCTTTGCTCCTGCAAGGTGCTGAGCACCCTTCATGCCCAGTGGGTCCAGGGGGAGAAAGAAAAATCCTGCAGCAATGTCTGTCAGTTTTGAAGTCAAGTTCAGGCCAAGTTTGAAGTGCTTTTGGAATTTCCTTCTTACACTTACTTACTGCCATTTCAGTGCAAGCAAACAGATGTGAGCAAAAGCAATGTACTCTTTTTTTTTTTTTTTTTCATCTGCTCTTTGCAATGCTAAATTGTTATGTATTTCTGACCACGGGTTCTGAGAAAGCTCATCCAGGAATGTACAGCAAAAAAAGGTTACTTTTGCTCTTGTCACTTTTATTGTTTCAGTGAATAATATGAGAGAAAATTTTCCATCCTTGTAACTCTGTTTCTAGCCAGCCCACGTAGTAATGTCAGCTCTATGTTTTGCTCCCAAGGGTGACGTTATTAAAATATTCAACAGTTTTAAGTAGGATCCTCTCCCAGTCAGGATGCTCTGATAAAATGCCTGCCTTTAAAAGTGCTCATCTTCAGGTCCGTACAAATGTTTCTTCTTGTTTGTACACATTAAAAGCACAGCTACCCAGACTGCAGGACGATTTTAATATGGACTGCCAAAGATGCAAAACGCCCAGCTGTGCCCATGGGGAGTGAAGCCAGCTTCCTTTCACTTCAGGCTCCTTCTCCCCTCCGTTTCGGTCAGAGCGACGTGAGCAGGGCAGGTGGGCAGCGGCACCGCCACATGCAGAAATTTCATTGATGTTGTTCCCAGCTGGAATGGTGTGTGCTCCTCCTCGGTGGCTGCCCGGAAATTGCCTTGCTACCTGGGCATGTTTTTCACAGCAGTCAGATAAATCAGAGCTCTGCATGAAGAGTGGCACTCCATCACACCTGTACGGACTCGTGACACTATCGGGATGGCTTCTGTTTGTCAAGCAGTCAGTGCATTGCACGGAGGCAAAGATATGTCATTTCTGGCAGATGCAATCTTGCTCTGCAGCCCTGTTCTGTGCAGAAACAAAAATGTCTTCATTTCCAGGTGTGTTACAAAACATCTGAAAAAAAGCACGAACTGACAATACAGATGAAAACTTCATGTGCACAGTGTTTAAAAACTTAAACTCAGCAGATGGTTTCCTTTTGTAGGGCTGGATGTGATGATTCGCTGCATAAAAATCTAAGTTATTTACTCAAAGAGGGATTGAAGGACTGTTTCTTCTAGTCTCCCTTGATGTGCACAGGCTTCTGATTTTGCATAGCTGGATGGCAACATGTTGTTGGATGCTATTACTGCAAGTTGTTTATCAGAGACACTTTCATGGGACAGGTTCCCAGTTTGTAATCTGGAGACCTGACTTCTTCAGCAGATCTTCTACCCTAAAATATATGAGATCAGCTGACACGGCTCTCTCTGAGTAAAATGTTTTCTCTTGCATAAACTTGCAGCACATCATATATAAGTGTAAGTCATATATATATGAATAAATGTGTACGCAGCTGTGAAATGCAGTTGTTGGAAATAGTCTAATAATTATACTGCTGTGTTAAAAATCATGCATTACTTAGAGCTTTAAGTAAAAAAGTCATGATGACTTCAATATTAAGTTAACTAGATATCTTTTCCATTATATTTTATTGTATTACATATGAGAAGTGTTTACTAAATGAGGCTAGCGGGTTGTGTGCCATTTCAGTTTACACAAGAAGCATTATTTTAGCACAATGCCTGCTTCACATAGTGAGATTTGTTCTTGGGTGGGAAGCTGAGCAGGGTGCAGGTCTCTAGGGATCCCATCATATGTTTTTAGGCATTTTTTATAAAAATTTCACTACAATTCCTTTTTTAAATATTTTTGTAAAGGTCTGAAATCAGATATTTGGGCACAGACTACCTCCTAGCCCCACAGTGACCTTAGCTCTCTAAAACATGATGTTGCAAATCACTCCCATTGCCAAGTCTCAGCATGAAATTCATATTGAGGGTTGAATGCAGGCAATCCCCTGGCTATGCATGGAGCCACTGACATATTTAGATTAAGCTCTTTTCTCTTCTCTTCTTCAGGGATGTCGGATGGTCCTTCACTTCCAACAAATGCTGTTTTGCCAGGGTAGCTCACTGCTGGCTTTCTGTTTCAGGATGACAAAACAGAGAGGATGGAAATGCACCTGCACAAATGAGCTTGTCTTGGAGCCCGGGGAAGCTCTTTCTCCCATGGGAGCATCACACAACTCCCCGTTGTTATTACCGTTATTAGCAGCACCAGCTCCACAGAAATCTGAGGTATCCACCAATGCACTCAGTGCTGAATTTTTAGAGGCGTTAATACTTTTTTTGTCAGAAGCTCTTCTATCAATGTAATTGAAATAACAAAATAAAAGAAAAAATGAATAATTTTCAATGGTGGAATAAAGAATAGATCTTAAAAGGGCATAGACAAGCAGGGTGAGTGAACATCACTTGCATGCTGTTTTAATGCCATATCCACCTGAAGGGGCACACAGACAAGTACCTATACTCTCTCTCTTTTTCTTTTTTAATATTTCATATTTTATATGTTGTTGCTGTGTTGTTATTGTGTGCAACTGCAATAGCTTGGTCCTTCCCCAGGAATTACAAACTTGATTTCTAGCTTCTCTGTGGAAGAGAAGTAAATTTTTTTTTTCTTCTAAGAAGCCAAGGTCTGAAATGAGTAATATGTGAGAAGGAAGTAATGCCCACTAAAGTGAGTTTCAATTTTACGGCAGGACTATTGCTAATATTTGGAAGAGAAAGTTAGGGATTAGGAAGTAGGAAATCTCTGGCATCTCAACGTAGTGTTTAGGGAGTATAAGTGGCTTGATATTCCAAGAGACTGAGTTTGGAGCGCAGGAATTGAGGATGTCTCCTGGAGTGTGGATCTGGAGCAAGCCAGAAAAATACAGTCATCTGTGGTCTAATTTTTATTTCTAGATTTCATATGGTTAATGCAGAAGACTGTTTCCTATTTTGCTCACAATTTCTGTGTTAGGTTGATTGCTGTGAGCACATAAAGAGACCTGTAAGCATAACTGTTTCCTATCAACAGTCTGCCATTTGCCAACATGTGTGGTCTTCTGTGGAAAGAATTGCTTGGAAGGGTTTTTATAGGAACTTTTGTCTTACTCAGTACTAAAGTAATTATGATTATTGCTGGAAATTTCCTAACAATCAATTTATTTAAAAGCAATGCATTGCCCTCGATGAGATTTTACAGAGGCTCTGAGAGCCATAAATGAACCTTGAGAGTAGCAAGTGAAAAACTGATTTTGCATTTCTGCAGTTTCCAGCTACTCATAGTGGGCTGTTCGCAATAATGCAATAAGCATATGTGATTCACAGGACAGAGTCCTCTATTATTATATTAGTCCTTGGGTACAAATTCAATCCACCCTACATGCCAAATAGGTATTGTAGGCATCTTCTTCTGAAGAAACAGCCATTTTTGAACTCTTATCCCTATTCCACATGCGTATTGCAACCCAGAATCCTAGAAGCTTTCTCTTGTAGATGACATTATAGAGAATTATTACAGAAATATTAAGACTGGGAATATCTGGGTGTGGAGACACTGAGGAAGGAGAAGGGCTGTGAGAACAGCACGAGTTGATGCTCAGCAAAATCCTTGCACGTGTCTGTCTGCAGCTTCCCACTAAGACTTGGAAACAAAGGGCAATGAGCAAATTCTCTTTACTCAGGGAGGTGGAGATCGGGATGAAGAAACCACCAGTTCCTAATGTGTACAAGAAAGTATATCTAAAGCCAGCACCTGGTCATCAGCATAAATGAAGCCCAGATGTGAGAAGGATTCAACCTTTGTCAATGTCCCTCATCCCCACTTCACTGCAAGGACTCCTAAACACAGCACCTGCACGTGCATGGTCTCTTGCCTGTATGCGGGACAGATGGCTTGGGCTCACACATTTTGGAGTTGTGAGTATGTGGATGTGAGAAGTTGAGTATGAAGGACTAAAATTGGTTTTGTTTAAAAATAAAATCACCTCCCCCTCCTGCATTGCGACTTCCTACACAGTTCCTACAACACTGTGACATTATTTCCTACAGTGTTGCCTGCTGCTCTGTAGTATTAATGTATTCCATAGACAAGAAGAAAATCAGGCTCTATATTTAAAACAATGTGCTTATAATGTCTCTTCTTGCAAATTACATATTGCTGTAAATGTGTGGTATACTTTTTTTTTTTTTTTTGGATTGTATTTATAGAGAACTCTGGAGGAAGTCATAAAGAAAGTGGATGGATCCTGTAGGAGTTGAACTGGGTACATTTGGTTGTGAGAGGTGACGACAATATTCTTTGCTGCAAAGATATAAAGGGCAGACAGAAACCTGAAGATCTAGAGGGCTAAGAAGAAGGTGTGGGGACAGTCATGGCTGTCTGCCAGGTAGAGACACATATTGTGGCTGGACTGATGATGGGGAATAACATGCAGAGGAGCCACTTGTCTGACGGACCCTTAGAATATATCACTCTTGTGAGAGAGGTAGTATTTCACTATGTAGGGAATGGACAGGAAGATACATGCCAGGAATGATTGAAGTGGATGAAGTGGACTTATCTTGATGGGAAACCATGGGTTGGAGAAAGGAGGACATCAGACATTTTCAATTCTGCGAAATAAAACCTCACAGTAGGAGGTTGTAGGAGTGGAAAGGACACATACATGAACAGAAAGAGCCATGGTCAGTTCTCTGTCTCCCAAAAAAACATCTGGAAGAATTAAAGAGCACTGAAAAAAGTATAATTTCTTTGGAGAAAATATGAATGGAGGGGGAAGTCACCTTTTAATGTAGAATGTGGATATAGAATTGAGTATAATATGAAATTATGATGCCCTACATCAATTGCATTATAGAAATACCAGCTTCTGATTCATAAAGCTGAAACAGTGCACAGCTTAAAGGCAACCCAAATGCCTCCTTCCCAGCTCTGCTGAGTAAACCCTGCAGCTCTACCATCCTGTGGTGAATTCCCATAGGGAATGACCTCCATGTTGGTTTCTGGTTGCCCAGAGAAGCTGTGGATGCCCCATCCCTGGAAGTGCTCAAGGCCAGGCTGGATGGGGCTTTGAGCAACCTGGTCTGGTAGGAGGTGTCCCTGCCCATGGCAGGGGAGGGGTGTGGAGTTAGATGATCTTTAAAGTCCCTTCCAACCCAAACCATTCTGTGATTCTATGGCTCTATGATTTTGCATGTGGCTCCTCATTGACATCAATCTGTATTACATCACGTGAACATTTGATGCTTTTGGTCATTCAAAAGTGTTGTGAAGCTGTGAACGGATTGGGTCCATCCTGATCCCAGCTGAATTACAGCTGCTGTTTCGGCAGCTGAAATTTTCCTAAATAATTTTCTTTTATGGTAAAATGGAAAGGTGACACACTTTTGTTTCCATTTGATCACTGATTTGCAACCTAAAACCTGATAATGAGTTGCCTGTGTCTAAAAGGGTCTGGAAAATGCATGAAAAACAAGCCAGAATAGGCTTAAATTTGCTCTACAAGGATCTTCACATTTCTCTGAAAAGTTTTTAGGGCTCTACAGATTGAAGACATCTGACTGAAAATGATGTTGGAGAAACCAGTTGAGGTGTCTAATTCTGCCTTGACATTTGTAAAAGGAGTCTGAATCAGGTCTGTAGATCTGCACACTCATTTTGTGATGACAGAAGATTTTATTTTTCAGTGGTGTGCCAAGAAGGATGTAAATAGAATCAATGTAAAAAGACTTGCAAAGCTTCCAACATTCATTCTTCTGGATTGTCTGTATATATTCCTGTAAAAATAATATATTTTAGATTTCTGTAATTTTCAGTTACTTCTTTGTTATGCGTAGAAGCATAGGAAAGGTCTAAATAATTAGCAAAAAATATTAAAATGCCTTTTTTTTTTTTTCCCTCAAATCTTATAATAGACAGACATATAAAGAGCATCTGAGGGAACTGGGCTTGTTTAGGCTGAGGGGAGACCTCATCACTCTTCACAACTACCTGAATGGAGATTGCAGGGAAGAGGGTGTCGATCTCTTTTGTCAAGTGACAAGTGATAGGATGTGAGGAAACCATCTCAAGTTGCTTCTGGGGTGGTTTAGATATCAGGTAAGATTTCTTCACAGAAAGGGTGGTTAGGATTGGAACAGGCTGCCCAGGGAAGAGGTGGAGTCGCTGTCCCTGGAGGTATCTAAGAGATGTGTGGACGTGGCACTTGGGGACATAGTTTAGTGGTGGATGTGGTAGTGTCAGGCTGGTGGTTGGACTTGACAATCTTAATATTCCATCCTAAATAATTCTCTGATTCTATGGTATGATCAAGCTGTATGTGAAGGTGCATGCCATTAACTTTACCCAAGGCAATCAGCTAATATTCACCTTTGTTTCCCTTCTAGGTACTTTACCCACTCTGCAGCTACAGAACAAAAATACAGTAACATCAATTTTGCCACTTCCTACTTTGGTTTAATTCTTTATTCTGAAGAAGAGCTTTTATTAGAAAAACATACAATTATGAACAGGTATACTGCTGCTCTATTCCCGCCGTTGGACAAATCCATCTTAGAGTGTAGGTGGGTGTCCTCTCGTGTAGTTAGAAGAGTCAGAAACTTCTGTCCCCATGCTGCCTCTTTGATCTGTCCTCTGGGGTTTATTTTTCTCTTGCAGTGAATGTAATGCCCATGGTAGCTCAGCTGTTCCTAATACAGATGAGTTTAAAACTAGCTAGATTAGTTTAACTCATGGGTGAAGGCAGCTGAAATGAATCTGGATGACTTTGTCCTGAAATGGACTATTAATACTGTGACAGTTTGCTTTGGCACATCCTTCTGTTGGGGGCATGTTGGGGAATGCTGAGGTTGCCCATGCTGGAGTCACCGGAGGCTGCCTGTTTGCAGGCTTACTGATGCCTGTGCATTTGTACACACAGCTTCCTTGAATTCTGCATCAAAGCAGTTTACAGACACTCAGGCTGTGCCTATACTAACAAATTAGATGTGTTCAAGAGTGTTGTTTGGCACTGAGACCAACTGACTTGAAATGACCTGCTAATAACGCACTACTAAAATCTTTCCTCTGATACCCAGCATGCCTATTGAGCAAGGTTTTTGGCCTCTTCTAATTCCTGATTAAGCCCAGAAATCATCTGGAAGCAGAGGCCAGATCTGTGCCAGTGCTAACAATTCCCTGGAGAGATAATTGAGTGCCTGGTTGTATTTGCTGGGATTGTTCAGCTTACTAGCATAAACACAGTGTACAGAGTGGCACAGCTCTCCTTTGAGGCATCTGTTTTACAGAGGTACAGTCAATCTGTGGAACCAAGACCAGAAAACAAAGTGCCAAGTCTGAGTATAGGACTCAAGTCCTGACTGTAGCACTGAGTTTATTTCAAATGCTTTGCTCTCTTTTTGTACCCTGTTCACGATTCACAAAGAGTGTGTCCGCTCCAGCCGGAATTTAGCTGGGAATATGTGTGAAGATATTTTTCTGTCATCCACACAGGGTTCCTTGCCATACACAAGTTATTTCCTTCTATTTGATGTTGCAAGGCTTAGATCTAAAAAAAAAGAAAAAGGTATTCTTTTCACATAAAGTATCTTTCTAGCACTGTAGTTACTTCCCTGACTCTCTTGTGATGTTGGGGATCAGATGCAGATATTATCAAAATTCTACTCATTTTCATTCTTTTTCTGATGTTTTTGCCAGGATTCAACAACACTTTTACTGTGTCAGTTTTGACACTAAAAAGGTAAAGGAATGAGGGAATTAACACTTCTTTAAAAGCAAAAGAATCGTAATCCCTGTAAGTAGTGAAACGAGTATTCTTCTCATATTTATGACATGTTTTTTACTTTTGATGTGTTTGAGGTGTGCATGCATCATACTGATGCAGTTGATCATTTTTGTATTTGGGCCTAAACCCTCATCAAATATGAATTTTCCTCTCTGTGTGATGCTGGGTACTTGACATGTTGTGAGATGAAAGCCATCAAGAGGGGATGGTTTCAGAAGCTGGTTCCCTGTAGGTGGGAGCTCCTGCCCACAATGCCTGCCTTAGGGGGTGCTGTCCTCCGGCTATGACTCCTCCTGGTGATGGGTTGTTGGCAGGTAAGTGTGTGTGCATGGAGGAGACACCCTCAGACCTTGTGAGCTGTCTCCAGTCCTGCTATTGATCTTGTCTCCAGCCCAGCTCTGTAAGCCTTGTTCCTCGTCCAGCTTCAAAACTCACTTTATTTTGGCTGTGATTCCTGATCTGCCTAGCACCAGTTTTTCCTGCCTCTTTGCACTTCTTGTAGTACCTTTTTTTTTTTTTTTTTTTTTTTTTTTTTTTTTTTTTTTACTGTAGACAGACCCTGATTTCCTAAGCTTTGGCCAGGCCTTTGATGACAGTCTTGCCTTGACATGCCACATGCTGTGTCTCCTTGGCTGTTGATGGGGTCTGGACTCCTGGGCAAGCCATCTCCCTTCAGACACAGCCAGAAGCAGGGAGCATGGCCTGTCCCCTATAGCACACCGACTGCTCCTTTACAGGTGCCTTCTCTTTTGCGTAGTGTAGGTAGGATGGTTTTACTAAATCCATTATGTTTAGATTTTTTCCCATTTAGTACAACGTGGGGCGGGACAAGCTGGCAGATATGCTGGACTGGCTGTGAACCACATGTGATAAGCAGGTTTTGTGAATCTGTCTGTGTTTAAATTTCCTGGTAAGAAGAAATGTGCCCTTCCATAGCTACAAGCAAATTATTTCTCTGACTCCAGAGTCAGGAATCTGCTCCCCAGTGACACACTCTGTTACTAATCTGGCTCTGCTTGGCATTGTGGTATATGAACAGCATGGACACGAAAATCCTCCACCAGTCCAACACTGAATCTTATCTGGATACAATACAAAGATAACTATACTGGGGAGCCTGAGAATTTTATCTGTTCAGAACACAGAGATTTCAATTTCTTGGGATATCTGACTTTTAAACCAAAATCAGAATCATAAACTAAGTATTAGAAGTGAGCACAGCAAGAACATCTGACTACTCTTTAGAATACTGTAGAAGTTACAAAAGCAGAATACAAAAACCAGGGTCATGATTACCCATGCAAATTTTGATCTCCTTCTATACACTGTGATATGACCTTTGCTTAAAGAGCCATTGATTAATATTTAAAGGAAGTAGAGTGCTGTTTTGGAAAACTAGGTTTTATTCCTTTCACTGCTGGAGCGTAGCCATGTGGTGCTGGGTAAGTCATTTAAATCTTTAGGCCATGAATACATTCTCAGTGTGTTACATCTAAGGACAAATTTGCTAAAGCAGATAATACTTAACATCTCCAGCTATGCCTGGTGGAACTATGCTTTGAGCATGTAGGAAATATGAAGGGTCACTCTCCTATGTTGTTAAACATGGGCATCAGTAATCAATGAAAACTTTAACTACTTTCACTTGAAAATCTATGCCTCAGGTTCCCAAGTATTCAGTGAAAAAAGAATATCATATATCTCATAACTGTATTGTGGAGAAAAAATAATTAATGCTTCCAAAACTCCCAAATGTAGTGCATCACAAAGGAAACAGTCAGGACAAAATAGGCAATTTTGTGATTTGTGTAGAGCTTCCATATATACGTTTAATGAAAAAAAAAAGAAAAAGCAGAAGAGATATGGACCAGAAACTGAATAAGAAGGTTAAAACAATATAATGAATAGCAACTCTTGTACTGAATGAAGTTGTGATGCCATGTTGAAAATGCAAAGCGTTAATCTAAGGATTAGAAGAGAAGATGAAAGGGAGCAAGCTAAAAGGTTTGGGGTACATTAAAAAAAAAAAAAAGTAAAATAAACAATGTAAAAAAATGTTTTTCATTTTGGACAAGGAAAACATAAAAATGCAGTAAGAGAAATTCAGATTGGTATAGAAAACTTCTAGGTAAGAAAAATGTTCAGAATAGGAACATGGCTAAGTCTGGGGACATGGAGAGTCCCTACTTGTGGTGTAACTTTTCTCTTTTTTTTCCTTTTTTTTTTTTATTTTTAAGCTGACCTCATCACTGTTCCTGTATATCTTCTCCTTGGGTTTGAAGTCCATAGAGCACTTGAGATTTAGCAACGTCAGCCTCTTGGCTATACTTCCTTTCCTCTGTGGTGGGATTGTTTGCATATTTGCCCTTAATAGAGTTTCTTTAAGGAATTCAGTCTCTTTAAAAATTTTGCACCATGATTATCCTCCCAGGATATTTTATCTTGAAATTGCCTCAATATATTGAAGGCTGTCTTCTTAAGTGCTGCTGTTTTTATTCATGTTCTCCTTTCCTCTTAACTCGCTCTCACATTTTTTCCAGATGCCCTTTCCCTTGGTATTTGCAACCATTTTCACCCATTGGTTAGAAACTCCTAATGTCTCTCTGTGCCATTTAATTTCAAAACAATTGTCATAGGAATAATCAAAATGCAAATTTTCAAAATAAATTCTATGTCAGTTCCTCCTGGCTTGGCTCTGTAGGGAAAAGTCAATCATTAGAGTATCTATGGTCTTTTCTTCTTCAAAAAACTCTTTCCAATGGGTCAGTTTTGTTGTTGAATCATTTAGTTTGCTCATTGACATATATGCTCATTGACATCTACCTTTATGAGCAATATAACATCTTCTACATTACATTAAGTAGACCTGTGATACAAATTAACCTACAAAGTCTCTCATTTCAGGTAATAATGTATATCAAATTCAGGTAATAATGTATATCAATGGAATAGTTTTGGGTCCCAATTTGTATATATTTCCATTTTCGGTGCAAATTGTTATTTTCTGTTTTATTTCAGGTACCTTTTGTAACACTTTTATATTTTCAAGGGTGACCTTCCTTTCTTCCAAGGTAGGAAAAAATTATTAATAGTTCTCTGATTTCTTCCTAGTAAAAGAGAACAAGAATTAGAAAAAATGCTGAGAGAATGAAGATGTTGGTTGGTTGGGTGAAGAATGTGAGGGAAGTAAGAAAATGGGAAGACTAGATCTTGATCAAGCCAAGAATATACAGGAAATCACAGAAATATATGAAATCTTCATCCAAATTGTTATATGAAAAGGGATCAAAACGGCATCAACAAAATCCTTCATATGAGCTAATAGTTTGAATAAATACTGTGGTATCAGCAATATGAAATAAGGGCAAATACAAGATATTGTTCTTCAGAGGGAAGTATTAAACTCAAATACTTGAAAGGTGAAAATAAGTAGACAATGGTACTTCTCATAGCGGCAGGGGATTATAATGTGAGATGCATACAAATAAGGCTGAGAAACAAAGCTGTTGCCAGAAACTTAATCTTATTCTGGAATTATTATAAGGAAGAGGTTATGTCAGACAGGGGAGGTAATTATTTCACTCCACTTGGCACTAGTGAGATTATCTGGAGAACTGTGTCCAGTGTTGTGTACTGAACCTCAAGAAAGATGTAAACAAATTGGAGAGAAAGAGCATTAGCAATTATGAGAGATTTATGAAACCCAAGGAACAAAACAAGGTTGAGGGAACTGCCGTTTTTGTTTGTTTATTTTTTATTTTTTATTTTTTTATTTTTTTTAAATCAAAAGTTGAGAAGATGAAAGAGGGGATAGAGACATTTTCTGGTATGTTAAAGGTTTTTGTAATGATGCCTGTGATCAAATGTTCCCTGTTATCACTGGGAACATGAAAAAGAGAAAGCAGTTGTATTTGGAGGAAAGGAGATTTAACTGGATATTAAGAAAAGCTTTCTCATTGTTAAATTGTGAAAACCTGGAAGAGACTGTGTTAAGGAGCTTGTGGAATTTGGGATTTGAAGAACAGCTGAAACAAACATCTGCTAGGGGTGGTCTAAGAATGCTTCAAAATATCCTGTTGGGTTTAAGTGCTTTTCAGCGCTCTGTTCTTATGATTTCTGATAGTGTCTGCTATCTGCAGTTAGAAACTGTAACTTTAAAAGAAGGATATGATATTAAATAACTTGAAAAAAGACCCTACTGCATCTAACTGAGAGTAAGAGAGACCATTTTAGCACTGGATGAGATCTTTAGATGCCCAATTTATCTTTGAGAAAAAACAACTTCAAGCCTTTCCAACTACATTTTTCCTCTATTTCATCCCAGAATGAACATTTCTGGGAGCACAGACTTGAAAACAGGATCGCTTTCCCGGTGTGCCCTCAAAAATCAGAAATCCTCTCTCCTGCTCTCCCTATTGTTAGGCAGCTCTTTGCATTGTGCTGTGAATGAGGCATGAAAAACACCTTTAGTTTTAAGCAGATTTTTCTGCACAGAAGCATGTAGCTTTTCTGTAAGGGAGTTATGACCAACACCCCATTAGGCTAGTAGCTCTCATAGGGTTTTCTCTTCTCTCTCATTCTGGGAGGTGTCCCAGTTATGGAGGTACAGCAAAAGGAAAGTAAGGCACCACTATTTTTCTTTCTTCTACCCACTTTTAATAATTATGTTCAGCAACACAGTGAATGATAAACTTACTGTGTACTTATTACATCAAGTCTCTTTTGGTTTTGGATTCAAGAATATCTACTTTGGAAGAAATTCCCTCCAAAGGAGAAGGGAACAATCAGTCCAGCACAATGACAGAATTTCTAAGCAGTAAAAAAGTGTGCATGTGTGTGTAAAATTTTAGTTTGGAAACTTTAGGCTTTTGTGGCATTTCAGGCATCTGGATGATATTTTGCATGACACCTTTACTAATTTCTTTCCCCCCTTTTCTGAATTTTGAAAGAGCTAAGACAGCATCTACTGCCATTTTGTGTAGAATGCTTGCTCACCCTGCTTGCTAAACGCTGTTTGGATTCTCCCTTTCCTCACATTTATGTAGTAGAATGCATATATCCATGTTTCTAGAATACAGTACTTACGTCGCCCTGTGTCAAGCTGCATAAAAATAATCTGCAGAGAAGGGAAGGTGATAGCTACAAACAGCCTTTTTATATGAAAGTATAAATCACTCTCTATATAGCCTTAAATGGCTTATGCTAGTGGTCTAGAAAGCATTTCCAGCTTGGCTTAAATTTTCAAGATTAGTGACTGCTTCATAAGCATCGCTTGTCTGTGGCATGAAATCATTATTTTCATTCTGGAATGATTCAACCTATTACTTTGTCTCACATTATTGAAAAATTCCTGGTTTTGATTCACAGAAGGAATGTTTGCTATTGTTGTAGTTGAGGTTATAACAGTTACTATATTGTTTTAATTGACAAGTGTAAGCATTAAAGCATAAGAAGTTGTTTTCTGTTTAAAGCTGAGCAAGAAAATCCAATCCTAGATGAAAGGTGGCTGAAAGGAGGTATCTGTGAACCAGTTGCTTTAATCTCTGAAAGCAGATTTTAGATATTTAGATGCTTAGAAAATGTACACCTACAAAACCTCCTAAATCAAAGGAATGTGAAGTCTAAATATGTATTACCAAGAAGCAGTAAAAGTCTTCTGTGCTTAAAGAATAGCTTTCAGTTTTAAAAGCAAAATAATAGCTTTAGTAGAAGAAAGTGAAACTGAAAATGCCTTGGAAAAATAAGTAAAATTGATGAAATGGATTCGGCTTGTTGGACTGTTTTGGTAGTGTATAAAAACCTAAACCTTGCAAAGAAGCAAATGGTGACAGACAAAAACACCTCCACAACTGTGAGACCTTGTCCTGCTAGCAGTAGACTGTGATCCTGCATTCAGAGTAGCTGGTTCTGGAAATAGTGTTATGTGCAGAAAGAACCTCTCGTGTAACCAACCTCTTAAAAACAAAGTTGGCAGTGCAGCATCATAATTGCAAAATGTGTTATTTTTATAGAGAGGTTGGTCAGTTTTTTTAACAAGGTTTAATGTCTTTTTTTGTTAGGAACTAAATCCAGTAGTTTCTAACTGTGAAACAGTTCTGTGATAAATTTCTACAAGATGAGAAGGGCTGCTCTGATACAGCACTTTACTGAATTAATACGACGACTATCGTTTCAGTTAACGTATGGCATTATTTGCTCCACTTCACTCCCTAACACTTCTTTCATTCTGAAGGAAAGCTGAGCAGTGTATTACATCAACTGCAACATGGCATCCACTGTAGTCTGGTGTATGGGATTTGTTTATCTCCTTGTTTTTCACTACTTAACCTTATGGCTCAAGAACCATTACGTGCCCAATTAACTTTGGTTTATATGCTCTGTGTGTTTTAAGTCTGCAGCGTTGTTTCACTAGAAAAATTACTTTACTGCAAAACTGCAATAATTTCAGCCAGTACAGGCCACACTGAGATCTGGGAGTTTATTACCTTATCATGGGTCAAAAGAGAACAGATGTAGCTGCTGAATATAGAGTCGAAAGGGGACAGATTTGGTTACGGGAGACAGTCATACTTTACCTTCTTCAAGACTACACCAGATACTTGAATGTTTTTCAGGGACCTTTAAAAGATAAAGGTAATCTATATTATTTTGGCCTAGCACCTTTAATAATTGGAACAACATGTTAAAGGCTCTCAAGAAATTCATAAAGTTTAGTGCCTCTAATTTCTTTTGACCAAGAGACTGCTGAGAAATCATACTACAGAAAAGTACCCTGTGTATTAAGCTATTTTCCCCCTTTTCTCTTTCAGTGTGGATGAAATTTCTTGTTAAGATGATAAGGCTTTGAAAAATATATCTTCTAGGAAATTGTAAATATATATATATTTCTTTCTTCAAGTTTTGCTGTTTGAATGCAGTATTGTGAAATAGTCATTAGTTGACCATTATACATTTCAATGAGATTGTGAGATGGTCATTTATTGAAAATGAAATATGACTTTAAAATTCATGTTTACTTTGGAGTTTGCTGGTCATTATGAAGTTTGAATTTTGTGTATCTATTTAGATTTATTAGGAACACTAAAAAGAATTTTTCTGCATATGCATCCAGAACTTTGGACATAATATAGAACACATAAGTGCAGCACTGAAAGACATTTTCCCGTTGAAAAATCATTCCTTTGAAATTCCTTTTAGTCTCCTCTGTTCTACTATGTACAAAGTTATGGGAAAAGAAATGGCTGTGCAATATAATCGGAGGTCATCAGAGTTGGGCTTTTTCAAGCAAGGAATAAAGTATGAAATTGAAAGGCGTAGAGCTCCCACTGAGAATGGGCTGCAGCATCCTTCTCTAGTTTCAGTCTATAAAGCTCGACTCTGAATCCCCTTACTAATTCTAAGTGAGCAAAGTTGGCCTCAGAGAATAGAGCCTCCTCAAGTAAGCCTACAGGTAGCTGTTAATTTGAGGACCTAACTTAACCTAGCCCACTGCAAAGCCATACCTCCAGGCTGTTCTTGCTTTTGGCTAGGTGCAATTAGAAGAGTGACTCTGAATAGTGATTCTTTAGGGTTCTTTCCCAATAATTGAAATAAAATGTATCTCTCTTTTAGGGTGGGAATGGTGGCATTGCACTCAAGGACTGTCAGTAGTGCTGTCAAGTGAGTAGCCTTCCATCTAAGAACAGACCTATCGCAGTCAGAGTTAAAACATGTTTTGACTTCTGATCTGTAATGAGACATCTAGTCAAGAAAAAAATAACCGTGTTACAAGGTGCCTCCAAACCTTCTTTTTCCCCTCTGTGAAATATAAGGATACTTAGACCAAAAGAGTCAAGATTATGTGTAATGAAGCTCTTAGCTAAGAATATGATAATTCTTTTAAGGCACTAAAGAGTAAGCACATTAAATGAAGTAATAATTTGTCATCCCAAGAGAACGTGTGTAAAAAAACATGGAAATGTAGTAATGAATTCTGTTGTACGAACTTCTTCCAAAATGTATAACTTCCTCCCCTGCCATGCAGAGAAACGAATGGTTGTTGTATGTTCAAGAAAGATGCGAACCTGGACAAGAGTATGTTTTTTGAATTTGTTGAACTGCTTTGCTTATATAAATCATGATATATACATCATATATACATCATCTTTGCTTATATACATCATGATAGGCTCTGTTTTCAATATCTAGGAAAAATCCATCCAAAGCTACTGTCTGGGGAGATGGCAAAAATGCTCATAATAGAAACAACTTTCAGGTAAGGACTAAGCAGTATGATGTGAAGAACAGTGGGGCATCCTCCAGTGACTGCCCTATAAGGATGGCCTTTTACACAATTTTGATCTGGATGCTAATGGCCATTACCATGAGGTCTGTGTTCCCAAACTATACATAATAGGGACTACTGCCTAGTTTATTGAGTTGCATGGTGAGCTCTGAGCAGAGCTCTTGTGTCAGCCAAATGGCTTCTGTGCCGTGATGTCCTGTATATAGCTGATGCAGTTAAAGACCAGAAAAAGGAGTTCAAAATGTGACCTTAAAAGAAGGGAGGAAAAGATCTGTAGACAATGAACTCTCTATTGTGACAAACATCAGGAGTCCTCCAGGAAACAACCTGTTTAGAGCTTATTTATTCAGTAAAACTGAATATAAACATATATATTCTGAATATGTGGAATGAATGGGATTACATCAAAGAAATTCGTAGGTCAAGCAGTAAAGTCCTCTTCTTAAATGCAAATGTCTTTTCAAGGTCATGAATCATAGAATGACTTGGGTTGGAAGGGACCTTAAAGATCATCTAATTCCAGCTCCCCCTGCTATGGGCAGGGATGCCACCCACTAGATCAGGTTGCCCAGGGCCCCATCCAGCCTCGCCTTGAACACCTCCAGGGATGGGGCATCCACAGCTTCTCTGGGCAATGTGTTCCAGTGCTTCACTCTGAGTGAAGAATTTCCTCCTAACATCTAACCTAAATCTCCCCTTTTTTAGTTTAAAACTATTTTCCCTTGTCCTATTATCTGCCCAAGAAAAAAGTCATTCTCATCTATTTTATAACCCCCCTTTAAGTATTTAAAAGCTGCAATAAGCTCACCCTGGAGCTTTCTGTTCTTCAGGCTGAACATCCCTGGCTCTCTCAGCCTTTCTTCATAGGATAGGGATAAGTGCTCCAGCCCTCTGATCATAATCATATGAATGTTGATAAATAGCAGGGACCAAAGAGTAACTTTACTATACCAACTTTTGTGTATATATATATATATATATATATATATATATACACACACATGTATATTTGTATACGTATGTGTGTATATATATATATATATATATTTCTGATCATGAGAGAGTATCAGATTTTGGGGCCCTGCAAAACAAGGGTGAAATTGCTGATGGAGCTTCTTTCTTCTGTCCCATGTTAAAATGTACTGTGCCTGGTAATGAAAATTCAGGACATGTCTCCTTGATAGGAAGCCACAGGATATGAAGACCATTTTTCCCAGCTTTAGACCTTTCTGGGGTCCATCTTAATGTCCTAGAAATGATCTGCATCTCCAATCTTGCAAGAAGCAATAAATGTAGCTGGGACCCTCACAAACATCTTTTCTCAATGAGGCAGTAGTAAATCTCCAAGTGCTCTGCTTTTTAGGAAGAAGCCATTTGAGAAATCATGTTCGTCTCAGCGTTATTGTAGCCAAATTGCAACTGGGCAACAAGAACATATGGCCACTGCAGAAACACACCTGTGAATGTCACAAATCCATGGAGAACTCAGTTGGTCTGTTTTGAGATGAATAGAAACCTATACAATTTCTCCAGAAGAGCATGGGAAATGCAAAACAAAAGGAAAGGTTGGCAGGAATATAATAACTGGCGAGACAAAATTATAGCTAGACTACAAGTCTAAAACTTATCATATTGGTCTTCAGTAAGAAATGTTACAGTTTGCAGGACTTCTCATGCTACCTCATTTCAGTTTAAGTCATGCAGACTTGTTTAGCTACTGGGCTCTCTAGGTGGATCATTCCCTTTAGGTAGGAAACATATAGCAATGAGCTGTATCTTTGACAAGGAATAATTTGTGGCATTAAACGAGTAATGTTTTTGTGCTATATGTGGAATTTTGAAGATTGTTTGCAGAATATTTTGGATTTTAACTGAACATGCATATGCATAGGAACCATTTTCTAGTTCTAAACAAACAGGCACTTGTGAAAGTTAATTATTAAGAATTCTTAAAAAGCTGTTAGTGAAAAAGGTGAGAAGAAGGCTTTGCACTGGCATCATCCTATGTAGGAAAGTTGGCTTACAGTTCTTCAAGGACTAATTAGTCCGTTAGTCCTATAAAGATTTTCACAGTAGCATATTAGTTACAGATTTATTTGAAACCCAGCTCAGCTGCTAAAACTTATTTTCCAAAAAATGACTTTTTTTTTTTTCTCATATAAAAAATGTCTACAGGGCCTCCTTGTCCAAAACTACAACACTGACAAAACAAGTCCCTAGCATAAAAGTGTGTCTGCAGTAACCCAACAGAACAGAAGCTTACATGTTCCCGTTGAATTTCTATTGGAGGCTGACACCATGAGAATGGGTTTCCATATTCACATGAAAGTATAGGCTGCTGTAACAATGGCAAACAAGCCAAACCATGTGTGCCTGGCCTGTGGAGTCTGCTGGAATGCAGAAATGTAACCAAATCTGTTAGGAAACGTACTCAAAAAAAAAAAAAAAAAAAAAGTGACTTAGCAGGTACTTCTTTTCCTGATGTTGCTGAGAAGGACAAAGTGAAAACTATATTCACAGAGTCACAGATTTGGAACTCAAATTGACCTCAAAAAATCTCTGTCAGAGGTGAAGACTACTTTGCTATGTAACCTAGAGTGAACACTCCTACTCTGTACTATTGGCTGCTGTGGGGCAAGCTATTTTGCACTACTTTCAAAGAGGATGTTACTGAAACTGTTGTCTTTGATTGAATGAGTAAGCACATCACTTGTAGAATAATGGAGAAGAGAAGATAAAAACAATCCTAATGCCAATGAAACTATTTAACTTGCCCCTGTCTTTTGTTTTCAGCTTCCCATTCTTGCTCTCTGCTAACAAATTCCTTTTTCCTTCTGTCTGGGCTTGCCTAAGCATCACTTCTCAGTAACACTGATTTCCACTCCCCCCCCCCCCCCCCCCCCAAATACACTGATTTTGCTAAGAAGTGGCTGGCAATGGCAGAATGTGGATAATTATGTCCAACTCCCAAGGGTAGCTTAGAAACAGTGGAGATGTGGAAATTTCTTTTTCTCTTCTCCTTTTCTTTTCCTTTTTCTGATGGAAACTTTCTAAACTAAGTATGTCCATCCCTAGAGGGAATGTTTCTCAAAAAAATGTAATATAGATAATTCATCAAGTTGAAATAGAATAGCATAATAAAAGTGGGGAGAGAATATACTGCAACAGAATGCAGGAAAGGCAGTGACATGGTGACATTATTCATATAGACAGACACTAGTGAGACGGAAGTTTAAAAAGCTGTCTCTCGCCGTAGGCATGTTTTAGTTTGCTGTTCAGTACAGTTTTTCAGTGTTTTTGTTTTTGCTGCTGAAGAACAATAACAAAAATAACCATTAGAAACAAGGGATAAAAAGATATTTTTTTTTCTTTTTTCCTCTGTGAGCCTTATGACACCTCGGCTGGAACAGGATCAGTCAGGCTGTGTCATTCACCTCTCTGTTGCAACTGAGTGCTGGTGGTATCCTGCAAGGCTGGTTGTACACTTGTGTAGGCTGTAGTGAGATAATATTTTTTTATTCCTTCAGGTGCCTAGGTCCTAATCTTGCTTTTACTTTGGCACTGACAGTGCTCTCCTATTGTCCTTTTATCCCCTTGTTTTCTATTGATATTCTTTTTAAGTTCCTGTGTCAGGTTTCTGTCAATGCACAGCCTAGTATGTCCCTCAAAAGAGATATTTTCCATATGCTTTTGTAGTTTTCATTCATACTGTGTGAGAAATATGATAAGATCAAATGGGCAGTTTTGCCATCCTGTTTCCCCATCCCTTGGTCAACCTCCTACATTTGCATAGTTGTAGATGCTTATGGCTGCTGTAAGCGTGGCTGCTGTCTTGCTCCTTTCATTTTTCATTCTTGTTTCTCTCCCGTATAAATGACAGAAGAACTCTGAGCTCTCTTACTGTGTTTGTTCCCGACCTTGTGGCCTCAGAATTTCACAGAACCATAGAATGGCTGAGGTGGGAAGGGGGGCATCTGGTCCAACCCCTGCTCAAGCACCCAGAGCAGGGCGCCCAGGCATATGTCCAGGTGGCTTTTGAAGATCTTCAAGGAGGAGATTCTGCAGCCCCTCTGGACAGCCTGTGCCAGTGCTCCATCATCTGTAGAGTAAAGAAGTGCTTCACGATATTTAGACAGAGCTTCTTGTGTTCCAGTTTGTGCCCATAGCATTTGAAGGCTGAATATTAAAATTCGGCATGCTTGAAAATTTATGTTTAAACATTTTTGAAAGCTTTATAGTTCAATCTCCCTGCTGCCACGACCACTAGTATTCTTTAAGCTTCTTTTTACTTTTCTACTTTGCTAAGAAACTTGAAGGTTTAGCCCTTCCTGCCTTTAAGTGCTTCACCACCATTTCCACTCTCTGTTTTGGGGGATATTGAGAAGGAGGGAAGAAAACCAGAAAACAACACTTTTAAGTTCTGAGTGCCCTCTCCTCTCCTCCAAATGATCTAAGAGCCCAGAAAGACAGCTGTGTTATTTCTGTGGAGATTTGTTTTCCATTTGATCAAGCTAAGATCAGTCAGGGAGAGCAAAAGGTGTTTGAGAAGTAAAACAAAAGTTAAACCATGCTTTTATGTGAGCTTTTTTTTTATTTTTTTTTCTTGAGGATTTATTTTCTTTCATATTATGAAGAACCAATAGTGCTGTCAACTATAAAAGATTAGATTGCGTGGTGCAACGTGCCAGGGTTTATAGGATCAGGCAGGGCATGGAGAAGGTTTTTCTGGTCCCATTTTATCTTCATAAATTCATAGCATTGGCTTTCTGTGCTTGGCTTGAGCAATAAGGGCTCACAGCTTCCTCTGCTCTAGCAGCTGACCAGCCTACCCTTTCAGCATCCTCTCCTGTTTCCCAGCTCCCATTTTCAGGTGAGAGATGAGTTCCCAAAAGACTCTATGGCCTCTTCTGTTTTTTTTTTTTTTTTTTTTTTTTTTTTTTTTTTTGTTTTTTTGTTTTTTGTTTTTTTTTTTTTTTCTTTTCCAGAATTCAGCTCCAAGGATTTGTCAGCTTTGGTTTTGTTCAGTTATGGAAAAGCAAAATGAATTCCAGGTTCAATGTGATAGCATTTCTCTGCTTGGAAGCAATACAGCTTTGATTCATACAGTATTACTAGCCCAGATACAGAGGGCTGGCTTCTGCCAGTTTTACTGCAGATTTGGAAACCAGAACAATTCAAACAAGGTATGTGAAGGATTTTAGGTTCTGGGCACAGAACGTTCAATAGTGTCTGTAGATTGGTGGGAACATATTATGTGGCATGGCATGATGATATTCCTAACCTCAGCTCTGTCCACCTCTCTTACAAAGGTAACACAAAAATAATAGTTATGGAGAAAGAAAGGATCCATGTGATCATAGTGTGGGAAGGAGAGACTGGAATGATTTGATATTTCCTGCAAGAATCTGGGGTCATGTAGACACTTGATGTGTTGTTGAGGGAAGAGAACGTTCATCCTTTTCGTATGGGGAAGGTGCTGGAGGTCACTGGGTATGGTCAGCTTAATATCTAGGAGATTTATGAGATTTCTGCCTTAAGGAGATTTATGCCTACTGGTCCACTGGAGACAAATCCAGTGACAATGACAGTGGGAACTGATGTGATACCTGCTGGCCCAGTTCAGTAGAGCCAGACTGCTGCCATTCCTGTCTGTAAGTTCAGCCAGTAGTGAGGCATGTATACACATCACTAATATGGTTGGCCATAGAAATTACCACAAAGAGCAGTGCTTTCACACACACTGAAATGCTATGGGTTTATCCAAAAGCCATTTTTAAATGCTCATTATACCCAGAAACTGGTCCCCAGGCCCTGGCATCCTCCAGTTGCTCACCCCAAGACCTCTGAGCTTGCTAGGCTTGTGGTCCCTTGTACCTCATACCTTACTCAATGGCCACTCTGATTTGAAGGCTGTTAGGGAACACCCACTTAGGGTCAGAAGAGAATGCAGCCATACAGAAGATAATTAGAAAAAGGGATTTAGTAAGAAAAAAGGAGAGACTACCATAATTAAGGACAGTGCTCAGTCAGATGTGCACTGATCAGCAGCTTTTTTTTTTTTTCGTGACTGGCTTCTTTTGTCCGAACTACTCACTGCTACCCCATGATTCTTTCTCTGTGGTTCACCTCAGTCCCTTCTTTCCCTGCCTGTGGTCTTTCCCCTAGACATCCCATAATCACAGAATCATAGAATCATCTAGGTTGGAAAAGACCTTTAAGACCATCAACTCCAACCATCAACCTGACCTACCAAGTCCCATCACTAAACCATCTCCCTTAGTGCCACAATTGACTTAAAACATGCTGTAGTAAGTTTTATGCAGTCTCAGAAGTCTCTCTGTTCTATCCCAGATTCTCCTGCATCCCATAAGTCCTACACTCCAGCAGGCAATGATATCCTTCTGTTTGCATGGTGCTCCTGGGAGGCAGTTTCTTTGTCTGGCTCATCTCAGTGGGTTTCCTACCTGAGATAGTGGGTTAATCCTTATCCTCTGATAGCCCCAGGTGCAGCTGACCCTGCGAAATCCATTTTCCACTGGTCAGGTCACTGGGTTCCTCTACCTGTTGTTTTGCCTCTTGTCCTCACTGGGCCTTTGTGTTTAATTGGTACAAGCTTTAGTCAGATTAAGCTAACAGAGGGGAGACTAGAATTGTAATGGGATAGGAAGAATGGGGAAAATCAGATGGTTTGTTTTAGCCAGTATGGCACATGACATGAAAAACGCTAGGGATGTACCGGTTTCTTAGTAGGGAATATATAAGTTTTGGGGTGGATGTTGTCTCTGAGACAGAGAAACATGAGGGGAATACACTTGAAGAATTTCAGCATGGAAGTAAGAAAGAACCTGATGCTCAAGCAACGTGCGTGGTCTTGGGAAGCTATGAAGCTCCTGTAGTTTTGGTCAGGAAACTTTTATTGTCATAAGCAGGCTCGGGACTAAAGGGACACTTAATGTTGTCATGGTGAATTCTGTTCCATCTGTTAGTTGGGATAGCCTCGGTCCAGTGCCCATTACACCACACAGCTGACCAGTGTTAGTCATTGGTAGTGATGCCAATATGGCCTAAATGTTGATCAAGCTTCTTGTTGCTGGCACTTTTCCTCTGGGGATGTAACAATTGCTGTGTTTTGCTGAGTATATCACCATTCTTCTCTCTCCCTGTATCCTCACCCTATTTGTCCTCAATATGTTTTGCAGAGATGAGCTTATGGGACTTGTTTCACTATACAAGGAATGTCTTCCATAAAGTGGCTTGTTTGAGTAAAGGGAGCAGAATGGGGCTGAAATTATGTTGTCTTAATTTATAACATTAATCATATATGAATCATGATACCAATGTATGGCGATAAAGTTCTACGGAAAGATGGGAAACAAAGGCTGTCCTTTGTTTTTCATGCAATTTCCTTTCATTGAAATGTAAGCAATCACTTCACATGCATTTACAAGGTTAGGAAATGGCTTAATGACACTATAAATTAGAAGGCATTCATGCCTGTAAAATAATTATCATTTTCTCAGACATTTACAAACATTCACTAGTAACACCTCACAATGACCCTTTGAGATGCTCTCACCTCTGTATGACAGGGTTGGAAACAGGGAAAAGAATGTGAAAGACTGGAGAAAAGAACAGAGTGGAACTCGTAAAATGCTCTACATCTCTGTTCTCTCTTTCTAGGATAATGACCTTACCTGTGTCCTTCAAAGCAATCCACAACAGTTTTACATGTATCTTTAAAGTTTTATTCAACATAGTGTAAGAGCATGAATAATGAAGTTTGCACTGTACAGGGAGGGCAGATATTGATTTACACGTGAGGTATGCCTCATTTATTAATCTGTAAATACTATGCAAATATATGCATGAGAAGAAATTAAATCAATGCCTGTCATTTATTCTTTAAGTTTGCATGTTTTTATGAGTATAAATTTGACATTAATACCAGTTTACAGGAATGTTACTGCTGAGAAAGCAATGATTTACACTGGTGTGCAAATCACTCATATGGTCTGAAAGAGAGCTTTTGGAAATAGTGTGTATAACCTGGATCAACTAATCCTCAAGTGTCATTTTATAGATGGTCCTAGATCCCTTTGTTATACAGATTATTTAAAGATTAAACTGTAATTGCTTGCTTTTGAGTTTTTAAATGGTGCGATTTTGACTCATGGGACTGGAGCACAAAAACGAGGGTAAGAAACATCATAGAAATGAGGCGAGCATCTTAGCACTTCTCAGATAACTATTATTAAAGTCTGGCTGTGCTTTCAGCCCATCTAACTGAGAAGTAGGAGAATTAGCTTCAGCTGCATGTTTAGGATTTCTAAACCTAAACTAAAAGGTTCAATAGTGCTGTTATGATGCAAAGTTTGCAAATGAAAGAAGTCCAGTAATATCTTGTTCACATTAAGCATGAAGATGGCTCCTATATTCATAGTTCAACTCATCAGCTGTTCTCCTGCAACTGCAATGTGAAGTGAAGCATACCCAAGCACCTTGCTACTTGATATGAGAATAAATTGTGCCTCACCTTATGGGACCTGGGAGTTCTCAGCATTTCTCAAAGTTGCTTGGTACTCCAAACTAGAATTCTTGGCTTGATGCTGGAGAAGAAACATTTAAGAATTTACTTTTCCTAGGTAAGAAGAAGGTAGTTTCCTTGACCCAACAAGAATTACTTAGATAACTTACTGGTATGTGCAGCAAGGCAGAGGAACAAAATGTCCTCCTTTGATCAACAGTAAAAGACAAACTGCCTTTAGAAAGATGTAATGAGAATTGAATGAACCCTAAGCAAAGCCTTATGGACAAATGGCAGAAATTCCAGAAGTCCAACAGCTTAAGGATGGTGCAGAACAACAGAAGACAGAGACGGCCTCTTTCCAGCAGTGTGTGGCAGGAGGATGAGAGACAGGAGGCATAAACAGATATGAGAGAGACAGATTAAGAACGAAGTAAACAAATAAAAGCAATAATAAAATAACAAATAAAATACTAAAAATAAATAAATAAAAGGAAGAGGTTATTCACCATGAGGACAGCTATGCCATACAGCAGGTTGGTCAGAGAGGTGGTGCAGTCTCTGCCCTTGGAGGATTTCAAGACCCAGCTGGATGAAACCCTGATAAACTCTATAACTGATCTTTCTTAGAGCTGTGGGTTGGACTAGAGGCCTCCTGAGGTCCCTCCACACCTTAATTATCCTATGGTACTGCTATCTGCTAGAATGGCCCAGCCGGGTACCAACAGCAACCCTAACCATACAAAGCACCCATGTGTATGAAATGCCTGGAAAGGTTTGTGTGCTGAGAAGAGAATCCTCTGACATCTAGATCTTGTGAAGACAATACTGATGACAAGAACAAATATTATAATGAGTGAAAGGGAAAACTCAACCCATTTTTTAGATCTTATGGACAGTCTCTAACTGAAAATGGGGAAGAGTTAGACGCTATAGTTGGGCAGGAGACACGCGTCCATTAACTCATGACAGATGAAACTGTGAACCCTGCTACTTTTCCCACAGTTTGGGAAACACTGACCAAACTGTCAAATACTGCCAAACTGCCTACCGTTGTTGGTGGGAGGTAAATAGCAATGAAGAAATTATAGGAAGAGATAAACACCTGTGAGTTCTTCCTTGCTCTTTGTCAGGGACCTTTGTGCATTTCAGTGGTGCCAGAATACCTGATGATTTCTTGATATAGGATGGGATACTGGGAATCAGAGGCCTATGTCTGAGTAATAACTTAATTTTAATGATAGTAATTACAGCATTTTGCTTACTCACATATTGAGTATGAAAGCAGACATTTTCCATATTTGAATATGTCTGAATTCACGCAGGGTCTGATACAAGTTTTGTGTGAGAAAAGTAGTGTTTTTTCTAGACAGTCATCTGTAATGGAACATCTGCTAAAGAAATACATTGAGTCATCATGTGACAGAAACATCCAAAAAAACTTATCACAGTTCTTAAGAAATGTATTATCTTATTTCCTTAAGATGTTTTCCTTTCAGTTTTAAATTGTATTTCTACCTTTTCGATCTTCACGTATGTTGAAAGAATCAAGTTGAAGAAGTGCTGACCTGGAGACTGTGATCTGGCATTTTATTTATTTATTTATTTTTTTGCATTACTATGAGGTGGAAGTGTCACAAGAAGAGAAAAATACCAGTTCTCATGAAATAATTTTTTTTTTAAAACACAGCTTTGAAGACTCTGGAGGTTCAGATAAACATCTTGCATGAGCATTGACAGGTTTGAGTCTCAGCCATCCCTCATGTTGTGACCTCATTTCAATACAAATTTGTCTCTGTACTGAGCTGGTTGTAGGTTAGCTAAAATCAACCTCTTTCTGCTTAGAGTCCCACTTCAAAAATTACTTCAGAAGTTTTCTCACTGCATACATTTGCACCTGTCAGTTCACAAGAACCTATCACTGTCTTCCAGGAACAAAAACGATCTGAGCTAACTGTTGATGGGCTTTTATGACTCATTGAAGCCCAGAGCTATGTGAAACTGGCTTTAATTTCTAAAAATCAATAATTCTTTTAAGCACTGTGTGCCTCTGATAAGTCTTCTTATCCTAGTGGAGAAGTAAATGTACTCAATATAAAAGCTGAAAATAGATTTTCATTCAATTTTAGGCTGAAGTAGTGTTTCTGCACATAGCTCTGATAACAAAGCTGAGTTGTTTGGTTTAAGGGAAACAGTTCTGTAACACATCACAGGCATCTGAGTCTGCTGCAACAGAAATGAAAGATGAACCTGACCAGGGTTTGGCAGAGAGGAATTTGGATTTCAAAATAAAAAATGAAGACTTTCTGGAGTTGAATCACTTCCTGATGGGCTGATAACGCCATAAAATTTGTTTTAAATTTTTCCATTCTCTTTTATTATCATACATGGAACCCTTTGTATTTCACAAACAGTCACTCGATGGCATATGAGTCACAGCACAATTTCCTTCCAACTGGAAGTCTTTTGTGTCAGTCTGAGAAAAGGAATAACCATCTATCCCTGGGTTGGTATTGTCCTGTTTAGACCATTTTGGAAAGCTACAAAATGTTCTGGATAATGTAGCTTGAACAAAAAGTTTTCCTGGCTTTTTTTTTTTTCTTTTTTTCCAGGTACTATGAGCTTTTCACGCAAATCCATTTAAAATAAAAAAAGAAAAATATACTATGTAATTGCTGTGCTAGCCTCCCTGCCACAAAAAATACAATAAGAAACACATATATGTATTAATTTCACAGATCAGAAGTCTGCATTTGCTCACGCCTCAGCTGAAGAAATGCAGCACATACCCAGTGTTCTTCCCTTCTGCATTCTCACAACAGCCAATTAACATCCCTGTGCACTGTGCTCCAAGGGTGGCTTTATCCTTGGCTATCTACACAGAGCTTTCAGCCCTCTGTTACACCTCCATTAAACCATCCTTCTTGCCTTGATACCAAAACGAGATTCTCAATTTGCCACACTGTCAGTATTTACCTGCTAGTCTACCAGTAGCTTTAACACTTTTAATTGACTTACTACTGAGTCTTCGTTACCAGAGAGCGATAAAAGATCACGTGGGTACATTATACAAGCAAGTTGTGTCTCTCCTGTAGTATCACCTCCAGGCACTGCAGAAGATCTCAGCAGGACTGCAGCATGCAGTGTTCGTACGTTTGGTAATTAGAACAAGAGTGATGCTAATAACAAGACCTGGTGATATGACATAAAAGCATCACTTTTCCAAGGTATCTGTGAATTTGTTTCGGTATGTTTAAAATATTCAAACCAATTGACATGAATTAATTAAAGAAACAAAGAAAAAAGAATGAAGCTAAGCATTTTTTTTAATGATGTTTGACTTTGTCTAATCTCCAGATGTCACAAAGAGAGCTATGCTACTCTAGCAAGAGAGAACCTGTATTTACTGCAGGAAAGATGATAAACAATTTTGACTAGAGTCCTGCAAAAATGTGATTGCAAAGGAGTCATGGAAATTCAGAACCTGCAGAAAGACTCAGAAGATAAAGCTGGTTTGGTGCAGAGTTAATTTCATTACTCCATTAATCTTATTTCTGAGCTTGTTTAACAGAAGCAGATTTGCAAATGACTTTGAATTCTGCAGGAAGATAATTTTACGGGGCACTTGGATTTGGAAGTAGGCGTTTTGCAGATTAAAGCATATGGTGTTTGAATTCCCCCTGTCTGTTGTCAGGAACAGATGATGCCAGCCCACTCCAGCCTTTAGACGCTGCAGCACTTTGTCGAGTTTCTGATTATAAGTAGTACAGCTACAGAAGAACTCACCAAAAGAAGCCAGCCACTGTGAAAAACTTGTTACGGGATCACAAGGAAACTAATAACTCTCTGCAATACTCACCAGCCTTTAATAGCCACTAATGCTTAATAGCTTTGGCTAAGTTTAACCATTTTCTCAGGGGCCTCTAAAGCACATAATTAAGAGCTATGTATAATTTTGTGCAGGCAAAATACCAAAGATACTTCCTTTAAGAAGTAAGAAAACAGTTAGAAAACAGAACTACTTCTCTTCAATAGCTCCAGACTTGGTGATTCTCAGGGTCTATGAACAGTTTATACATCAGATCCCCATCCATTGCTAAAAGTAGCAATTTTAGTCTTGGAAATACTTCTTGGAGCCTTCAGACCTGGTCATTCAGCACCATATTTCACTTACTGGTTAGATCAATATTTTTAACAGCAGTTAACAATAAAAAAATCCTCACAGTCATGTCCTTGCCATAATACCAGACCTCTCTTCTATTGAAGTAAGAAGAACATGTAGTTAGCATTGGAGGTACTACGACTTCCTCAGATCTGGGGTTGCAAAACAAGTTTATTCTTACTCATATTCTTTTTAAAAGTTACCAAAATATGATGTGTTGGGTCATTTGTTCTGCATTTCTGTACAGTATTTTAGTCTCTTTAGGACTGTGTAACATGCACATGATATAATGGCGAGTTTCTGCTATCACGTTCCTTCAAATAAAAGCGGAGTGTTGAGATGTAGTATGTGCATCTGAATTCATCAAAGGAGCATGTTTTATGGATATGCTTAGTGCTTCATTTATCAATGAAGAATTCCAGATGTTGTGTGATCTGTAGTGTATCCAATTTAAAGCTGTTCTTAAAGAGAAGAATTTGTTTACTTCTTATATGGATATTTAATCACAGTAAGCTGATTACGGGATTTTTTCTGTCTTTTCCAGTTAGCTAACTCTTATCATTATCACTGAGAATCTTCAGAACTGTAAGTAAAGCTGCACTGGCGTATCATGCCATTTATGAGGAGAATTGATTCAACCTGTTTCTACTAATTTTTAAAATCAGTAGGTATTCTTTATTTTCTATTCTATTATATGCCAGGAAAAAATGGTACTATAATTTTTCATCAATACTATTTTTAGTAATGCTATAATAAGAGGCATCACTGAGGTTGTGATTTAACTGGAAACACTGCAGGTGTTGGAAAAGCAACACATTCTTTTCTTTGATTCCTATGGAACTTACATCTTTCTTCCAAAAAATCTGGTAGCTGTTACACTGCAGTTGCCATGAGCTATATCAGTTAGTGGTAACAGAATGACCAATGTAATTATTTGGATTACAGAGTTATTTCAGTTCATGCACTAAAGTGTTTCTAGAGTGTTTGAACACAAGTTTCCACAAATCCTATGAATTCACCAGTTTTCTTTATTAATTATATACTAAATATTAAAGAACATCAAAGTGCTGTTTTGTAAGGTTTTACTTTTATTATTTTTAAACAGCTCTCATGCATTTTGTCTTGAAAACAAATGAATGAACAAACCTGAAATGGAAACAGACTTTGTGTATAAGGTGAAAAAAATCCTCTTTGTTGCTGGTCTAGATACTATCTTGAATACATCAGGATTCAATTGCATTGGAAAGTCTACTTCCTGGAAGACAACCATTTTTTGCTGTGTCTCTACTCTGATTTTCTTCCTTTTTGTGTCTGTTAAGACTAAGGTCTGAGTAACAAAGATGGCATCTTTGTGCTCCTGTTCAATCATACAAGATTAATTTATGATCATGTACCTACACACTTCTGTCTCCTGCTTTTAACTCTTCTTTACTCAAGTGAGGTCTTTTATCCTGAAGAAATCTCAGTCAGAAGACATTGCCTTAGCTGGCTCTCTCTAACCTGTGATTCATCAAGCACCTTGTACGGTGTGCATTAGAGCATGCAGGCAGTGGATACGGTGGGTACTAACCCTTTGCTTGGTTGTTTTATTAAGGTAGGCCAGCAGTATCCATTTAACTGAGATGCCAACATATTGGAGTACAAAACTGCAGGTCACATTTCATCCACTAGAAAGATACACTGCTGACACTTTTGCTGTTTTCCGTACAAGAATGCACACCTGGTGGGTACCAAGTAAGCACCTCATTCAAAACTGAATAAGGGATAAAGTAAAGTAACCTCTTTGGCAAAAATTCCCAGGTATTTTTCTGTTCCAGTTCAGCTTTCCTAGGAAGTCAAGACAGATTTTGTTTCAGCCATATAGTAGCAAAATGTTCCCCATTCAGCACTGATTACAAATCTTTGTCAGTTTTCTCTCTTTCTCTCCCCCTCCGCATTGTTTTTACATGATCAGCACCTACCACTTGATTAAGAAATACTACCGTATCTTAGATACCACTGTGTGGTTGCTGATGGTAAGTGCTGCTTTTTCAGTAAACATCACTGTAAAGTAATTGGTTGTGTTGCTCGTCATTCATTGTGGGGAAGTTTTTGGTTACCAAGGAAACATGCTGTGGCAAAGGAAGAATTAAATTGCAATGCAAATATTGCCTTTAATGGGAAAGAGGTAAATGTATTTTGTAATTTTGTGACAAAACTAATAGAACAGGAACACTTACATAATTATTGTCTCATATTGTATATTTCCACATTGGAGAAAGTAGCCATCTTATGTTTTCTCCATTGTGTAAAATAGATTACTTAAGTAAAATGTATTATTTGCCTCCCTCACTGATTTTACTGGCACTCCTTGCAAAAGACATTGCTAATAACTATGAGGAAGGGTGACAGAATCAAGCAAAAGCAGACAGTGTCTATGAAATTATTAGGTCATTTTGCAGCTTGAAGAGAGAGACTCTCCATTCAAGTGAGATTGGATTTCAAATTCTCTTTGTTACTTCTAGTGATTCTTTCCGCAGTATGGTGGGTTTGAAAAGAACAGCCTATTTAAAAAATGTCATGGAGAGTCAGTACACAATCTGGCATAAGTAACTCCCAATTAAAATAAACAGAACCCTGTGGGTAGAAGGAGAAGAAATTAAAAGAGGAACAACTTTGAAAATGAAATGAAATGCCACTTTTAAGCAGTCAGTTACTAATGCAATTTAAATTACTAACCTGAAATTAATAGTCTGCTAAGGGAAATAAAGTAATTTAAGAGACCAGATCATTTTTGGTCATATTAATAATGTCACATGGTCATGGGCCATTCCCATATCTAATATAGTAACATTCTTTCAATATGGAACACATTTGCCTTTTTAATTACTTAGCTGTTAAGAAAAAAAAATTACACTTTTATTCCCAGCGGATGGTTAACAATTTGTGATTTATACATTGCTTCATTAGAACTGGGTAAACGTGACCTTGACACAGTTCTTACAGTTTCCTCAAATGTACTCACAGCAGAGGAAGGAGTTAATGACTGTGACTTGCTGTGCAAACTCTCCAGCCTCTCCCAAAACCTCCCAATGGGCAGATGATTTTTTTTCCCTGTCTGTGCCTGTTACTGATGGCTTCTGACTTTCATGCTTCTGCTTCGTATGGGTGCAATTCCAGGTTGGCCACATTAAAGGAAAAGGGAATAAGAAAATAAGTTTAGCATGTTTTCAAAACTCAAGCCATATCTATCGTGTGACAGAATAAACCAAGCACACAACATTCTTTGCAAATTCCTGCCTGGAGATGGTTCTAAAGAGTACAGTTGGCAAAATAAAAATCCAGGTGGTTTAGGATTATATGGTTTATGGCTTCCACGGTTTGCATAGCCATGTCCCATGCAATCTGGATAGCAGAAATAATAATAAGAAAATAATAATAATAATAAAAAAGAATGTCATGACCACATATTACGGAAATATACATACACAGACAAAATCCAGTTAATGTAATTATCCCCCTAAAGATGTTGCTTGGGAATGAGGCTTTTAATTCTGCATAAACCAGGACAATGAAATCTAAGAGACCGTCCCAAACAGCAAATTGTGAGTACTTAATGAATGTTTGTGAACGTGCGCACCATAAACTTTCCAGATTAATGAACGAGTATTTTTACCACAACACGGTTTCAGGTTGTCCCTGGCCAGGGCTAGAGAAGGTTCTCCACGTCATATGACGGTGATCCATGCCTCAGCTGCCTCTCAGGCTCTGCCAGTGCCAGGAAGGAGTGTACGAGGGTGGTGCAGTGAGATTCAAGCCCTGTTCACCTTACATTGACAGCATATAAAGATGTTGGGATGTGTCATAGGTTTTTCAGAGCTGTCATTACGAAGATACTTCTCCCAGGAGTATCCCTGGGGTTTATCTGGTGCTGACAGCTCTGCACACTGCACACTACTTTTTTTTTTTTTTTTTTTTTTTTTTTTTCTGGTTTCATTACAAGCAATTGCATTTTTAAATAGATTTTTTTATATTTCTGTTTTCAGGCGCTTTGTGTGGGGGCACGCATTCTGCCTACGTGCTCCATGTGATACTGAAAAGATTTAACAGAGGCACAACTCAGCTGGGGCAGATTGTACAGGATTTATCAGGTTTTCTTCTGTAGATCGTGTTCCTGAAGGCCACTCATCTTTTGCCATGCTGGGTTAAGATAAACAAAATAAGCAACAACTTTAATTTCACCGAACATGAATGCCCTATCTCTTGATTATTGTTTAAACAAACTGGCAGTATTCTGGAATAATTTCAGGACTCAGAGTAGAACCCAGCAAAGAGAAAGCTGAACCCCAGGTAACCTTAATGCAGTTTGACAGCTAGCAATAGGCATCTGCCCCTATCACAGACAAGTGATTAATTCATCCCTTTATCCGTAACTTCTCCCAAAACAAAGTCAACTCGTGTAACTTCTGTGGTAGAGTTTGTGTTTGTCAATTATCATCTGAATCGGCCAGAACCTCTAATCCCGTTTGCCACTGGCAGCCTCCTGCCCAACCAAATCTCCTGTTGGAGAGCTTTTATTTTATCTCATTACAGGAGGCTGACTTATTCTCTTCGCCAAGCTGATTTGCTTGTCTGTATCACACCCCATTATTAGACTCTCTTGGCCTTTAGGAGCATGTTGATCTGTATAACACTATGTGCAGAACCTGCTGCGCAGAGTCCTCATTTATTCCACAAGAAATGTTTTTTCTGCCATGTAGCACACTATCTACTCACCTCTCTTTTCCAGACCTTCCCTTGTGATTCTAACATTCCAATAATATGAAGCATTGTTCTTGGATTCATTGTTGCCAATTAAATCACGTCCTCTTCTCCACAGGAATTTCCACTTCGCCCTTCTTGTCACCCTAGCATTTGGTATATGAGACTGAACAATTTCTGGTCTTTGAGTTTGTTGACTTCATACTTCTGTTAACCAGTAACAAATTGATAGTGACTTTATTTCCCTTTACAGCCTTCTCCCCGTGAGCTAGCTGTCTTCCAGCCAGCCTCTAGCTAGGACTTTAGGGCTCACATACATGGTGCAAGCTGCGCTGTTCATACAGGCCTACCACATGTGCTTTGATTTCTGCTCTGAAAGGAAAATAAAACATAGTGAAGGCAGGTCATAGCAGCTGTCTTCCCAGTGGCAATTTATACTACCTAGCTAAGAGGTATCGAAAATATCCAAAAATATCTTCTGTAAATATCTTCTGTATCTCTCTTGGTATTCCCACTCACTGGCATGAAGAAGCTTCTGTGTATTTTTCATCATTACAAATTTTGTGCATTAACAAACAGTGAAACAGATTTCCCAGATGAATCTTAACAAGTTTAAAAAAATCCAAATAATAATAAAAAGTAATAATAAGTCTAAAGATCCATTTATTTGTACTGATGTTTCTAAAACATTAGAGTGTTCTGAAGTCTCATTTTAAAACTTTTCAAATTTTCTCTTGCAACAGAAAGAACTAGAAATCCTTTTTTTTTTTTTTTTTTTTTTTTAACATAACAGAAACTGAGACTCTCATTTGAGAAGATGGAGCTTGAGGAAAAATATCATTATCATGAGCAAAGTAGCAATGGTGGGGGAGCTGGCAACAGTGTTATCTCGTGTGCATCTCAGAAGTTTTGGCAATCCCATCACAACTCCTTGTATAGGAAAGTTTTCTAGTTAACCAGAACACATCTTCAACTCAGTGTAGCACCTGGAGCAGGAGGAAATACATTCAGCTAGGTAGGTTCCTAGCTGGGATGATATGCAATCATGTATGTACTCCAAATGACTGAACAAAAAAAACCAACATCTGGACATTTTCAAGCTCTGAACTGCAGTTCTTAGTTCTGGATCTGAATTTCAGGCATGATTCATATCTCTAAACTGGTTTAAGTCATAACCCTAGGTATAAACAGTTCTAAATCTATGGAGAAGTGAAAGACACATTTGAAATGCAAATCCAAATATTGTCATTCCAACTCCCCCTAATGCAAATTTAGTCCATACAATGAAAAAATTGTTTCATTTCCAATAAACACAGTTTCTTCATGAATTATTGTCAAGTATTCCCTATGAAGGTTTTAACTCAATAGTCTGTAGTTTCAGTGGCAAGACAAGGAGACTGTCCAGCTTCACCTGATCTCCCCTTTTCACAATGACATAATTTTAATGGCTACTCCTAGCTCTTGCCCTGTCTACCTTAGCATTTGTAAGTTCTTTGGTGTGACCAAGCAAAATTTGTTGCTACTGCTCAGTGACTGATTCTGAGTTTAACAAACTAATGTGAGATTAGTTATGGAAATGTGAGAGTTGACTTATTGGGAGAGGAACAAAAGAAGTTTTTCTCTATTCGGTGTCAGTGCAGGAGAAAGAAACCAGCAGACAGAATAGAGGTCTTTTATTTTTTTATTTTTTAATTTATTTTTTATTGTGCTGGGTACCTGCAGCTGTGACTTTGATGGCTGAGGTTGCTCAGCAGTTCTGAAAATGAGTCCCAAAGCCTCTGCCCTCAGCAAGCTTTTATTGCTTTAGCTCTGGTTGACGGATTCAGGGATCTGGAGCCTAAAGATAAGTCTTTAATATATTTTAATAGATCACTAAATTGTGACTGCCAAGAAAATTATTGTGTATCGGTTTTACAACTTGTGCTACCTAGAAGATGGCACATTTCAGGAGTGACACTGGAGGGAGAACAAAACAACACTATTTTCAGTAGTGGTTTTAATGGCTGATTTTGACCAGAATACTTACCTGCTGCTGTCTCCTTTCTGAGTTTTCACGTGTCCCTCCTTTCTTCCATACACATGCTGGAGTTGGTACACAGGACATTTTGTTACTCTTCATATATTACTTTGCAAGTGATGGATTTTGTTTCTGAAGTTGTCAACATAAAAAAGAGTTCAGATAAATTATTTCATAAAAAGTTCACATACACCATATAAGGGAGTTATTCTTCTTTTATGTTATTTTTCACATCTTTATTTATGGTAGCATATTTATGATGTACAAGATAGCTTATTTATGAAGATAGAAGATGAAATATAAATGACAGTTACATGTAATGAAACACGTGACAAATTTTATTCCATACGACAACCTACTACAGACTGTGGCTTAAGAAAAGGACATTAAGCTGACTTTAATTAGCTACAGGAAGAGGACTGTTTTATTTCTGGACCTGCAAATATATTGCTTTTGTGTCAGTATTGATAATGTGGGTTTACATGAAAGTAATAAATAAATAAATAAAATAGGTTACACATTCGCATTTCATTAAGCCAACAATACCAAATAAAATAACACACTTTTTCCAAGTGTACTACTACAGTAGACTTCTGGGTACCTTAGATGAATTTTAGTTTTGTTTTGCTTGGGTAAACATTTTGAGATCATCACAAACCCCTCACAGCAATGAAAAGTGCAGAGTGAAATGAGAGTCTGAAATGAAAATCATTAGTTTGCCTGGGATTTCTCCAAGGGAACACAGAGATACTGAGGTTTGCAATAAGTTATCCTCCAAATTATAACATTTGTGCATAACAGAGGAGTAATAAGTCCCACTTATAGCCAGGGAAATTAATCAAACATTACTGAATGAACAGTGATGGATGAATATATCCAATATAGTGATCATTTTAGTTATTTATAATGTTTTTATTGTTAAATGAGCTGGATCATGTTTTGTCATTTATGCGTGAAACCCCCACAATTAGAAGCTGCTGTTTTAACTGAGGTAAGGACTTTATAAAAGAAACATTTAGATTAACTTTGCTGACAACGTGAAATAATACCAAGCTTAGAAATCCCCAAGTCTTTCAAATAGCCTTTTCATGTTTGCTGTCTTCTGTTGTAGAATACAACACATTTTTGGTGCCAGGACGTCAGAAGACCACCCCATATTCAATAATGGCTCTTGAAGCATGAATAAAGGAAGAAACCTGCTTCTTAGAACACCTCAAGGGGGTGAATATGTTAGTATTCTCTCACCTATAGATGCATCTGTACTACTTCAAAATTGATTTAGTCACTGTAAGTTGTCCCCAGCTTCACATATACTATACATAGACAGATGGAAGAATAAAATTATATTACACTCAATACTGGAGAATTAAAACTGGGAATGCCAGAGAGGATTTTTTTTTGTGTGAAACTGTACTCCTTTGTTTTTCCCCAAACTGTTTTTAATGATGTTGTTTTCATTGCTTTGATGTTGTTAGTACAGACAGTCTCATTCCCAGAAAGGGCAGACAGGGTCTGTAAGTGCCTAGCTAGCAGATTGTTTATAAAACTTCTTTAGACACATAAACGTGAAACATGGTATATATTGGGTGCACACCTGTCTTCTTCAGGCAGCAGAAAATAAAGTAAAAATCCTAATGCTCATCTGGGAAAGTGTAGAGTAGTACCAGGTGCAAATTACATAGATCAAAGTTTAGGAGAAGAGGTATACTGAGTTCTGCTCCACATCCTCTGTCCCACAAAGGAAGTTTAGTGAATAAGACATATGAAAGCTGTTAACCAACACTTAAGAATAGAGATGCAGAAGTAAAACCTCACAAAACACAAGAGGGAGATGAGATGATGGTCATCACAAATGTCTTTTTCAAATATAGCTAATGTAAATTCTGTTGGAAGAAGGAAAAGTATGTCAAGTGGGGCATGGTCAAAGATTTTCAGAAACAAGAAGGACTGTACTGGGAGGAAGACCAAGAATGGCATAAAATGAACGAACTGACAAGTCATTGTTTGCATCTGTTGTGGTAGTGTGTAATAAAAGAAGAAAGCAAGAAAGCTGTGCTTGCATCTTAGTGCAGGAGACATCTAGAAGATAGATGGTGAGTAGATTGACAGTGAATAGACTGAAGTTACTGAGTAGTTGCAGATGGCACAGTCTTCCAAATTTTACCCTGACCTGATCATATCAAAGAGACAAGTTTTTAATCCAGTGATTCCTCTGCTACTTTCCATTTACCAGCACAAGAACACCAGAAGTCATCCAAAAGAAAATGTATGAGACCAGAATTCCTGACAGGATTGAAATTTAGTACCCATGATGCTTATATTTTGCAAACACAGGAGATTAGCAGTATTAAAAGAAGCTTTGAAGCAAGTGCAAAAGCTACAAGTCTAAAGTTAAAGGCAGCAGAATGTGTACTGTGAGAAACCTTGCCATGGTAATTAGGACATGATTGATAAACGTGATAGCAGAGGCATAAGACGAAACACACAGATTAAATGCCAGTGTTTAATAGCACATCAGAACTTCTGTGGATCTTTGATAACATTGTGTAGCAAATTCAGACATCCTGCTTCCTCAAAAGGCCAAGTTCGTTATGAACTACATAAAACAGACTTCGCGCCCATCTGGGATAAATCATACAAGCATTCCTTTGAGGATTTAAAAATGTATTGATCATATCTTCAGCAGTGGCATTTTTTACTGTTTTCTAGACCCTCGGGGAGATGTCATTCTTGCTGCACTCAGATGAGAGGGAGCCTAGAGCACGCTTGTTTCAGAAAACCTGTGGATATTGATATTGATACCGACCATATCCATTTTTATGATGTATCAATAGTTAATATAGGGACTTGCAAGAATTTCAGTGAAGCTTGCTATTAAAAAGTGTCTTAATAACATGTTGGGAAATGTTAAAAGACAAAAAGCAGGCTGTCATTGGGATGTCAAAAACTTCCTTATGAATCTAAATTGGTGTCTGGAAACCTGCTAGTAGTAGTAACTGTTCCTGACTTCTGCTCATCTCTGCATGCCCCAAAATACAAATTTGAAGTGTGTGGGTAATCACGATCTTGTTTTTCACATGTACAGTATTATGGCTGGATATATATTGTGCATGAAATTATCCTGTCCTTTTCACAGCAACCCTAGGTATGGGCAGACCTGTGTAATTTAAAAGGTGCTCAAAGACTAATCTCCCACTGACACAGGAATGGTAGACTAATTGGGGCAGTGCTCACTTGTTTTGGCTTACACCATTTTGCTGCGCTGCCCATAGGACACTAGCAGCAGGGGCCCACCCAAGCTGGCCACACCTCTGCTATTGGGCAGTGACGGTGGAGTAGTCAGGGACATTATTTCCAGTATGAGATTAGCGTCACGCCTGTTCACCTTGCCACCCCTGTAGTACCTCAATGGCCATGTTCATCGCCGTGTCTCCGAAGGACCAACTTCTGAAAAAGGACAAAGACTATATCCTTTCAGAGAACTGATGTACTGCATAGACAGATGCCTGTAGATATCAGGCTAGGGAGGTAATCAGTCCTATGCATAGCACAAATTAGGTAGGGAAATGGGTTGAGAAGGCCCCATGCTATCCACTTTCAAAGAGAAGCCCAAATTGCTCTGAACCCTGCTTCTGCCAAATCTTTATGGCTGGCCAGCAAGTGTCTGCCCAGGAGTCAGATATTTCTGTGCAGGGCTGGGCACCATCTTCTGCCTCAGAAGTAGGCCAGCATGGCAAAGAAAGTAAGAGAAATGATTGAGTCAGGAAGAACAGAACTGGCGTGGAGTATTAAATGAGCATCTGGATCTATACAGCTTAGGGAATATTCTGTATCCCAGAAAATACCTCTGCTGATTGACTTCTGTGTGTTTGCATACAGGAGGAAGTGAACAATCCAAAATCGTTGCTGTTCTGCCTTGCCTTTGACCAGTCAGGAAATCTGGTCTCTAGAGCATCAGGAGAGGCTCTGTTAATAAAACAGAAAAGAAACTGGCATTATGTTTGTGTCTGTTTGTTCTCCTCTGTGTACAGTGGGATTCTTTAGCTGCTGTGCAGTACACTGGGTACACAGAGAGGCCCATGGATGATCTCAGTATCAAATAACTTTGAGTGATGATTGGCCACTTAGCTTTGAAGATGTTAGTTTTAACTTGTTTGGTTTAAGCCTCTCCATCCACACGGCACACAGACTTTCCAGTAATGTAGACACACAGTAACAGGTTATTTGTATACTGAGCTATTTTTGAATGGCATTTGACAGGATAAAGCCCCACCACATTTTGTTCAGAGTTTAGCAACACTCAGAATTGAAAGGGCATATGTACTGTGCTGAGTAACTATAGCAATGAGAAGAAACAAGTCCTTCTTTTAAAAAGGGAAAAAGATCAGAAAAGCAGCTTGGTGTTGCATATTCTATTCCCCTGGTCTCAATAAAATCAAATTGAGAGGAGAATATGCAAACAAAACTACTTTACGTGCTTATGAAGCATGGAAATACATTTTCAAGAGAGCCAAACACCTGAAGGCCAGCTGTTCTTTTCTCAGGCAAAATAATCACATAAATCCATATACATAAAGAGAGAGTATGCACAAGTGAAAGTGACAGTGAGAACACATTTCAACCCAAGATCATAAGGGGTTTCATAGACACAATTATTTATAGATTGTGTTAGTTAATAGAGAAGATAAAAATTGACATAACTTGAAACTATAGAGAAAGGAAGATGAGGCTGTATCTAAAAACTGAAGTAGTTGACCTGATTTTGGGGATACAGGAGTACCTGGAAACACTGAATCCCAAGACCCTCACTCAAATTATAAATGTGATTTTATTTTATGTGAAGCTCATCAGCTTTATGTGAAGTATCACAGAAACTTTTGGAATGCTACCAAAAATCCTCGTGTAGTTGGCAATTTCAAATGTTAGATCTTTGCTAGTCCATCACATTCTGAAGTTTGGAATCTCTTGATCAGCTCTCTTGTTTAAATGGTGAATGATTTCATTTTGGGAGTTTGAAAATAAATGAAAGCTTTCCTTAGATAAGCCTGAATAAAAGTGCGAATAAATGTTATCTTTGCACTTTATAGAATCACTGCCTGCTGCTAAGCAGGTTGTCTGCCTTTGCTATGCAATGGACTTTAATCCTGTTCTCTTTTCATTTATAATCCATTAGCTTTTTTTTTTCCCCTTTCTTTCTTTTAATGTAATTAGAGTGCTAGTTGGTTTTGGGAGTAAACAAAGAGAAGTCAGCCTAAAAAAAGTCAGGTGACATATTGATAAAAAAAGAAAACTAAATCTGCTGTTTTATTTTCCTCTTGGTCAAATTTAACCATGTATTATGCTCTCATCTCAGCTCTTGGAAATTCTCCTGTAATGTTCAGTAACTGATTTCTAACAGAGGTGCAAGTGTGAACCGTCCATGTTTGTGCCTCCTGGATGGGCAGCTTGCTCTGCTAGTTCACATATTAACTTCCTCTGGAGTAAATCCTCTCTGCTTTTCTCTCTGGGGCAAAGTAATGCTACTTCCTCTGTGAACGGAGTGAAGCTTGCTTTTGTGCACCTCTGCCTTCAGCTGGATGAAATTCAACTGTTACTCTTTAGAAAGCAAAACTTTCCACTGCACGGACTCTTCATTGCTAAACTGCTGATTTGTACCGGGTTTCGGTGATGTTAGGAAGATCACCTCTGTATCATTGGGAATCTTTCACCAGAGTAGCATTAGCTTTCTCTTGGTAGTGAGCTATAAAAACATCAGGCTATGGCTGACTGCCTAGTTCCTGCTCTTTTTATTCTGCTTTAAAAATTTGGTTTTGAGAAAGAAACTTTTTCCCCTTTTCTCATTGAATGATAATCTAATTGGTAATTTGCAGGTGATGGGTATATTAAAAATGCAAATAATTCTTCTAGTTTTCTCCTATTATGAAACTTTACTTTTCTTTTGAAAGTGACAGATGTCCTGGCTACTTAAAACCTTTAAAAAACTGTAGGTACTTTCCAAGAATAAGGATCCTAGTTAAAAGTCAGTGTAATGATGAAACCGGTTCTCTACATTCATCCCATGTTTACAATAGGAAATTTAGCTCTCATTTGCTATCCAAAATTGTTGTATGCTGCGGGTACTGTTAATGAGCTTCTGTTCTTCTGCTATTAAATGTCTCTGAGACAATACTCACCTCTAGTGTTTTTTTACTTTATGTTTGAAATTGTAGCAAGACTCTGTGTATGTGATGAAAGATGATTATGTAAGTTCCTAGACACTCCAAAGAACAAGTATATATTTGTATTTCCTTTAGTGAATTTTGTAATTGTTTTCAGTTTACAGGATCTAAATGAGAAATGTGATTATAATGATGGCATGGAAGAGTTGTAAATGCCTACATACAGTATTTTCTGCGCTCGTAACTGGAAATGCTGTCTGAAGAAGAATTTGAACAGACAGGCCTTTCAATGCCAGTTGCCAAACTTTCCATTTCACTAATCAGAATCTATTTTTACTGCATGAGGGTAGATTTTTTTTTCTCTCTTTTTGCAGTTGGAAGTTTTGAAACAACTAGGAAAAATAAGTAAATAGAAGGATGTGTTTGGTTTTTGTTCCAGCAAGAGATTAAGCTCGCTTCTTTTTTCCAGAGTTAAATAAAGTAAAAAGATTTCATATATCTCCAGTTGAGAAATGTTAGATGCACAGATGGGGACAGGCGTGATTGTCCTTGATAGGATATGCACCTGGCCTGAAGGCTAGAGGCAATTTTGGGATATGGGTTTTAAAGTTACTCAACATGAACAATGCTTGTTTGCTTATTTGGGTCTCTGGTGGTTAAGTGACCCAGAACGCTGTGATCTGGTTTGAAATTTGGAGAAGTTGGATTTCACATGCAGGCTTTTATGGTGGGATTTAATTCAAAATAAGATGTCTAAGATGTTTAGTTATCTACAAGCACTCCATCTGTCTCTGTGGCAATCTATAATGAGATTCAGTCACCTTCTTTTAGCAGCTGGTTCTGGTTAGATAGGTGAGGTTTGCTACCCAGGCTTGAGCTGCCTCTCCAGGAAGCAAAGATCTCCTGTGAGTCCTACATCATGTCCATTCAGCCTGTGCAAATATCTTGGGTGTCCTGTGGCATCTGTAAACACACAGGTGACCATTTAATTGCATGACTCTCTTATAGGTCTCGTGTAACTTTATCGGTCTGTGCAGTTTTTGGACAAGGTGGGAAGAATTTGTGTGGGCAGCTGAACAGATCTCCTTGGGGCTGGTCAGCTCAGAAGCTCAGAAGCTCTTCAGGCAATTTTATAGATTTATAGAATATCTTGAGTTCGAATTTTATAGGAGATTTCCACAGACTACAGTGGGAGTTTAGACTTAAACTATGATGTCTACTATTAAGTAGAACAGGATCCTGTCCATTTAATCTGTTGAAAGGTCTGAATCTGGACCATGGTTCCTAATACACTGAAGTGTCAAAGAAAGAGTGATCCTGGATTCAGATCTGATCACTTGAGAGAGAATAGAAAACAATCTTAAAAACGTGTTTTTATATTTCTTAGCAAATGTATTTCTGCATTCTGTACCAAATGATGTTCTGTAACTTCAGCGGATCCAATGGTCATTATGTCATAATGTCTTTTCTTTTAAAAACATTTTCATATGCTGGTTTATAATGCTTCTTTTTAGAAAGACATATAAATTCTCTGCTTCTGGTTTATCTTCTTCCTTTGGGCCACATCCATCTGCTCCCCCAGGGGCCTCTCCACAGGCTGCAGGGGAACTTCTGCTGTGGCCTGGGTACCTCCTGCCCTCCTTCTGCACTGACGTTGTGGGCTGCAGGGCTGCTTCTCACTCCTCACTCTCCCAGCTGCAGTTGTACAGCATTTTTTTTTCTTCCCCTTTCTTAAATCTGCTCTCACAGAGGTGCAAACAACTTTGCTTATTTGCTTGGCTCTGGCCAGCGGCGGGTCCCTTTGGAGCCATCTGAAACTGACCCTTATCTAACATGGGGCAGCTGCTGGACTCCTCTCACAGAGGCCACTCCTGCAGCCCCCGCTACCAAAACCCTGCTGCGTAAACCCAATAGAGCCAGTAAAATTACTTTGCAAGTTTCGATACACACAAAAAAGAAGAGAGAGTGAGAGAGAACATATCACAATCAAATGTGGTAAGTAGGAATGTGTTTTGTTTCCCATTAAGGAATAGCAAATTGGATTTAATGGACTGGAAAGACAGTGTAAAAAGATAAGTCTAGAGTGTTAACTTGGAAACAGAAGTCTTGATTCAATGCACACTTTTCAGTGGCTTCATTCTGTATTCCACCATGTCATCATGTGTTGCTATCAAATTTCATTATGTTTAATGCAGTATTGTTTCCTTGTAATTTGAGTCCTCACTGAAAAGAAACCATGGCTGTCCTTTGTAAATTTTTTGAAGAAATATACTACTTGGGTTTGGAGACATTATCAAGGATCTTATTCTCAGAAGTTTTGTGTATTATGGATCAAAAATCTGCACACTACATAGTGCTCTCTGAATCCCCAGTAATTTTCTCTCTACCCCTTTTTGTAGTGGGACTTTTGCAGTTTTACTACAGCTATTCTTTACAAAATCTCTCTCAGACACTATTGGCTTGAAATATTTTGTTCATGCAAAGAACCGTGCCCTCTGAATTCTCATAGCTGCTAGCTATTAAATTAGCTGCACATACTTTAACTACAGTTTTCATAGTCAATTATTAATGAATATTTTATTCCATGTACAGTATTACTTTGCCAAATGAAACTGCTGTGAAGTTAATTACTGTACAGTTTTATTTTTTAAGGTGAAAATGAGAGAAAGTGCTTTTGCAGCAAAATTCATCTATGGAATTTGTTGTGTCATTAGAGGATAATGCCAACAACACACTCTGGTGAGCAAGCAAGGCAGCTCACAGCTTTGTCTTACTGTTAGGGTGACTGATTAAACACTCATAAAACTGAATCCTGGCAGAACAAAAATCTGCAGTTTTGTAATTCAGGCTGCATTCAGTTACACTGGTAGGCTTCCATATTCTTGGAAATATCAAGCTTTTTTCATGTTTATAATTTGACCCACTTAACACTCATTTAAAAATATGTGTTTCTCACACACCCAGCCACTTTGGGCTGCAGTGGCTTTCCACCTCCTAATTCAATGGGATAAGCTCTTTTGTTCTCTGCAGCAATTCGGGGATTACTGATGTTGGCAGCTGCCATTTCTTGGGAACCTTCAATCTGCTCATGATGCTTTCAAATATCTTTTTGCTGAAAGCAATTCAAGTCTAATTTAAAACAAATTTCTGCCATTCTGCCATTGGTTTTAATTTCAGACTGAAAGAATATTGATTTATTATTTGGCTTTTGGTGGTGGTTTTATAAAGGCTATGTTCTGCCTGCTCTTCTAGAAGGGGGAGCACTTGCAAGGCTTTGGGAGAAGGTGATCAGTGGCTTTGGTGCTGATCTGGGATCTACAGGCATTCGCTAGGAGCCCCGCTGTCAGGACAGCTCAGCTCTGCATAGCCAGGAGATGCATTCAGCTGCATCTGGACTGGCTCAGAGGGAAGGAAAGGCTTTCTGGTCAATGGATGGCACTTTAAGAGCCTGTTTCAGGTTTTTGGTAGACTATCCTCTATTTCAATTCACTTAACCCAAAGAATTCATCACAGTTGGAAGCTTATGTACTAGGTGGCCTCTCCGTTATCTACCTATGCTTATTTTGACAGCATGGGTAACCATTATTCTTTCTCCAAATTCATTCACAGTGTCCTTCACCCCCTCCTTTCTTTGCACATAAAAAATAGACAGCTGCAGTCTGATGCCCATTTGCTAAAGGTCCTTTAGGTCTACCCCAGTTCACCCTCCTTGGGTGGGAGATTCAGCATTATTCCTCCCACTGTCTGGAGCTGCAAAGACGATTTGGTCTGTATGGCTGGGAGGCAAGCCAGCGTTTCTTACAGTGGATAGAAACTACGAGCATCAGCTTCAAAAAGGTGGCAAAACACTTATTGGCAACATATATATTAGATGGGCTTTGTATTAGGCATAGGTCACAGAGGTGATTTTTTTTTGTTGTCTTTTTTAAAAAATCCAGAAATTTAGTTGTCTTTTAGATAATAATCCTCGGCGATCTGCTTCACCTCTTTCAAATGTTGAACAGTATTGTGTAACCTGTATCCTAGTATAATCAATTTCTTTTGGTATTCAAGCAAGATTCCTGGTTACTTTTTCTTAGGTAAGTGATAGATATACACTGGATGGTATCTGAAATGTTATCTCCATCTTCCTCTTACATGAAAACCTGCTTATTAATGAAGAGAGACTTTTTTTTCTTAAAAGCTGATTTCTTAAAAAGTGACAGTGCTTAGACTGATGCCTTCAATTGACAAATGAACTGCAATAATATTGCACTTCTTCATCACATAACAAACCTTTATAACAACTAGAGAGGGACACATGAAATGGTTATGACCATCAGGAAATTTGTATGCTTAAGTGGCTAAAAGCAGTGCAAAGATTTCAGGCTCTTTCAGACACCTTTGTGAAATTGATGTGAGGATATGGTTGGAGTGTTTCTGCTGACAGTGCCTGGCTAAAAAAGATTTGAGAGGCCACAGGGATCTAGGCCCACGTTTATTGCTGAAATTTCTTGGCTTCATGCTGAATTATGACAATGAGCAGCAGAAATGGCCCCAGGCCCTCCAGTCTTGTTGCTGCCTTCCACTTAGAACAGGAAATCAAGCCTGAAGTGTTCAAAAGCTGGACTATATCAAGATATAATGGCAGATTTTGAATGCACTTAGTCGAAGTTCCTCTCAATCATACAGCATGCATCCCTATTGGTTTGAAGTCAGAAAGCTTAAGGAGTTAAAAAATTATATGCAAGCTCAATCAGCTCTTCAGTCTAGACCTTGAATAGCCAACAGACCAGCTTCCAATGATTTCAGACAATTGCTTGGCTCATACTGGGACAAAATCACCAATAAATGTTCCCAATTGTACACTTCATTATAACTTTTCAATGCATCTTTAAGTTTTGGGAGCTAGAATTCACAGTGCACATTTGATTGCGGCCCTGCGTCTGGTGCTGATAAACCCTGCTTCTTGGTGTAGAGATGCTCAGTATAATTAGAGACTATTCATGTCGGTGAGCAACAAAAATGCTTTTCCAGATGTTGGAACTTTCACAGCATTGCTTGTAATTTTTTAAAGCAATTTGTTGCATCTCTCAAAAACTAAGAGACAGTCTTTTAAAGCTGAACCTACGTTCTGTTTCAGCAGTCTTTGCCTTATTATAGCAAACTTTTAAAGTCTTTTGACTGAATCTTTAAATGGCAAGCAATTAGAAAAGAAAAATTGGAGAAAATCCACATAAAAACGTTTGTTGATGACTTTGTACATCTCATTGCTGTATTCTAACTAGAAAACATGTGAAGCAGACTACTGATGCATTAAGCAGGGAGTAGTATTTTCCAAATATTAACAACAACTTTGCAAAACTTTCCCCAGTATAAAATATGGATTATTTTAGCAATTAGTCCCCATATCCTGCCAGGTCTGTCATGATCTCTTTTAGTGTTTGTAGAAGAAAGGTTCCATGCTAGAATGAGGCATGGACAACCTTAGGTACTTCACCTAAGACCTCTCCGTTTACGTGGTGGATAATTGGGATGAGAAAAGCAAGATCATCACCCTGAAAATTGACAAAGAACTGTTCCAGCTTCTGCAGGCCCAGGAATTAAAGTTTCTCAAATTGTTTTCAGGCATTTCTTTTCTGCTGTAAGCAGTAGCCTCTGACTGTGTGTCATATTTGTCAGTGAGAAGCATCTTGCTGCACAGGGAAATCATTAAGGTAGGCTATGAATTTAAAGTGCCACAGCTATTCTGTAATAACAGTTGTCTGGATGCATGTTGTGCACTGGGGACAGAGATGTGGGTGGGTAGTGGGGAGATGGTGCAGGGCTCTTTGCAGACGTCAGTAAGAAAGGCCCAACAACAAATGGCATATTAAAGAAAATCTAATAAAAAGAGGACTAGAGATGCTGGGACCCCTGCTTCCATGCAGTATCAGATGAAACCCAGATGGATTTTCCACAGTGTGCTGCAGAGACCAAGCACAAGTTCCCAGCATTTGAATGGACATAAGATTTACTTGCTCTCTGTAGTCCTCTTTTTATTCTGTCTTCTTAAAGCAGCTATTTAAATATGCTATTTATTGTTGGTCCTTTCTTTTAACATCCACAAAGAACCCTGCACTCCATCTCTGTCCCTGCCTCCCAGCCACGCTCCACTCCACCCTGTGCAGAACATGACATTTATTTGGGAAAACAGCAATGTCCCTGTGGTGAACTCTCCTGATATTCTAGAACAGCTACCCTGCAGCTTTCCCTTACAGACCTTGAGTAACTGTTCTCAGACTTAAAAAATGATAACCCTGTATTCCCCATACCTTAAACAGAGACATTACCGATTGCATATACATTAGTTAAGGACGTATTTTAAACAGACATTACTAGGTACTGAACTGAGCAGTATTTTTCACAAGGACTGTCACTGCTCTGCTGTTCTCACATATATGTCAGGACAGGACTGCAACCTGATGTTTTATATACATTAGTGTGTTAGCCTGTACCCTTTAATCCACCCCTCTTTAATTTTCTTTCAGTAACACTTTTGTTATTTTTATAGGGCTTTCATATTATGAGTAGGCATATCATATGGAGTTTTTAGAGGCTAAGAAGGGCACCTTGATTTCCTTCTGAATATTTTGTGGTGTTGGGCACATAGAAGTCTGAGAAGCATCATTGCCAGCCACCTCCCACTATTAGGATACTGCTCCCACAGCTGACTAGACATCCTGGTACCTGCCGGCCAAAGGAACCTGCACCTCACATTGGGGTAAGGGCAGTCAGGCCTGGTGGCTGAGTGAGACTGTAGCACAAAAGGCTATGGCAAAAGGAGAATGAAATCAGAATGAGTTCTATGGTACAAAGTAGACAGGAGAATCTGAACACCAGATATTTACAAAACAACCTATCTGACAAATAAGAAAAACATATCATAAAATCAGAGAATGGTTTGAGTTCGAAGGCACATTGAAGATCATCTAATTCCAACCTCCCTGCCATGGGCTGGGACACCTCCCACCAGAACAGATTGCTCAAAGCCCCGTCCAACCTGGCCTTGAACACCTCCAGGGATGAGGCATCCACACCTTCTCTGGGCAGCCTGTGCCAGTGCCTCACCACCCTCTCAGTGAAGAACTTCCTAATACTTAATTGATACCTACCCTCTTTTAGTTTAAAGCCATTACCCCTTGCCCTCACTACACTCCATCTCACTACACTTGCCATCACTACACTCCCTGATAAAGAGTCCCTCTTCAGGGAGGGGATATGTGCAGATACAAAGATCTCTTGCACTTAACCAGGCAAGCAAGTTCTGAGATTTCTACATCAAACCAGATTACAAACTATATCTACCCATCTCCTCAATTAAACAGCTCATCTCTCTTTTGTTCTTGCAAGGTTGCAGGTCCAATATGATAAACATTTATTTTACCCTTGTATGGTAAGGATATCACAGAGCCAATCATCTGGGACAGGTTACTCAGGGTTTACTGAAAACAGGTTGCCCTTGTTTCCCTTCAGGTACCAGGAACTGTCTGAAATCTGATGAGCACAACAAGCTGCTCCAACACATTTTCTGCTTATGAGGCTTTGCCAGGAGCGTTAGTCTTTCACATACTAAATCAGCTCAATTTGCTGCATGTTTGGCTCCTAGTCAGCAATTTGCTCTGCAAGATGGCCTGCTGCTGAAAAGTTGTCATTTAATCATTCCCATGAACACGAAGGCTGAAATCACCAAGGGTTTTATGACAGATATAAGGATATCACTAAGTGCTAGGCTTTGGCTTGCCAAGTGGCAGAGGTGTGGACTGATGACATCCCTCAGAGTCCAACTCTTGAGGAAAGTGAACATGGTGCTGCAGAGCAAATAAAACAAATTTCTTAGAGACATGTGGAGTGTGCTGGGAACACCATCAGCCTGGCCCTGCTGCCTGCTCACATGTTGGCTGACCATGGGGGAGAACTATTCTGCAAGTTAATGTACCTCCAGCATATGGACTGCTACAGAGAAGCCATGACTTAGCAGTCCACATGGAGCAATTAATAAGACTTTGGCAGGTTATTAACATTTACAGTACCACTTCTCTCCTACCATGAACTGAACTTGCAGCTTATTGGTAAAACCTCCTCAGAACCTCACTTTGTTTCAGACTATGTGAACTGGCTTTTTAAGGAAGGAAAATTTATAATAGCTATGGAGCAGTAACTCATAGGTTTCTGGTTTTCTTTGGCAAATACTGGAGTTTTTGGTGGACTTTCCAGATAGCACAACAATACATGCACACAGTGAATGCACACACATTCCAGAGCTTTGAGGGTGACTTTTATTTAAGTGAGGAAAACAACAGGCTTTGCAGCTTTATTCTCAATCTATTTGTTGTATTTATAACTCCTGCCCTTGTCCTCTGCTCTGACTGGCTCAGTTCTTAAATGTCACCTTTTGGGGACTGGACTCCTTATTTCTGACACAGGTGTTTTTAACTGAAGCTCCTTTACAGCATCAGAAGTGTCTAGGAATATCTCTGCTAATTACTGTACCTTCTTCCTGGGAGAGTTTCCATCTTTCTTGTAGTGTTACCTTGGTACTTGTGCCAAGACAGTGACAGTTTATGTAAACGTTCTGGGACTTCTCTGAAGGGTTTATTTCCCCTCCTTCCTCTCAGTCAATATGGCCCACTCTAGTGGAATGGGGCATTGCCTCAAAAAGAAAGAGATCATCAGTTCATCAGGGAGGTGGGCTGACGTACTAATTATACTGACATACTGACACACTTCCTATCAACCTTACACAGGGGTCAGGAGGTACTGTGGCTGTGTTCTCTTCAGCTGTTTCCTCTTCGCCTTTCTTAAAATAGAAATGGTGTCTTCTCAGCCTATGTAAGCCAGTTGGACCTAAAAGTGGTACTGTGCGTGTATTCTTACTACAGCAGTACATCCCCAGTAAATAAACCATACCCTTTTTTAGTTAGAAGGACATCAATAAATGACTGACATGATTCCTTCCTTAGCTCTGAACAGTATGGGTGGGTTCCTCTGCAGCCATATAGATCATGTAGAGAGACTGGAACATGAGACATGGAAAAGAATGCATGCAGAATAGGAATTTCTGTGCATTTTAAAGAAAAAATCATCTGAGTTTGTGTAAGATTTAATGTTTGAACTATTTACGTAGCTGAGCAGACAGGGATTTAGAGAGATTGTTGCTCTAAAAATTGCAACATGAAATTATTCCCTAAAGCAACCGTTGCTGTTCTTGATTTTTTAAAACCCATACAACACGCTGAAACAACAGGAAAAACCCAAACACAGAATAAACTGAAGCTATAAATCTGCTGAAGTTACCTAAGTTATTCTGAAGCTAATTATGACTGTATGCAAAGCAAATGAAGTGAGAACTGAATTAATGAAGACTAGCTACCTCCTAGAAACTAATGAGGCATGCTTTATACCAATAACTCTTTGAATTGAAAAATTAAACCATGTTGCAGCAAGAAGGAAGGAAAGGAAGGAAGGAAGGAACGAAGGAAGGAAGGGAGGGAGGGAGGGAGGGAGGGAGGAAAAGAAAGAAGAGAAAGAAGAGAAAAGAGAAGGAAAGAGAAAAAAGAGGGAAAGAAAGGAAGGAAAAAGAAAAGGAAAAAGGAAAGGAAAAAGAAACAGGAAAAATAAAAGTAAAAGGAAAAGAGTTAAGGAATTTTGTTAAGAATAATGTAGAAGTCAAGAAAATCAGTAGGATACATGCTCCCTTGCTGTTTAGTGTTCTTCTTTCACTTGTTTTTCTAAGTATCTAGTTGCCTTTCTCTTTTTCTTTTACTGGCACTTTGGGCTAGAGAAAACAAGAAAACCCTGTTAAAGTTGGCCTGTATTTTTCAGTCTTCATTGATCATGTTCCATGGTATTAAATTTTAAGGATATGTGCAATACTGTGGAGTAAGAAGGGGAGTTGTGTTGGCTGAGGCTGATTCTGTCCTCCAGTATGACAATCAAGGGTTATTTTTCAGCTGTTGGTTTGTGTTCCACTCCACCTGGTCCCCATTAAGCATTTATTTCTTCCTTTTTGTAATCTTCTATTCTCATTTTATGTGTCTGTTGTACTCTTTCATAAATCAAAATCCCCATCTTCAACTTATTCCTTTTCCCTGTTATTGTGCATCTGCAGCCATATTTTTGTCTAGTGAAATGGGGCATCTTTGACTCTGACTAGCAGAAATAATAATAACTAAGTGTTTGGATCAATATCTCATCTGTTCAGAAGAAATGTGTAAATCTATGCCTTAAAGGGGCTACATTCCATCTGTTTCATTGAACAGCATATTTATCTATAAGATTTAATTTACATGAAGAAAATTAATTTCAAAAGCAATGGAAGTATTACATAATCTTATTTGGTAATGCCACAATCTAAATTTGGAACGTTTCCCTGAAACATATACTAATTTTAAAAGGCTCATGAATCTTCTGCAGTCAATATTATTGTGTTGTATTTTCTGTTAAACAAAGCAGAAAATTAAACAAAAAAGAAAAAAATAAGGTAACCAATATTGAAAGGAGGTATGTACTAGCAACAAGGAGGTGAACAAAGTGTTCTTGACTACAAGCTACCGTAATTACCTTATTTTACATATTTGGTAGACTTTGAGAATTGGATTAGTAAAATCGTCTTTTCACAGCAGAAATACATTTCACCTCTTGTCATCAATGAAACAAATTTTAACGAGGAAAAGATGCTGAAGAATCACTTCTTTTCTATTACTATCCCTAGAAAACCGCTTAAAATGAAGAAAAACTACTTTTGGGATGAGTTTCTTACAGAAAATAGGATTGAAAGGGAAGTCACTATTCCCTCCCATGGGTCACAACTGAACCAGGACTATTCAAACCTTCTATTTAAATCTTTCCTGACAGACTTATGTTTTGCCTGTTCCTAAAAATATAGAAATACCACGCTGTCGTCCCCCCCCTCCCCCCCACTTCTGATATGGAAATATCCCTACTGAAATGTCAAGTTATTCCAGTGCTGGATTAATATTTCAGAATGTTTTCTTAAATTTTAAACTATTAATAGCAGTTTAGGTAAAAGAAGTATTGATCTATTGGTGATAAATCTTCTTACAAGATACTAATAAAACCTGAATTAGATATGAAGCATACCAGTTCCTTTATTTTTTCAAGAGTTACTATTCTTGCTTGCTCATTTGTGCCCACTAGAAGCTTATTTTGTGCTATAACTAAAGTTATGAAGCCCTGGAAATTCTGAGGGAAAAACTGGCCAGCATTTCCTTGTCATTCAGTTCCAAGAAGCCTGTCTGCTTTAGACAAGGCATTTGAAATTTGATAGCTAATGTGAAATCTGTCAGTCCTTCAGATGCATCTTGGTCACAAATAATAACCATTCTTGGCTGGACTCACTTGCTTGGTGGGTGGTGCAAATCCCTATTTGGCAGCCTGGTAAGACGGACCTTTGTTTATGTGAAATTAAGAGGAGGATTTTATTAGATTTATTAGTTATTACTTTCTGATTGCCACATATTGCAGTGAAAGATGAACCCAAACCAGTTGCAGAGTCTTCATTACTACAATTGTGGAATTAGTTTAAGTAAAAATGTCTTCTTTAACCCCTGCCTGTTTTAGTTTTACACTTTTAAAAACAATTTATGGTGTTAAGGGGTTAAGGTCTGAGAGTTCTGTGTGAAGCTAGAACTGATTGGTTAATATGTGTGAAAACAGTATTGTTTCCACATGTTTGTGAGAGCTGTACTCTTGTAATTGAATCATGTCTTTGCATGGTTCTTGATCACATTACTTCTGAATTCATGCACAGTGACCTTAATTTCAGTATAGCCCATCTGTTTATTTATTCTTTTTCATCCCCTTTGTCACACTTACTAGGCTATTGTGACATAAAAGAAAAAAAAAAGAAAAAAAAAAAGATCTTTCTGTTGAGCTTTTTGAACAGCAAATTAACTGGTTTTGGCTCTGACGTAAGTAATTCTGCTGAGATGAACAAGAGTGTGTTTCTGTTCTTCCACGTTTAAGTTGGTTCAAACTGTCATGTCGAATGATTTCCAAATTGCTAATCTGAGCTCAGGGGAAAGCCCTGGCCCCATCTATAGAGTTGAGAAAATCAGTTTTATATTAAAACAATATTACTTAAGGAAAAAGGCATAGCTGTACACGAGTTACTTAATTAAGGGAAGGCATTATTTCTTCTCCATAGTAGTGACAGTTCTAGGTGCCCATTTTTTTTATGGAAATGAAAGCTCACAGTGTAATCACATATACCAATTTCCAAAATGAAGCTGAAATATTAATACAGCTTTTTCAGATGTGTGCCTTCCCATACAGAGGAGCACAATATTTAATGTTTAATAGTCAAGGGAACAACTTTAGAACAATATCCAAAGTGCATGTTTACCTTCTATCATTAGATTTACCTCCTATTGTTACTAACTGTGTGCAAAGATATCATAGATGTATCTGTTTACACACACATGCACAAGATTATACATTGTTAAACTTTCTTCCTGAGGTTTTACTTTAGATAACAACTAATGTGAAAATATTTCAGTCACTTATATATCAAGTTTAATTTAATATATTCAATAAACTATTTGCTTCTTTTATTTTTATATTTATTTATTTATTTATTCGTTTGCTTTAATGGGATTTAGCTAGTGTAGCTTTTCATGAAAACCCTGTGTGTTGACATGATTTACACTTCTAAAAAACACCTTGCTTCTGATTTACTCTCTGATTCAGACATCTGGCCCTTCTGTATTCAGAAGGAAAAAAACCTTTTAAAGATGTTCATGAATCTGTCAGACCTAGATTTATCCAACCTGATTTTTTATCTGTGAAAAGTTAGAAGCACAGACACTGGAATTAACTCCTGGCTTTGAAGAGGAGCAAGATAGGTGCTTCTCCATTCATTCATATTAAAACTGGTAGGATGAATCATGTATTGAAAGCACATCTCTCAAACTACAGAGGAAGCCTAAACTGATAGTTTAGACATGATGCCTGATGTTTATAAGGCTAATATCAGGTAAGATCAATTCTACCCTTGGGAAGCACGGCTTGGATCAGCTACATTTAGTGTCTGGTTTCTAACTGATCATCATTATTTATGATGAGCCATAACACTAGTAGCTCAAAAAAATTCCCAAACCTTGTAAAAGAACAGTTTACAGCACTTTCTTTAGCTTATTTTTGGACAGTCCTCTGCTTCAGAGAAGTATTGGCTTAGAAGTGATTAAATGTATCTCTGGTAAGTAAGGCTGTAAGGACATTTAACATGGCAAGAGACACATTTCTAGGTTTATAGCCCTGGCAACCTTGTTTTCTCCTAAAGCAGCTATACAGACGATGCTCACTGCATCATTTAATGAAGAATAGTTGGAAAAGCATCTCGAAAAAGACAACCAGAGCCTTTGTTCAAGACTTTCAGTTAGTAAATTCTTAAAAATGAAAGCTTTAGAAATTAGAAATTAATCATGGACTTCACCACCCTGGAAACTTTGGTTCTGTAAGTGGAATGCATATGTCCACAGAAATGAAGGAAATGAACAAAACTCAAACATGCTAAAGGGTGCTCATACCTTCTGCTTTCCCTCCAATTCTAGATTACTCCTCCAATATATTTCTTGTAAAAAGGGTTGTCACACAGGTATCTCATCAAACTTTTTCTTGCTTGCTGGTTAACTTGGATTGGAAAGAAATATTTCATGTTTCTCTTCTAGTCTTGTCTTTTCTGAGTTGTATTTTATACCTTGACCACCTTTTCAGAGGCCTCTCTGGGGAGGCTGCTCTCTCCAAATACATCTTTGAACAAGGATTTAGGACAGGCTAATATATTTCTATATGTTGTACCTGAAATTCTTTTTTTTTTTTTGTCATTTTTTATTTTTTCCCATTCAACATTCCTTCTTTCTTTCTTTCTTTCTTTCTTTTTCTTTTTCTTTCTTTCTTTCTTTCTTTCTTTCTTTCTTTCTTTCTTTCTTTCTTTCTTTCTTTCTTTCTTTCTTTCAAATTTTTGAAAGACATCTTTTTATTTCAAATAGCCTCCCTTATTGTGTTGCTGATCCATGCTGGCTTTCTTCCTTGTGATGTTTCTAAAAGTATTTTGGCTAGTGGTGCATGTTTGTTTTGAATACCTAATATGTTGTCTGCCAACATTTAGCAGTTCTGGCTTCCTCTTATGGCTTCTCTCTGGCAGTTTTTCTCATTTTTAAATATAATTCTTTTTGAAATTAAGCACTGCTGAAGTGAGTGTATTTCTTTTTGTAGTCTGAAAAGAAAATTGATATTTATTATTTATTTATTATTGGGGTATTCAAAAGTAGATTTTCAAAGCAGGTCCTACAAAACTGTTATTTGTCTAGCTTGAAAAACTGTCTTGTTTTCACACTGCAAAAGTTATTTCTATCCAGGCTATATAACAGTAGATAGAATCTCATTATGTTTTTTTTTTTTCCCTTTGCTTTTCATGATCCTCATCCTCTCAGTCACTATTATTGTCCTAGCTAAGCAATCTCAGTATTTTCCTGTTTGTCTATAAAGATTTCATATGATTCACCCATTTACCTGTTTTGACTGTGATTGATGGATAAAACTACCCCAGACTGGGATAAAGTGTTTTGAATATAAAACAGGCAGTGTAAAAGAAGTTACCTTCTCAGCCATCTCAACCATCTCAAAATACCATAATTTTTAGATGAAAGGTACTTCTGGTAAAAGCTAGGAGCCTCCCAGAAGGGGGATCTCAGAGTCTAATTGCTTATAGAAATTGTAGCTATATATGTATCAGTACCATATGCAAGTGTCTATTAATGTAAGATGTAATTTTGTGTACTGCTATTTACTGTAATTGTAGCTCTGGGTTAGGGGTTCCTTCAAAACTTCTCCAGTAGAAAATAACCTAAATATTGCTAATGATATCTCTGTTGTTATGAGATGCTAGGCAAAGCAAAGGACAAAACTGTAAGTGGGTAGACTGCAGCAATAGTCTAGAAATCAAATCAATAATGTAGGAGACATAATAAAGATATGAAACTGATAAGCAACACTTTTTCTCTGCCTCAATTCTCTTTAGTCCGGAAAGAAAATGTGAACAAGCCTCTGCATCCTGTTGCTCTACTAATTGGAAGAACTATTTTTTCCAGTTTGTCTAAAAATCCTCAGAAACAAAGAAATTAATTACAGCAAATTAGAGAAAATATGGGAAATTTGACCTAGCATAGAAGGGCAAGCCAATAAAAAGTCAGTCCGCCTGTGGGATAGTTGGAGAGTTTTACAATGAAAAATATGCTTAAAATCCAGGGGAGATAAGAGGAAAACTGAAAGGCTGAGAATACCTTGAGCTCTCTCCAACAGATAACAGTAATATTGCTGTTCCCAGCAAGTGAAATTGAATTGCTTTCTTGCTTTTAAGTTTAGCAGTATTAGTGTATTACTCTCAATAAATTGAAGTTTGGATGATAAATCCCAGAGCGAAAGCTACTTTCAATTCCCTGTTTATTGGAAAGGAAAAAGCCTTTGTGTAAGACATTAGAGTTCTGTGATTTGTCATACAGCTCTTAATGGAGGATATTTAACTCACCTTTAAGGTCTGCTGCTATTCTTGCTTTAACAAAACAGACAGATAGAAAGAGAAATAGAGGACAAGAAGCAGTGTGAAAAACATGGCTCTTTGTTGACATTTGTGACTCAAAATGACTAATCTTTCGGTCAGCAATCCAGATTCTGGATTGACAGTCAGCCAAAACAGTTACTCTGGATACAGACTGAATTTATGCACCTGGCACCATCTCGTTAGTCTTGTCTCCAATCCTTTTTTTCAGGTGGGCCAAACCAGGAAGAGGTCTCATGGTTGCACTGATGTTCTCTAGGGCCTTCAATAAAGTGGTGATGAGCAGCATCCCAGCGTACTTGCTGGGATGCTGGTGGGAGATAAGGCTTCCTATCAAAGTGTATCCTCTTCATCTCCTTCTCTCATGGTGCTGTGTCAATTCCTATTTTCATTAATGGTTCCAGCTTACCAGAACATGAACTTCTAGCTACTTTCCAGTATCTGAATGAGTATCTCATTCCTACAGAATGTGTGCATAAGGCAAGCCTGCCAGTCCTTGAAGAAACCAGTCAAAGTCCGTGTGAACTTCACAGAGCAAAGCATTAGACTGTACTAAAGGTGGGCTGAAATGACCATTGCAATGGGTCTGCTATGCTGAGTTTGCTAACTGATATTACAAAAAAATAAAGAAATTCATAAGAAAGTTTTAATCTTTCCTTTCCCAGCATCTGGCAGTAGAAAATATAGATATATTCCCATAGCCAAGGATAATTTTCATATTTCTTTTACAAATGAAGTTTATAATGAAATCCAGCCTTCACTGAAACAATCCATTATCATGAGTAAGTTTAACTTTTCCCATTCCAGTCTAAAAACCCCAGTGTTACTGGTTCCTTTAATTATAAGGGTGAGCAATGGTCCCCTGAAGCAAAAAGAAGTTACTGTATGACATTTCATGATATACCGTACAATGACTCAGAAGAGACTATGTCATTGCCATTCAGCGCTGCACATTTTCTGGTGCCTGTGCATTGTGAAGTGATAAAAATTCATTCTTTATCAGTAGAGATAAAAATACATTTGTAAGTTAGAAGAGATAAAATATCAATAACTTAAATCTATCTTAATACTGGCTTAATTTTAATGAAATTTAAAGATGAGCATGTTATGATTAAAATGATAAGCTCACAAGACAACACACTTCCGGATGGTTTTGTGAATCAAAATTGGCCATGCTCAATTAGCATCAAAAATATATTCAGCCTTTTTATATGTATATTCCATATATTTATCAGTAGAGGTAAAGTAAAATTCTGTGAGAAGCTCAGAGAGATAACATACAAATAATTAAACATCCATCATTCTAAAACAGGATTAGTTATTACGAAATGTAGAGATAGAGCAACTTACTGAAATAATGAAGTAAAGGTTAATCACAGTGTAACATGCTTCTACTCTGCTTTGTCAATCAAAATTCACCTTACTCAGTAAGCTTCAGAAGCAAATGCATTGTTATTTGGTTTCTGCTTTTATCAGATGAAAAATCTCATGTTGGTACTCAGAGACAAAAAGACCTAATTTAGACAAAGATATTTGTCTCTAAATATATACATACTTATATATATGTAATATATATATACACACATATATATATATTTAACATTATCAGAGTTCTTCTCTTGAGCTTCTGCTTTTCCAAAGCAAGATTAAGTTACAATATATTTGTTACAGAAACATCTTAATGGGACAAGTGGCTGTGGCAAGCAATCAATTGCACCAGAATTTCATGAGTCTTAGAAGTGATGTTACAGTCACATTTTTAAATCACTGAAATGAAGCACAGGAAAGCAACGGTGTCAACTGTGCCTCCATTTGGCTGTTCTTCAGGTATTACACAACAGGAATTGCCTGTTCAAAGGAAGTAAGTATAGGCTCCACCCACACAACTTTAGTTTACCTAAGGTATCTAATGAGCTCTTAACTGTGCATTATACAGGCAAAACCATTTTCTTAACTCCAAGTGCCTATGCATCCACTAGATGGAAAAGTCAGGAAGGTATCCATAACACTGCTCAAATACAGCTCAGATGGAGAGTGGCTGAAATCTTTCAACCATCAGAATTTATTTCCTAACAGTGCAGATGGTCCATGAGCATTCCCTTAGTCTTCTGGAGGCTGTCTTGCTATACTGTATAACTTTCATTCTGGGACATCCACAGTCTAGAAGTGAAGCGGTAAAATGTTTCTGAGAAATAGAGTTTAACTGGATAAAAACTATGATGACTTTTCTACACTTACTTTTTTTTTTGTTTGTTTGCATACTAAGGTGCAAAGATATTAGAAATAAAAATTGGGATACTGATAAAATAAATTCAAAACTTTGGGCTTATTTCATTAAAAAAATCTGTCCTCATATTGGTAGTAGCAGGAAAAGTGTTTTTTTCTTCTGAAAAAGAAAATTAACAGGTTCAGAATTGTGAGAGTTCTGAACTTTTTCTGAATTTATGGGAACTTCAAAGGGAAGCATTACAGCTGTAACAATACAACGCAGTGCCTAGTTTAGTTAGTTCTTGTGGCTGCATCTATAATATTAAGCTGAGAAGAGAAGTTAGGAACAAGATTGAGCATGTACCCATCTATGCAGCATGCAGTTCATAGTGTGGTTTTGGCCTGGGGCCAGCTGGCACTCTTCCAGATAAACCCCAAAACATGTATGAGATTTTGCATTTGTGAAGGAACATTCTTAACAGGCTTTTTGTCAAGCTACCATGTTGTGGTGGTTGTGGTGGGTAAGAGAGTGTAGCTGTATGGATGCAATCTGTGGTGTACCATTTGGCCCAAAACCTAGAGGATGGTTCTGAACAGTTTCCTTTCCCAGCGTGAACAAAGATGTTGGATCTCTACTATGGCTACACTGCTTTTGGGGCCCAAACCAGTATCTCTTTCCCACACTTTGTGGTTCTACTTCTTCAGAAATTGTTTTCTCTAGACAGCATCCCATTGTGCTGCATAGACCCAGACTGAATTGTCTAAATTCTTGTGTGTATTTGGCTGTTCCTCTCTGTGTTTCAGTTTCTTATCCACAAATGGTGGATAGCCACTCTATGATCCTATGATCCCACCCTTGATTTATATTATCAAGTTACAATGTAAGCTTTTTAGACTGAAATAATCTACCAAAAAAAAACAAACAAAAAGGCTCAGTAAATTGGGTGTCAATCTGATACCTTTTAGAAGGTAGAAGCACACACAGGACACACAGTACTAGATGGGGTGCCTTAGTTCACTAAGGAAAGCACAAAGCAGTCACAGACAAGTACTTGTGTAAATCCTTTCATAAGTTTATCAAGCTGAAAATTACCATTAAATTTGTAAGTGTCCCCACTGCTCCAAGGGAAACATCACCCAAGAAGTTCCCTCTGTGGCCATTAAAACATCCTGATGCCAAGTCAGACTTCCACTTGGTTGTTTGGTCTTGTGCTTGCAGTGTCTGTCAGCTCATATAGTTCCCCGTTTCCCACTTGGCATTTACTGCCTGTTATAGTTTTAAAGTCAGTCTCTGCAGGGTCTTATATTTTGTTGTTTAAACACATTGAACTGTACATTTACCTGGGCCCTGTGTGAACAAATGAAAAAAAAGAATTTCCTCAGCTATTGATTTCTTTTATTATTTTCTAATTTAGATTTATTCATCACCATCTTAGCCCCCTTTGGGCTTGCACAGTCTGCCCTTCAGCTTACTTTTCTGCCTCATGAGCTACATACCTACCTTCTTGGTCTATGTAGACATGGAATGGAAGTGCCTGAAGGCTCAAGATGGGTAGTGCAGGAAGTTGCACAGTGCAAAAGGTGAAAGGATCATAGTATTAGCAAAAAATGATCTCTTGTCATCTGGTGTCCTGAACAATAGAATTCAGATCACTACTGGCTTGACATTCGAGAAGGGAATTGATATGGTATTCAAAAGCAGATATTGTACCTGGATTGCAAGATAAAAAATTATATTGATAATGCTTAAACTAATTTTCCAGTAGTTGTTTACAATTAATACAACATTTTTTCAGACTTTAGGGATTTGAATTGCCTCATCTGATTTTCATTTCTAAATTGTAGCTTAATTTCCCACAAACAGATTTCTGTTTTTCTACTAAATAATACATGGCAGTACTAGCTGAACATTTGCCTTTGTTTCCCAACAAATCTTAGAATACTGCCAAGCCATCTGAACTTTTCTCAGAAAAAAAAAAAAAGATAATGTTGCATTTAGGGTTCATTAAAAGTTCCATTATTTTTTCATAAGAAAATTATAAAGAGTTCTCATAATCCTACTTTTGGAAATACTGTGCACCACATGCAAAATAAAGGCAGAACATTCTCTTTCTTTCTTTCCTTTTTTTTTTTTCCTTTCTGCAACTCTACACAAAAATTTAAAAATATGCATTTTCCTAATGTAGTTCTCTTTAGCAATGACACTTCCGTATCATTCAATGAAAGCCTAGGATTACCTCTTTTCTTTAATAACAGAGATTTAATGTAGCAAAAAAAATATGATAGCAAATATAGCAGAAAACAATTCCTGAGAGTAAGTGGCCCTTATTTTTTAGTGGTTTATGAGAATAGTATAAATATAGCAGATCCTTGTAAATAAAGTTACCTACAAATAGAAACATCTATAGAGTACAATGCAGCATTTCAGGGGTACCAAGAATAAAGCCCTAAATGTACTTGCTAAGCTACGATAAGTAGTGTAACAATGTTTAGGTGTGTCTCTATTTCAAAATAGATCCTATCTCTGTTTTGGTACATATCAGTGCTAGTACTATGATTATCCATATTGGAAATACATAGCAGTTCATTCCCAGTCACTGATATGGGGTGAACCTTGAGATGAGAAAAAAGAAACAACACACCCACACAAAATGGAGAGAAGAGAATCTGCACCAAGATTTGCACCCTGCACATAGTGTGAATGTCAGTCACTCCACATCATGTGCCTGGGAATCAGGCTTTGCCTGCCCTGAGTACAAGAAAGACAGAACATACATGATACACTCCTTTACCCAGACTGTCCCCACCTGATTTGCCATGCAGACCTGTCTACAGTGATGGATATCACATGCTCCAAAACCATAAGCTAGGCAGAGTGATGCATCTTAGTCCCATGCTGGGTATGGCTTCATGTACTGTGCACAGCACTAGGAACTTAGAGATTAATTCGTTCTTTGGGGTAAGGAGAAGGAACAACTAAATCATCATGCAGCAGCAAAAGCTGCAGGCAAAGTACATTCTGGTGACTCCACTTACAACACAGCTGACTGGCTAGTTGGTACTGCTCAGAGCTAAAGGATAGGTTATGACAGCGATTGTCTCACATCTTCTGCCTTTCCAATTGGAAAGTTAGCTTTTTGCTCTTTCATGGCTGTTAAAAAAATGCATTTAGGGTACAACCACAAGAATTAATTTGCACAAGCTTCATTCATGAACCAAAAGAGCAGGATACAAGGCTGCTTTAGTTAAAAGAGGTGTAGCTTTAATTAGAAATTGATGTCATTCGGAGTCAAAGACAATAAGCCCACACTTTACGTTGTGTAAGAGTGGCTGTCTGCATTTTGTTATTTGGCATGTAGGCAGAATGTGCTTGTGATTCTGACTAGACTCCATCAAGTCTTACTCTGGACAGACTGTACTAGTAAATGACAGTTTTCAGACAGGGTATATTGTTGGAAGAACATTACAGGCAGATATCTGAAAAGATTATTATTATTTTTTTCTCTCTCTGAGTATACAGACAAACAGGTTATACATAAACAATACCAAAATATAACTAGCTGTTGAAATTGTCCATTTCAGCAGGTGGCTCTGGAAATTCTCCAGAATATGGCCACAAGGCAAAAAGTGACTTTCAGTGATGCAGATGGAAATGATTTCTGAACATTCAGTAAATCCACAATTTAAACATTGTTTGATGTGACAAATAAATGAAAATAAATAGAAGTTGACCCTAAGTGTGCAGAGAATTAGATATCTATATAGTATCTTACAGTACTTTTCATCTGTAGGTCTCAAAGAGTTTGCAAAAGGAGGTCATGACAACTTCAAAGGTATTGGAATCTATTCAAATGTCATTGAATGCAAGATTTGTCACATCTATATTCTACAAAGTGATTTCTGAAGTGCTATAGAAGATTGCACACCTGAGACTTGCCAGTGAAAAAAAGAATTACAACAGACATAAACCTCACAAAAATATTGGAGTGAAATAACCTTTTTTAATGTTGTTTCTCACAAAACTTTTTGTAGGTGTTTTATATTGTTTGGCAGAGTATACCTATTTATATATCTTTATTTGCTAAGACAGGTTACACATCTTTTAAAATAAAAGTTAAAATAAATATTCTTTCCAAATCATGATTAGATGCTGAAGAGTATCAAATATATACCTAGTTGTCTTATGAAAATAATTGTACCTGCTGAAGGACTTAAATATTGGATAATCCAGATTATATCAAATGAGAAGCGTTATTTACAGTTTAGCAGTGAGGTTTATGAGGAAAAATCCAAAAATTGTGTCCAGGTACTAGTAGCTGTTCAGTGTGGGATATTTGGTATGTGGATAGTTCCAATCAGCAATCTGATCTTTTACCATCTCAGGAAAATTTTCATAGAATAAATACATCTGAGGTATTTTTCAATAATAAGAGGTAAAGAATAACTGCTACAGAACCCTTTTTATCTATGACTACATATTTCTATAATCTTCCCTAAATTAATATATCTTTTTAAAATAAAACTGAAGAAGGCTCCTTAGTAGAGAGCAGGTAGAGTTCTACTTGAGTAGTATGGATTAAGCAAAATCATTGTGTCTCTCAGTCTTCAAATGTATGGCTCTGCATGATCCAGTGCTGGCTATTTTTATTGACAAAGGGGTGAAAAGTGATAATCACAAAATTATAGAAATGTTTGTTAGAAGTGAGCTCTGCATAACAAGTAGTCCAAACTCCCACAGAAGCTGGACAACTGCTGCAGAGGTGGATCTATCAACATTAGATGAGATCAGATTTGACTTTGGCTAGCCAACTAATGAACTACAAGGATGGTGGTTTTATAGTCTGAGCAAAATTTTCCAATGCTGCACTACTCTCATGGTGAAAATTTTCTTCCTTATATCCAACTGGTGTCTTCCAGACCACAAAGTTATGTCCACATCACCTTACAGTACTGAGAAGAGGTTGGTTCTCTCATCATTGTTACTGCCTTTCAAATAGTTGCAGGCAGATACTAAATCACCCCTTAGTTTTCTTTTCCTCAGACTAAATAAGCTGATTTCTCTTCACCTCTCTTCAAAGGCTTTATGTCCGAGGTCTTTGACCATCTTTTTAGCACGTCTTAGAGAACTGTGCACTCTGTGAAGTCTAGCTGCAAATGACTAACTTTCCTCTTAGAAGAACATTAGTGCATTAAGAGAAGACTCAGTAAGCCAACTGTGTATGATGGAATTAACACCAAAAAGAAGTAAAAACTTCAAGCATAAATGTACTGTGCATAGGTGGCAAGTTTTTGGTAGTGGAGCGCTACAGTGTGGCCTCTGTGAGGAGAGGCCGGGGCTGCCCCATGCTGGCCCCAGATGGTTCCATCTGGCTCCAATGGCCCCATTGCAGCGCATGGCAGGGCCCAGCAGCCAAGATGGTAGGGCCTCTGGGGAATGTATTTAAGGAAGGGTAAAAATGCCTAGCAGACAGGGGAGAAGGAAATAAAAAGAGTGAAAAACAGTAGTGCGAACAACAAGGTTGCAGAATAAAGAGGGTGAAAGTGTTAATATTTGTCTTTGTTTCTCAGTACCCAAATCTATCTTAATTAGCAGCAAATTAAATTAATTTTGCTCAAGTTGATTCTGTTTTGTCAACAACAGTAACTGCTAAGCAATCTCCCTGTCTTTATCTTAACGCACAAACTTTTTCATCCTATTTTTCTGCCCCGTCCTGTTGAGGAGGGAGAGTGAGTGAGCATCTGGGTGGGCAGCTGGCTGCTCTCCAGCAGTAACCCACTGCATAAGAAAGTACAATAATTACTTAGCTTGGACAGTATTCCTGCACTAAGTTTGCATTAAACCAAGAAACAGAAAGTGAGTAAAACTAGATATCGCAGATAGTGGTGAACAGCCAGTTCTAGTGAGGTCAGTGAGCCATTGACAGCCATTTGCTGATGATCTGGTTCTGTGTCAGTTTTTGAGCCACTCCATTTTAATCACTATGAAAATTTACCACAGGAAATCTCTCAGTGTTATGAAAACACATTTTTTTTTTCTTTTTTTGGTAAAACATATCACACTGCTTTGATGGACACAGATGGTAAGAGAGGCAGAAGACATACACCAGTGAGTTAAGGTATATTTTTACCAAGTGTGTGGTGACAGCATTAGAAGTTGGTTCCATTATTAGAAATGACTAAAATGGACAGTTTCCTTCCTGCAAAAACTCTTGCTTTTCAAAACTTTTGTTTGGCTCAAATCCTTCTAAAACAATGCCATTGATCCTATTGATCTTTACCCAGGTAAATTACCATTATTGACAGATGTGAGCTTCACTGCCACGCATTTCAATAGTCAGCTTCTGAGGTGGGGTTTCAACTGTTAGGCATTACTGTTCTATGGATCCAAAAGTCATGCCATCATGTGGGAGTCAAGCTTTCTTTAGAGCAAGTGTTTCCAGATGCCAAGTAGGGTAATTGGAAGAGGAGTTAATCTTACCTGAGATTATGTATCACACAATAGATGTTGCAGTCTGAATTTACATAGCCTTGTCTTCCCCTGCAGTCAAAAAAAAGTGCAAATATTTTCCCTAACACAAGTATTTAAAATGCAGAAAATCAACCCTACAGCTGGCTCACATGCTCTTAATAACTGAATGCAGGCAATATTCCTCCTCTACCTTTGCTTTAGTCTGCACAACTTGTCTTGGCCAAGAGGACTTGGCACATTCTCTGGTCCTAACTCATTCCAGCCAGCGCATCTGCCCCAAACAGACTCTTGAATCCCAACAGATAAATTGTATCAGAGCTGGAAACCCTATGCTTCTAATCCCTACGCTACAAGGGTGGACTTGGTGAAATGCTGTAGGGTCATGGATTGTGGGGAAATTTGGCTGGAATCCAGAGCAGCCTCTCTTAGAGTCTTAATTTAATTTGCTGGAGATATGCTGAGTTGAGAGTGTTTCTGTCAAAGCAGTTCCTACAGCTTTAGTGAATGATATTCATACAGGAAGGGTGTAAAATGGTTTCACATCTCTGAAGTTCTAAGGTATCTTGCAGACATTCAGGCTTCTTAACATTTTTTCCCCTACAGTATACAGCTACAACTGCCAAAATCTCTCTTCCATTTTCAGCAGAAGTCAGCACAGAAGCAAGTTGCAGAATCTTAAAGCCCCAGGATGTAACAAAAAATTATTGACAGTAATGCGAACGCAGGAGTAAATAGACTTGTTAACAATAGAATAATGTACTTAGTACATACTTGAGCTTTTTATTCAGCAACTTCTTTTTCCCTTATCACTTGCAATTGTGCTTGACAGCTAGTTTGCTGCTTTACTACAGTGAAAACCTGAGCTGGTTCAAGAACCAAGATGTGTACTTTTGAATTACAACTGTTATGCAAATTATTTTCTACCTTCTTACTCTGATGATGGATGAACTAAGATCTGTAAACATTCTGTTTCAGAGCAGCATACAAAAACTGGTGCATTTTTATATGGGACTAAAGGTTAACTCAAACCTGTCGGCTGAGGGATGCTGTCAGTTTGGATTTAACACAAGGATTTCTAGATTCTTTTCTCATTTTTTATGCTTGTCAAGTAATTTCTTCCAGATACAAAGCATTCCATCACACACATGCCCTGACTAAGGAGGGCAAAACCAGCTTGAACCCTAGCGTAGTTCTTGTCCTGTGTAGTTTTATTATTATTATTATTTTTTTTTTTTTCCCTATCCATGCAGTTTGTAGGAATAAAGGGGAAAACAAAAGTCCCAAGTAAAGTTGCACTTCAATTCTCTTGGTCAACTCATTTAAGTCAATTTATCATTTGAGGCAAGATATCCTCTGATTCAAAGCAGGTCTCCTTGTTCTGATTCCCTGTGAAATCTCAGCACAGTTTTACTTTCTTTTACCTGGCATTAGCTGTTGTGTTGGGTGCTTTCCAAACAAGAAAAAATATTCTGCAGTCTATACATTCTTTGCTATCTCTCAGACTAGGACTAAAATAACTATACAGGGATTTGCAACAGGATACAGTACTCTTAATTTCCAACAACAGTCTGTAGTCAGATTTTGCTCCGATGGGCATGAAGGCCATCTTCACTGAATACACAGAGAACTTCTGAATTTTCTTTATAGAGACTCCTCACAAGGCATCTATGATTCAAACTGTTTAAATTATGGAAAGTGGATCTTAGTACTGAAGTATTTCTTCACTTTAGTATCTCAGCCTTTCATATTAACATAGCAGTCAGTCTGTTTTGTATACAGCTGAAGTTGTAGATCTTAAAAAATTGGCGGTTTTATTTATGTATTTATTTATTTTTTAAATCTTGTACTGGACAATGATTAACTTCAAATATGTTTAAAACTTAAGGCATTAAATGTTAGGTCTGTGAGGTCGGGGTGTTTCTGGAAAACAACTCATATTAATTTCTCAGAAGTTCTTTATTTCAGAGTCCTTAGGATATTATATCTTTGATAATATTTAAACTGAGATGTATTACACAAATATTTTTTCTTTAGAAAATTGTATTCTGTAGTATAAAAGATACTTAGTAACCCTGAAATAGTATTGAAGTTGCAAGTAAAGAAATTCTTAGAATATTGAACAATTTGATTTACAGTTTAGTGGCACAAAGCACCACACCCTTACAACAGTTGCTGTGGGAAGAAATATGAATATTGATATAAAAATTGCATTATGCATTAGTTGGTCTGCTTTACAATAGTATTACTCTAATGAGTGGAACTTTCAGATTACATACTTGATGTGAAAAATTGAGCAAAAGTGAGGAAGACCAGAAAAGATGGTTTTTCATTGAGTTTCTCTGATGATACATAAACATTCACATAGTTGCTAACTTGGCTGGTTCAAATCCATTGAAGTAACAGGAGACTTTACATTTATTTTTTGGCATATGGTAGCAGTCATTAGCTTAGAGTGTGTCCACAGTATGTACATAATCATGGGCAAAATGCAGATTTTCTTTTATACCAAACTTCCAAACTTTTTGCTTTGATTTAAGCATATGCTTCACTGCTTTCCTAAGAAGCGGTCTTCGTGCTAGCAATTTTTCTCTGACAAATCCTATGACCCTTTGGTATTGTTATCTGTCTTTTGACAGTTTTAATGTTTAGGGGTTGATGGAAAGTCTAAATTTTATGGTTTCTTATTAACTAGCAGATTTTACTGTCCGTATGGGATGAATCTACCATCTGATTTCTTTGAAAAATTAAGCTCATATGCTTAGCTTGACCTGCATTTCTAACTCAGGTGAAGTATTCAGTAGTCAAACAGACAAAATACAAAAAACTACTGAGACTGTTTTTATGTGTTTCTTAATAACATGTAAAAAGAGAAGTCACTCTCTCACACAGGACTTTACAGAGTATTTTCTTTGTGTCTGAAGAGGTTTTCAGATTAATCTGCATTCTTGGGCTCTCCATATTATATGATACTACCTAATATTTACAGGCCTGACATAAATTTGCAAACAACTCAAGTCTGTTTTAGATCATTTCCCTGTAGAAAATCCCTCCAGGGTTTTTTACAACTTCTGGTGCATTAGCAGGTATTCCAAACCCTATGGCACTTGCAAAGCATTTGTTTTTCACAGCTGTCATAATAAGTATTTGGCTCCTTGTACTCAGTTTCTCCCGTTGATCTGTTGACTAAAAAAGTGTATTTTTCTAATTTTGCCCATCTCAAACTTCCAAATGTTATGTTTATTTGCTTTATTTTCTTTAATCAGTTGTCCTGGTCAGCCAGAATGGTCAGAAAGGCCATTACTCCTATGAAGAAAAGCTGAGAGAGCTGGGGATGTTCAGCCTGGAGAGAGAAGGCTCTGGGGAAACCTTGTTGTGGCTTTTCAGTACTTAAAGGGGTCTTATAAAAAGGATAGAGAAGGACCCTTTACTCAGGTCGATAAAGATAGGACAAGGGGGAATGGTCTTAAACTAAAAGAGGATAGATTTAGATTACACATTAGGAAGAAATTCTTTATTGTAAGAGTAGTGAGGCACTGGAACAGGCTGCCAAGAGAAGTTGTGGGTGCCTCATCCCTGGAGGTGTTCAAGGCCAGGCTAGATGGAGGCTTGGCCAACTTGATCTAGTGGGTGGCATCCCTGTCTATGGCAGGGGGGGGTTGGAGTTAGATGATCTTTAAGGTCCCTTCCAACCCGAGCCATTCTATGATTCTATATTCTATGATTTTATGATTCTGTGATATGATACTCTGTGTATGTGTCCAAGCCCTGACTGCACCACCAATCCTGCCTCTGCCCACCCCCTGTGGCTCCACCCATGCTGTTGTTGGCCCAGGACCCCATGCCAGTCCCAGAGCCATCAGCAGGGCCAGTCTGCAGCACCCGAATAGACTTGTCCTGCCTGGCCATGGGTCCCACCAAGCCAGGCCCACCTGCAGGCCGATGTCCTGGATTGGCCTTGGCCCAACCCCTCTCCCAGGGAGGTACCAACGCCTGGGGCTGAGGCTGCCATGGTGCCCCCAGCTGACCTGCTCCTGGCTGGGGTGGTAGGGCTGGGCTGGGACCTGGTGCCAGGGCCAGCCCTGACAGTCCTGGGGAGCCCCAGCTGCTCCTGGCCCCATGAAGCTGCTGGCCCCTGCCTCACTCTCAGAGTCTGCTCCTATGTGCAAAGCAGCCTCATTCTTTACCAAGGCCATAACCAAACCTGGAACACTGTCTCAGAATCTTAAGAAAAGAAATATACAAGTTTTTAGGATCTGATTTTTACATCTAATCATTAAATCCCAACATCTTCAAAGGGGAAAAGACAATACATGTTTTTTCATATTCATAACTGCATTTCATACTCATCCACACATGAAATAACATTTTGAACATTTATTTTTTAATGAACCATGTTGGTAGTTTGGTTTTAAAAGCTTCTTTTTGCATAGAGGACTAGAAACATTTTTTTCCTTCTACAGATTCAGTTTTCTGGAGTAAAACAGTAGGTGGCTAGTGTTTGAGTTAGACAGCACTCAGCAAGTTGTTTGCCAATTTCTAGTTCAGCACAGCATACAACTTTGCTGATTTAGAGATTATTATTAACTTTGAAAAAGCTAGTGTTTGTATGTCATCTCTGTTGTTTAGTTATCTGTCTGGAATTGGCACTAAAACTCTCATTGCACATTTCTTAGTTCATTTCCAGCTAATAAAAAAACAACCAGCATCCAGTGATGGATGTTCATTGTTTTCTGGCATAAAACATCATTGTGGGTTAGGAGGTTGCTGAGCTGAACAGTGAGAACTGACTCAAACCATAGCACTGCAGAGGTTAGAAGCTGCTAGATGTCTACACCAACAAAAAGATTCAAAATACTAAGGATGATTAGACAGAAAGAAAAAATTACTAAAAAAATCTTCAGCTGAAGACGTACGTGCCTTGTTCTCAGCTTTCATGTAGTGTTCCTGTAAGAAGCAGAACTGGCTAGGGCAGAAGCCTCCTGGGGCGGGGAAGTTGCTCTTTAACAGGTTCTTGAGGAGAGAAAGTCAGAAGGACTGCATGACATGAGAAGGAGAAGCAATCAAAGAGGCACAGCAAGGAGGTGGGGGCCTGCAGTTAATACAGACGCTGACGGATTACTGGAAAGAGAAGGGAAGGGACAGAAAGGTTTCAGGAGTGATGGAGGGGATCAGAGGAGATTGTGCAGATTTTGCTGCATCTTGGAAATTCTTCGAGTTAGTCAGCTGAAGCCGAGTGTGCAAGTAGAGGTCCACAGGACAAGGGTATATTATCCAAAAAGCAGCATGGTGTAAAATCACAAGGTTTTGTCAGATTTTAACTGACACAATTCCTTTGAGTATTTTTTACATAATAGTGAAGCACACTAGTTTATATTCTAAAAAGAAGAAGAAGAAGAAGAAGAAAAGTGTCTTTGAATTTAAAAGCTATTCTGGTCTTCCAGGTTATCTCTGTAAGAAAACAGTCCATGCAGGGTTGCCTCAAACCTATGGGCTCCTGTCACACCATCAGAGACAGGGGCAGCTCAGACCACTCAGAAAGGAGTATCCTGGAGACCTGAGCTGAATATAGCTTGGATCTTGGCAAAAGCCAAGTCAACTCTTTCAAGAGGACCCACAGACATGTCAGTGGGAGAATATCGATGATTTTCATCTTTGTAAAAGACAAGGGAGAGACCTGTGCAGGCACTGAAGCAGGCAGGAAAAAGGTGGATAATGTGGTAAACTCAAACTGAATTTCATAACAGTTAACAAGACCAATGAAAGTGATGTCTAACCTAAGAACTCCTACCAAGAACATGAGTTTGAAAGCCATATTATTCATGGCAATTACCTCATTAAAAAATCACTTGTAAGATATTGCCATAAATTATTCCCCCTCAATGTTTTTTCTGAGAGAACACAGAAAAAAAACATAAGAACTAATTGAGAACACATTTTTTAGGCATCCACCAAACTAATTTTATAGTACATGTTACTGACATAATCTATGAAGCTTCATTCTTTGTAGTTAAGTGGACAAAGAGCATTCCTAGACAGAAATGTTAAATTACATTCTGTATGTTTCAAGAGTAGCTAATTCCCATTTCCCTCTTGAAATACTAACTGTTAAAATCTCAGGTGGATTGATCCTTTCTTATTCTTTAAGAATTCAGGCTGAGTGATAGATAACTTATTTAGAGGCATGCTAACACATTATCTACAGAATTGGGAAATCATAATATATGAACTACAAGAAAAGGAATTTGTGTAAAAATCATCATACCAAGTAGCACAAACATAATTATGCCCCATTTTAAAAAGGGACTGGAGTACCTAATGTAGCAGTTCTGCCCAGAAACTTCAGTTCCTCACAGAACAACACTATCACTGAGGCTGGAAGAGATCTCTGGAGAATGTCTAGTCCAACCCCTCTCCTGCTCAGAGCAGGGTAAAGTAGAACACGTTGCTCAGGGCCATGTCCAGTCAGATTTTGAATATGTCCAAGAGCAGAGTCTCCATAGCCTCTCTGGGCAATTGTTACAGTGTTCAGTCATCCTCACTATAAAAATATACCTTATGTTTAAATGAAATCTCTATATATGTTTATATATTCTAATTAAAGTTTTTTTTTTTTTTTTTTTTTTTTTTAAGGAACTCAGGCTACAGGAGACATTCCCTCTTGGCCTGCTTGCATGGCAAAATACATATTTCCCTCTTTACCATCAAAACCAGATGAAAACAAGAGTTGGGGGTGATAGACTCTGTGTGTTAGGCTTTCTTGTGTGTTGGATTTCATGACCGTGCGGGAGGCTGTCTTGATCATGATATTCATTCCTAGTGTTATATTCTGAGCAGGGAAATTGAGGAAAGTTCCAGTATATAAACTGGGAGAATAAAGTCAGAAGGGCTTTCATTGGGATGCCAAGAGACACCCTGTATCTTTGAGCCATTCTGGCCAGAAGTTTGGCTACCTCAGTCTAAAATATCTTGTGCAATTTCTATTGAAAATGGCTACGGTGTATCTCTTCACTAGCAATTTCATTTCCATAGCGAAATTCCCACCTACAAATCGAAAATGTCTAGAACCTCCTTCTAGCTAAAGGTGATTGAAATATGCAATGGTCATCATTGATTTTCTCTGTATCTCAGATTTGCCAACAGAATAGATGTTATTGGTGTAATATTCCTGGTTCTTCATACTCATATTACCAGATTCTGTGTCTTAAATATATGTAAGCAAATGTATTACTTTGTATTTTGAATAGTGTCACTGGTATAAGATACAATCGTATTTTGCAGAACTGGTAATTTAACTTGTGACAGTTGTATTTTCCATATATATATTCCCAATCTTTCAATATTTACTTCACACAGAACTAATCCAATTTATTCTAAACATATAATTAAGTCCTACGTTAAAAAAGGCAGTTCTGTACATTCAAAATGTGAAGGAAATGGAAAACTATTCATTCAGGATGAGATTTTTTTCAAGAGTTACATATAATGTTTTTCCCCATTATTTTGTAATGCACTCCTGAATGTGACTTTAATGACTCTTGCAAAAGTATATTTCAAAATGAAAAAGAACAGGGCCCTAACATCCACAAATGAATCTGCCAAAGTTGTAGAAAGTACCCTTTCTGTCCCACTGTAAAAATTAGACAACTCCAATCTTGCAACTTACATCACCCTAATACATATCCATCCCTCTAAATATTCAAATAAGTTGGACTGGAACAGATTGGACCTCTGTATTTTTTAAATATTTTTTGAACTGTGAAGAAGTAACAGAATTATGCAATAATTAATTTAGTTTCAGCATTATTTTGTCTGCAGAGGGAACATCTTACTTTTATTGGAAAAAAATGGTTTAATTCTATATGCTAGACTATTTCAGTTTGCAATATAAAATACTGCTTTAGGTGAATTCAGTACATCCTTGTGGGCTATTGCAACTTTAAATTAGGTCTTAAAGACCTAATAGCACTTATTACTTTAAGTAAACCTAATAAGATAAGGCTATTTCAGTGTAATTTTATTGTAAGTATATTAGTTGGGTATCCACAACTGACAAGGACAAATGAGTTCTGCTCAGGGCACAGTTTCATCTGCATTGATCCATGCTAAAGAGACTAATATAAGTTCTGCTGGAATATGTTGTGGGCCTGAAAACTAAAAGTAAATATAAGATAAGGAGGTTAGCTAAGAACTGTAACCATTACTTTAGTTTAGAATTTTTAATAAAGTTGTGAGCACTAGAAACAAACAAATACTAAAATGACTCATGGCTTGTCTCATAGAAAGGTTATATTTTTCTCCAATAAAAGTGATTTTGTATCCCATGGTTCAGCATCTTGAAATGTCAGTAGCCAGTTTAGATGGAGAGATAACAAGCAAAAAGCATAAATTAATTTTGTTTTTTTTAAGTCTGGCAGGAATAAGGAGAAACATTAGGAATAATTGATAGTGACAGGGTGAGAGAGATAAAAAGAGATGGACTGGGAAGTATTTAATGACTCTTTGTGGTATTACATCTGTCACACTTTTTGTGCTACATTAAAGTTTCATTATTTTCATATTTCTTGTGTTCATATTTTCCCATCCCCTTCTTTCTGCTAAATTTACCAAGTAATACAATGTAGGTAATAGAGAGCTATTGCTGCAAATGTCATTGAATCTGTTACTGGAACTGAATAAAGTATCTCATGCATTGCTTTTCATAATACATTTTCAATTAGTGGCTTTGGAATTCTATACAATATAGACTGTTTTTTTTTTTTTCCCTAATAATGGTGTACAGTGCAGTGAGTTCTAAAAAGAAATGGTAAGCCTTTCATTATGCAGCTATTAATAACCTGAATCAATTTCATTTGGCCGAAGAAAATGATTGCACAAGTCTGTTTACTGAAGAAGTTTATTCCTCAAAGGGCTTGTCTCCTACAGGCTTTTAAAACAAATGGATTAACTTTGCTCACTGAAAGATAACATATAATCTGTGGGATTCACATCTCCCTTGTTTCCATCTTCTTTCTTCCATCTCTATTCTTTTGCTATTTGCAGCCTACACATGTACCTCCAAGTTTTAGTCGTATGGAAGAACATAACCTCTGTCCCAAGAAGCTTTAAAAACTTATGTATTGTTCATGAGTTTACAAGAGGCTTATCACCTCTGATTTTTCAGTCAGTCAAGATAGGTCAGGTAAGGTAAGGTAAGGTGTCCCTCTTTAGCAGCAATGGCAAAAGACCACTTATGTCCCCATAGGTCTTTGTGGTCTCCAGCCCTCTGGTAATCTAATCCTAAAATCTTGGTGCTTCTGGGCCTCTCACAGGAGGCATCTGTTCCCACCAATCACTATTAAGACTAGTTTGTCCATGCACCACAGCTACTTGCTTCTTGTCCCCAACCATTCCAGTGACAGCTGTAAGCATCTGTTCTGTTTGGTATGAGGGCATCAGGGTGCACAGGGTACTACTGTCAGTGAGAGCTAAGTGTTGTCAATTGCCACACCTGGACAGAGAGCTGCAGGATTCTCCCAACTCCCCTCCAAATGTTATGGAAGCAAATGTGAGCCAAGAAGCTGAGCTGAAAGGCAAGGTCTGGCTTGGACTGGGCACTGGACCAGCCTGGTATCCCTTCTGGTGCACAAGCACTAGATTGCCTCAGATGATGACGTATACATGACTCTCAAAAGGCATTTAAACCCTCATTTCTTTTTCAGGTGGTCCTGGGAAGCAGTGCAATCTAAAATGCTAAAAATCTTTGCTCTCATCATCAGCATTGCATGCATTTTTATAAATTATTTGATGGAATTTTATTGTCCTGTGCAAATTCAAGACCTGGTGCTGGGTGTGTCATTCCCTATCTAGTCCTATAGCAATTAAGGTTATCTACAGTCCTTGAGCAGATCTTCAAAAGCCTTGTCAGAATATAACTGCTGTAGTAGCCCTGAATCTTGATTTTAATTCTGCAGCTTGGACCACGACTATTTTTGTTGACCTTCAAGGCTTAGTGTAAAACTTATTCAGGTTTTTGCCTGACGATGTCATTGTGAGGGATTTATAGAGCTTGTTCGATGGGGTATGTCTCATTAGCATTTCTCAATATGTCAAATTTCTTTGTAATCTATGCTATATGTGTGCTTGCAGATTTAATGATAGACAGACGTTCATAAAACTCACATTAAAAAAAAAAAGTTTCATCTGAGACATCATGTGCCAAGATTTGTGGTATATTGGTTCTGCAGGTAGTATTCTCTTCCCAGGTTGTAGTTGTTTTTCTAAGATTTTAAAATTTCTGAAGAAAATGTCTGTACTTTCTAACAGTGTTTCTCTTAAAAACTTCTGATTATGGCAGGAGTTTTGAGACCCTAATAAGCTTCTATTCGTTACTGGAGATACTGGTTATTTTCTGGGAAAGCAGAAATTTGATTTATTAAGTAAATAACAATACATGTAGATTATGTATCCATCAGGGTTTGCTGTGAAAATGGAATGCCTATTAATATGTGCAGCTATTAAATGGAACAATGTATTTCACTGTCAATAGGATCTACAGTAACTCAGAATTCTTCATTCAGCTGAGATAAGTAGAAGGTTGAGTGAGCTAACAGCATCGGAGGCAGAAACCCAGACCGATGTTCCCCGATAATGCTTTTTTTCCCTCACTACTGAAGTAAAAAAAAAAAAAGCCTCTTTTCTTGTTGCTAATTATGAAGCATGACTCCTTCAATGATCATCAATATCTCAAATATTTAATCTGGAGATGCCCTGACATGTGAAAGTACACCCTACTTTTAAGTACCTTTTGAACAGAGAATTGAAAGCAGCACCCAGAATTCATAAGAGCTGTACTAGTCATGTTCAGCCATAGAAGACACAGTTATCTTCTTTGAAAATTGAGACTTTCAAATGATGTTTTATTGAAACAAAGGGAAACAAAACAAGTGTGGTCTTTGTAATTTACAGCAGGCCTCGGTATAGAAACCTGTCTGTTCAGAAGAGAGACATGTAGGAAACCTGTCCTTAGAAATCTATCTTTTGTCTTGACATTTGCTTTTTCTCCTCTTTTACTTTTCTGTTGATTCTTTCCATCTGTCTTTGGCTATCCTGTGTGACAAACACTGAAGATGCTAGCTCCAGAGAAAGATTTTTGAAGCAAATGTTATTCTATAGACTGTACGTAGAGCTCTGTGTACACAGGGTGGGTAGAAGCACTGGTTCCTTACAGTCACATATGGGCATCATGTATAAAAGTTTTCATGTTGATTTTTTCTTTTCCTGAAGATTAATCTGCTGTATTTCTCTTGCATTTTTCTCCACAGTTCATCTTAGGTCAGACTGAAGATTAAAATCTCCTTCTCTCCACAAGCCTATCAGTTCCTCTGATTTTCAGTGATTATAATTTCATTTCTCTCAGTAATCATTTTTCAGTTAGCCTATTTTTAACAACTACAGATGGAAATAAAATGGATCTGAAGAAGAGACATTCATTAGCAAGTAAGTATTCAGGGATTAGAAAAGTCTGTCTGATTTACAAAGCAGAAATGGCATTCAGTATAGAAGTCCTCTTCTAGACAAAATTAGCAAAGGCTGCAGTGAAGTTAAAGCCTGCTGGTCGCAAAATTGGAAATTGGTTTCCTGGGGCTCTCTGTAAACTCTTCATTACTTTACTCAATCATGGTTCATTAGCAAGTTAACAGACAGAAGACCAGCACACGTTAGGATATGTTCAGAGCCAGCCCTTCCATCTCCTTGAACATCACTTAAAACTTGAATGTCACAGCAAATTAGATATGGTATCAAACTGCATCTTCTTGTCAGCTGTGGTATGGACAGCGCACAGATCATGGCTACTTAACCTCTTGATATTGTCAGGTGCTTTTTATCATGCATTTCAAGGAGTACCACATGAGTTTTAATTTAAACTGACTCTGATGGAACAAACAAAAGATCTCAAAAGGCACATGAGAAAGAAACAAGTTAAAAAAACCTAGTTAAAGGTTTAATGTAAAATGGATTTAATGTCTCTTATTAACTGAAACCTAATTTGCCAGAAGAAAACATCTATTGGTGACATTATTGCAGTTAAACGGAGAGCTAAAAATAGTTGTTAGGTTTCTGGGAAATGTTCACATTTTAGCTACAATATAATTTTGAATTACAGCTGAGTGCCAATTATCTAGAACCCCACCTGAGTGCCTCAGTCTCCATTTCCTATCAACTACCATTGTGTTTCTCCGCAGTGTAACCTGATTTTCCAGAAAAAACATTTGCTCTGACTGGTTGAAGTCACTGAAATGAACTGTATAAAAATATTAGAGAATTAAAATGCTTCTGTGCAGGTGTTATATGTATAATCTTTTCATGTTATAATTTTTATGAGCTATCATTAATTTTGAAAAGGAAAGGTAAGATGGGTATTAATTGAAGCAAACTGCTGGAAATTACCTGTGGAGTCCCTTTAATACAATCCATTCATGGTTTGCAGGGTTAATGGGAATAACTAACGACACTATTGGTTTTGTCCCTTTGCAACAGGTGCAGATAATTGCAATGGCCTATATTCAGACCAGCTAATGATGATGTCTAACTTATGATTCAGACCATTTGCTAACCAGAGATGCTAGGCCCGCGTTCCCTATGCAGTTAAGGGAAGACAGTCATTGCAATGCCCTGGATAGGAAGAACAGCTACTGCAAGCATCTAATGGGAATGCTGTGACTACCTCTCTGCAATAACTCCATAACAGTGTGATTGCTCATTGCTCTCTTGAATGTCAGTGCTGTTGCATCTTATTTGCTAAGTTAGGCACCTATATTAGGTTATGTCAATATGGCTACACAGGTGTCCAAGCTGAATTTTCAGTTCTATCTTAGAAAACAGCTATGGCAAAAGGTTGACATGCTCCAGACAGAGACTGACTACATCTAAAGACCCTTTGTGAGTAGCTTTGCCTTTCCTTTTCTGGGGCCACCCAATGGAGTTTTACTATTTGTTGCTTTCAAGTAGTACATCTGTTCAGTGAACACCTAGGCTGGTGGCTGGGTGCTCTGTTGGCTCTGTCTGAGTAACAGACAGACTTTTGGGCTTTGGAGAGTCTGGGGATCAGACTAGAACTAGGGATTGGACTCAAGTCTGCGTAGGTGCTTTGGTACACCCCAAAATTGTGGTCCTTTAGACATTTGTATAGAGTCCTGGCCAGGGCACATCACAGATCCTTTCCAAACTGGGAACTTGGATCGCCATTTTCTGGGAGTTAAGGCAGAGAACAAGCGTATGTCTGCATGTCTCTCTAGGGTGCGCAAGGGGATGCAGGTGACATAAGTTTGAAAGTTGATTCCTTCAGCTGATCCTTAACTTGCCTCTTCCTTGCCGTTCCTTGGCAGATCCTGTTGCTGTCACAGCTAGTGAACATATTGTGGTTCTATTGCCAGTGGTATGCCACTTCCAGATGACCGTTATTTATTATCACAGATTCAGTAAAATATGGCAAGCTGCAGTTCAGAAATTACGTTTCATACCTGGTGCTTAAGGGAACTACAAAATATTCTCATGCCATCATCTGTATGATTTTCACGTAATGAATTTGTCAGTGTACACTTATGCTCATATCTTTATGGGGTTCTGACAACTGTTTGATGGATTATTACCTAATTTACTCTAAAGACAATTGACCTGCTGAGGGTTGGCCTTTTGTTATAAATGTTAACAAAACAATTAATCACTCTCTATCGTATTACCAAGGCTTCAGTTGCTCACAAGTCTGACACAAAGAAGTTGCAACTATTGTAACACATAGAAATTAGAAAGATGGCATAAAATAAAACATGTTGGAAAGATACATTACTACAGGACTGAGTAGAAATCAGGTGGATGTTGACCCAGCTAAAAGTTTGAAAATCTATCCTCTTATGTTGCCAGGTCTGATAGCTATTAACATATTTTCACAAATACATGCTTTGATACACGTTATTGGATAACTAATAGAAACTTAGGATAAGAGATAAGTCGTAGGAAGCAGGGCAGATATTGGGACAGACATTTCAAGCTGTAGGCAGTCAGGTTGTTGGGAGGTCCCTGGCTGAGAAGCAGCAGCCAATGAAGACATCAAGGGAACTAATGGGATACATGATAGAGAGGGATGGGATACATTTCATAGGGCTGAATTTAGAAGTTGCTTTATAGAGTGAATCCTTGCCTAATGTGTCTGAAAATCTCCTGTTTCATAAGTTCACTGATTAATTTTATGTACAGGTCTGTATTTTGGTTAATACTTTATTACCTAATGTAATTCCCAAACAATATTTTGAAAAGTGCTTGATTTAGGGATTATGAATATGCACACATAAATGACAGTTTAAATATGTAGGTCTGAAAGTCATAGCTTTGTCTTTTTTTTTTTTTTTTTTTCCTCCAGTGAAATTTGATTTCCTGCCTGTCGCATTGATTTTACTGGTTCAGTATTGCACTACTGTGAAAAAAAAGACATTCATTTTAATTATGAATTAACCTTAATTAGATGAAAACTCAGATGGCAAGATGTCTACTGAGTTCATTTTGGTACTGGATTAGGCTTAGAAATCCCATACAGGTTTCTCCTAAAATAGTGTGTAAGCACTTATTAGGTCCTTATAAATGATTGTAACAAAAATTATTTTGGAATTATATTTAGATAGGAATCCAGGAGCTGCTGCATTCTGTGTAGTATGGGCTACATTAGCCTGATAAGAGTATGTGCATTATCATTAAGATAGTCCTACATCAGCCCTATTAAGAGACTTTATTTTGGATTGGATTTAATCTACTCACCTTGACTGTATGTCCTTGTCATGGGTGTGATTTAAAATTGCCCAAAGCAAAAACACTTGTTTAGATCATTATGTTTTCCACTCCCAGGAGGTGATGAAGTACATTTGCTGTGCAGAGGCTTCCAAAGAAGATCTTGTCTGTCAGCGCTAAATCTGTTTTGTGAAGTGAACCAATCAATATGTTAGTTGTGGATGGTGAGTCATAAGCAAATACTTCAATTCACATCCTACCGTTGAATGGAGACTTAGTGATACAGTAAGCTCTGATAGGCATGGATTACTCCCTATTTTCTGTATCAGTTTCAATGTTTTACTAACTCTGTATCATAAATACTTCCCAGAATTTTTCCTGAATCCAGTTTTCTACCTGAGCATCTCCCAGGATTAACAGTACTGGGAGCTTCTAGAGTCCTTGCTTTTGAAAAACAAGATAATAAATCAAAGTTACACAGGCAGCATGCCAATAATTAGTGTAAAACTGAGTAGAAATTACAGCTGACTTAAATGTGCAGACTTTTGAATAGACATTTAAGTGAGGACATATTTGCACAAACTGTTAGAGATCCTGTAGACCTTATAATAATATTCCTGATGCTCTGACCTGCTGTCCTCCTGGACAAGGTTCTCTAAGTTAACTAATGCTAACACAGATTAATCTGTGTTACTAAAAATGTTGGATGCAGAATAGATATTCAGCTGATGAGTGATTACTATCACCGCACTATAGGTACTTATTCCTGTGGGAAGCAATCCTGCAATAAAACATTAAAATATTAAAGTCTGCTTGAGTAGGTGTTACCCTGGCATGGAAAGCAATGAATCTTCAGGCTGGTCACATTTTACACTTTCCTCATCAGGGCAGTATTCTTGGTTTGGTAATAGTCAAATTGTTTACTGAATCTGAAAGAACCGATTTATGTTATGAAGTTTTAGACCTCAAGTCCAAGCTTTAGAATTCAGTATCAGTCTTATGGTCAATAATCCCTGAGGTTTTTATTTTGCAATTCACTAGCTTATGTCTTGTACAAATGAACAATTAAAGTCCTAATGGAAAATTCCATCTCTGTCCCTGTATTACTTAAAGCAATCAGTTACACTGCAGCTCATTGCTTTTGCAAATGAAGGTGCTGAACATGAAAACAGGTGGCAAAATAAATCTTCTGTTGTATTAGAGAAAGTAGGTTGGATTTGTAGCTAAACTTGATGTGTGAGTGTGAAAGGCAGAGTAGCCCAGTGCTGGATGAACAATTGCATAATGCTGTTCATAGGATTATATTCTGAGTAATATAATTTTGTTTTCTGTCAGAGACCAACTCAGAAGGACACCAAAAATACAGACAACTTTGGAAAAGAAAAAAGGTAGGCCTTCTTAAACATGTTCTTTGTCTGAGCAGAAATTATGCTAACCTACATATCAAGATTGTACATTACAGTTATAGATCCTGTCCTGACAGCTTCTTAATATTTACATCTACAGAAGTATTTCCAGACATAATTATCACCAAAGCATCATACCGAAGAACAGCTATTATTTGCTCATCGGATATCACAGTTTGTGTAAATTCACTTCAGAACAGGACCCTTATAGCTATAATGGGATTAATTAAGTTGTCCTTGCCAAAAATTTCTCTGAAGTGTGTGGTAAAACTAGGTCTGTCTTTATCCCTATTAAAATGGAGCTGCTAGCCCACTATATATGACAGACTTCTTTGCCAACATTGTTGTTTCTTTAAGGTGTTAGCAGGGGGTTGCTATTTTACAGCCAACAGTCTCATGTAAATTCTCACAAAGAACCAACTCCAGTAAACTCAAAAGCAGCAGCATCTCGTTGGGTGAAGCTGACAACACCATCACTATCTATCTATCTGCAATTAAACAGGGCATGAAAATATTCTCAGGAGACTATCTATCTGTGTTCACATAGTTGATGCCTCTCAATTAGAGAGAAGCCAAAACATTTATTTTCCACATATTCTCCTCTGTCTCACAGTTACTTCTTTCATGTTGCTTCCCTCTGAATGGATAGAAGGTGCTAGGCAGGATGATGGACGCAGTAGCTGAAAGGGGACAATGCTTCTCTGGTCTTCCAATAGGTCACATGCTCCCATCTCTCCCAGCACTAGTGCTTCTGCTTATCATATCTCAGAGTGAGGTTATTCAGAAGACTGTTCACTTTTTTGGTTGTACTATTTAAGTGCAGAGTCAAATGATTTCCACTACTGGGCCAAAAGCTCAGCAAGAGCATGGCTCCAGGTGGAGAGAGGGAAGGACAAGGAAGACAGCTTCTCTAGTTGGAAATCTCCCCTTAGTGAATGACCTTTTCTTCAGCCTCAGGTTGTTATTCAATTTACTTGTGAAAGGGGAGCAATCTGTGCTCAAATTTAAAACATATTGTTTTTAAACTTTTGTGATGAGTTTTCTTTAAAAGTAGAAACTGGGGGAAAAAAAAGGTACAGTCCATACATGGACAGCATGCTAATCTGGGTTGTGACCCTGGCCTGGAGCTAATTCACAGCATAGATAATTTTCTTTACATGTGATTTAATTGCCATGCTAATCTATTTTTTTAGCAGCTGGTTAGTTATTGTATGCAAGATATTTACTTATAATGTATCTTATGAAACTGGTAAAAGTAAATATTAGTGGCAATATCTCTTGCTTTTCGTAGTTGAAATAGTCTTTTGATATCATCTGCTGCAGCTGAAACATTAAATATAAAATAATAGTTGATATGTAATTTATCATATAAAGTCCACATCTTATCTTAAACGAGACAGTAGAATTTTCAACATGTAATAAACAATTTGGCCTTTTGGGAATAATTTAAATATAATTTGCTGAAAAATGTCATAGCAAGGATACAAACACTTTCTATTCATTTTTTTAAGAGATAGCATTTCAACTGCTGTTTACTTAGTGTGAGTGACTAGTAAAATTTGAGAGGCAAGTTTTGAAGGGATTATAGAAAAGTTTTGTGCTTATGTTGAAGAAACTTTGTTACTAGAGAAAAGGAAATGTGGCATAAATATAAAGAAAAAAGGATAGAAATCACTTGCTTGAAAAAAAGAATTTTTGTATGTGAAAAAAGTACACAGTCAAGCTTTGAAGTGTATTATGCAATTGGAAGTAATGCCTTATGTAACGTTACTTCATAAAATTTAAACATATAGCTGCCACAGTGAAAGTTGCTTATGTATTACTGTGGTGTGATGTTCTGTTTCCTGAGAGAATCTGAAAGTCAAATTTGTTCTAAAGAGATCTTAAACTGTCAGCTTTGTTTACAGAAGCCTCTGCTGAATCTGTCCATGTTGCCTGCTTCCAGGGGTCTTGTTTCTGAATGAGCACAGGGACTGGTTGACAGCGCACCATATTTCTAATACTTGAAGGATAGGAATAAATCATGGGTCCCTCTTGAGGCATGGGTCCTGTATAATCAGACTGAATTTTTATTTGATGAATAATAACATTGTGTGTGAAATACTCATAAGAAAATCTAAAACCACTTGTAAATTAGCAGATTTCAACTATCAAGACAGCTCTGCTATCTATACTGAAAGGTCTGGCAAATTTAGTCTATGCATAGTCTTCCTGAAATCTGGCAAAATATGACATATGTTAATAAGACTCAAAAAGGTTTAATCACAAACTCAAAGCAAAACATATGAAATGTTATTCCATGCAAAGTGAAATAAAAATTCCTCATTTTTAATGTACTCTTGTACATCTGGATTTTCTGAATGTGTATGTTCACTTTTTAAGTAGTAGAAATGCAGATACACAGTCAGGTCATTTAACAATTAAATTTTAAATTATACAGAAAGGAAAAAATATATTATCTTAATGAGGAAACACCAAATGTATTTGCATAAAGCGTTTTTTAAATTTAAATTTAAGGTAGGATCTGGGCTAGGTAACTTCTTTGGTATCCTGTCATATATACTGCCACATAAAAATAATGCATGAACATATGCATACTTACATTGACACCAGAAGTTAACACTATAGGAAAATTTTCTGGCTTCTTGTGGCTTGGTATTGGTTTTCAGTATGCTGTAAGTGTAGTGGTGCGCTGAGAGAAGTAGCGCTGTCATAAACAACATGACATTAAAAGACATGGAAATAAGAATGTTATTGAATTAAAATGTCTGAGACAGGAATCTGAAAAAGGAAATTAAGAGCTGCTGTAGATATATGTTGCTGGCAATATGCAACTCAGTGCTGCAGCATGCTTTACATGAGAACAGCAGATGAAAACAGATGATGTGCAGCTTGTACCAACCCTGAGAAATTGTTTCCATGTCACTACTGGTGCAAATATTGGTTTCTATGAAGTTACATCACAGACTGATGTGACCTATTGAGCATATACTCTGAAAGTACGAGTTATAAATATGTAAGTATTAGACTCAACAGTCTGATAACTTTGATCAATAGCCCGGGCAGATGTTACTGTGAAAGGACCTGAATGTGTATGGGGAAGAAAAGAGATGTGGAAATTGTCTGTCTGCTTACCTTAGGACAGAGCACTTGGTAAAACTGTGAAAGTAGCGCTATATTTATGAAATCTTTGCCATTGCTTTTGCTATTTTCAATCTGCCAGTTCCCAAAGAAATAGCAAAAGTTAAGAGAGTACAGTAAATAAAATTGGACTAGATACATTTGTATCCCAAGCTTGTGAACAGTGAAAGATGAAATAATGTCTCCTGGGGCTTTTCTCTGTTTAACAAAAGGACAAAAGGTACAAACAAATCAAGGCATTGTGCTTTTCAAACTACCTAGGACAGTCTTTAAGTTCTGAGATGTACAAAGTAACAGAAATAGCATAACTTCCTGATTTTTAGTTTCTATAGATATAATTTCCTAAAATATTTTCTGAAATCTGTAAAGGTTTTATTGAATAGGATATAGAAGATCTTACTGTGCTTTCTCATATCTCAGGAAGAGTGAGTGCTATTATAAATATTTTTTTCTTTTTTATATTCTACAGGGTATTTGTTTGCTGGTGTATCGAAAGTTAGAGAGAATATATTCAGAATATTTGTAAAGTGACACTTAAGAAATATTAGAGATTAACTATTGTATTGCTGTGAATTAATGTTGAAACCACATAAATTATGTGCTAAAAATTATTTTCAGAATGAAACTGCATTTAATATCTGGAAACATAAAATAGATTTAAAAGATTTAATGTGAATATCCTTTTTTTCCCTTTAGATTGCTCTCATAACGCACAATAATTCAGTTCTTGTTTATGACATTGTTTGTCCACAGCTGGCAAATAAAAGATGTATTTGAATATACAAGGAAATACACATCACCATTTTCACATCACAGAGAAGACTAATTGTAGAGATAATTTTTACCTTGATTTATCTGCTGCTGATTAATGTGTCCTGATGTAAACAAGGCATAAGAGTGTTGCAATGGCTGAAGGCTTATTAAAAAACATGCATATCCTATTCAGATTTGAGGTAATTGGAAGAAAGCTGGTCTTGAGCAGAAGTGACAAACATATTCATAACAGAGTAATCATAGAATAAATCCAGAACAATTTTATAACTATGACTGGAAATATTCAGGCTTGCTGCCAAGAAATCAGAGGTGCTCGATAGAAATCTTTATGCTGAATAACTTTGTATGAGATTGACAAGAAAATGCTCTTTTTCTTTCAGGCTGGACTTGCAGAAGGTCCTAATTTGCAAGCAGGTGGGTCAAAACTCATTGAAATCGTCAAGAGCTTAGCCTAAGTCGATGGACTTTGGACTTGGTCTATAACTGTTTCAGTGTTAATGTCTGTACTTTGAGTTTGATGATGTTCTTATTCATTCTAAACAGACAAGGCTACATTTTCTATTGAATGAGGTTGTATTTCATTTGTTTCTCTGGGTCAGTGAGAATTGATTCATCCTGGGGAGGCTTGTGCTCTATAATATTCCCTTGTTTATGGTCTTCAGAGCAGTTACTAAAATATACTTTGGAACTGATATATGGTATAGGCAGAAATTCAAACTGTGCAGGGCTACATGGCAAGATTACTGGTGATGTGAGATGAAGCAAGACAGCTAACACAGATGCCTAAGACACTTTTAGGCACATGAAAAGGAAGAGAAGGTACTGACTCTAAGAAGAAAAATTTCTGTTTAAGGAACTCTCCATTGAGAATCACTGGAATTTTTAACACAGGCAGGTGTAAAGTCAGCCTAGTCTTTCTTTGATAGACATCGTCATGGAAGCATCCACATTTCCGTTAGATGACTCCCCTTAAAATGTGACTTTGTCAGTCTCAGGTCTATGTAGCCTGGAATCCACATCCCACAAACTAACCTAACATTGTGAAAGGCTTATCCCAGAGGATATAAATCTTTGACTTTTCTTTTTTTTTTTTTTTTTTTTTTTTTTTTTTTTTCTTTTGAGCTCCTGTGTAACCATGCATGCAAGTGTCACATTGTTGGAAATACAGCAAGCAAGAAGAGGTTGGCTAGATTACTAGGCAAATCTAGTATTCTGAAACAGTGCAATAAATTATTGTTAGTTTAAAATAAGTAAAAAATCACACAGTTTTTCTGAGGCATTAACCAAACTAGAGAGGGAATAGATGCAGCACAGAGAAAAAGCGCATAGGAAGAAATGTGAGGGAGTCTTTAAGGGAGAGGGTAGAAAGAGTGGAAGAGGAAGACAAGTGATAGAAAAAATTCCAAACATCCAAGTATGGCTAAAGTGAAAACTGGGCAAAAGGGATAACACTGAGTACCTTTGGCTTGCAAAGAGAGGAGGATAGATCCAAGGGATAAAGAAGGAAACAAGGTTGATGATGGTAGTGAAGGGGAAAAAGATGAGCAAAGTTAAGTGGCCATTATGAGAGCAATTTTCTGAAGGATCTGCCTGTGAAGGGAGCAGAGCTGATGGTTCAGAAACAGGAAGGAAATTAATTTGAGGGAGAGTTAAGAATTAATTAATGGCTTGGATAGAAAAGGAAAAGGAAAACAATAAATTATGGTTGTGGTTACATAGGCTAGATGCAGTCTGATTCATAATGGATACCTGCAAGGTATTCTTTATCAGGTATATGATATTTATAAAGAAGAAAAATGAAAAGAGGTGGATTATATTTGTGTGGACAGAGTTGTGGCTTAATGCATTGCCTTGGCAATATCATAGAAATGTCACAACACAATACTTAAAACAGCAATGTGTTTTTATAGCCCAGAGTATCTTTTACTTTCAGAATCTTTTTAAGTGCAGTTCCACAAATAGGTGTCAAGGCTACTTGTTAAAAAAAAAAAGTAAGGTCAGAATCCACGGTGCATCTGTTTTTTTCTTTTTAAACAAACAAGCAAACAAGAAAAGTTCACAAAAGACAAAATTAAGGTGAAAGGTCTGTTCTATTTGTTTAGAACTGGACAGTAGTTCCTCTAATAAGGAAACTAAATGTAAATACATACATATTTTTACAGCTTTTTGGCTAAGAGCAAGTTATTATTTTAATATTTGATCTGTCTCCTGGTCAGTAGCAGTATGCTGCTTTTGAAGGCAGATGGACTTGACTGTCTAGTAGGATTTTCTCCTTGAAAGCTAATATAATCCTCCCCAAATATTTCTACAAACTTTTCTATAGCAATTTCAGTTATTCAACCATAATCATTTAAGATTTAGTGTTAGATATCACTGACTGAGATGAAATTTCTGTTAGGTTTCTTTTGTTTTCTTTTTCTGTTGAGCTGCATCAGATTCACATTCTTCTGCTACTTTCAGAAATACAGACTGCTGATATAAAGACTGTCACTGTCTTATTTTTGTGTTTGCTTACAGGATTCTGACTGCTATAATCTAAATCTAAAAATTATTTACAGGTGTTTTAAACATTAATATTATTCAGAACTTTTGATATTAATTTGAATGCATGTTCTGCATTTCTTTCTTGGAATCCACTTTTATACAAGGTGTTTATCACAGTATGAATTTACCATTAAAGTAGTTGAAATATAAAAAGTAAGAGTAAGTTTTGTTTTCATTAGCAAAAGACGAAACAGCATCTTTTAGGGAACTAGAACCCCAGGGTTTGTTAATTGATACAGAGACTCTTAGGAGTCTTACATAAGCTTAAATTCAGACCTGAATTGGTAGAGGTGAAAAGCTGTCACACTGCTTAGCAATCTGAGATGACTATGGGGATATGATCCTTCAAGATGTGACTTATCTGTCCTGCAGTCAGAGGGGTTACAGTAATTCTGAGTAGGATGAGCTGTGGTCATCTTGGTGGCCAGATGCCAAGAAATTCACAAGGGACACTCTGGAGTTCAGCAGAAGATGGCCAAAGTGACACAGAGGTTGCTCCATCTGCTAACCCCAAGTCTGGGGGGCTGCTGTGTCTCCCTATGCCCTGGTTCAGCCAGCAGCAATGCTGATGCATGTTACTGACACACATGTACATACAGAGGCAGCCACAGAGGTCAGCACAGATAGAAAACAGCACCTCGTCAGCGTCACACATAAAGATATAGTTCTTGCACAAGCATGAACAGCATGGACAGCCTGATCATGTTCCTCTCTCCTCTATTTGTTCAGGATTGAAGTCCACTAGTGGAGTATACACATACATATATATCTACATACACATGCACTTTAAATGCATCTCTCCAATTGCTGGCCTTAGCCACTTGATCTACTCAGTAGCTGGCCCCATATCCCTAATCACCCCGTTGCTGGCACCTGGACATACAAGTGCCCCAAGAGTAAGATGGCAGGACATTGCAGTGATCAGGTGCAGAATTTGGACAGACAAGCGTACTGACTAGTAAACTGTATTCAACTGACCCTTTTTGTTCCCTTTATTCCCTTTTCCCTTTCTTTTCCTCCCTGGTTGACCTTGATCCTCCCCTTTCTTCACTTTTGGCTCTTCTCTCTAAACATCCCATAGCAAGGTTTACCCATTCTCCAAAATTCTCTATTCTCTGTCCCAAACTCCCCTTCATCACGCTAGAAGTCCTATATCACATTAAGCAATGATCCGATGGTGTTCCTGGGAGAAACTTTCTCCTGGAAGAAAGTCTCACAAACTTCTCCCAGTGGGTTTCCCACCCACAGTAGATTAATCCTTCTCTGATAGTGTTAGGCACAGCTGCCCCTGTGTGCTTCAGTTTGCACTGCTCAGGTCACTAGGTTTCTCTGCTTGTTGTAGCTCCTCTGTTCTTTGCCAGGCCATAATGTTGATGGTGGCTATCCTTTAATCACATAACCTACCAATGACTGAGGCCAGAACTGGTCTTCAGTCCTCACAGAGGACTGAACAACAATCCCATTCATCTCTCACTGCTATAGCAGTGATTTCAGCTTGTGGTGGAGATAACCTGGCTACCTCAAGCATCAAGGTAACTGAGGAAACACTGAAGTGAAAGCCTCACTAAACTAATTACCATGTAGCAGTAGCACTGTGGCTACACTATGAAGTCTATGTGAGCTTACTGTTTTCAGGCTTATTCAAGCACAACAGGGACTGTAGTGTAGAGAAATCTCTGTTCCAGTTTAGACTGAGTCTATATATAAAGTTCAAGAGCATGAATCTCACCAGGAGCAAAGGCATTTCTTTTCCATTTGGATATGGTCATGTCAATAATTTTTATATAATAAAGTGCAGCTAGACAAACATAAGAAGAAGGAATTTAACACACACGTGCACAAACACACACACACACACACACACTTACTGCAAATAATCTTCTTGGACTACAAAGTGTACCAGAATCTGCACTTTTCTTTCCCAGAACTGTAATCTTGAAAATCTGTTGAAAAACTTTCTTCCAACATGGAACCATATCTTGCTAGAGTGTTGTGAAGCAGTTTGGTCTGGAAAGCCGACAAAAAAAATAGATAAACATGTGCCTATTATTTAGAATAGAATAGAATAGTATCTGATATTCAGCACAATGTCTTGCAGGTCCTGGTCCACAGTGAGCACAACTGAACCATATTTCAGAGATTAGAAATCCCTATTCTTTCAATACCATGTCTGATCATAATCATTGCTACTAGTGAATTTGCTCACATTTTAAAATATACTTGGTTTGTCTCCTGTTTGGGTATTCTAGATTTTACTTCTCACAAACACTATAATCTCTTTTTAGTTTACATAGTGTCTCACAGAAAAATGTAAAGAGAAAAGTAAGCAATAAAGTAAGCTAGTAAGCTAGTAAACTAGTAAGCAATAAACTTGAACTGGCAAATTGATTTGAGCCGTATATTTTGTATTAGGAGGTTTATATGTTATCAGTGTATCAGCCTATATATTCTTTGTATCCCTGTAAAATGGATTTTACTCCAGTAAATTGGATTATGGCAGCATATGATTGGTAAGAAGGCGATACCTTGTTTAGTTATAAACTGTCTTACATGATTTCAGACACAAAGTAGTGAAATAATATATAGTCAGCAGGACCAGTTTATGTTATTCTTCAGCAAACAGTTTACAAGCTGATTACTTTCACAAAGTTTTTTCTTTCCACATAAAGCAATTTAGAGGATCCGTGATAGGTTAAGACCAACAAACAAAAACAAATGACAAAAGAAGGCCTTTGAATTAAATGGACAGTGCTACCTTTCATTCAGACTAAAGTTTCAAGATTCTTCTGTTCAGATTAGAGGCATTAATGCTCCCATGCTGACATGAATTTTACTTCAACTATCTAGGCAGCCGATTTAGTAGAAATAATATAAATAATAAGAACTCAAATGAGACTGCGTTTCTCCTGTTGACTCACTTTGATACAATAACAACTCTTTTGTGTTATATTGCAGGTAGGTGTTAGGGAATGATATCTTTTTACTGACATGGATTTGCAAAATTGCATTAGTTTTACAGACATAATTATTCAAAAAAAATGCCTTTGTTTTCATTTTTCCAACGACAAGCTAAATTTATTTAGCTTTCACAACAATGAAATACTATTGCTATCAACCTGTAGGCTATTATAGTTTGCTGCTCCTCAAAGAGTTATATTGGATTTTACCCTTAAAAATTTGCAGGATCAAGGTTGACTTATCAGCAAATATTACTCATAAAGGATATCGTATAATTCTTTATAACTTTTTAATCATTTGGATTAATTGGAGTAAGTGGAATAATTACATCTTCTTTCTTGTCCACTTCTTGCTCCTTTCTGTTTTTTGCTTTCCATTTCCTTCCGTTTTCTTCATCTCTATTTCACTGATCCTCTCTTTTTCTAGTCCTCACTCTCCTCCTCCTCTCCTCTCCTCTCCTCTCCTCTCCTCTCCTCTCCTCTCCTCTCCTCTCCTCCTCTCTCCTCCTCTCTCCTCCTCTCTCCTCCTCTCTCCTCCTCTCTCCTCCTCTCTCCTCCTCTCTCCTCCTCTCTCCTCCTCTCCTCTCCTCTCCTCTCCTCTCCTCTCCTCTCCTCTCCTCTCTCTTTAGAGATTCTAGATATAGCACTGTCATAGACTGTCTTTGCTAGAGACTCTGATATAGCAATCTCACAATGGCAGTAACATAATACTGAGACTGACTTTGGTGGGAGTGTCAATAAAGATGCTGAAGGCCATTTTTTTTTTTTTATTTGAGATTGGCATACAACACATAGTGGGGTTGCACTGTGACTAATTCTCCTAACTGCCATATTTCAGGTAGGTGTGCTAGAGTCCTGCTATCATCAATGGTTACAAAAACGTGCCTACGTTGATTGATTCACCTCACCCATTTTAGATAGCCATTCTTATCTTGCCAGCTTACTCGACAACTTGTTTTCTGAGTAAGATGGGATGAATCCCACCTATCCCATCAACGTCTAGGTGAGAATTTCAGAGCACAAAGGCACTCCATGTTTCCAGTCTTGCTATAGAAAGAAGCATTTAAGCCAGCAGTGCAGTCATTATTTCCTGTACTCTGAATTCAGTGAAAAGTTTTTTTTGCCCCAAAGTATACTTAAGTGAAGACCTGTAAAAATAACTTCAAAGTACCTAATGCTGTTACCAAAGAAGGTATCATTACTTTTTTTGTAATGCTTGTCGACATGTTTTACTCATTCTGACAACAGAACACTATCTTTCCTAGTTTTACTTGAGACAGGTATGTGGTGACCCTTTTGCAGTTGGAAACAGCTGTAAAGGCTATAGGTGACTGTATATGTGCTTGAAGGTTGGGAATTCATTAGAGACATTCAAATGCAATTGTGGCTGAACCAAGGCATACAGCCAATCTGATCTAAAGAAATGTATTGGTTTGTACGACAACCAACAATTCTTTTCCTTTGCTAGAGACTTGGAGGGCCTCTTAGATAGGTTCATAGTTACCTTGTTTGAAACTTGGATCAAACCCTGAGATGTGTTTGGAAGATCAGTTCATTTGATTCTAGGAATAAGAACAGATCTACTATTTGGATTTAAGATTTCTGTATAGCCCTTTTACTTCCTTTCATTTTCCAATTGTTTTTTTAAGGCATCAGCAGGTTGTGTCTAGGGCTGAAATTTACCCAGAATTTTAGACCCCATTTGTGCATAAGGTAGCTCTGCATGGAACTGTATAATGTCTACTGTTCTCTTGGTTGCTTAGTAGTAAAATTTGTAAGATTCTGTGTTGTGGTTGAAGAAAGAATAAAAAAATACAAAGACCAATTATTTTGTATATGTGGGTGTGTATGCATCTTTGTGTGACAAATCAATGCCTCTGACTATGACCATTATAAGATAAGTTTTCAGTTGCTTTTATCTTTCCTGAATTTTAGCTATTTAGCCTGAATTTTGTCGTGTTGGACATCACAAGCAAGGATTCTCCTCTGCCAGAATGACTATATAATGAGTGGTCATTAAAGTTTACATGTTTTCTTTTGCATTGAGGGAGATCAAGTTCATACATTTTGTGTGGGGAAAAACAAAACAACAACAAAAAAAGAAAACCCCAAAACAACCCCTCCCACCCTCCCGAACTTTTGTGGGGAAAGGTTCCGCGTTTAAATCCTGGTAGGCTGAATATGTAGTCTTGCTTTTATGGAATAGGTTCCTTACCTGAGTGCATTCCCAGTAAAGGGTTCTTGAAGTGGGTAAATAGGACAGTTGCTTCTGAAATAATCGATGAACAGATTTGTCTCTCATGGAAACATTGAAGGCAATAGGTGAAATTTGTGTTGATTCTTTCTTCTATTTACTTGTTCTTGTCATCAATTAAACCTTACTGTGCAGGCAGTTCCAAGAACATTTGTCATGGACAAAATCTTAAAGATGTTTTAGAAGATGCCACTTTCAGCAGTAGAGAATTTAATTACAAGTCAAAATTGAGCTGCAGTAGATGAGTCGATTTTTGCTATAGCAGAGTAGATTTCCCACTACTACAGAAAATAATATAATTAAAGGGGGATTTGTTTAAAGTTCTAGTTAAGATATAAAATTGCAAGACTCTTAAAGGCAGTTGAAATTTATTTTTTTACTTTATCCTGAAGAAGAATTACTTGATAACAATCAAGTAAAAAGATGCTTAACTCACTAGAAGGTAAACATAAAGGAGTCTGAAAAGTGAACCAGATTACCACAGGTTTGATAAATATAAGCCTTTGACAAATGAAATATATCTACAAAGCAGCTGTCTTGGTATTGTATTAAGGAACAAATAGATCTAACACATGAGCCTGATCAGGGGTTGGACAAGATGACCTCCAGAGTTCCCTTCCAACCTCAGCCATTCTGTAATACTGTGATATAAAAGAGATTCAATTAACAGAGCTACTATATGGACTAGGGACCTAAGAATAAGGAAGGAGGGGTTTCTCTTGCTATGTTTTGATGTGAGGGTAAAGTGGAAGAAGAGAAGTGGTGCCTCAACTTCTGAATCTGTGCAGTGGGAAGTTACTTTCCATTTTAAGTCTACTCCAGACTTACTCCAGGTAGTAAAGCTGAAATTACCTGAAATTACCTGTTGTTAGACTTGATATTGGGCCAAAGACTGGTTTCTCAGGAAATATTTCTAGAAGAATGCAACTAAGCCACTGATTTGCCCCTGTAATTTCCAGCCTTTAAGACTATTATTTATATGGGTTGCTGACATTGCCCTCATGTCTGTTTTTCAGACTTTTTTGCTTATTTGAGGTATCTCAGTAGAATTTGTTCAGTATTCTTTCCCTTACCAGAGAGGAAACTGGCACAGTGGTCTCAATAATGTTTGTTTTGGTCTTACATTATTGTGACATCTGTGTTCATGTATCTTTTAAAGACTGGAGAGATATTGGAAATAGCTTTCAGTGAGCTAGATTGCTTTGATAAGCAAGTAGCAATCAAACTCATTAGAAGGAAGCTAGCCATACAAGCTGAGAGAGCTCTAATTGCCTTTGCAGAATAAATACTGCAGCATAGCATAGCATAGCATTTATACTGCTTCACCTGAGCTAGCTTATTTAAAATGAGGTCACGTTGTTCCAACATTAAACTGCAGCCTAGAGTGAAAACATATGTCTTTATCTATATCAACATATAACACAGTTTCTGCTGGCTGGACATTTTTTTCAGGATGAGTATCTCACTGGGCTTTCTGAACTTTTTAGCTGCTGAATACCTCTTCTGCCACCTCTGCAGTTTAAACTGTTTCACAGACAGTGTTGTTGATCTTCAATAAATTTTCTAGGCACCTGTTGCATTATTTCAGCAAGTTTTGGTGGATTTTTTATGCCTTTTTATTTTTAATGACCATACTGTGGAGCATAACATTCCTCTAATGTCTTATTTTAACATAATAGGTACAAATGGATTTTAGTCTTGTTGGAGCCTATGATTATTTATAGGTTCTAACTCCTCCCCCCCCCTTCCCCCCAACCTCTAGTGCTTATCTCACCCTCTTTTCATTCTGTCTTTTAATTCAAACACTACTGAATCATCAACAAATGTTTGTCAGACCTGTAGTCTCCAGAGGTCCTAGACTGAGATCTCCTCCCTAATACTGTTAACTTTATGTCTATTTTTTCCTCTGCCGCTGTCTCTGTGATATCTACAGCATCATCACACAATTCCTTGGAAATGTATCGAATAATTTAATGGTATCTGCTCCTTTGGAATTGCTGTAAAAATTGTGAAACTGCTTCTGGGTCGTTATGCATTTATTTAACATTTCCAGTTAAACAAAATCCCATGTAGTCCTAGATTGTCCAATGATCTCAACTTTCAGTTTATAGAATGACCTTTTTGCTATACAGGAAGCAATCAGTCTGCTGAGCCTTTATCATTCAGACAGAAAAAAAAATCAAGCCATAATGCAATTGATATTTTTCATTATAACGAGGAGATATTCTGCTGGGTAGTAGATTTTTCATAACACTTATGGCAGCACAATTTATTTTTATTTGGCAAGCTGGTCTCTGGGGGATTGTCACAGAACTTACATGGTCCAGCTAAGAAATAAGTGATTCAAAGAGCTTTCATTTTTAGAGTAATGAAGGTGCAAGATGAAAACAAGCAAATTAGTTTTAGAACTACAGGGTCTCCAGCCTGCAGCACAAGGACAATGTTGTCTGTGGACAGGTGTATATAAGAGACCTGTAAAGGGTCTAGCAGTTCCCTATAATGCAAAGGACTTTACAAACTTGGGGTAGGAGGACTGCTGGAGCATATAGGTGTGTCTATTTTCATCTTGCTTGATTGATATGCCAGTATTTTGCAGGTAAAAAAGCAGAGAAGAACCTAACAACTATTCTGGTGGTTGCCTGCTGTTTGGACCAAACACTTTGTCTGGGGGCTCTACTCTTCATTGCTAGACAAAACCTGAATGTGCACTACTGGAGGATGTCCCTGGAGATGCAGGTGTGATGGACAATGGGGGAAACAGGTTCCCCACAGAGGAGCGATCTTGTCTGTCCTGAAGAACAGGCGTCTGCTCACAGATGTGGCTGTCTTGGGAAGTAACTGGGAACAGAGCTTCACGGGTGCTTAGCCGGGTGTCTTTTGCTCTGACTTGGAAAAATGCTGAAATTTGCTGTACCAGAAAGCAAGGCTGCAAGTAACAGTTTATCCTGCAGAAGTCCAGTGGGCGGAAAAAATTCTGTATTTCAATTTGTCTCACCCAGCATATTTGTGTTTTCCTTTTACAAGAGCAGCCTTGTTCTAATTTACCATTTTGTGTTTAACACAACCTAGCTTTAACACTGAAAGCTTGAGAGACAGGCCTGTAATAAAGGCTTTAAAATATTGAAGGACAACGGTGTTTGTGTATAACATAGAATGTATCAGTGTGCACAGAATGTATTTAATTATTATTTTTGTCATTTTGCAAATGGAATCTAGAAATACAGAAAGCTCAAGGACACACAGTAAGTTAGTGATGAACTAAAGAAACCAAATTCAAATTTCCTGAGTCTTAATTTCTTTTGTTTCAAAGATGTGTTCCATTTTTTGTTGAGCAGGTGATTTTACTTTCATGACTTCGGTACATAAAATGTTATTGAAGGCTAATGATAAGTGCAGGGAAAAATAATTTTGAATAAGTTAACCATTGAAGTAAATTACAAAAATATGAAAAAGTAAGGCATATCTAAAACAGAGAAGGATGGCTGATGGCCTAGGTCCTGGCATACTAGGACTTAGCATGCAAGGGAGATATATTTGGCCTCTGGAATATATTGTTTGAAAGACAGGCAGACAGAGGTATGACTGCATGGAAAGGAGAGGACAAGGACACTTACATCCTGTAGAGCCAGGACAAATCCTTTACAATTTATTGAGCCAGGTGCAGTGCCTCACATGTGTGGCTGCTTCAACCTTTGGCATCCATCTAGGAATAAAAGTAGCCCCACAACCTAAAGAAGATGGCCATATCTATTTGGAAATATGGAAATATTTGGCCTTGTAAACACTGATAATTTTGACTAGTCATCATTATATGAATTGATTAATATTTGGAGATAAATGAGTTGCAGAAGTTCAAGGTTTTAATATTAAATTGTAAATGTTTTAAAATATTATAGATTCTCTCAGATAAAAGCTTTCCATGATAGAAGCATTAAAGTAACATTTTTTTGGTCCAAGTGGTGAAACATTTATTGACCTCAGCTGATTAAAACATATAATATTTGTAGCTAGAGAAAAATAGTCACTGCAGTGCCTACAGTTTGAGACAGTTAACAGTGCTCATTATGGCCCCATTTTTTGATAGGAAAAAAAAAACACAACAAAACTATTTCATGGTTAAAATTAAAATAATACTAAAGCAATATATTGCTACCGTTTTCTGTGGACTGTTAAACTGAAATTCCAGCAACAAGTTAAATAAACATATATTTAAGAAAGTTTCCCTTTAAAAATCAATAATAAGCACATGAGCTTTGGCCCATGGTGAAACTTGTCGGTGAAGATAAGCTAGGCTTCAGCCCATTTCACTTTTAAAGAATACTTACGTATGTAGTTAGTTATTCTGTACATTGGATTCAATTACTGAGTACATCCATTTTCATAGTGATAAACAGATGCCATTTCATAATTACTTCATGGAAACAAAAACAGAGGTTTGAAAGGCATGGGCCTGCTTGTGCTGACTCCCTGTCAGAAAGTATAAGCATGAGAGCAGTTTGCATGCATTTTTGGACTCTTACATTTTCTTTGCTAGCTTTTGTCATTTTTTATTATAGACAGATGTTTTTCAAATGTATCTTTATATGAATATATTATTATTTTTGAATAAATGTTTTTAAAGGACAAAAGATTCTTTCAAGGTTTTACTTCTAGTAGGCAAGGAAGGTGAGTTTGTGCATTAATTCATTAATTCCTTTTGCTTGAATGCATTGTCCATCTGCTATCTGTTATGAAGTGAATTTGTCCAGTTGAGAATTCAAAATAGGGCATACCTGCAACAAATTTTCAAATCTGTAACCCTAGCAATTTTGATCCATAGTATAGAGAAATTCTGAAGGCAAATGATGATAAGAATGAAATAAGAAGTAGAACCCAGATATAACAGAGTGGGATGCTCTTTTCCGCTAATGTTAACTATGGACCCCATGCCAAAGATCCTTGATGAGCTGAGCCATTTTTCTGTGGCTGTCCCTTGGAAGAAATGTGAATGTAAACTGATTTAGGGGTGTTTTTTTTCTTCAGAAATACAGGTCCTGCTTGCAGTCTAGATGCCTGAGGGAGCTCTCTGGAGGAGGTGCCACTCTAAATTAAGGAAATACATTTAGGAATCCAGGTCCACCAGTAATGTTTCTACTGGTGTCTTCATGGTCTTCTCAGGAGGTATCTGCTTTCATGATCTCAGGCAGGCAGATAGATGGCAATTTATCCTCAGACCAGACACTGTGTATTTATATCAGTCTGAGTTTCTGTTGGGAGGCTGATACCTGAATTCTCTTCATTCTCCTGAACTTTCATGTCCCTCTCACATGGTAGGATCTTCTTTCTCCTTACTGAGTGTTGCTTTTCTTTGTACCTGAAATTCACATTTGAACTCAGCTCTCTTTAACATCTTCAACCCAAGTTAAAAAACATGCATGCTATGTAGTATGTTAATGGAAGAACACAATTAGCTGCACGGAACGGTAGGTTAGAAAAGTCTAGGTAGATTTTGCTTCATTCCAGGAATAGGAGTAGAAGGCGCAATTTGTATTCCTTTTGACACCGACCACTATGAAATCCACACTTTGCCTTTTCACCACTCGTTTCAGAGAAAAGAAAGGTGCTGATTTCTTGTCTCCTCATCTTCCTAGCAATATAGTTATAGCCAAAAGTAATTGGGATTGTTACAAGCTTTTAATATTAAATATTGTCATTACTTTGACTAACAGTTATTCTTTGCAAAGGAGGAGGTCAGTTCACTAGGTTAATTTCTATACAAAGTTTTGTTTTTAGCTTATTAACTGTTTTATTTCTTCTGGGGAGTACTCTGAAGTCTATAGGATCTGCTATTTTGTATTAGAACATCTATTAACTGCAAGGCTTTCAAGTCTGATATCTGACCACTTTAATTGTCACTGTAATTGATTTTACCTTTGACTTGGCATGGTGATTGCTTTGTAATTTGTTGATGATTAATGGTTGTCCTCTGGTTATCCTGCTTGGATATGCCTAAGGTATAAACCAGGTGACTGGTTTGCTTTGACTCTGACTTGCCCTAAAAAATGTCAAAAACTATTTAGTTCAAATTTATCACATGGGGAAAAAGTAGGCTCAGCATATTGACAGCATCCTCAGCCTCTCAGTTGAGCAGGTACAAAGATTTGCATTCTTTTTTTTTTTTTTTTTTTTTTTTTAAACTTCTCCTATTATTATTATTATTTACAGAAAAATGCATGGGGACTTAGCTTCCATGTTAAAGTCCAGATGTGATAGTTAACAGTGTAAGACCTGAGGCTGATCTTGAGATTGAACTGAGATCTAACTGAGATTGAGAATGATTTACTTGTTTTTTTAGGGTATTACTGCAAGTAAAAATGTGGGCTTGTATGGGAATAGTGAGGCTACATCAAATGAGTATATTCCTGGGTGCTTCAGGAAACTAGCTATCTTTCAGGTAGTTGTAGAGAGCAATAATGTTTATGAAGTTGAAATGTGGTGTGCTGTTGCTTTTTTAATTTTTTTTTAAATTTTTTTTTCCAAGTCACTGTAGTAGGCTATTAGAAGAGTTAGAATTTCCTCTTTGTCTGGAAGAAGCTCATGCTTCCCACCAGGTGCTCTAATTTCAACCTTTCATTTTCCCTGCTACTTCCCCACATTTCAGTTTGAGAAAAACATAAGACTGATATTCTTTGGTGTGCGCCCTATTTCCCATCTTCAGCTGTAAGTTTAGAGCAAGTTAATAATCTTCAGCGGTAACTCTGTAGCTGTAGCTATCGAAGAAGTGGCTGACCCCCAGACATGGATCATCCACCACAGAGAATTATTCTGGAATACTTACTAGAAGCTCTGCTCAAGCCAATCGAGATATTTGCCAGTTTGTTAAGACAGAAGTGAAAGATATGCAAACCTCCTTATGAAGGGCTTCCAGGGTTTCACCACATTGACATGTAGTTGGATTTACCACTTTGCACTTGGTTTGTTGAGATCTTTCACATCTCCCCCCTTCCCTCTGAGCTTACTACTTAAAGGCAAGTACGGTGCAGGCGCATGTGGATTTACCTGGAAAGAATCCCAGTTGTTTTGTTAACTTGGCAGCAAAATGCACAGTGAAGCCTTAAAACTAAAATCCATCAGAGAGCCTTGGAGAACAAGAAACCACAGGAAAAAAATATTATCCATTTAAATCTATTGCTTGAGCTATACTGATACAGACCCAAAGGTAATGTCTGAAGTACTGACTACATACAAATCAGAACACAGATGAATTTTTATTTCTAAATTATTTTGAAAAATGAAACAATTCTGCTGCAGAATATTTCATCTTTAACAAATATTCTGAGTTCAGTTATAGGAGCTGTAATAAGCAAAACACCAAGGTCACTGAAACCTTTGCAGCTGATTCTTAATGTCCAGTTTCTTCCAAGTGTAAATTCTTCCCTTAGCAGCCCATACAACAACTGCAGGTGCAGCTTCTGAGCACAGACCTGGAAACCAGAGAGAAACACACAGAAGTGACCTATTCCTTTACAGGCTCATGTGGAGTTTTTTTCATACTAAACAGTCTGCCTGCAGCATGGAGAGGGTACCCCGGGGCTGCCTTTTGGGCTAAGGAGCACCTAGGAGATGCTGAACAGCCAGGACTCTTCAGCCAAGGCCATAAAGGAAATAGTATCATCTGTAGTGTGGGTCATGAAAACAAAAGGCAACATCTGTGGACTGCAATCTTCTTCTCTAAAAAGCTGTCTTATCCAGGGCCATCCACAAGTGAAACCTGCAGCCTGCAGTCTCCCACCTCTCTCTTGTGGGTAACCCTGAGCCCTCCCCTGGCTCTGCCCCTGTGTGCCCTTTTCAGGGGACCTGGGAATTGCTTCCCATGCCTCTGCTTTTCCCCACCCCCATGACTGCCTGGTCTCCGGACCCTTTCCCAGCTCCATCTTCCTCCATCACAAAAAATCTCTCCATTGCCACTGGAGGATCCTGCTTCTATATTTGGTAGGACAGGGAGAAGAGGACACGACCTTGCAAATGTTCACAAACATGGTAATTGGACTAAGTTCTGTGTTTGATTGTTCCAAAATACACCGGAGTAACTCCAGCAAAGCAATTGAGATTTGTTAGTATAAATCTCTGCAGTGATTTTAGAAAGTGAATATAATAAATCAAATTCCTCCTTATAAATAAGAAATCAATACACTTTTTAAAACTTGGATTTTTCTTTTTAACCCGTGTTCTAACAATGTTGAAATCTTTAATGCCAAATGTCATATCTGTAAAAGTGGTAAATTTCAGGACTGTATTAAAAACAGAGGGGACATTTACTTTTGAAATGATGTATGACATGACCTTCAACTCTTCATAATTTAATAAGAATGCAAGGCTAACTAATTAGACTTCAAAATGACAGATAAGTGCTAATTATAATCCCTTTTGAATAGACAAAAGAAGTTTTAAAAAACAAATGCTATAGAATGGTGGAAGGACTTTGCTGTAACTAGCACCAAGACAGTGGCTAATGAAAAAATATTTTTCTCCTGTACCCACACAGAAATTATCCTCAATATGTTCAAAAGAAGTAGGTGCAGCTCAGTTTAAGTTCAAGATTATGTTCTAATAAATAGTATAATGAGAAAAAGTAATCTTCCTGACTTCTCATTTCCCAGTCAAAGGCTTATATAAATATGTGTTTTTATGTTGTTATTACATCTAAGCTGATATAGATGGATTCCAAATTTGAGAAGCCTGCTTTTTACAGAATATTATTAAAAAAATAATTCCTTAAAAACTATTAGATTACTCTATACTTCATGTCTCTAAAGATAAGGTTAAAAATGATCACTCTCAGCTGTTCACTGTGATAAAGGAGTTTCTTGGCTTTATCACCTAGAAAGATCTTCTGTCCCGAAATTTACCTGTTAAATTTGGATAATGCACTTTTAGATTGAATCAAGCAAAAATGTAAGCTCAGAAAAAGAGATGATCCAAAAAGAAACAAAACACTAAAACCTCTCACATTTATGGATTCATATGAAGTACATAGAAAGGTAGAAAAAGAAATTATTATTATCCTATAATTTCACCCTTTTATAAAATATTCTGAGGCAAAAAATTATTCTCAAAATATTAGACTTGTCAAGTCAGCAAAATGTTATTCTCCCTTCTTGGTTTACCACCCTGAAATCCTGTGATGATAATGCTTGTTTAGCTCTTCATTAACAAAGCAGGGGTTTTTCAAATAGTAGAGACCAGCAATTTTCTGTGTGTGTGATGTGTGTTTTTAATGTAATTTGGTTTTGTGTTTACTTTTATTTTGCCTTATGTTTCATGTTTCTAATGGGTAATTACTGAACTTTTCTTTCCTGTGCCTTGTTCCATGCAGAGTAAGGAATTTGCCAGAATGGATTATTTAGATAACTATTTTGCTACTCCAGTATATTTTTAGGATTAATATATTCTCCAGTGTATGTATGGGAAGTAAAATGGAAAGAATTCAGAACAGAAGTTGGGAACTGGTAAGAGGTGGGGTTTCTTCAGCTTTCTGATGTTGATGTAGCACCAAAGGGTACATAAGCTTGGTTTCTTTGTGTGTGAAGACATTTCTGCAGACTAGTTCAGCTGGACCACTCCATGTTTTACATTTTAAATCTTTCAGTTTAGACAGCTAGAACATTTGAGTTTCAAACAAAGAAGCTAGTTAAGTCCATATTAATTTCCAGAGCTCATATTCAAATTAACTGATATTTTCCAATCATACCTATTTCAAATCATTACATGTACTCAACCAAGGCCTCCCCTGTGGGTGCAAATTTTGTACCTGCACCTGCCAAGGCAAAGTTTTGGCTGGCTCTCTGGCTTTGAGGCCAGTGATATACCCTATACATGTTTCTTTGTCTTCATGAGACAGTGACTGCCTACACCCTGTTCCCTTCCCAAACTGTTCTTCGGGTGGCTTGGAGAAGAACATGAGACTAAGAACTTCACTTTCCTACTGTAAAAAATAGGCCTGATTGATTTGATGACCAATTTGATGACATTGATGATTAAGAAGTATTCATTTCCTGAAAAATGTAGCATCAGGTAGGATCTACAAGATATGATATAGGAATACACCTCTACTTGTGAAATAAATATGTGAGCAACTGAAGATCCAAGAGTGAGTACCTAATTGGCAGGCTAACTAGGGTCTTAACAGAAAAGGGTTTAAAGATATATTCTGCAAAGACTGTATGGCTTTTTCCATAATCTAAAACAGATGCATAGGAAAACCTGGATGATATTGATAAAGTACCATCTCTGTTTAAAAATACACAGCTGAATTGACAGGACATGGTTGTAGAAACTGCAGCTTTAGTTATAGGAAAAAATGCTATCTCCTACTAGCCTGACAACCTAAGAGAAATTTGTTATTTGTCTTGTTCAAGTATACAGTACTGAAAAAGGAGAAAATATAAGCTTATATTACTCCAGTGCACCTTGAATAAATATGGAGAAACACTGGAAAAAGGAAAAACTGAGTGAGAAAGAGTGGTATTGCTCCACAGTGCACATAGATTCCTCTACACCTATATATATATATTTTTAAGTTCTGTAATAACATAAACCCACAAGCTCATAACCTATTAATGTCAAGTCTGATCTAGTTTTCTTTTGGATACAAAGTTATTTCAAGGAAATCACCATAATGTTCTGTATATTTTTGCAGAATTCTTGTTCCTGTTAAATTCCTCTGCTTTTCCATGTTGCAAAACTTTTCCCTTTACCTTCACATTTGTTACCTTCATTTTTCTTCTTGTACAAATCTGTCCTATTCACTACTTGCAGCTTCTAATTTATTCCCATAACACCAAGTTTTTTGCAGGAAAGCCCTCTTTGGAAACCCCTGAGGCTATCTGAGACTCAACTGCCGCATACAGAGCTCGCTAAGTATACCTACACTGACAAAAATTTCCTTCCTTATTTTGCCCCTCATCATCCCAGTCTCATATATATTGTGTTCATTCCTGTACTTTTGTGGAATAATTGCTGGAGATCACTTATTGAGACTAAAGGTCTGTCCACATCTTAAGAGAAGGTTCAGCACTGAGGAAGCTTCCCGGGTGAGATGCAGCAGATGTGTAAGGAAATCTGTTCTATGATACTCCCCTTGGCAACATAGCCTGCAACGTTAGGTATTGAGATAAAGAGAGTCTGTACATGTTGGCCTAGGATGGGGATCATTTGTTAGAGCAAGTGCCCTTATCTGTGTAAATAGAATCTTTAAATCCAGCACAAACTAATGAAGAGGTTGGGTAGAAATAATATTTTATGTGAACTAAGAACAACTCGTACAAAAATAATAATCATTCCAAAATTTCTTTTTTTTTTTTTTTTTTTTTTTTTGTGTGTGTGTGTGTGTGAATCATCATTCTCCAGGTCATTTCTTCACGTCATCATCATCATCCTGCATTCATGCTATTCTTGTCACTCAGTATTTACTTTTGTCCATATTTTGCCTATAGTCTTGTCTATAACATAATACCTAGTTATTCCTCTACATACATAAAATTTTGGAAAAAGTAGATGTTAAATTGGAAGTTTTAATCAAACATATTTTTTCAATGAGGCAGACATTTAAACCTTTTTTTTTTTTTTGGCAATTAAATACATTTCATTTGCCATTACCCTGAACTGGAAGAAGTAAAAGGAAAAAAACCCACCAAACTAATCCCTAAAAATATTCAAAGATGTCATAATCTGCATAAATTTATTGTTGTTTTACCTGTAAAAGTGAAACAATGTATCTTTTACAAACAGTTTTTACAATACATTCAAGAATAATGTATGTGTAGAAGCACAGTTGAAATATACATAAAATACATAAAGCCTTCTTATTTCAGAGGACAGCCAATAATTTGACCAAGAATGAAAGAAAATCTCCTACTTTGTCATACAAAAAAAAAAATTCCACTATTTTCATACAGAGAATTACATGGGTTTTCTGCTGCAGGTCACTCACACACACAGATACACACACACACACACACAAAGGATGGGTGAGCAAAACAAGATCTCCATGACAGAACAAATAATGGAGCAATTCCTCTAAAAATTGCAGGAAATGAACAGAAGGGAATGAAATACTGGGAGTCTGATGAGCCAGATATGAGGAGATTAGAAAGAACCCATGAGCCGTCCTGAATACCAGCAGGGAAACCTGGAATGAGAACCGCAGGTGTATGTATTCTGCAAAATGCAGCAAATCATGCAGAGAAGTGGAAAAGACTTGTATATGTTATTATGTAGAATCTCATGATATCTCACCTATGTGTCTAAATATAGAAAGCACATCAGGCTCAGAATATCCCTCCAGTAGGGATCAGTGAGATGGGATGGCACTCAGGGGAAAAGTGTATGCTTTTGTTCTGTTCTCACACTTTTCCACCCAGATTCCCTAACAGCTAGTGCTGGAGATGGGCTTCTGGGATAGATGGGGTATTAAAAAAGCAATATGCTCATTGTTATGCATTCAAGGGTTGTAATTTATGGAAATGCACATTTTGTTACACCACTCTGAAGGTCGATTACACTGGAATAGGTTCTTGCCTCTCTGAGGAAGAGAGTTTATTACAAAGCTCTTTTTTCACACCGGTGTAACTTCATAGAGAGAGACAGGGAAGCATGGCTGTGCAGTGCATTTAAACTACCGCCAAAAGTTTATTCTGTTTGCAAGCTGGTTTTAGACCTGCCCATGAAATCATTTCTGAAAACAATAAATTAACCAGGAAATGTAACGTGTGATGTCATGAATAACTGCTTTCACAGGTCACTACACCCACCCACCTCGATTCCTCCTCTCGCATGTCAATTAAATCACCTGTGTTCTCTCCAGAGATAGTATTTATCACCTCTGATGGGCATCTACAATCACTAGAGAAGCAGTAGAGAGCACTTACAATAAGATGATAATGAGAGGCTTTTGGAGGCTAACAAAAGCCAGTACCATGCAATTTACTCCAGTCTCGTACTGCTCTTGGCTTTTGATGTCTGTAAGCCACAGTAGACCTGCCTTTAATCTCTACACATGTAGCTTTAGCAGCATTTCTTAGAGGAACATAAATTGAAGGGGAGAATACAATACAGGGGGAGAAAAAAAAAGTGGATCTGTGGTTAACAGGCTCTCAGGAGCCCAGGAGTACCAAACAGGTTGTTTTACATGAAAAACTGCATGGAAGCAGTGAGCCCATTAAAGGGAGATTCAAGATAGGAGTTACAACATGGGTGGAAGCTTGTTTTCCCTGTGTGAAATACTGCCAAGACACTGAACAGTGGGCAACAGCCCCAATCACTTATTATTGCCTATGTCAGCTTTGAATTCAACATTACTGTGACAGTGAGAAGGCAGGCCACAAATACCTTGGATATTCAACCATAAGCCTCAGCATAAATGCTGTCCTTCAGCAGCAGTGGAACAGGTTAGGGTTAGGGATGTGCTTGCATTGCAGATGATTTTTAACAGCACCAATAAAATCTGTTGCAGTAAGAGCCAACCTGTGTCTAGTGCTGAAACAGACAGCAAAGAGCTGATAATGTTGAGGGTTAAGCAGAAATCTTCTCCTTTAAAACTAGCAGTGATTCATAATTTGATGTGCACTGATTTGATAAGACACTGCATTAGAGAATACATATAAATCAAGTTGTTTTTTAATTTTCAGACCACTATGTGACTATCTTGGACAAAAAGAATGATGTTTTGGACCAAGTCAGGGACCAGGACACAAATATTTCAACTTCAGAATATTAAAATATTCCATATTGAACAAACCAAGAGTAATTTCATTGTTTGCACATCTTTCTCCTTGACATAATGTGCCAAGGGTGAAACTTTTAATTTTATTTTTGTGTGTGTGTGTGTGTGATTTTGATTTAAAATTGGTATTTAAGAAATCTTTCAAAATAATTAAATTAAAAAAAAGGGGGAAAGAAATGACAGTTTTACCAGCTACATCTGTCCTTCTCTCTGAGGGACAGTTTTGTCTTGAATGGTTGAGGGTTGTCCTCATGGTATTGTGCTGGTACAGGCTGTCAGCAGCATCCTCAGTGGGAAAGCTATGTACAATGGCACAATGTGTGTTTTTCTGGCTCTTAGATATCACTTATCCAGTTGTCTTAAACTTTGCCAACAGAAGTATTCTTTTTGGAAAATAACAAAGCAGTTTTTAATACCAGCGGTTTTGGATTTTTCCCACACCAGAGCTGTGAAGATAAAATTTAGTTGCTGGGGAACTAATTTGCGGTTTCTCTAAACTCTCTAGCTGCAGCAATGTGACAGGTATGAATGAGAGTCAAGCTCTTCCTAAAGTCATAATTTCTAGGGAGTTCTGATTCTATTGTCATTCAGATGTTGTGACCACTGCTTTATACTCAGATGGCTGTTCCTAAATAGATGGAAAAACATAACATGTGCCTTTATTTTATATATATATATATCTAACATGTTTCAGTGTTGTCTTCTTTGCTCTTTGTTCTGTTCCGTGGTGATAAAACATTCTGCATTCTCAAACTGATGCTTATTTAAAGACTAGTTAGTGCAATGACTATTACGAAGTTTTATTACAAAGTAATTGATTTTCCAATTTTTTTTTTTTGTTTAATCGCATATTATTCTTTTGGGGGATAACATTGATAGAATATTTACATTAGGAAATTATTGGAGGGTACCTTCAAATCATATTTATGAGTAGTTTGTCCTTCGTAAACATCTTTATGGAGTGGGTGTTAGTTTGCAAAGATGCAAAGGCTTTGGGGAATTACTTACTTCTCTGTAGAAGTGTTTTGATTGCATTATTACACTGTCAACAATATAAGCTTGAATGCCAAATTTGCTATTTTTATTTTTTGAGTGGGTGCAGGTGTCAGTGTATGTATCTTATTGCAGCTGAAGTGTCAGTCACTAGTCCTCTGTTAAAAATCTTTTCTTTAATGGATGGTTCTGATAATCTTTATTAGGGGGTTAAGTAACATTTATTTCTTCTCCAGCTCCTCTTCACCCCTCTGAAAGATTTAGTGATATTCATGTTTTCTGTTGGGCAAGGGAAAGTAGGAAATAGCACTTAAATTCTGCAAATTATATTAATCGTACCATGAAAACCATAGTGCAGTCTCAAAAAGCTGTGACTCCTTTTCTTCAAAGAATATCTATCTGATTGCTTAATAACTAAGTTACAAGACATGTCTAATAACTGAGCTATTAGTGAGAACAGCAAATGGCCAACAGTCCTTAGCATGAGATCTTAAACTCTCAAATTAGGTTAAAAAAACAAACAAAACAAAACAAACAAAAAAAAAACAAAAAACACTCCTAACACACTGTTTTAAAATACTTAAGCCAAATTCTCCAGGGTACTGAACATCCTGACAGGTGTAGCTTGTAGAATTCTACTGAGATTGTAGATGTTCAGACTCCTGACTTGCAGAGATTCACGGGGGAATATAATCCATATTTAAAAAAATAATGTAACCCATTATAGCCCATTATTTTGTCCTACAGAGGCATTCTGTCTGGCATAATCATGGCTTGAAAAAGAAGGGCATAAGACCTTGGTGTGTGATCTGCCTCTGCTGCTTTTCTAAGCAATAAATATTCGTAAAGCTGGTCTCATTCCTTTTGACTAACACAGGTGGCTGAAGAGATGAAAAATAGACTGAGGGTAATATTCTAGTTTAATGTTTGAATCTGCTGCTAGCTGGACTTCCATCTTCCTTTTAGAAACAGATAATTTCTGGAATAAATATACACACATAACTATATGTGTTAAGTAACCATATTGTTATACTACTAAAAGAGGTACCCCTGTATGGATGAGTGACAGCAACAGCTCAGAAGTAGACTGTTATTGTCTCCTTCTGGCATTGCTGGATTGTGTGGTTGTATCTGTTATCACAGCATCTGTTACATACATTTATTTCTGCAGCATGGGTAGGCAGAGAAATGTCTGAGAGGCTTCTGCTCCATGTCATAAAGCTCCACTTGTTTCCCATGGGCTTCTGGACTATACAAAGATATTGGTAGCAGGGAGGAATTACTACAGTCCATGCATCACCATGGAAACTGGTGAGGATACTGTGAAACTGAATTAAATTTTCTTCACTATCCTGACTGTTGACACAGTACAGAAATGTCCCTCTTAAACCTTTAAGTCAGAGTGTTGGCAGACTTTGGTGTGCATGTAGTCTACCTCCTGGTGCTTGGAGCTCTGATCCTGGCAGGAGATCTATGTTCATGAAGGAGCAGGATGCCATTTCCAGACCAAGTTTCTCTATGACCTCCTTGGTGATAAAGCTGACATTTACATCCAGAGGAAACACGTAAGGCAGGTTGTTCTTCCAAGAATAACTCGAAGGAAGCTTTTGCAGCTGATTTGTATTCAAATGCTGGCAGGTAAGAGTTTTGAAGGAGTTATGGAATATTGAAACCGTGTCAACGTTAAAATGGCACTGAAGTATTTACCCTATGTCTTAACTGTTCATAAAGTTGTCCAGTAGCCAAGTTTGTGTATGTCATTTTGTACTGTTTAATCCATATACAATGAAATTCTACTGTGAAAATTAGAGAAAAGTGTTAATTTTTGCTATATTCCTAGCCCCAGAATATTAAATTGAGTCAGTGATACAAGGAAATCAGTCACGAATGCCCAGGATGTTCAGAGTTCAATCCTACTGAAGACACCTTTTCTAATATGGCTTTAAATTCATGTGGAGCAAGAGGAAAAACACGGAAAATAGGTCCCTAGAGTTACTTGCTTCTCTATTACTTTCTATACATATGTTAAACTCTAATAGCATTTTTGCCTTTTAGGTTGTTCTTAATGGATGTATTGTTTCTGCTAAAGCACTTCAAAATGCATAATTCAAACACTATAGAAATGCATTTTTACCCTTAGCAAGCCTGGATCTAATTGTTTTTTAGGTCCTCACTAATATATTGCAAATGGATGTAAAAATGCTTGGAAAATCACAGCTATTTTGTCTCCCATTCTGCTGAAGTGTGTTCTGTATTAACTGATTTTGCTGAAGTAGTCTTAGACTGTTAGGCTACAGATGTTAGAATTGAAATAAGATCTGGTCTAATTTTTTAAAGAATTTAATTATTATTATTATTTTAGATTTTATTAGAGAATTTGCTCATTTGTTTATATCCCATGTGGAGCTAGGGACCTCAGGAGGTCTCTAATCCAACTTCCTACTCAAAGCAGGGCCAGCTTTGGGTCTAACCTGGTTGCTAAGGACAATTGGGTCTTGAAAACCTTCAAGGACAGAGACTGTGTAAACTCTCTGGGCAAGAAGTTGGATATTAGGAAAAAATCCTTCCTTCCTTCCTTCCTTCCTTCCTTCCTTCCTTCCTTCCTTCCTTCCTTCCTTCCTTCCTCCTTCCTTCCTTCCCTCCTCCCTTCCTTCCTCCCTTCCTCCCTTCCTTCCTCCCTCCCTCCCTCCCTCCCTTCCTCCCTCCCTTCCTCCCTTCTTCCCTTCCTTCCCTTTTTTATTTATTTATTTATTCTCTTTCTAATTGCATTGTTGTCTTATTCCTGGTATTTCTGGATCATTTCTAAGAATTCAAAAGTATATGATACATATATGATGTATTACTAGAGATGCATCTTTCCTGGTATGTTCCTAGTCTTTCATAGGAAACATGCCAATGTGGACTTCTGACAATGTGTAGAAATCAGAGCCCATGGTGGATCTGCTGTGCAATGGGTCCAGGCTGCCAATCAGTACTGAGACAAACTAAGTGGTCAGAGGTGTGTCCTGTTCCCCTGGATCCAGGGGAGAGGTGCAGGAGCCTTGACTGGTGTGTGTTTGTGAAATGATTGCTATGTACTTGCTATACCTATCTCAATAAATTATTTTTGAATAATTCCATTAATTCCAATAGTTCCATTCTTGCAGCTATCCCACACTAAATTCCCCTGTGAATTCAGTGTACTAAACTGAAGTCCTGTCCCTATTTACAGCCAGTTATTGTCCATCCTCTCTTGTCTTCTGTTTTGCTCCTTCTGTTCTAACTTTTTAGATTGTTGCCATTCCTGTACCTCATTATCATTTATTCTTCTACATCGAGCTGCGTAAATACTTATAAAAATATTACCCCAATGTTCAGTGTTTTGAAACTTGTTTCATGCTATATAGTAAATTCCAGGCTGTTGAGGAACCCTCCTGGAACACTGGTTTTGTGAGTTTATTATCAATGCTGTTAACAGTCAGTTCTTCCAAATTTAATCAATTTCCATGCAACACTTATAGCTGGGAAAAAACTCCATCAGGTACCACATCATTCTTCATCAAACCTCATTCTTGAATCATCAGTGCCAATCAGACTTCCATGGTACACTTCAGATTTCACCACAGCTGTATTTCATTTATTGACCCTAAGCCTAAGCTGTTGGTTTTGCCTTCCTAGCAGTTCCTGCATGTCCAAGTGCAAGCTGAAAATCATGTGTCCAATAGTTCTGTAGTATTCTTTGCACACTAGACAATTAATTATGAATCATCCAATTTCTCATCTGTGATCTCGTACGGCATCCTTACTAATTTAGCATAGAAAGATGTCAGCCACCTACCAATCTCACTGGAGAAGGTTTTGTATGACATTTGTATATGACATGACAAAAGCAAAGAATTTGCTTTACCTAGAACGTCACATGATTTTGCTACTTTCCATAATGCTTTCTTAGAACTCAATGCTAAATTATGTTAGAGTTACTTCATGAACACCTTCATGAGGTCAGTGAAAATAATGAACTGTTCAAACCCTATTCTCGTATTTGTCCTTGGCCAGCTCGGTGTGAATGCATCCAAACAGTGCCTGATCTGAAATTGTACGTTTCCTCTTCAGCTTTCTTTATAACTGGTCTGAATCTGTTAGAAGTTTCATTTTTCATCCTTTTTTTTTTTTCCAGAAAATGACAAAGAGATTTATATGTGTTACGGCCTGAATTAGGTAGGTGGCCTTATAAATTGATACAGCTGCTGTGTTTTGCCAGTCAAGAGTATCACCTCTGCTTAAAAGCTTAGAAGACTGTACTTCTGATTCCTTGCTCACACTTGTCCTTCTAGCTATTTACAGCTCAGCAGTTATGCTCTATGCACCATCAGCTCTCCTCCACTGAACTACATCACTGCTCCTTCTGCCTCCTTTTTCAGCTGGCAGTGTAGTGCTCACATTCCTTCTACCTTGAAAGCTGTCCTTCCTTCCAGCATGTCTGGTCTGCTTGGATCTGCATGGTCAGCAGGGATTAGCACTTTGTCAAAATATTCCTTCCATCCTGCCATTCTGCTGGCTTTTCTTTGGCATTTGCTGTTTTTACTATTAGCCTTTTTTATTTTTTCCTCTCTCTCTCTCTCTCTCTTTTTTTTTTTCCAGACTGTACTCTGTTTTTGATGATGTTTCCAAATAACTTATTATCTTATGCATTTAATTTTCATATCTTGTTTTGTTCTCTTCTTTTTTTAATTAAACCTCCATTATTTTTTTCTAAAAACATTGTCCTGTTCTCTCCTCTCCTCTCCTCTCCTCTCTCTCCTCTCCTCTCCTCTCCTCTCCTCTCCTCTCCTCTCCTCTCCCTCTCCTCCCTCTCCTCTCCTCTCCTCTCCTCTCCTCTCCTCTCCTCTCATTCTTTCCTGCCTTGGTTTGTCTTATCTTTTTTTTTTTTTTTAACCCCATTAAAATGCTTGTTTCATTATTTGTCCTGTTTCTGTCTTCTAAGAACTGTCTGAAATTCTATTATATTGCTTCCTCAAATATTTCTCCTTATCCCTGGAGAGATTTCTGCAAAGAAATTGGACTGAGACATACCGCAGGGCATCATCTTGCTTGCCTCCCTCACTGGCCCATTCTCATGCTACTTGTCAGAATCAAATAACTTCTTGTTACATTCATATTTTTTTGGAGTTAATATGAACTTAATATTTTTCCATATATAGCACACAATCTTTGAAATACCAATTAACTACTAGGGTCTTGCTATAGTCACTGGTATCCAAAAGTTATCCTTTCAGATTCTACCAGCAGTCCCTTTCCTGGGTTTTGGTTAGCTCATCTGGTGAATTTTCATTCAATGACGAGTAATCTCACAACACATTCTTAATTTTCCCAGTTACTCTTTCAATGATGGGCTGTAATGGTCACATTTTCAATCATTTTCACAGTCAGGCAACGAGACAATTTCCAGGTTTTGGAGACAATCCTGAATCTTGACATACCTTGATGATAATTTGAACATCTAAATAGGTAATGGAGTGATCTAATTGAAATTCCAACCAGTGACACTTTGTGGAGGAGGAGCAGTTCCTAGCAGAGCTAATGAAAGCAGCTTGAAAACAGAGAATATTTCTGAATGTAGCAACCTTTTAGAAAATTTCATCCTGTCTGCTAGCAGACAGGATGAAATTTTATTTTTGTGAAGAAATTCTTTGCATTCATAATTAGCTGCAAATGCTGCTCAATTCATAATTAGCAGTAAATGGAAAAAAAATGTCCCCTTAAATGTAGTATGTAGTCCTATGATTCTTCATGCCTGAGAAAACAGGAAAGAATATGTATAACATGCTTTATGTTGAATATTTTAAAGCAACAACATAATACTATCGTTGACGGGAGCTACCACCATGGGGCTCTCCTATGTGGAAGCTGGATGTGATAAGACATGGGAGAACCTTCAAGCAAATAGGAAAATATAGGAATGAAACAGAATTTGCATTCTTTCATCAGGTTTGGACATCTGAAACCTGAACTTTACTCATTATTGAGCCATTCTTTATATCCACAAGAGACGTGCTGCAAGCAGAAAGGGCTTTTAAAAATATCCTCCTCACTTTAGTTGTCTTGACTTCTTGCCAGTCGTCACTGTCTCCCTGTCCAGTTCCATAACGGATTTCTTTCTATTTCCTGACATCTCACACTCCTTATCGCTTACTGTAATCTATAAGAAGACAAATTTGTTCTAAGGACAAGGAAATGTTGAAAGCCAGATGTATCTGCTATGTTTCCACTTTTTGTCCCTTGAACTGAGTAAATGACCTTAATGTTTACCTTCTGTCTACAGAGTAACTCTTCCCTATGTATTACACCTACCCAAGACAGTTTCTGAAATACAGCGAGTATTTACTTGATAGCATTATTGGCTATATTCAAATAAATATCAAGAGAATTTCAACATTGACTCTATTATGCTGCTGAAATATTACCTTATTTGTACATTTGATATTTCTGTGGCCAGTTGCTATGAGAGTGAAAGAAGGGTTGGATTGAACTGAGGCCTTTCTCTGGAAGAATCCTATTTTCACAGACTGGTGAAGATAATAGCAGACCATGGTCTTGCAGTCATGAATGCAAATAACATTACTGGTATGAGTAAACTACAGTTAATACATCGTGCACAAAAATATGTATGGGAATGATGAGTAATATGCACAAAGTAACAGCTATTAGTGATTATGTTCAAAAATAAAAACGTACAGAGTTCTTTAGATATAGAAATATTTAAAATGCACTGAGCACTTCATTCTTACCTAAAAACAGAATGGCAACTTTAAATAATGGCAAGACTGTCTGGTAAATCAGCCTACAGTCTTTTAGCTTCAAGCTATGTTTTTGGTTTTTTTTGCTTGTTTGTTTAATGTATATAATCTGGGCAACTATTTATTTCATGGGTGTTTTCAGAAACATAAACAAGGCCTGAAATACTTTAAGCTGAAATAATTTGAAACACCTCTGTAGGGACACCTATATTTTGGAGAAACCCTAGTTTAGTTTTTCCACATTGGATTCTCTGAGGCAGTCAAGATTTACTCTAGATTTCGTTTGCTTGTATTCTGCTTCTAGGGAGCTCTGATTTAATTTTATTCATTGTTGTTTTAGGGTACTGTGTTGAAAGAGATTAGCTAGGTAGAATCATAGAATCATAGAATCTAAGGCTGGAAAAGACCTCCAAGATCCAACTGTCCCTCTGACACCACTAAACCATGTCACTAAGCGCCAACGTCAAACCTTTCCTTAAACACCCAGGCGACGGTGTCACCACTGCCTTGCTGGGCATCCCTTTCCAATGCCTGACTACTCATGTGAGAAGAAATTTCTCCTAATTTCCATCCTGAACCTCCTCAGGCCCAACCTGAGGTCATTCCCTCTTGTCCTATTGCTAGTTCCATCTAGGTGATGTTCTTCACATCTGCCTTTATTTCATTTCTGTAAGGTTATTTCCCTGTTTCCCTCCCTTTCTCTTTTTCCTTCCTTCCTCCTTTCTTTCCTCTTCCATATTTTCCTGTAAAATCATTTAATTGGTTATTTTAGTCAGGAATGCCCCCTCCTGAGGGCAATGATATTTCTGTAGAGGGTTTTTTTTTTTGCAAGGTCTTAACTTGCACATAAAACTATATAATATTGCAAGCACTTTGCTTCAAAAAACTGATTTTAAATAATCATCATAGTTGAATACTCCATCAGCATTTTTCTCCAAAATCTAGTGCCAGACAATTAAGAATTCTTGGAAATGTTAGGGGCTGGAAAAAGACAGGGGATAGTGCCTATGCATAGAAAAGGAGAATCCAAAGAATTGTAGAGCGGTCAGTATAAATTAAATACTCAAAAGCTATTGGAACAATTTATTAAGTAATTTGAAAGTACTTGGAGAATAATAAGGTGATAAGACAGCTAATATGGATTTGCTAAGAGCAAACAATGACAAACCAGCCTAATTTCCTTTTTTTTTTTTTTTTTTCTTTCCCTAGAATAACTGACTTAGAGAGCAAAAGGAGAAGCAGAAAATGTGATAGTTCTTGACTTGAGTAAGGCTTTTGATGATATCCCCTATGACACTCAGGGAAATATTATGAAATTACAGGTGATGAAATTACAATAATGTTGATGTACAAGTGGCTGAAAAACTGTAATAATATAGTAGTTATCAATTGTTAGCTGTCAAACTGTAAAGGTTTATCAAATGTAATATGACATGATCCTAATCTGAGTTCAGTGTGAGTCAATATATTCATTAATATTTTGGGGTACTGGAATAAAGAGAAATCATTATTTTCAGTATTGTGAAGGGCTTTACAAACACATCTGAAGGCATGAGTAGAACTTAGGTGGGCTGAGTGGTATGAATGACACCACCTTCTCCTTTCTGCGTTTCTCCCACATTCTCTTCTCTTCAGTGTTCATGGTAATGGATATTGAGGAGGAAATTCTTCATCTAATGATATTTTTCAGCTTTCACACTCCTCAAGAACTAGACTTAAATAGTTCTATACATTCGAGCCTATTTCAACCTCTACTTAAGGGCATACCTGGAGCAAACTCTTTTCCCCCTTTGCTTTCTCTTTTGATTAATTTGAGAGGTGAATTGAAACCAGCAAGATGAAATCCAACTGCAAAATACAAAGTGGAGATAGAAACCAAATGAATAAATGTGGGAGGTCCTTCTAAGCAACAGAGTTTGGTCTCTGTTAAACTGAGTCAGAAAGTGAAAACAAGTCAACAAACCAGTATTTTTCCCAAGGCAGGCAGATAACATTCCAGGGTGTATTAATAGAAGTATCATCTGCAGGGAGATAATTATTCTGCTTCAGCAGTGAAAAACCACTTGCATGCTGAAAAAACCATTTCTAATATATAATAAGCCAATTAACAACACAGAAAGACTTTAGGAATCATGTTAGAAATAAATCTGTCATTGCTACTGTTTCATATACATGACATCCAGTTGCCGTGTAGTCTCACATAATACTCTCTGCCAGTTTTATGCATTGTATTTTGAGAAGGATGTATGCAAGCTGAAAATAGTTGAGAGAGCAGCTAAATTAAATATATATATATATATATATCTAATGAAGGATGCAAAATATTAGGTTTGATCAGTTTAGTACAAAAGAAGACTTTGTGGTGAAGATGGATGGGATCATGCATTAAAACATTCATTATAAAAAGACAGTATATATTGGTCTCCACATCCGCTGAGAAGGGGAACAAAAGTCATTGGGTTTAATTTAAGTAATGAGAATTTACATTAATGACTTGACTCAAATAAAATGCATTAATCTTTTAGAAAATGTAAGAATGTTGGGAAATCCTCAAAGCTATATATCTTTAAGTTCACGCACAGCATTGTGCTGGGTGACTGCAGCCTATAATTTATATGTCAGCTTTGTATATTCTGAGACTCTTCACTCTTCACAGGTGTCAACAGGTAATTTTAACAAATATGCAAGCTATTAGCATTTCTGATGTATTTTCTCTCATCTCCCCATTCCAAAAAATATCATTAGAAGATTTTTTTGTTGTTGTTGATTTTGGCATGCTGGTGATTTTATAAAGAAAGACAGACATTCAGCATGTTTTATTCATGTTCATAAAATTAGTGACATGTATAATGTGTTTGAATATCATTTGTTCCTACATCAGGGGATATAAATAATCTAAATACATTAGGTATAATATTTTAACATAGCAACCAACCTTAGACTGATGAAATAGTAAAAGTGAGAAGGAAAGGACTGGAGGAGAGTAAGAGATAAGAACTTCTTTATCTGATATAATGTGATGAAAAAAACCCCACACATATCACATTGACTTTGTTTGTCTACATAGTTTTCCTCATTCATTCCTGGCTACCACTACTATCATGCATAGGCAATTAATGGTCTAGAAACCATTTGAAAACTAAAGCTTCTTATGAAAGGTAGTTAACATGGTAATACTATTTATTATATAGCTTGGATGAAAACAGATAAACCATGAGTTTAGTTGGTTTGACAAATACTGAACACATTTTAATGTTGTCATCCTTGTTTACATGAGGGTCTCATGCTACCTTAATGAGGATGGCAAAATTAAACCACTATAATTTCGTAAATTAGACAAGATATTTATACTTCTGCATTTATTTCCTGTTTTGCCTTTTAATGCACATGCTAGAGAAGTCTATATGAAGCTATTAAAGCAATGGGGGGGGGGGAGGGGGAGTATAAGTACTTTGGGAGCATTCATGAACAGAGCATTTAAAGAGCCAAATTAGTTTAAAGACTTAGAATGTGTGCATACTGCTAAGTGTTAGCTGCTCTGTGGTAATTCTTCATGTGCACATGCTCAGCCATCAGCTAATGGGAGGCAACTCAAGCCATGCTAGCTTGCTTTACTTGTTCACATTTGCTGCACGCACTTGAACAGTTACCCACTGACTACTGTATATGCAATCAGTTGCATTAGCAAGCTGTGTGGGAAATTCACAGGGATTTGATGCCTATGAGCATTAGTTCTCCAGCATGGTTGTTCTTCACTGGATGATTTCAAGAACAGAGAAGAGTAACCAACACATCATGTTTCTTTCCTTGAGTTTTTATCCATAACTCTTAGAGTTAACAGGCACTGTATCAGAAGTATGTATACTCATTTTGGAAACCAAGAATAAATTCAATATAGCAACATTGCTTATTCTTCTTCATTGCTTACCCTCCAGAAACTGATCTCCTGAATGGATTGGACAATACCCTGCTGTGATTGGAAGAAAATTCATGACCTGAGGGGGAAATTCATGTCTGAGAGAGCAAAGATTGAGCAATGATGTGCAACAAGTATCTCTATTATCAGTCTAATTCTTTCTTGTAGATCTCTCTAAAGATCTCCAGTGGCTTTTTTTGTTTGTTTATTTTGTTTGTTTGAAAAGTATGCAGTCATTGCTAAATATGACCTAATAAAGATATATTTAAATGCTGAATAATATATTTATTATTTGTGATGTTCAGCAATTATAATGCACACTTTTTTGACCAGACAAGTCATTTTAAAGAAAATATTTCTTAAATGATTTCCCATAACTGTTGAGTCCCTTTCACAGAGGAAAATATATTAGAAAATTTTGAACACTTTCCTGGTGAAATTCTCATTTTGCATTTGTGTTGGGCAGTTGCATTTTCTACCTGATTAAAGGAAGGTAGTTTGAAATCAGTGTATGCATACATTAGTTCAGAGATGGTACATGGTGGAGAGAATGATGCATAAAATGTTTACATGTTAATATAGCTATCATTCATCAGAAGCATGCAGAATTATAACATTACCATTGCTTTGTGGAGCAGAAATCTAGGTAGGAGGTACCTACTATGAGTGATTTGTATGAACTACATGAATATTTTTTATTCTCTCTGGCAATCTAATTACAAGTCTGGAAGACTCAGAATTCTCTTGTAAAACCTTGTTGTAAAGGAACAAGAAAAGACATCTGAGAATCTGTGATCTGCACTGTTTTTATACCCTGGTGACACTTGTAATTATTGTCTCCTGTCATCAATAAGTCTAGTTTCAGAGTACAAATAGCTAGTGGAAGACACTGCCTTTGTCCAAAGTACAAAGACCTTCTTGAGCTGTGTAACGATAGGAATTCCAGACTTAGTTTATGCCTTGTACACTGCTGCTTGGCAGTCCTGAGGGACAGAGTAGGTACACCTCATCTGAAGAAAAGAAGTCATAAACACAGAGATAAGTAGAAATAACTTCATTGAGAATAAAAGTTACTGCAGTCTATAATAATGAGAAGGAAAAATGGCATAACACTTTGCCAAAGAAATGCACAGAGTAACAGAGCACGGTAACAACCTGATCAAGATCAATAGCCAACCAGTGTAATACAAAGAATGAACTGGGAATAAGTGTCAAGGAGAATGAGAGATAACTAACAATATCCATGTATAAGTAAAACAAATTAGAAAGAGAATAGCTAGTTAATTTGGCTTTCTACAAAGTAGGTCAAATGTCTTGAGAACAGTAAAAGAAAAGGTTAGTTCACTGCTTATGGTAGCATATAGGTGAGCCTTTGGGCTCTATGATTTCTGCTGATACAAAAGCAGGCAGCTATTGGACCGGCACACATCATTCACCAGTTCACTGCAGCCTCACTGTGAATGTGTCGAGCTGGCAGATACCGAGATATGTTTTTCAGATGGGAGAAAACCCTGTGCTATACAGCTCCAGGTGCACAGGTGTGAGTGCTCAGTGTGCTCAAGATGCTTAGTCACAATCCATTACAGTCCTACCATCTTATTTCTCCTTTGGCACAGGCTTTGAGGGATGCTCATGACAGAGATTAAAAGGAACTGGTTACACTGCTGCCCTACCTCAACAGTTAAATGGAAATTTTATGCTAAGCTCGTTCAGATGGTTATTTTTAGATGTTATGATACATAGCTAGTGAACAACTTACTGAACAATGTCACAGTTTTTCCTTCATAAATATCATAGGTGATAATTATGAAAATCAACCTGCTTTGATTTTTAAATGTATTCCTGTACTGTTGTCAGAAATTAACGGTGTCAGGGAGCGCTTTTGACCTGTTTTAGGAAGGAAACTAGTTTAGATTAGGATGGCTCATTTTGACCTTACACTGACTCCTCTACTTTGAAAGTTTCTAGTTTAAGAGACTCACTTTCAGGACAGTGCTCATCTGTCTATCTGTGTGACTGCCTACCTGTCTGTTATCTTAACAATTAAGTTAGGAGACACATTTTTGATGAAAATATATTTTTTTACAGATGTTTTCCAAAGTTACTACTTCTCTGTCATCAGCATTTTGGGAATTTGTGGTGGTGGTTTTCCTAATACCTGCTATGACAGTCTTTTTCCAGACCATGAACATTTGTACAGCAGTGCTGTGCCTAAGTCAAGACAGACATAGACAGGAGAGATTTCTGCAATCCTATTAGCTCGTTCTATGTCTTTGTAATGTTTTATCTGCTTTCTCGGTTGCCATATTTTTTTTAGCTTCACACTGGACAGGGAGATCCTGAGGCCCAAATCTTATCAGGTGCCATGTGAAAGACCCAGAGCTGTGGTGGTTCCTGGAACAGAGACACTAAGACAGAAAATAAATACCCCAAAACACATAAGACTAGTCAGACCTCTGACACTGGAAGTCTTCAGCTTAGATTTTCTACTGTTTTAAGAACATTTCAATAATGGATTGCCTCCCCCCTCCCTTCGTCTTCTAGAAATCTCCTTTGGAAATCATTTGTATGTGCTTATACTGTATACAAAATGTATGTATACATTTTATATTGCATAAAAAGCAGTGATACATACACTGGGCACTTGCAAGTCACCATTTCCTTTACAGTACACAAACTCTATATTGGCAGCTCAGAGTGGCTATTACGTGTCTGCAGCTGTGGCCTTGAAGAGTTGTTGGCGGTTTGGGTGTCTGATAGTTTTATAAACATCCTTGCTGCTGACAGGAATAGATTGTAGGAGAAAGTTTTGCTTTTATATGGTCTTGGTTATTACTTAGTATGCTAAAGTAAGTTTTATGTAGAAAATTGCAATTGTGAGCAAATCATAAACTCATATTCAGTTCTTGCTCAGAAAAGTTTAATAGTGATTAAAGACTTCCTCTGATTTCACAGCAAATGATATTGATATCTTAGTATAGGAAGGCTTTTTCTTTATCATTCGAGTGCATTTAGAGGGGAATCATGTAAGGTTGCCTTGACGATTGTAGTGTCAAAGTGTGGTACTAACTGTGATACAAACAGTATCTGTTCTTCACTTTCTCCTCTAATAAATCTTTTATCTAAATTATTTTCAAGTCAAGACCAAATAAATGAAGTGACAAGATATTTTGGGTGTATTGGTATTTTAACTGCTTATCTGAAAATAGTTTAAAGGGCTTCGGTACTGAGATAGTCAAGCTTAGCTCTGTCAAAAAAAAAAAAGTGGTTAGAGAAGACTCAGTTTAGTTACACATTCATACACAAAACAAGAGTACTTATAGACACATCATTTTGAAAATATGAGATTTATAATAGAACAGTTAGAAATGCAATGCATTGTGCAATGCAATCCTTGAACTTTGCCTGTTAACCATTTAACTTCATGAAACAGTTCAATGTTATACATCATTATGTAATTATCAACTATGCCTGACTAATTTCATGTTTTATATCTGTGGGTAAACTCATGATTCTCTGAGAATTTTTTTGGCTTAAAAATTTCAGAGATCAATGTTCTGAACATTACTATAATCCTCTTACTCAGGACATAATTATTTGCAGGAAATCTTTCAAACATCAAGCTATAACTCAGGTTAGGTTGGAAGTGGAGGAGGATGAGCTGGAGAGAGGATTAGTTCCACACCAAATATCTGCAAGAACTGGCTGAAAAACAAACACAAATCATAGCAGGCAAAATCACAACACACTACATACATAAATAAAACAACAGGCACATTCTGAAGAAATACAATAGGGAGTATATTTGAGCTCAGACTCTACAGATACATTTTTCCAATTAGCTGTCAGTCTTTTTCCTAAGACACTATTCTGGCCTTTACTTTTTCATTTACTCATTTATACCATATAGATTTTCAAAACCACAGCATCTTAAGTGGTGGAGCTGATTTCATAGTGTTTGCATTGTAGAAATACCAGGAGTCAAAAAGAGTTTCAAGAAAAAAAGGAAAAGAGCAGTTTGGAAGTTCCAGGAAAGAGAGAAAAGAGAGAAATGAAAGAGAGAAATGAGATGATTTTTTTTTTTTTTTTTTTTACTGGGGCTTCTCCTATTTAATAGCTTTATTTGCAGTATTGGGTAGGGGCTCTGGATGACAAATGTCTCACTTCTTAGTTAAATTTCCATATATATCCTATGTAACTAGTTTATAGATGCCTGTTTGGACTCATCTCTCAGTCATTTCTCAGGTCTTTTTGTGCATCTGAATACACTGGCTTACCTAGGAGATTCCGTCCATTCCTAGGGGACTTCTCTAATCTGCCCCGTCTGCGTTATTTGTCCTTGTATTGCTGCTGAGCCTGGTGTGCAATGAATAATTCAATCCTCATTCTCACCTTAGCCCTAAGGAAAAGATAAATTCATAACCTTTCTGAAAGTTGCAGCGAGCAGCTTGAGCATTGGTCTTCTTCCCACTGTCATGTATTGGTTTCCCTTCCAGCTGCTCAGACCATGATTTTCTGCCACCAACCCAAGGCTGTTTGCATACTACCCTCTCACTCATACTCTCTCAGTGGCAGATGATGTTTTCAAAAGTGCAGTAAGAAATGTTTATAGTCCATTCACATGGCAAATATGGTGACAGTGGTAGCAGCAGATGATGCTTAGGCTCCTTGCCCTCAGAAGAACAGTGCGTAGTGGTTACCATCATGCACAGTCCCTACAAAGCCCTCTTGGAGTCTAACATTTGCAGTTGTGTCTCTCACTTATTCCAAGAACAGGAACATCACAAGAACCTGATTCTTTTTCATTCCTCCATGTTGGTGCACACCAGTTTTACACCAGTACATATATATACATGTTATATATACATATATATATATATATATATATTTTTTTTTTGTGACAGACAGGTCATACAATCACTACCTAACTGGTGCTTCTGTATTCCTCCTAGGCTGATACCATGTGATGACTACTCAACAGCATATTCTTAGTTGTCTTTTATTTGGAATATATATATATAAATGTATTTTATAATATATTTATATTTCCTATAAAAATCTCAATGGTTTCATCTTCATGGTGACTTGCTGGTGACTGAGGGCTCTAGATGTCTCTGTTTATTGTGAGAACCATAGCTAGGGAATGAGGAGGCCTGCACATGAAATAATCTTTGCTGGTTATCTACAAGAAAGCAGAATTTGACAGTACTATCAAATTTTTGCTAAAATATCACAGGTATATAAATGTTTTAAAAAATATATTATGGCAGCTTGGAAATTATTCATCACTGTTGTTGTGGTTTAGCCCGGCTGGCAGTCAAACACCACACAGCCGTTCGCTCACCCTCCCCCCTCCCTCTCCGGGATGGGGGAGAGAAACGGGAAAGTGAAGCCTGTGAGTTGAGATAAAGACAGTTTATTAAGACAGGGAAAAGAATAACAATAATAATAATAATAATAATAGTATTAATAGTAATAATGTGTACGAAATAAGTGATGCACAATGCAATTGCTCACCACCCGTTGACCGGTGCCCAGCCTATCCCCGAGCAGCCGGCCCCCCCCCCCCACCCTGGCTAGCCACCCCTATATATTGTTCAGCATGACGTCAGATGGTATGGAATACCCCTTTGGCCAGTTTGGGTCAGCTGTCCTGGGTCTGTCCCCTCCCAGCTCCTGCTGCATCCCTAGCCTGCTCGCTAGCAGGACAGAGAGAGGCTGAAAAGTCCTTGGCTTGGTGTAAGCACTGCTCTACAACAATTAAAACATCAGCATGTTATCAGCGCTCTTCTCATTCTAATCCAAAACATAGCACCCTGCCAGCTACTAGGAGGAAAATTAACTCTGTCCTAACTGAAACCAGGACAACTGTTTAATTTTTTTCTGTTGTGTTTTCTCACAGTTAAAATTATTTATTATTTGTGCATATGTGTAAGATTATTCATTCTCTCTCACAAACTGCTTCTTTAAACAACAGGTTTCTGTCACAAGAGGAAGTGGCTGTTATCTTTCTGCGTAAGACTGCAAGTTCCCCAGAAGTCTACCTATTCAATTATTTAACCTTGATAATGAGAAAAGGTTGATATAGTTAAGGTTAATGAGACAATTATTTGAGAATACCAGCCATCAAAGCACTTTATTCTAGTTAACTATGCACATTCATTAAAGTCATTCCAGTCTTTTCTTTTAGTACAGGTCTTTTCAATAAGCCATTATCAATAAAAAACCTAATTGTTCAAGAATCAAAATATCTCTCACCACCTAAAAAATCTGAGTTGTGAAGTAATTCAAGTTCAGACTAGGTGTTCTTTTTTCCATCCAATTACCTGATGTCAGCTAACTAATTATGATCTCTTCAAGCAGATGGTTCCTCAAGCAGAGATAAAAAGACAGTATAATAGGAATACACTCCCTTTCTCCATTGAATGGGTTCTGTAAATGGCTTTTCATCTTATGTCCAACTGGCTGCTATTGACATCTCATAGCTCTCCCCTCATACTACCTACATCTTGCATCTAAGCACAAATGCCTCCTACCTCTTATGCCTAGGTAAGAAGCAGTATATGCCATGGCTTGTTTGCAGATTGAGTGCATGCTGACTGGACAGTTAGTAAATGGGAAATGATCAGACAGCTCTTCTTTCTGGGCTAATATGTGGGCCAAAGAAGAAAAGGTAAAAACATTCTTTGTTTTTCACCTGTCTGCTTATTATAGGGCTTTTGGTAATATCATGCACTTTGAAATTCCTATTGCTGTCATGTTCGCTTGAAATTGGCTGCATGTTTAGAAGCTACTGACATACAGAAACGGAAAAAAGATGTATGTACAAATATGTATTTAAGTTCACACATGAGGGAATATACAAATTTGATGGCATAAACCTTCAGCTAAAAGAAATGTTACTGGAAAAGTCTTTGTGTTGCTGGAGAACAAATATAACGTAGAAAGCATACAACGTCCCCTAATGCAAACTGTATGTAACATTCCTCAGATGTAAAAAGACAACAGCACTCTATGTATTTACATGTGTCCAGTGCCTCTGCATGAAACATCTATGTAAGGTCTAAAATGAGAAGTGAGCAACGAATAGTAGAAGAAGATAATTGAGCAGAAAGTAATGACTAGAAGAAGAAAGAATTTTCATGTAGATGTTGTCTAGATGCTGAGTTTTGTCATTGGCATACAAAACGCACTACAGGAGGCAGGAAGAAGAAATGTAATGGCAGAGCTTGACTTGGTGTTGATGCGTAAAGAGGATGTATCCTTGGACAGTCAGAAAGTCCATTTTTCTGCAGAAGTGATTCTCAAACTTGCTGTGAACTAAAGAATAGTGGTGCAGAGGTAGGTGATAATTTTTCAGACTCAAGTTTATTCTGGTCTTGCAAATTCATCACAAAACACGAAGTACAGGAACAATGAAGTCTGCAGAAACTTGCTTGCCTGCTCTCAGCCAAATGTAAAATGCAAATCAGTTGTAAAATATTAAATTCAGTTAAAAGTCAATAGTTATATTAGTACTTACTTATTTATTTATTTATTTATTTATTTATTTTACAATCTACAAATCTTTTATTTTGTTCAGTAAAGGTTACTAGTTTTTGCTGTCCTAGGTTTTTTAAAAAATGAAAGTGACCCCATGCATATGTTCTGAACTTCTTCTGAATTGTGAAAGTATTAGTCTCTAGTGATTCTAGCCTCAAATGGAATAGCTAAAATAAAAATTCCTATTTATCCCATGTTTGTTTACTTCACAGAAATGAAAATACCAGACCAGACAAATTCAAAAGGACTTTTGTACAAATAGCTTTATTGATTGCCAAAAAGCAAATAAACTGGAGAGTAGAATTCCCTCCACCAAATGACAAATGCATTGTAAATCACAAAGGCGTTCTTCAACTTGAAAGACTGCATTGTAGCTCCTGGAAAATAACAGAGAACATTGACTGGAGTATTTTATCCAATAGAATGTTATTTATCCAACAGCATGCTAGCAACAAGAAGATTCTGATCTATAATATTTTTAAAACAAATTTAAAAATTCCTTTACTGTGATTGCACTAATGTCCCTTGTTTTTCTTATTTTCCTGTGATTAGAATTATTATTGTTTCATAAGGACTACTGCATTCCTATTTTACAATTTTGTTACTCTTTGTTTCAACCATTCATTATGTATTTTTTTCTCTACAAATTTTTAAGAATTATAGTATTATTACACTGAAAAATGCTACATTTTTTATTTAATACACTGAGAATAATGTATGGGCAGAAAGACTTTGCAGAAAACAAACTGGGAATGAAATGGAAAAAAAAAGGAATTCTTAAATATACATATTATGTGCAAACATTTTTATTACAGTTAAAAAAGCTCTAGTTACTATAGCAGATTCAAATGACCCCAGTCACTGAACTGCCCACTGAGAACAGCTATCTTATTCTGTCTCTCTGCTGGAACAATTTCTAGTCTTCTAATGAACCGCTTTAAAATGCAGTATTATGCAAAGTTTCTCAAAGATGGTGTTGAGAAGACTTTTCAAAAGTAGAGGCAAGAAAAATAATCTCTCAACAGTGTTCCTGCCTTGCTATGGTTACTGTTTTAATGTTTTTCACAGAGAAAAAGCAGATATTAAGAAAGACCCAAACTTGTTCTGGTCCCTAATGGCCTTTGAGAGGCATACACATGAACATGAGAATACCTTTACTGACTTGGTGTTTTTACTCCCTTTGTCTGATCACATGAATCTCAGCTGCCTGTGTAACCATACTTATCATGCATTGAAATTAAACTCCCCCTTCCCCCTCACACTCTGCTCAAATACCTATTTCTACAGATGTCAAATGGAACCAGTTCACAAATTTCAGTCTGATGCATTTCTTCATAAGTTTAAAGTACATGTTTTTGATTCAATTCAGAGCACAGGAGCATCTTCAGAAAAGCAAACTTCTCAAAGTCCTAATTTTGAAGCTGACAATTAAAGGATTTGTGTTGAAGGAATGATTCACCATTTTATGCATGCCTTGAATTTCTGCTTTAGTAAACAAGAAGGGGCCCAGGATTCCACTTGTATGTTAAGATCTGAAACCCAGAAATACATTATACATAGAACTATTAAGATTTTTCTTCTAAACAAAGTGGGAATAATTAGGAAATGTAGTTGAGCTTGGAGCTGCTGACTGAAAAGGTAAACAGAAATATGTCCTAAAACCATAGAAAACAATAGCCAGGCTTGGCATTCATACTAAATGTAGTTTATTCACTAAGCTACCTTGTTGAACATGCCATGATTTCAGTGAGATACTGCTTGGGGGTAGAAGGTACTACAGGAGATAAACACGCACATTTAGAAACACATTCTACAAATCCACCCTGGTTACCAGCTAGAAAGTCTATGTTTACTGCTTGATTATTAAAGCTGCACATCATAATCATTGATACATCTCAATAGCATGAAATGCTAATTTAGAAGCATTTAATAACTCTTTCTTATTTGCCAATTTTATTCAAAAAGGAGGTGTAAAATTACTGTAAATCTATAAAGGTGTTTTCCTCTCCTTCAAGTAGTCTATTGTACTTGTCTGATGATTAATATCCCACAAATCCAAGCTTACTTTTGTTTGTAAGGAGGGCTTTTTTTTTTCTTTTTTTTTTTTTTCTTTTTGTCTAGGATTTCCACCAGGTCAGAAGTGTTAGAAATATTTCTGAAATAAACCAAAAGGTTAGATACTTAAAAATTGAAAGCAGAATGTATCACTTCACATAGAGTGTGCATTTCTGATAGAAGTACAGCATTCTAAGAGCTTTAACATATAATGACTTTTTCCCTATAATTTGCTCCTATATGTTCCATCTGGTGCTAGTTAAACAACTGTTTCTCAAACTGTTTTCACAGAAGCAACAAAAGGGTAAGAAAAGACTAAATGGACAGTAGTTGTTAATGTGATTTAAAAAATGCCCACCAGGCAAAGGAAGCAGAGCTGAAAAGGATATTGAAAATCAGTAGTCTGCACTGAAGATGTAAGTGAAGTCATTTTCTTCTGGAAAATCCAAATGAAGAAGATGAAGCATATCCTGTTCTCTTATGTCCTGTTGGCTTTTTTATGCAAGAGACATCAGCCAGGAGAACCAACTCTCAAGTGCCAGGTGTTCAATAGGCTGATTACAGTATTTCTGTCCTGGATTTGCCAAGGAAGTTTATTATGTATGAAACAAGTTAAAATTGCTGTTTCCTATGTACGGAACACATGGCCAAATCTAAATATGAACCTGTTCAAAGTCATTTTTGGTATGGATCAATTTCTCTTAGTAAGAAATAGGCTTTGCTCTTCCAGCTCAAGTTGATGTCATCTGAAATTTCTGTCCTGACCCAGTGAAGAGGGTGAGGCAGAAACATAGTTAAAGGTAACTCTTGTGTACAGAGATAGTTTTAAGGAAATTCCCTAATTTCTGGTGAACATATGAATGTCTTACTCAGCCATGCAAGCAGAATGGCAATTTTAAAAGGAGACCTTGTTATGAAATATTTTTTGGCCTTCTCTTTATGAAGAACTTTTGAGTTTGAATTAGTTTTTCAGTGTTCTGTAGAAGTAGTAGAGAGTGAGAAAGTCACAGCAATTTCCTACCAGCAACTTTCCAGTCTCATCACATATAGACAGGTTATAAGGCAGCTAGGTAGTGTTCTCTCTGCCTGTTAGTGGTTGCTAAGAACACATCTGTGAAATGACCCTATACAGCTCTATTTACACAGTTGTAAAACCTTTACTGCAGATATTATGCTCAACAAAGTCAAGCACTATCCCCTTAAAAACAAGGTCATGGGGTGGACTTGGCTGCATAGGTATCGAGTGCAATTTTAGATGCCCTGTAAGATTAGGATATGCCTGGCCTCTAGCAGCTACTTTAAAAAAAGACACCAGTTTCTCACAGACCCTGAGTCAGTACTTTAAATCCCATGCCAGTGCCCTGGATACTCCTTGGCCTCCTGAATCTCAGTGTACATGTTGCCTTGAGTCACTAGTATGTAATGGGCACACATGGAGAATGACTGGAGGAAGAAAGAGAAGCGCTATGAATGAAATCCTTTGAGATATCCATAAATGCACCCTGCGAGCTTTGCTACTGTTTTTTCCCTCAGACCATAATCTTTATCAGTCTTCAAAACCCGGCCTTTTATGGTATTGGTGCAAAGCTTTATGCAGGCTGTGTTTGTGCCACTATGGGTACTGCTGAGCACAGAAGAAACATCAAGTTACTGTAACAGAAGTCACCATTTTTCATCCTACTTTTTTTCCATCATTTCCTCACATATTTCACTTTTTGCACACATTCTCTTGTGCCTTTTTCACAGAAGTCTTTTTGTTTCCAGAAGGAAATACCCAGCCTACCTTTCTGTTCTTTTAGCACTGAAATATATTTATATATTTTTTCTGTATACTATTCTATTAGCTTTTGTTGTTGTTATATCTTATTTTTTCTTCCCCTTTACACCTACCCTTTTCATTTAATCTTTTTGTTTTAGCATATCATGTCATCCAACCTTTATTTCTCCTTTCTGCATCCTAGGTTTTTTTCCTTAGCACATTGTCCTATTTTTTCTGTTCCTCCTTTTCTCCCTCCTGAGCATTTTGACATTGTCCTTTGTATGCCTTTTTCTGTCACATTATCCTGCTTTTGCTCTTCTTTTTCTCTAGAGTGTCATTTTGATATAAAAGAAATTGTATTGCATGTTATTTATTCTCTACAATTTGGGGTGAATGGACCTGCCTGTATAAATAGACACATTTACACATAGTATCCTTCAATTACTTCCAAATTGTCACTATAATTTCAAAAGTACACTATATTTACAGTGGTTGAATTCTCCAATGGTTACTGCAGTATAAATCTCTCTCATTCTTATTTATTCATACTCCACCATAAAGAGGCAGTATTTGAATTTTCTGTTTCTCATGGGTGTTCTTTTAATACCATTGGGCCAGATTGCAGCTAGGCATAAGCATGTGCAGGTGTGTAAACTGGAGGCAATTTTCTTCCTAATCACCAGGCTCCTAGGGTGCCAGGACAGGAGGAGTGCTTGGCTAGTACCATCAGCAGCACTGATACATGGAAGGTGCTGCTTTGGTCATTATACTTTCACATGAACTAGTAATCTGCAGCCAGCACAAAAAAAAAAAAAAAGTGCAATGCAGTTTTTTTTGAATCCTAACTCTGCTTCTGTTACCATTGTTTTCATAAGGAAGTTGAGGAAGTCCTTCAGTATCTCATATCTCTCAAGGCATTTGGTTGGTGCTGTGCTCTGTAGGGAGGATGTCCCTGGGGTCTGCCTCTGGAGAGGCATTTTTCAGGCATGGCAGTACCTCAGAAAGGCACAAAAGTCACATCACTGATATAAAAATAAAGTGACATCTTGCTACTTGGTAGAGCAGCTTTGAAATATAGAGAAAACTATTTTTTTCTGATGCTGTGTAAGAAAAGTAAATTTCTGTTGTGCACATGCTTCATTGCTGAAGAGGACAAGTAAGATGATAGTGGATGTTGCACAGCCAAAATTGTCTTGAAAATAAGTAAGATGAAAATATGTAGAAGCAAGGTGACAGAATGGGCACAGGGTTTAGTGTACATACACCCAAGAGCATAATTTTAAGTCTTGTGCTTCCTTCAGAAAATTGATTGGAAAGAGACCTCAGGAGGTCACCTAATCAGCCATTCCCTAAGATAACCAGTCCGCTTTTGTGTCTTCTCATCTAAGGTCTACTCAATTTTTTCCTAAAGACCACAATCAATGAACATGCTAAGGCCTCGGGTAATCTATTTTAGTGTTTCACTTTCTCTGTCCATTAAATATCCATCAACAGGTTCCCTTGGGACCCTCATCCTATTCCTTCTTCTCACCCTCTCCTTTCCTCTTTTTTTTTTTTTTTTCCCCCAACAGATTGATCTTCATGCATCTGGTACTCTGGAGTCTTTCTAATTGTTCTGCATATATGGTTTCTAGAACTGAACTCATACTCTTACTGAAGAAGTGTGAGGAAGACATTTTCATTTTTTTTTTTTTAACATTTTTTTTTTTCATGACAGTGTGATGTAGTTTCACATTCAAAGGTAGATATACTGTAACTTACAGATCCTTCTTCAAAGAACTGATGAGTTGTTCTGCAGCCTGCTTCCACATGCTGGATTATTTTTTGGGCTATTCATCCACTCTGTCAAGATCATTCTGAACTGATCCCTATCCTCCAAAATACATGCAGTCCCATCAGCTTCCTGTTAGAAGCAGAAATTAAACAACAACAACAACAACACTCTAGCCCACCTTTTTTGGTCATGAATGGAATTGTTGAAGAAGCCTGGATGCAGAACAAAAGTCTGTAGAACTCCTCTTCATGTGTCATGCTGACAGTGGTCCTGTTCCAGAATGAATTAATCTTGCTCATACTTGCTCATATTTTCATAGCTTGCCTAAAAGGTGTCATGTGAGAGTCACCATATACAGCATAAGCTACTTCTCCAGAATTCATATCATACACTGATTTACAAGAGAATTGGTTTGTTTTAATTTCTTTTCTCTTTTAAGTAGTAAGCTTATATTTCCAGATGATTCTTTTTTTTTGTTTGTTTTGTTTTGTTTTGTTTTCCACCCAAGAATTCATATTATGTCAATTGACCTAAAAATCCCTACTCTCTGTTTGCTCTCTTTCTGTCTTCTGTCCTTCTCCTGTCATACACAAATCCTTAAAGACAACTACTATAAATCTGAGATAGCTTTTATTGTCTCTGTATCCTTGGATGAAGTTCAGTTTGATTTTGAAAGTTCAGGTCAAATAAAGCATATAAATGATCCCAATATTTTATAAACTATTCATTTCATGTTCTAGGTTCATTAGTATCATATTCTTTGGTCAACAGTAACAAGTGTGATGAAGACTTTGTTCTCTTGTTTCAGTTGTGAATTCCTATGTGTTACAAGAATCGGAAACCACGGGAGCCTTTTTACTGTCCTTATTGCTCTTGTGCAGTGTTGGTAAATGGCATCATGTTTATATGAACGACCTTCACCTGATGATCTGTAAAGGCTTGAAACAGGCTTTGGGCAAATTTGAGAACTTCAGGGCTTCTGTTACACGGGAGACATGCCAGTTAGTGAATGTTTTTCTATAACATTGAAAACTGTTTATTCCTTTTTGCCACCATCCTTAACTTAGGTACAAGACCAATACCAGGAATACCAGGAATTGCCACAGGAATGACTAAACCATCAAACAGATGCGCAAGTGTTCATATCTAGAAAGTTTTTTTTTTTTTTTTTTTTAGTGTTTGTGCATGTGTGTGTGGCTAATTAAAGCTATTATACTACTGTGTATCTCAAAGATACATAGCTATAACATCAGTACAATTAAAATATATACATATAGATCAAAGACATGTCAAATACATTTAATTATCTAATATCTTAGATATATAGATATACACATATATACATATTTCAGAGGTACATACATATATACATATACTCATATGTATGTATGTATCTGTATGTCAGAGGTGTATATCTCTGAAGGAACAGATCTGTGTATGTATATATTTAAGTGGGCTGCTGAAATCACTGCCAGGTTCTTAGTTAAACTTGTGATTCATTTATTTGGTACTCCAGGAGTGTACATATTGCTCTGAGAACATCTTTTACAACATATTTTAAAAACATATAGTCATTGTCCACTTGTGTGACAGTATTTCATCTTTGTTAATCAAAGCGGTTTAGAAACACTATAGACTCTCTTGTCACTTCATTATCTAAAGTCAGACATCTTGCAGACATCTTTTCTGGTATTCAGTATGTCCATTGAAACAGTAGACTAGACAGACAAAAAATTATTTCAAAGTCATGAGCACAGGGAATTTTGAGTCCCAATCTACCTAAGTCAAAAGAAATATTGTTCATTGCTTTGTGTTTTAACTCAAGTAATTTTTTCCCCTCAAATTCAACGGATAAAGGGAATTATTTCACTTTCTTAAGGACATAGCATGGACTCTTGAGAAATCAGCTTGTATGTTTGTTTATCTACTTGTAATTGTCATCTGGGCATACAAGCCTTTAGGTTGACAGCTATTTTTATCTTTACAAATTGAAATAAATTAAAAATAAACAGATAGTTTCTGTCAGTAGGAATACTTACAAAAACTGGAAGATGAAGCAGCAATGTGTAATGTTCTTATTGTCATTAGGAGTATGTCTTGGCAATATTAATACCTGGTATTGAATACTAACAACTTTTTTTCAAGCAGCTGAATTCTATAATATAGAATTTAATTGATAAGGAGAACAGAGATGAAGTAGGCATTATTGCATTAAAAACAGTTGGTCATCATTGACCAAATGACTTGCTTTGCCAGTTATATATATATATTAATGATCTTCTATCTGTGATCTATTTATATTAATTTTCAGTATTTATAGCGAACGTTTCTTCAGACAAGAATAGATAGGAAGGTCTGCCAGGAATGTATTGAAAGAAAAATCATTGTCTGAATGCACTGAAAGAAAATAAAAAGCTTCACAAATTTTACACATCTTCAAAACACTTTAGGAATTATTCATTCCTAATGTGGAGGATTTCTATTTATCTCACCTGAAAAAGGCAACCACCCTAAATTTCAGATGAAAAAGTTAAAGTTAAGTTAAAAACAAAAACAATCAAACAAATAAAAGATCCCACACAAAAATCATGAAAAAAATTCACCATCAGTGCAGTCAGACAAAAATATAACTCTAATACCCCCTACAAGGACAGGGTAGTTACAAATAGTAATTCTGATGCACAACACTTTATCACAGCACTGGCTTTATCACAGCTCCCAAATTCTTTGCTTACATTTTCAAATGCACACCATCAGTGCACAAAGGACAATGCAGATTCTTTGTAAAACATAAGACCTCAGACACACATAGCTTTTCTTGTTAACTCACCTCCAGCAAGACTGAGGCATAGACCAGAAGACACATAAATTTGTCTCCACCTCTTTAAAGATACCCACCCTTGAACTTAAGGCCAGTGCTATAACCCTGACTGAAATATTCTCAATCACATTAACTTCAAGAACCTTGAAGTCTATGGTATGTTGAAGTCTACGGTATGATATGTCTATACGGGTTGAGATGAATTCTCTCTTCTAACTACCAGAGAGATACAAATACAATGACAGTTATTTAGAAGGAATAAATGAAAAGAGAAAGACTCATCATCAGCAAAACTTTCCTAGGCAACCTGCTCCAGGTGACCCTGCTTGAGAGGTGGTCTTAGACCAGAGGACCTCCAGAGGTTTCTCCCAACCTCTGCCATTCTGTGAATATTGTACTAAAATTTTACTGGCTTATGGTTTGTAGGAGCCACAGGTGAGTGTTCAAATATGCTTGTTTTTAAATGCCTTGCAAGCCTTGTGGCACATAATCATGTTGCCTACATTTCTGACATTATAGATAACTGGATTTTTAATTGAGTAGCTATTCATTTCTTTTTGTTCAGTAGAATGTGACTTTCCTACAATTTTCTGGGAGTATGTACCTCTTCTCTGAAGCCTGAACATTCAAAATCTGGTGTTATTTCATTTAATATAAAATACTACATTTAAATTTGGATTTTTTTTCCAGAAAATTAAAAATATTTGCATTCAAGTTATCTCCTTTCTATTACAACCACAATGAAACATACTCCTATGTGTTGAACTGTGAGTACATTTATAGTGTAAAGTGACACAGAGAATTTTAAATGAAGAAAAGTAAGACCAAATGAAAACAGGAAATCATTCAGTCATTATTTCATCTTCTTAAACCTGTTACTTTGGAAAAGTGGAAAGGAACACATTACAGAGACTCGCAGGCACTTAAAAGTTTGGACTGTCAAATTAGATATGTACCTTAAGGGGTAAAACTTAAAGGCTCACAGAGCAAGAGCAAGCTTACTTCATAAGCCTGTTAATATATTTTGGTACCTCTATGGGTTGCCAATCTTTTTACACACTTATTTATGCGTGTGTTTCTTTTCTGTCCTTTCATATAACATTAGACTGATAAAACCTTCCTGCTTCTCATTTCAAAATTATAGGAATGCGTTTCTTTTTTAAAAAACATGATAGAGGAGAAGATCTGGCTACATAAAATAGGCATTACTGGCAGATTTAGTCACAGACAGGTTTTAGCCTTATTACATAATAAGACTACATGTTGAACAAAATATGACCATTTACTGTATCCAGAAAGTAAAGAATTAGTCTGTGAGTGTGTATGGTAGTCAAAAGTTTGTCCATCTCATTTACAATGTAATTAACTTCTGTGCCAATATTTATAGTAGCAAACCACATAATCCCTACACAATGGTTCCTCAAGGTTTTGAGGCCTTTATAAGACAAGTTTTTGCTAGGTAAAAGAAGACTGACACCATATCAGTCATTACAGCACAGGACAAGTTGGGTTTATGACTGTAATATTTTCACCTGGACAATTACAAATAAACATTTCCAAAATGTCTATCATGTTTAATTCATTACATCATAGGACAGAACTGACAAAGTCCCTGGACCTAAGGAAGAGCTAGAAGAAAAATAAATTGAATGTTGTGTTCAACTAAAAATGGAAGTTTTTACTAGATAGCTACAAAGTCATCACATTGTTTATTCAAGGCCAGAATAAACCACAAATAATTATAACATTTCATTAGTGTAAATAGTTTCTTTTCAGTCACAAAAATGGACAAATGACTTGAACTTAAGCCCTCTAAATTCAAACTTTCTTGAGGCTGAATTGCTTGTACATGTGCAGCAGCACCAAGGAAATCTGGGAGATCATAATCTTAAAGCTGTCTGGAGAAACAATGATTTGTAAGCTTTTTTTTTTCTTTTTTTTTTTTTTTTTCTTGTTTTACCAATTCCCAATTTAATCATCAGACCTATATTCAGAGCCTTTTTAGTCATAGGATGAAGATCTCTTTATGTGAATGCATTAAATTCATGATATTTTCTGCATTTACTATATGACTCTATGCTGTTTTGTCATAATAAAAAGGATGACAATATTCACAGAGAATATATAAAACACTAAATATTGGTGATAATCTATTGGAATAAACATTACAAAAGGACCAGGATATAGCACTCAATATAGGCCTGAGTAAATCTTAGGGCTGCAGAGTGAGCTAATCTCTCAAGCCTCCCTCCCTCAAACTATTCATCTCTTCTCTTGTCAATGAATGTAATGACCATGAGAGCACTATAAAAATAACCAAGTCCTCTAGCATTTTTAGAAATGTGATTTCAGGGTCCTTTTCAAAATACCTTCTTGCCTTATCCAGGCCTTCAAAGTGACATTCATGACATTCATGTTCATTCATTTTTATTTATTTTTTTTCCCCTTTCTTAGGGAGAACTAAGAACTGGGGAGATCACCAGCTCCATTTTAGTACTTTTGCTACATTAGTACAGTTGTTATACCGCTCTTCAAAAATAAGGAAACTTCACTGTAATTGTTTTGTGTTTCGTCAGCTTTGCTTACCTAGGTAAAGATATTCTGCTTTTTTAAGGGTAGTTGTGGGAACACCACAGATTTATTGCCTGCAAATCTTTGTTTTCTTTGTAAAATGCATTGGAAAAAGAAATATTTTTTACTCACTTACTGCTTCTTGCTTTGATAAGCTATTGCACTAAAAGCAGACATTTGTATTGCCCTATACCATTCTCACATATGACTCTGATGATGGCATCTACTTTAGCTCCAACTGTAATTCTAATGCTACTATCTAGTTCTCTTGTTAGACAAAAGACTTCAGTGGTTACTTGACAGGGAGGAAAACTGTGTCCAGACTTTGACCAGCAGGTGGAAAATATAGAAAGCCTGACTGGTCTCATACTTCTTGCAATTACAGGGCTTGTGTTCTTTAGCTGTTTCTGATCTCTATTGCTACAGTGTTGTTTTTATGGAGGACAATGGGCTCTCAGCTGAAGTTGAGTATTATAATGCTAACAAATGCAAATAATAGTTACATTTTAATTTTTTTTTCCAAAACAGAAACCATTCCATGATAATGTGACTCTGTTAAATAGGCATAGATTAATGGGTCTATAACCCGTTCATTATTACTGTCAAAGAACAATGAATGCTTCATGACATACCACAGAAAAAAAAGCTGTGCTACTTGAATATTGTCTCCCTCCCAAACACACATGCTTTCCCATTCACAGTATTATAGCAGAATCACCTCTTGTGTTAGGTGCTACATGAATATCTGGAAAGATTCAGGATTAATTTTCCAGAGGTCCCAACATCCAACTGATAGTTCAGCTGATGCACTGAATAAATTCCAATACATTGTTCTTTGACAGTCCTGCTTTAAATTTTATACACTTTAAGGATGGAACTGAAGAGTACTCTTGACTACTCCAGTATACCACATAAGAAAAAGCTTAATTTAAATTAATTTAGTTTAATCAAATTGCTTGTTCAGTACAGATGAAGTTGTGAATATGGATCAAAAAAGATAAGGAACTTGAATATTATAAAAGAAATTTGTGTCATTTGTTGAGGTCAGTTTTTTTCTGTTTCAGGACAAGATATATACAAGCCGATGAAGAGAAAAGTACTTAAACACATTTTATATATCTTACATGTAAATAATATAAGGCAATTTTGGTATTTATCTAAACAGGTCTGGTAGTTTTTCATTGCAATTTGTACAAAGTTTGATGCAGTAATACACTTCACCTGCAAATGATAAGTGATTCCTGCCAAAAAATCATGAATGTTTTTTTAAATGAGAAAACCAGTCTTAAATCAAAGTTTCTTTTCCCCAAATCTCTGTAATTGCAAGCAGTTCCCTTACCAACAACTGGAAGTAATTTTCTATTCAATGGAAAAATAGGTTATGTTTTTCAAACAATATTTAATTTCCTTATCTAATTGCTTTGGCATAAACAAGATACAAAAGATTTTGCTGCCTGAAAACCCCTAACAATTTCTATTTTACATTAAATTATAGTAAGTTTGAAAGGAAATAATGCATCTGCAGATGGTGGTGAATTGCATGAAATTAATTACTACACATGCTAGTTCTCAGTAATTAATTCCATTGAGACCTGTAAAATCCATTGTGAGCTGAATTACATGCTTTTTAGTCTTTCCTTTTCTACCTGAAAATTGCTGTATCATATTTTAAGCCAAGTTAAAAAGTGACAAGGAAAATATATTAAGGTCACCCAAGAAAATGTATTCGATTTTCTTTGTCATGCTCACAGCATAGAGAAATCAAACACTTACTGAGCTTGTGCTACTACAGTGACCAAACACTTCTAAATTTCTTTCTGGGAAATAATTATCTACTACTGATGTGAACATTCAAACTTGCCAGGATCACTGTTCTGTCCCTGCACAGGTATTAAGATAATAAACACAAAGTTTAGATGATCTATGAGGTCCCTTCCAACCTGAGCCATTCTATGATTCTATGACTTTGCACAGTAAGGGAGGCCACCAAAAAGAAAAAGGGTTGAGAATTCCACAAGTTAGTCATGATATGCCTGTTAGTCAGACTGGTTTGGGGATGGTAAGGAGGAAGTTCACAACAAGTGTCATTATGTAAAACCTCTGAAGTCAATGCCACTCTACTGTTTCCAACCAGCCATTTAGTCTGGATTCAGTACCATGAATGACTGCTTCCAGTGCCATGTCAGACATGGTCATATTAGATCTTTGCTCTTATTTTCAAGTAAGGTCTGTACAGCTAGGAAGGCTGATAAAATAATTTGTCTACGCTGCTTGTGGTAGCTGACCTAATTCACCATCAGATAATTTGGGTGCAACTGCACGGGTCTACAGTCTGTTGAGCAGACATATGCTAATGTGCATACTTCTTGGCACTAGTTTGAAACTTCAGACTTGTAAAAATTTGTTTGCCTCTCACTGAAACAGAAGACTTCTTTGGACTTTGTTTTTTAAATGCAGCAGTGAAGAGCCCTATTTCAAACTGAACAATAATATTTTCAGCACTTTTGTTATGTTGCTGTTTGTTGTGTTATTTAATCTGGGAAGTTCCTGTAAATCAGAACATTTCAGATCAATATGTGGCTAAAGAATAGATGGTCTTATTGAAAAAACAATAATCCAAACAATTATCTTTATCAGCTTGAATTGAATTTTAGCTCTTGTCTCAGTCTTTATTCCTTTCTACATTTTATGTAAAATTAATAGGAAGGGTGGGGGGATGGGGCTAGGTTTCCAGGTGGCAATTCTGGTATAGTAGGCGAAGGAAATCTCACACACTCTCTGCTACACTGAACTTAAGAATCTGACCAAAAAATGAATAAAACTGTCAGTCTCCAAACTCACTAATACATGTTGATGCCTTAAGTCCAACATTCCCTTAGAAGACTGAAGGTGGAAAGAAATCTGGAGAAGGGAACAGCATTTTCTCTGCCTCAGGCATTGAGGATACGTGACTCACTGGCCTTTCTACTTTTTGCAGAATGTAGGTATGTGTGCTTCTGTAACCTTTCAGTCCAGACAGCAACTGGATAAACGCCAAAGAAAGCATGATCTGCTTTCTAAATCAGCGGGCAGTTTACTCCATGAACTAGGCCAGTCAAAAACAGGTGGCATTTTTTTCTTCCTATAATCCTAGTGTGCTGCTTATAGTAACAGACACTATATAGATTCAAGTTTGAGATTTTTCTGTGTATATTAGATACAAGGCCCACGTAAATCACATTTAGGTTTTATTGGCTGAATTGAAGTGTAATTATGTAATAAGCAAATCATAAAACTGCTTCTAGTATTTCAATAACTGTCATAAAATAAATTTTGGATATTTGGACTTCACAGACTCTTCTAGCAGTGGATTTAAAAATGATAAAGAATGCATTCTCTTTAAGTACAAAGTGTCTGCTTTAACAACTATTCATATTAATAGTTATAATATTAAAACATATTTCTGACACACAGTGGGCTCCTCAGTCATGACTCACAGACTACCCCCTGGAGCTCAACCCACTTTCATTATGAAATCAAGAAAAAGCAGGTGCATTATGCCCGAATAGCCTTGTGGATGCAGTATCCCTTTGGGAACTTCGGGACAGGGGTGGACTTCTTTCTGCATGACTTGGAGAACAGATGAACTCAGCTCTCATGCTCCTGAGAGCTGTAATGTGTCAGGGGTTCAATTTCATAGAATCGTAGAATCATGGAATATCCTGAATTGGAAGGCACCCACAAGGATCATCGAGTCAACTCCTAGCTCCATATAGGACCACTCACCAATCAGCCCATATGTCTGAGAGCATTATCCAAACACTTCTTGAACTCCAGCAGGCTCAGTGCAGTGACCCCTGCCCTGGGTAACCTATTCCAGTGGTCAGCCACACTCTCATTGAAGCACCTTTTCCTAAAATCACATCCCTCGACCAGCTAAAGATGCCATGCTTCATGCTTCCCAGGACATGGTTGGCCCTTTTGGCTTCCAGGGTACACTGTTGACTCATATGCAACTTGTCATCAAACAGAACCCCCAGATCCCTTTCTGCAGGGCTGCTCTCCAACTTCTCATTCACCAACCAGTACATACATTCAGGATTGCACTATCCCAGCTGCAGAAACCAGCATTTGCTCTTGTTAAATTTCATGCAGCTGGTGATTACCCAGCCCTCTAATTTTTCAGTATTTCTCTGCAAGACCTCTATGCTCTTAAGGAAGGCAACAGATCCTCCAAATTTAATATCATCTGCAAACTTGCTTAGTATGCATTTGAGTCCTTCATCCAAGTCATTTATAAAAACATTAAACCGACCCTAAAATGAAGCCCTATGGAACCCCACTAGTGACTGACTGCTAGCCTGATATAACCCCATTTAATATAACTCTTTGAGCTTAACCCATCAACCAATTGCTCACCCATTGTATTACAAACTTGTCTAGCTAACGTATTCTGGACATTTAGTCCAGAAGGAGGATACTATGAAAAACAGTATCCAAAATTTTTCTGCAATCCAAAAAGATTACAATTTGAGTCAGTCCTTTTTTTTTTTTTTTTTTTTTTTTTTTAGAAATGCCTTACTTTCTAGAAACAATATGCAATGAGTCAAATAAAAGAAAATGTCTTAATCTTTGCTAAAGAAAGCCCTAAGCTATGTGACTCAAGTCTGTTCTAATAGCAATCTGTAAAAAGTAGACCTGGTGAAACAGTAAAGACCCCTTAACTTGGAGATGAAAGTGGAGGGTCTGGCACCTACTTTTACTTCATTCAAGTGAAAACAGTAAGAACCAGGACACATGGTATGGGATTGCCTAAATAGCTGCATGAAGCCAGCAAACATAACACTGGATCAAAGGAATAGCTCCACTCTTTTGGAGTTGCAGTTAGGGGCCAAATGAAACATCTCACAGTATCTGAAATAGCCATGTGTAGGCAACTATATCACATTCTGATTCTGTCTCTCATTTTTTTTTTTTTTTTTTTTTTTTAGACTGTTTCCTTTATGAGTGCTCTGAGTTTCCCTTGAGAGCTCAGGCCTCACCATGAATTTGAAAGGGAATATCTAATTTAAAACCTATCTGTCACGGCTTGTAGCAGAGCTCCTAGTTTTGTGTATAAATATTGGTGCTTGAGTTACTTCATATGTGTCCATAAGTATGGCATAAACATCTATTGCACAAAGGCTGCATATGATAGCGATGATGAAGATGATACTGGGACATAATTTGTGATCTTAGCTTCTTAATTCACATATAGTACATATCCCTAAGGACATGTGCTTAAGCAATGCTTTTGTAGAGCTTTGTACAACATTTTTAAAATATGATTTGCATGTTCAAATACATTCATTTTTTTTAAAAAAAGGATTTAGTGTGTTAAAAAACAATTAATTGTTTGCTTAATTTAATTAAAATGCCAAAATAGTCATAGCAGTGAAGATAATTTTTCAAGCTATTGCTTGGAATTAAAAATGACCTAACAGTTAAAATAAACCACTTTTTTTTTTTTTTTTCCTTGGTCCTCTTGTTTGTTTACAATATGACCTTGGGCAAGCCATCTAAATTCCTTGTATTTTGATTTCCTTATCTATGAAATATTGATAGACATACTATCTGGATGACTTATTTATCTTAATTAACATTTATTTATCTTTGTTAACATTGAAGAAGTGCTTTGAGATCCATGGATGGAAACTATGATATAAGTGTAAAGTGTTTTCTGTTGTTATCTAACTAATCTATTTTATCAGAATCACAAAGATGCAAGAGAGAGATGGCTTCAGATATATGTCTGTTTAATAGCTATTCCAGCCTCCTGGGAGCAAGTTAATATTTTTTTTTTTTTTCCTGAGACGACTGATCTATTCATAGATTAGATAATCAAACACGGGCACATTATAATGGCAAGGTGTTTTAAAGAACCTTGGCTAAAAATAAAGATGCTCCTTGACCATCCTGAAAACATCACCATGACATGTGAAAGGCCTTGGTAAAGATGAGGATTAAAAATAATGGCATTTAAAAAGGAGGGGATGACTGTAATGAACCACGTTCTGCTCTTAGTAACACTGATATAAAGCCAGAAGAGCTGCATTTAAACAAGAATATTTAGTAGAGGAGAACTGTCAGCTTCCTTAAAAGGCATTTGCTAGATGAGGTTTCTGTGGTTTTACACTTCATGAACTTGAAAACAGAATCTGGGCCAGATACAGAATCTCTTAAATGCTCTTTAGTTAATAATAATTCTTTCCTTATGGAGGTAGCAAGAAGGCTACAGCAGTTTTTTTCCTATAGGTAATCATTTGCTGAAAGTGAAATCTAGCCATTTAAATGAACCCCCAAACAAAGTTTTTTAGTATAGGATCATAACGACACATCCAATCACTTTTTAATATCACCTTCTCCACATTGCTGCTAGCTGATTCCCCCTGCTTTTCATCCATGTGGACAGCAATGACCCATCTAAGGGAGGCCCTGAGTGCATCAGTATTAGGGATGGGATCTCCCTGACATCTTTGCCAACAGAAAAACATTATTGTAAGGAGGACTGAGACATGGTGAGGCAACTCAGACACACAAACACAGACACAGATTTCTAGGTTGGAAGAGACCTCAAGATCATCGAGTCCAACCTCCGACCTAACACTAAGTACTCCACTAAACCATATCGCTAAGCTCTACATCTAAACGTCTTTTAAAGACCTCCAGGGATGGTGACTCCACCACCTCCCTGGGCAGCCCGTTCCAATGCTTAATAACCCTTTCGGTAAAGAAGTACTTCCTAACATCCAACCTAAAACTCCCCTGTCGCAACTTTCGCCCATTCCCCCTCGTCCTGTCACCAGGCACGTGGGAGAATAGACCAACCCCCACCTCTCTACAGCCTCCTTTAAGGTAACTGTAGAGAGCAATAAGGTCGCCCCTGAGCCTCCTCTTCTCCAGGCTGAACAAGCCCAGCTCCCTCAGCCGCTCCTCGTAAGACTTGTTCTCCAGACCCCTCACCAGCTTGGTCGCCCTTCTCTGGACTCGCTCGAGCACGTCCATGTCCTTCCTGTAGCGAGGGGCCCAGAACTGAACACAGTACTCAAGGTGCGGCCTCACCAGAGCCGAGTACAGGGGGACAATCACTTCCCTAGACCTGCTGGCCACACTGCTTCTTATACAGGCCAGGATGCTGTTGGCCTTCTTGGCCACCTGAGCACACTGCTGGCTCATATTCAGCCGACTATCAACCAATACTCCCAGGTCCTTCTCGGCCAGGCAGCTTTCCAGCCACTCATCTCCCAGCCTGTAGCGCTGCTTGGGGTTGTTGTGCCCCAGGTGCAGGACCCGGCACTTGGCCTTGTTGAACTTCATACAGTTGACCTCAGCCCATCGCTCCAGCCTATCCAGATCCTCCTGCAGAGCCTTCCTACCCTCGAGCAGATCGACACACGCACTTAGCTTGGTGTCATCTGCAAACTTACTGAGGGTGCACTGGACGCCCTCATCCAGATCATCGATAAAGATATTAAAGAGGACCGGCCCCAGTACCGAGCCCTGGGGGACACCACTAGTGACCAGCCTCCAACCAGATTTGACTCCATTCACCACAACTCTTTGGGCCCGGCTGTCCAGCCAGTTTCTAACCCAGCGAAGCGTACGCCAGTCCAAGCCCCGAGCAGCCAGTTTCTTGAGGAGAATGTTGTTGGGAACGGTGTCAAAAGCCTTACTGAGGTCAAGGTAAACCACATCCACAGCCTTTCCCTCATCCACCAAGCGCGTCACTTTGTCATAGAAGGAGATCAGGTTTGTCAAGCAGGACCTGCCTTTCATAAACCCATGCTGACTGGGCCTGATCGCCTGCTTGCCCTGCAAGTGCCGCGTGATGACCCTCAAGATAATCTGCTCCATGAGCTTTCCTGGCACTAACTCGTGGCTGGAGACCTGTGACTGACAGTTAGAAGCTCTTTGGGGAAGACGGGCAAGGAAGGTGAGATTTGGGGAAAGGGAGGTGTTCTGTATGTGAAACAGCAGCTCAAATGTAGGGAGCTCTTGTACAGGATACATAATACGTTGGGTTAGAGCTTGTGGGTCAATAACAGAGGAAAGACCAGTGAGGGTGGCATCATGGTGGGAGTCTGTGGTGGGAGACTAGGGTGAGCAAGCAGGCAAAGCTTTCAAACAACTTTAAAAAACTCAAGGAAGTTTCTGGATCACACTCAATGACAGGGATACCATTCAGGGAAGCACAAACAGGCTGAAGCATTGAGCTGACAGGGACATCAAGAAATTAAAGGTAAACAGAAAGCACTTCACTGGAGAAGGAATTGCAATGATACCTGCTGGGACTGTGTGGGAGTAGCTCTGCTGAAAAGGACTCTGAGCTCTTAGCTGGCAGTGAGCTGCACAAGAATCAGCAGCATGCCAATAGTGTCCTGGGCTGTATTAAGAGAATCACAGTCAGTACACAGAGGGAAGGGGTTATCTTCTATTATTTGGTGATTTTCAAGCCTGTACTAGATAAAACCCTGAGCAACCTGGTGTGATCACTTGTCTGACCTTGCTTTGAGCAGGAGGTTGAACTGGAGACCTCCTTGGGTTCTTGCATACTTATTACCCAATGAGTCTATGGTTCTCATAAAGAACTCTTGGTGAGAATGCCAGTTTTTGAATCTTTGGTTTTTCTCATTTAATCTCTATAGGTTATTCTATTATGCCTGTCTCTCTAGAAAGCTCTACAGTTATTTGGACTAGGGCCAGGCAGGCATACTCTCCAGTGACTCAAGTGCCTAATTTCCACTGACTTCTAAGGGTCTCAGGTACTTAGATAAGTTTAAGGAATTTGGACTAAGGACTCTCCTTTTTTTCTTTTTTTTTTTTAAATTTTAATTTTTATTTTTCGCCTAAATATGCTAGGCGAAGAAACTATTAAAACCAGCAAACAAAAAAAAACATGTTTTAAAGCACATATTTTCCTTCACTCATCTTTTCTAAGGAAAGAAGTAAGGTAAGAGGGAGGTGGTCTTCCAAATCCTGCAGAACTCTTGAACTAGAAAAAAAGAAATACATAGTAATACCTCTCCCCAGCCCTATATTTTCATGACACCTCCACTCTCGAAACTAACCATTCTTAAAAACTGGTTCTATTAAAGAAACTAACTGCTTTTCTGTTGATTTCATATCACAGTACTCTGTGCATAAAGAAGCCCCATTCACAAAAGTGGATACTTGCCAAAGAGCAGTCCATTCATTTCCTGCTCTTTCTCCTACAGGCAAAGCAATCAAGTAATTTATGAGGAAAAATAGTTTTCCTCTTGTCATAAATATTAACAGAAACAGCTTAAAACATATCTGCCACCTTATGGGAGACCAATCTAAAGAAAAGAACTCCAACAGGAAAATTGCAAGACTGCAGTACAATAGCAGAATTCATTTTCCAGCTATTGCCATGCTATTATCTAAGCTATACTTTGGAGCCTAGGAAATACTCTGGTGAGCTGAAAGATCATCAGAAGTAAAAGAAAAGAAAAAATATTTTATGTCCTGCAAGCAGCTTGGAAATTGACACCTTAAAAAATATTGCTATTTTGCCTAAATCTTTATGTTTCTTGCTATTATCCATGGATTAAATATACTTAAAACTGAGGAGTTGGCATGGGGAAGGGCAAGGAAAAGGATGGCATGGAAGGGTTTAAACACGTCTAAGTTCTTTTAGAAAGCAGTATAAACCTCCATATCAGAATGCAGATAAATGTCACGACTGAACATGAAGATGAATGCTGACAGGTACAGGAGGAGGATTCTGCTTTTTCTGCTCTGTGCAGACCAGAAGAGAGGAAACATATCTTAAAAAGCTTTAAGAGAGAGGCTGAAGGACACATCATGTCTTAATGCTTCAGTGTGGCCATGAGAAAAAACCACTAAGAGCAAGGTGACTGTACTGACCGAAAACATTGGAACTTCAGGCTTACTTTTCTCTGGAAGCTTATTCCTGCATCTATGGACTTTGCACATTATTCATAAAAGCAGCAGAATGCATCAAATAAATCAAAATAAATTAACTGCTAGCTTTTGCTTCTAATTGCCTTGTTGTGAACATGCAGGTCAAAAAGGTTAATTAACATTACAAACAGATCCCCTATGTTGGTAAAATGGTTTAGGTGTGGGAACTTATGTTCTCTGTATGCAATATTATCAGGGACTGCTAAACGCCATTCAGACAATGAATGGACTTGCTCTTTGGCACATCTGAGAGCAGAACTCTGGCTTGTTTAACTTGCCTTGAAGGTCAGAACGATGGAGAAGATAAGGCATATATCATTAGTGTCCTGAAAGACCCTTCGCAGTCTACTAAACGGGAACACAGGAAAGAATCTGGAACACAGACAAAAACCACTCCTGCATCTATAACTATCTGTAATTTTTCAAAGTTTGTAGTCATATTTTGGGTCTGCCCACTCAGTTTGTTCTACATATAATAATGCCCTTGTTCATTCCTTTAATCATTACTGAAAACACATAAGCATGCTAAAGACAAGAGTATCATTACTCAAGTCTGGTTCTGTATGTATTATGTCAACAAAACTGTCACCAATAACTGACATGAACTAAGACCATATTTGTTGGGTTGTCTTTGATTACTTAATCGTAGTGTTTGCTACCTGCATTTTAAGAGACTTGCACAAGTGATGCCAGCAAGTATAACAGCTGACCAGGGAAGTTCCCAACATTATATCCTAATACAGTAAACCTGTAGGAAGTGATGTTTCCTCTGTTGGCTTATATAAAGAAAGTCTATTCCTAAAGTAAATAAAATAAGCTACTCATGTACCTTGTGATCATATCACATTAATCTAACCACAATGTTTTCATACAGGTGAGTTAAAAGTAAGTCATCATGTATTTGTGCTCATGAAAAAAAACCACACCACACAATAAAACTGCAAAACATCTCTCCAAGATATCTGAGCAAAGGCTAGCCATTTTTCTCAAGTAACATTTCAGATTAATTGATGACCTTTACAATAAGTGATGATCTTGAATTGAAAATTAATAAACCCATTTGCAGCTAATATGAATCTTTGTGATAATGCTAATGGAATATTGAGGTGCTTGAGAAACCCTGGAAACTGATAAAAATGGCCTCTTTCAAATACAGGTACCTTTTGCTTCCTTTGTAAGTCACTTTCTGCATTTTCTGGATTTTTCACAAAGATTTCAAAGGTAGGCATTCTTTAATATATAGCTTTGGGGAAGAGTGGCTGGAAAGTTGTTCAGCAGGCAAGGACCTGAGGGTGCTGGTTGGTAGCCAGCTGAGCATGAGCCAGCAGTGTCCCCAGGTGGGCAAGAAGGCCAACAGTATCCTGGTCTACATCAAAAATAGTGTGGCCAGCAGGACTACGGAAGGGAAGTCCCTTTATATGCTGCATTGGTGAGACTGCATCTTGAATATTGTGTCCAGTTTTGGGTCCCTCACTACAAGAAGCATATGGAGTTGCTTGAGTGCATGCAGAGAAGAGCAAGGAAGCTAGTGAAGGGACTAGAAAGCAAGAGTTATGAGGGGTGGCTGAGGAAACTGGGGTTGTTTAGTCTAGAGAAAAGAAGGCTGAGGAGAGACCTCATTTCTCTCTACATCTACTTGAAATGAGATTGCAGTGAGGAGGCTGTTGGCCTTTTTTCTCAGATGACAAGTAGTAGGATGTGAGGAAAATATCTCAGGTTGTGTTATGAGAGATTTAGATTGAATATTAGGAAGAATTTCTTCACAGAGAGGGTGGTTAAGCACTGGGATGGGCAGACCAGGGAAGTGGTAGAGTCCCCATTCCTGGAGGTATTTAAGAGATGTGTGGGTGTGGCAGCAAGAGACATGGTTTAGTGATGGCATTTGGTAGGTCAGATTGATGCCTGGACTTGATGATCTCTAAGGTCTTTTCCAACCTAGATGATTCTATGACGAAGTCATTAAGAATGTGATGAGATGCACTTTGGACAGAAAAGGTTGTAATGTACTTTTTCACTAATAGAGATAATTTGATAGGTCTGCAGTTGTAGAAGTTCAGGAAAGGACTGGTCAGATCAAAAAGCACCTGTACCACACTTTGGCCTGCAGGCTGGTTTACAGTGGATGATGAAGGTTATGCTGGAGAATTGGAACCTCCTCCAAAGATTTCCTGAGCTAACAGCTAATTGCTTGAAGGAAGGACTTTTCTCACCCTCTTAGTGAGAAGTGCAATGATTTCCACCAGCAAGTACCTCTGAAGAGTTTATATTAGCCTTGAGGGACATTTGTCTATGTTCTAGATCATATGTTCTGTCAGCATATGCTGTTACACAGAATGAAAAATCTTGAAGTACAGTGAAGTGACAGATAGTTGCTTACGGCAGAGAATAGTCTGAATGTTCTGCCACAGCTTAAGGAAAACAAATATATGAGTGACTTCACTAAAGGAATACCATAAAGTATTACCATTTTGCATCATAGTTTAATATATATTTTCCTCTGCATTAATGTTTCTTTATTTAAGTTCTCCTGAAGTTTTTAAAGAGAAGTATTTTGCTCTGAACCAGAGCAAATAAAAATAATAGAATAAAAAGTGGTAAGGAAGAATGAGATTTTGTGCAGCATTTATATTTGGATTTGTAAGACATGAATATGTATCCAAAAATCCACAGGTAGCCAGACATCTCTCCAATGATTTTGCCTGTGCACTTGCTGTTGTATGTGTTTCAAGATAAGACTGCCTTTATTTACGCCTTTAACGGTTCTTCCTCAACTGTCCTGATGATATTTATGTGAATTAAAGTCCCATTCTTTTGAAGAGGAAAAAATATAAAAGCTCATAGCAGCAGTCTAGCTCAGAATGGCAAAAGTTGTGCAGAGGTTAAAAAGTTCACAACTGCTAAATACTTGCTGTATTCCTTCTTTGGTATGGCAATTTTCTGGTCTCCAGATGGATAACATGCTTTCTTATTCTCATTTTCTCATATAGATGTTATCCAACAGATAACATATTCTTATGGACAAATTTCAGATGCACTCAGAGATAACAATTTTATTTTTCAATATTGCTACATGAATAATGACCTGGTGGAGCTCTGTTCATGCATTACAGTGGGATCACACATTTACCATTGAGACTCAAGTTGAATGTTTGTTCCTTCCATCTTTTACGTGGATGAGTCAGGAGCCCACCTAACCTGCATTGTAAGTGGATTTATTTAGAAATCAGCTTTTATGGCAGTAGCTGATATTCCATTACTGATCTGCAGTGTCTTGTTTCATTGCTTATATCAGAGTGCTTATGAAATACTCTTGCTTAACCCATAGGCTATGTAAGTACTATCGTAAATACATGAAGGAGCAGTAGGAATATTTTGGATTCATAGCCTTTTTTTGCTAAATTAAATTATGAACAAGTTTCACTATATCACTGGCATTGACTGAAAGCTTAAAATGGGTAAAGAATTATAGTACTGTATGGAACAACTGTACAATTCAGAGACCATATGCAAACTGTCACTTTGACAGATGTATTCCCCTATTTATTCTAATGATAATATAACTGAGAAAGCAAAGATCCCAGGTTTAACTCCCTGATGACTTTCCAGATTTCTACAGTGTGGCTAAGAACTTCTTATTCTGTGTTTACAGTTCTTAGACCCTGTTCTTAAAACATGGAATGGAACTTCTGGGAATCGCTGTTCATGCTTTTCTCAGCAGTTTGCCAATTTATGCTACACATCCTTCCTCCACTGGTTTCTCTCATTAGACTGACTACAAGAATGTTTGCCAGAGATGTAGGCTGAATGTTATTTGCTCCTGAACTTAACCAATGAAGCCCTTATGAAAAACCAGATTTGTACCTCATCCAGTTAACTGAATGTGTAACATTAAGTAAGATCAATGCTAAATTTAAAAAAAAAAAAAAAAGACTGTGTTTCCAGAGTTATGTCTGTGTCTGAGGCTCTAGGACTCCTACATAACCATTTGCTTTTCTTTACTTTATTCCTTTCTTTCCCCAGGAATCAGTATTGGCACAGTCACTTCAACTTTCGAAACTATTGTTGAAGGTCCCTCGTGAGGAATGAAAACTGCTCACTGGTGCCTGCCTTCCTAAACAGTGGAAGAAATTAACAGATGAATTTCACCATGTAACTGTGGTATTCAGTCATGTCTGACATCTCTACTACTAATGTCTAATTCATTCATATTTAGAAATAGCTTTCTCAATATGCTTTTGTATTTCTTCACAAGCCTGTCTATCACAACTGACATTTGTTTTAAAGAGCAAAACTGGAGGAATTTCCTCTTAGATACCAGAAAAGCTTAGCATGTAGATTTTTAAGACAAAATGACAGGAGCTGATCAAATGAAAAATTATCCTATCATAATAGGATTATATTTTGTGGAAGTGCACATACTTCCAGAACCTTAGAAAACATTCTCCTAATCTTCAACCCATTTTAGAAGATCCCATGCTGAAGGTCTTATATATATATTTTTGTCATTTTCTTATACTTACTTTCTTATACTTACCTAGGGTCGACAGACCACTATGCTTTCAAATATTTTTTGTGCAGATTATTAAACTCAGGAAGAATCAACTTCTTTTCTCTTTATGTTGTGCTGCTGATGGAGTTGTGATTGTTTAAGGATGCAAGAGAGGCAAGGCTTGAAGGCTAGTCAGAAAGGTAATACCAGATATTAGACAACCAAGTATATCAAGAATAAAAAGAAACCATGCTGGGGTCTTCAAAATATGAACCAGGGAAAAAAAAAAGTTTTTCATATTGATTATTTTTCGTGTCTAGTGGATACTATGTATCAGGAACTCAATAGAGATCATAATTTCTAACATAATACATCTTTTCCTACACCATAATCAGAACTTTAGTGTGTCTTCTAAGCAGCAGTTACCTGTTTCTGTCTCTCTCTGTCCTGTTGGGGTTAATAACATCCTCCTCTTCCTCCCTCTTCTCCCCAGGTTCAAACCACCTCTTCCTTTCAAGCTAATTATTTAAGATAATCAAGCTAAGCTTAGACCAACTCTCCTCAATGCGCTCTTAACTGTAAGACTGCGGCCTTTGTTCCAAATTAAAAGAAGGACGTGTGCCTTAAGCTGTCATTTTCAGCTACACAGGTTGTTTTAGTAAAGTGAAATACTTCCCAGAAAATCTTGCTTCTCATATGCTTACTACTGTACTGAAACTGAAAACAAATAATTTCTGTTTTCTTTCTCTGTTGTGTAGTGTAGTGTTTAGATGCTTCTTGACCAAAAAAAAAATTGTTTCATTCCTTTCAGAATGAAACAATCTGTTACTTTCAAAATTAAATAAAGTTTCCATTTTCCTCCAACTACAGCTTTTCATTTTGTTCTGCTTTTTTTGGAGGAAATTATTTTTTTTTTGAGAAAAACTAAAAAACAGTGTCTTGATCTAGAGGTAAAGTTCAACTTAACAAAAGCCATATTTTCATTTTGTTCTCCTCTTATGTTAAGCCTGGTTCTGGAATGATGATCGAGCTGTATATCATCTGCTAAGGCATTACATATTAATGTCAGTCTTGCCAATCTTGCCTGAATTTCTGTAACACAGTCATTTCAGTGATGCTTCTGTGTATTTAGTGGATGCCATCTGACTGGAAGAATGGTCACATACAAAGAAATGAGGTTTCTTTTTCTGTTATATCCTATGAATACTTGGATAAAAATGCAATTTTCAAAACCAAGACAATTAGGTAAGTATAATATATATTTTTTCCCCATAAAACATACTATAATGAAGTAGAAAGAAGCAGCAAGACTTGTTGTATGGAGAACTTAATATTTGCTACAAAGTTCTTAAAAAATACATTCACTCTCATGCAGTTCTTTAATAGTTTACATAGATCCATTTTTACATGTACTTTAAACACTGTGGACTCCTTCCAAATTACTTGAGGGCAGCCTAGAATTTTTCTTTTATATCCTGATTTAAACTTTTAACTATCCACATTTTGAAGCTAGAAGGTGCAGATATTCAAGTGGTACAATCATCTGGTTGATGATGCACAATAAAGGTGGCATTATGGCAGTTATCTTTACTTATTTATTCTATTGTTGCATTATGAATAGGCTTGTTTTAAATCAGAAGCAACAAAATTTTCTTAAAGAAAAAAAGATTATGCTATATAAATATTGTAACTGAATAATGATTTTGCTAAGCACACAAAATGTTAAGCAGAAGGATCCTGTAACCTCCTGCTGGACAATGGGACAATGCTGATAAAAAAAAAAAAAAAAGAGAGAGAGAGAGAGAGAGAATTCAACTTAGAATTTTTAAACTTATAGTCTTTTAAACTTAGAGTTCTTATTCTAGGGCAATGTAATACCTAATTTAATAACAGTACAAATAGATAATTGGAATGTTATCACAGCATATTGCTCATATATTCAGTTTTTGTCAAAATACAGTCCTGAGTTAATGAACGCTTGCTATACAAGGGAAGTTCACATACAAAAAAAAAGACTTTAGATAAAATTTATTACAGGGCAAAAAATGCTAAATATAATATTCTTACTAACTAAATAAGCCCACTTATTTTATTGCCTATAGCCCAGATGAAACTCAGAGAATAATCTAGGATTGAAGACAGACTTAATAGTAACTACCTTAAATAGAAGAAAAGAAGGGATAAAGAAAGTCTGAAAGTACGGTAATGAAATGTATGCTTCTTCATCTGCTATATGCTCCTCAAGGTCAATATAAGAGAGAGTATCCTTCAGTACTTCAGTTTTGCCTGCTATCCTTAGTCAATTTAGTTTGTTATATGCAGGGCTCTAGAAGAGATCTTTGAAAAGTTAGCATGCCCGTTTTTTTTCATGCTGAGCTTGTTTCAGGCTATTTTGATAAATGTTTCTTTTTCTTTAAGTGACCGGAAAGCAGAAGGGTCAAGACTAGTTCAGTGAATAAGTTTAGTTCACTGAGGAGTGGTTTGGAGATATCCCAAAGGATTGTATATGTATTTGGGATATGCAAAAGTCTATGTGGACTTGTCAGAGAATGAAAGTAAAATTAAGGAAGCAAGCAACAAGAGCATCAAATGTCTTAATCCTTGTGGCAGGGTTGATCATGCTGTATGGTAAATTATAGCATTGCTGAGTAGGAAGGAAACTCTCTGTCACTAAGTGCAGAATTTGAGTGCAGAATGAAAAGAGAATTTCTGGTCAGAAAGACATAAGGAGGAAAGTAACTGAGTTACGTTCTGATTTAAAGTAACTAATATGAGTGAGCTTCTTGGAAATAAGCTATTTTTAAATGGTAGTTTTCAATGACTTGGAAAAATAGTTTTCAAAGACTTCAACAACTGATCAACTGATTTTTTTTAATGATAAGATTATAACTGTTATGCAGTTCATCCATTCAGCACTAGCTTGATGAAAGCTAATTTTTTTCCCTGGTTATAGCAATACTTAAAACGTTTACACTCAAGTAATTCATTTCGTACTTATATATAATGCACAAATAAAAAACACAAAAAATAAAATTAGTTATAAATGAGGATTTATGCTTTTAGTAATGAACACTTGATATCCTTGTATGGACTTAAAAGCTTATTACTGTTAAGTAAACTTAATTGATCATATCAGTTTTTCTGTAAGTATAACATCTGGCTCAGTAAAGCAGTAAAAAGTCACATATCATATGCTGAAATTGGGAAAAGTTTAGTTAATGTTGCATTTAAGGTTGCATTAATGCTGCAACCTGCTTCAAAACTCATAAATACACATTTAAGGTGCTATTACGTAGGTGCTACTTACACACCTTTTTCAATGGAATTTTAGAAACGTGCAAAACTAGAATCAGCTAACTCTTTTGTTTAGAATGGTAATGCTGGTTATTTTCTGTCTTTGATAATATGAATTTTAATAATAACTTAAAATGTTAATTTACCCTGTATTATCTTAAACTGTATCATATGTACATATTATAGATGTATACAGTTTAAGACGATTAGACTTTTGTTCCCTCTTATATAAACCGTTGTTTAATGATTAAGTGACCTCATTAAGTTCTTTCCAATTCTCATAGAAATTTGGTTTTCAGAAGTGTTCATGGAAATGTCCTTAGAACCTGTGGAAAAGTGCTGGCCATCAGTAATGAAGAGGAACTAGAGATGGGTGTTTTAAATGCATAGCCAGTTTTCTGTAACATCCCTTTTGCCCATACCAGATTTTCTTCTGACTATTTTCAATCTACCCTGTGTGCAGTAGCTTGCAAACAGTTCATAATTTCATTATAAAAGGGGTTAGCAGAAGACCAAAAAGATCTGACAGGTTTAAATCCAAACCCCTATTTACATGCTGATCCACACACATCGCTTTATAGAAGAGCTTTCTTTGGCTGTTGCAGTGCAAGTGCTCTGGTTGCCTTCTAGGACACTTTGCCTTTTTGAGTATGCAGGCAACATTTCTTGTTCATCAGAAGAATGAAGTAACCCGATTAGATTTGTTCTCCATCTGGGAGCAGGAAATTAACTTTGAAAATGATTTAAAATTCTTGCCTGGGGAGGGACTTTTGCCACTCTGAGTTCAATAGTTCAATTCGACAGAGCTTTCTGCCAGATTTCTAATGCATAATAGTTAGGTGTAAGGGATAAAAATGAGGCGGATTTTACAGATTATATTAACTGAATTCATATATTGAAGTTGCTGTACGTTTTTGTTCTACTATTATCAGGAAGAGCTGGTCTGAATGGGATTTATGGCAAGAGCTATGCTACATTAGAGAGTAGTACAGCAGATTTGAAGAGAGAAATGGATGAAGACCTGGTGTGTCTCGGTGGTTTTCACTTTAGACTAGCTTTTGTCTGGCCCTATGTACTGAATACACATTTGTACTTTAATTTTGTTCCTAGAGATTATTTTCTGGTTTAGTTTAATCTGGAAGAATCCCAAGATGGCTCTGTGATATAAACTAAAGTATGGTAAATAAGAATGATCAGGATATTCAGTCCTGATCTGAACTACATCATGCATATGGACAAACCTTACATAGCCTTCCCCTACCCTAGTGCTTATGCAGAACTGATACTTAAAGGGTGTAGCCTGGAGTTCAATAGGTGCTGGACCTACAGCAGCCTGTGTGGCAGTATAGTTGCAGTCCTAGGAAAAACAGAGCTAACAGGGAAAGTGAAGGAATTATTTTCTTAGTGTCTGTGCTGAAACTGATCAGAGATGGAAGTACAGTTCTGCAGGATATTTTAAATCAGTTGAATTTTCTTTTAAGATATTCTGAAGTGAATTGGGGAAAGGAGAACACCTCCACAGAATGAGAAGTTCCACTACTATTTTTCAGTCAGAATATCAACAGATATTCCCCCATGTTATTTTCTCATTGATTCTATATCTCCACCATAGGAAGATGGCTCATCATTCAGACTTCCTTGATTTTTGTTCAGGCACAGAAAATTTTGAGCTTGTTCACTACATTTCCAAGCAATGTGTCCAATTTTGAAAACAAGCAATATTAAAAGAAAAAGAAAGTATCCAAGGAAAGTGAAAGTACAATGGGGAAAGGAAACAAATCTCTTCTATATCAAAATTAGCAGAAAAGATAAGTTTCCAGTGGATAACTGTATAAGAACAAGCAACCTGTCATTGGACTTATAAAACAACTTAAAATTGATTGTGTATGGTAATACTTCCCTTTGTACCAGCTGTTAATATGAAGATGTCGTCTAGAATAACATATTGTCAAGAGTTTGGGGCTCTGTTAGGAAGATAGAAATCCCTGATAGCTTTGGTCAATGAACAAGATAAGCATACGTCTTCTGTATCCTAACCTAATGCTGTAACGTTCTGTATTAAAAGGTGGGAGGGTAATATTTCCCCCCTCATACCCCAAAACATCCTGTAGTTTCAAAGAAAGGGAATCATTTTACTATTACTGCTTTGTTTGTTTATTTATTTACTGAGAACTGACATGTATTGCCTTCTAGAATGCAAAGATATGAAAATTTAAAGATATGACTCTGAATGAATCCTGAGATGAAGGAAATGAGTCTTCATTTGTTGTACAGTTTGTTTGCAAGCTCCAGAGAGGAATGAGATGTGGAAAACCACAGCTCCTCAATATTCTTTTATTTATTTATTTTTAATGGAGATAGCTTCAAAGCTGCCACTCTTTGACATCTAATTCACTAGGTACAGTGTATGGATAGATGTCTAACAGTGACTGGAATTTCATCAGACTCCTAATGTCTGAGGCTGAAGTCTTTTGTTGCAATAGCTATGTCCCATGATGAGTACCAGAATATACGGGAGGCATCAAATAATTCCTTGATTTTCTGATAACTGGAATCATCATTGCCTTCAGCAGTTATTGTTCATTCATTTAATTCTACAGTTCTTTTCAGAAATGCAGTCCCCAGATGTCCTCAGTTTGTCTAATCAAAATTAAATGGAAATTAAAGAGACACGATTTACAGTCAGACTGCAGCAGTTGGCCTGAAGTACCAGTGACTTATTTACGAGTGCATCTGAGACCATATAGTTTTAGGCATCAAAACTAACAGAGCAGCTGAAGTGTGAAAGGTGAGAGGCCAAGCTAAACAGCAGCAGCAACAAGCCAAATCCTGTTATGATAAACCCCTGTGAAGTTCAAACAGGCCAGCCAAATGCATTGCTTTCCACTAACAGCAGACACAAGAGATACATGGAAATGTATGCTTATACAGGGGGTAGGTCCTGCTTAGGAGAAGTGTGAGAGGTAAGAGGGAGAAGGTAGCCATTAGTCAGTATCTGGAGAGGTGCTTCATAAGTGTGGAGAAGAGGGTGATGACAGTGAAGAGCATTTATCTACTTGTGAGGATCCCATGCCAAAGTAGGTTGATATTCCTTGAAGGAACTGTGGCACAACAACAAATGCCATAATAAATAGCTAATTTAATAAGGCAGAATATGAAGAGGAATATAGACAGCGAGTAAATACTGCTCCTCAAATACTGCCACCCAGTTCTCTGTAGCACCAGATGGACCACAGATAGATTTCCCCATGGCACTGCATGGATCCTGCCTATTGACAGAAGTTCCTCCTGGGAACTCCTGTGTGTGTGTTTGTGTGTGTGTTAATGTTTGCTTTTTGTTTCTTCACTAACCCAAATTATTTTAATTGTAAGTGAAGTTAATTATTTTTTCCCAAACCTGTTTTGCAGGTGACTTTATCTTGACCTGACATTATCTTGTCCCCAAAGTGTTTTACTCTCATTTTCTAACCCCCTCCCTGCTCTCCTGTTTGCAGAGTGAGGTGGGGAGTGAAAGAGTGGGTGGGTGGGCATCTGGCTGTTAGCCAAGGTTAACACTCCACACCACTTCAGAATAAAGGGACTTTTTTTTCCCTTTCTTTTTCCACTAGCATCGCAGTCAGCCTGGTGACAGCACTGATGAGTTTCAGCAATGGATGTGTGGCAAGACAGACAACCTGCTGTGCAAACACACAGAGGTGGGGGGTTCTTGTGGTGACCGTGTCCCTGCCAGGGCTAGTGCCCACAGGGTGCCAGCTCCCAGGAGAACTGCTCCATCAGGAGGCAGCCGCTCCCCTTGCTGTCAGTGACAAGTCTCAGCAGAGGACCCCAGAGATGTCTGCGGAAGTGAATTCCCGCTCCCGCCTGCCGACAGGCTGCCAAGTGCAGAGGAGCACTGTGAGGTGAGCTATGGGGCTGGAGGGAGAGGCCAGCAGCAGGGATGGGGACCCACACAGAGATGGCCAGGACTGTGGGTACAGGCAGCTGGGGCAAGGTGTCTGGTACCGAGCACATTTATTCCAGGCTCTGGGGATTTCTCTCAGGCAATATGCTGACTACCTGGGATGGCCAAGGCCCGTAGAGTCCCTGGGAGCAGCTTGGGGTCAAGCTCAGCCTGACCATCCTCAGCCAGGAGCTGCCTTTGAAATTGGTTTTGGCTTCCTGGTCCTTCAGGGACCAGTTTTGCAAATAGAAGCACCTCCATCCTGCATCTCTTTAGCCCCCCAGGTGGGCCACAGGCAGCACTGCTTGATCCTGGCCTCATCCCTCCAGAGGGGCAGGCTCCCATCACTCCCCTGCCCAGGGGTCTCTGGGGCCTCTGGGGGGTGGACATGTGCAGGTGCCAAATCAGAGACAGGGCCAAACTTCTTCCTGACTCCTGGGAATGCCGATAACCGGGAGGGATGTCCTGGAAGATGTGACCTAACTTATGCTAAAATAATGTCAAACAGAGACCTGACGGATCTTGCCCTTGCAAAAGTGCCTTTCTATCTCCATTGCCTAATAAAGCCCAGGATGAGTAATTTACGTATAGACTAGCTCAGATTACCTGAAGTTAGATTAGATGAATCCCATGTACATTCAGTTCAATATATATACTCGCAGTTTAATTCCATTGATTTGCTAGCACCTGATGGATAGAGGATAAAGATAAAATTGGAGTTAAAATGTAAAAATCTGAGTACTTCTGAAATGGCTAAGCTTTGGAAGAAAGGTTGTTTTATTAACTAATGACTCAGCTTCAAAGCAAAGAAAAAGATCAGTTAGGCATAATGAAACTGCTTGTGAAGCTGCACAGTCATGTAGCTTGTACTGAGACAACTAACCAGATGCTGCTTCCAGAGGAAGAAGCTCTTTAGTCTGAGATAAGAGGATTTATTTCCAATACTGCGTTTTGACACTGCTAATTCTGTGATACTACAGTTCTGGCAACTAGGATTTATTTTTTAAATAAAATCATTTTGCTCACCATCATTCACATAATCTAGAGAGTAACATTCACTCTTAGTTAAAGTTAATTTCTGATTGAAGTAATCTGCCTCTTACTCTCACTGTTCTTTGTCAGGGGGCAGCAATAGCAGCACTGCTCCTCAAGAGATGACGAGCCAGGAGCTGAGCAAGGGCCACCCTGGCACAAGCAAGGGACGTGACTTTACTAACTAGACCCTGATTATTGATCGGGATTGGGGTAGTAATAGAGAAAAGGTCTATCCATAGTCCCAGACAAAGTGAAGTAATGAATTGCATCCAAGGTCCATCCGTTCTGCTGTGGCATCACTTGGGCAGGTATTGACAACTCCAGGGAGGCTGAAATGGGGTCCTGGGCCACGGGCAGGAGGGGGGAAAGCCCTGAGTAGGACGGCAGGGACAGAAGGAGTTGGTAGTGCCCTTAGGGCCCCGACAGCTTGACTAAGCCTCACTGCACTCCACTGCTAAATCCCCAAGTTTAGTTTTGATTACATTTCAGCTATTTCAGACAATACCTTAGAGTGCCTTAGTGTTCTCAGTGTTTATTCTCTGAATGTTTCTAGGTGCAAAAATGTTCACATTTTCTTACTGTCAATGAGCCAATGCCAAACATTTGTTCTGAACTTTGCTGAGCTTTGAAGAAAGCTACATACAGCTGTATTTACGAGCACTCCTCTTTGGTATTAAATTGTATGATAATCCTAATAATGTTTATATAACGGTATGGCCAATAATGTAAATCCATCATGAAATGGGCTTTAAATGTTGACTAGTCACTTCTAAAATTAGGCTGTTCTAGCTGCTAAACTATTAAATACTATGTGCATTGGAAAAGGAGATTAGCTTGGATCCCTCTGACATAACTGTTTTGGTGTCTTGACTTTGATAATGTTCATTCCACATTAGAAATGGCTGTACAACAGGAACACAACACAGATGGCAGTGGATGTTTGATATAACCAGATAGGTTCACCACTTTCCAGTCAGCTTCCCACGTCTGAGGTACCCGATGTAGGGCTCTGACCAAGCAAGAGGTGGCACTGTGCAGTGAGCTTGCTCAGATGCAGTGCCAGTGTTTAGAAAGGGGCAGGAAATATTTTATCTGAAATCAATCTTTTAAACCCAGAGATGTTCCAGCTTACTTTCCTTCAAATGCTAAACAGTAGAAATCACTATTTGAAGAGGTAATTTCTTGTTTAATTCATTAATCCCTTTGACTCATTGCATTTTCTGTGGATTGTTCTGCCTCTGTATCACTTATTAGTTTTTAATGTGTTTATGCTTCATTTTGCAAATATGCAATAAAATATGTTTTGTGGTAGGCAAATCCCGCAACTTTATATCTTCCAGCTCTGTGAAATGTTTCTGATATGAACAGAGGCACTTCACAAAATTTCTGGGTCATACAGCAGCAAAGACACTGTTACCATTAATAGGGATGAGATTGTAAGTTACACTCTTTCATGTTTAAAAATTTAATATCCAAGCAAAGACGCAGAAGTGTACAAGGTTTGGAGGCACAAAGCATATAAATTTTGATGTTTTCTTTCAGAAGAGACATGGAGGATAATAAAACTCTGCTGATCCTATTAGAAGGGAGGAAAGATGGATGATTTTTTTCCCTCCTGTATATGCAGGATACACTTACAGTGTTATTACACAGCCAGAAGATTTTCTTTGTACTTGGAAGATAAAACTGCCCAGGCAGGATCTTATTCTAAAGCAGGAACTTTAACAAAATATACAGACTGGAAGGAGGGGGCAGTATTAAAGTAAACGTAAGGGAATAAACTAATTATGTCTGACTGGGTCTTGAATATTTATAATGCTGCCGGTAGCAGCTCCCTTTGGGCCAGTTGTTTACAAAGCCTGTTGAATTTATATGCCCTGACAGGACACATAGTTCTGAAAACAGCTATGTGCAGAATATCAGATATGGCTGGAATATTTTCAGACACTAAAACTTCAGCTGGTAAAGCCGTGCCTTTCTTGAAAGAGATGACTTCAGGGTACCTTTCCAGCTGAAACTGTTTAGGACAGATAACTAAAAAGGAAGGTGCAGGAAGCTGAAAAATGGGACCTAACATTTTGACAGAAAGATTGGCCTTTGCTCCCTAGAGTATGCCAGGGTTTGTCCTGGAACCAATTTCCGTAAGCAAGGCACTAATCCTGACAGTGTGACAGACCCCCCTTCACATTTCTGTCATTTCTCCTCTTCACTGGAACACAATGCAGAGAGCAGCCTTTTGCCTTTGAGGGCAACTACAAAAGCAGGGTTTGCATCAGTCATAGTGGTGGAAATGGACTGAAATGAAACTCTGCCTTGGCGTAGGATCAAGCATCACAAGTCCATGACCAGGACTTATGAATGATTGCCCATCCAGGTGGCAAGTGACATCCTTCTCATATCCCACTGCTATTTATAAAGTAAATTGCCAAAAAATCTTCCTGTGTGGCCTTTTAAAAGTAGGGAAATCAAACAGGAAAAAAATATTTAAAAATAGCCTTTGAAAAAATATGGCTTTGAAAAATGTAGTCGCAGTACAGTTGCACAACAGATTCAATTGCTATGAGATTGGACTGTCAGAAAACTCTTTCACCCACTGCTTATTAAAAAGCAGCCAGGCCAGACACTGAGTGGGGAGGGAGTTGTGTGAATCTGAAAGGGGGGGAGTATTACTTGCAAGTAATTTCACTAACAGCCTGTGCTGATCTAAACTTCTGTCATTGGGGTAAGTATTCTGGAGACTTACAGTTTGATCCATGTCTAGGGGGAGCTAAACAGCACTACAGTCCATGCCACATGGGTGGTGAGTTGACTAGAAGGGAAGTAGAGCCTCCTCTTTCCCCTCCTTCACCTCCTCCTCAGGCTGGCTCAGTGGATGAGTGGAGGGAAGTCCTTTGAGATTTGAGTAATCACCCTAGATGTGCAGTGGTGGGCAGATATGATAACTGGCAATGGGCATGGAGCAGCAGCAAAAAGCAGCTGTCAGAGTAAAGGAAGAGTGAGGAGAGGCCACGGGGAACAATCAGCTGGCTGGTGTGCTTTTGGGGTGACAAGGTAATGTGCTACTGCTGATCAGATTCTGCAGCCCCAGAGATGAGTGGGTGGCAGAATCAGGGACTGACTATAGCACAGTACATGTTTTTACTATACTTTTACAAGCATACTCAGAGATTTTGTCCTGTTTTTAAACATATGCCCTTGAAAATGTTAAGATATTTTCAAAACAGCCTTCAGAGAAAGTGCTCTGTCATTCAAGGCTTATATTTTTCCTGGCAATTACAACAGGCCCTTCAACTGAAACAAACAAAACTTTGTCCTTCATGGGTCTAAAAAGTGGGTGAAGTCATGAGATTTTAGACTCTTTCTTTTTCTTTTCTTTTTCTTTTTCTTTTTCTTTTTTCTTTTTCTTTTTCTTTTTTTCTTTTTTTTTTTTTTTTTTTTCTTTTTTTTTTTTCTTTTTTTTTTTTTTTTTTTTTTTTTTTTTTTCTTTTTTTCTTTTTTTTTGTTTTTGTCTTTTTTTCTCTTTTTTTTTTTTTTTTTTTTTCCTTTTTTTTTTTTTCTTTTCTTTTTTTTTTTTTTTTTCATGAAACTTAAAAAAAGAAGACTGAAGTGCAAAATCTGACACAAACAAATCTCTGATGCATTGTAAAAGTAGCATGTAAGTTCCTATTCTTGGAAGAAGGTCCATGAAACTTACTTGCAAAGAAAGAAATACTTTACCATTTCACAGTGTTAAAATGCCTGCCTATTCCCTTTCTGATTCATCAAAAGAGCTCCATAAAATAAGTTATTTGATAGCCCAGGCCCATCTAAACTTAGTACACTAAAAACTCATATGAGCAGTGGAGAAACACCTGAACCAAGAAAATAATAGTCATTTTGAAAAGACATCTTTAATAAAGAAGAATGGGTACCCAGCACAGATATAATGTGAGAGACTTTTGGTGTTAACATTTTTTTCCTTTATGCTTTATTAATGTCACATCACATTTAAATTCTACTAAGCATGGAATGTAAAATAGTTTACATCCAATATGAATTCAGGCCAACACAATTAGAGACTCATGCTGGATAAGGAAATGACCCCAAGCCCCTGACAACTGAATGCCACCATTGGCGTGCTACATATGGCTGAGGATGCATCTTGTGGTCATAAAATCTAACTCTTTAGAGAAGGCACTTTGGAAATAATAGCTTAGGTGCACTAAAAGTATATTTTCAACTTTAAAAAACAATTTTGCATTTTTTAAAGGATCCAGATGCAATGGAGAGGTGAAAAATGGGAAGCAATGAAAATCAGTCATAGTCATTACTTAGTGTATTTGTTTGGGGAGCAGTAAATGGAAAAATGATATGTATGTTCTCAAAGTGAGAAGCAGAAGCAGCAAAGATATAAGCTATCTCAAATTACCTGTTTAGTACTATGCACCAATAGAACAAAACAAAACAAAACAAAACAAACCTCTTCTGCATTTCACTGCAACTGGAAGAAGATTAACATTTCCTGTGAGTGGGTGTGAAATGCCACAGCCATCCAGGAGCTAGGGTTTGTTCTCCCAAATCATGATTTCTTGCACAGAACTAGACAGTAGTGTGCAGTACACCCAGTTAGGGTAAAAGGCCCATGATATCTGATTTGGAGGCAGATGCCTAAGAGGGCAGAGTTGTTACTATCTGAATCCTCAGCATTGATTGCTGGTGGTAGTGCAGAAGCAGCACCCCAAGCAGGTAGTGCAGAAGCAGCAGTATTAACAGAAAGCCCAGCTGTTATATATGAACTGAATATATCCCATGCATTCACTCAAGAAGGGTTAGACATTTCCAGGTTTGGAAAAGAAAGCTTATATCATTTTCTTATTCTGGTTGTTTTGTCAGCCTTATTCTCCAAAATTTCCAGTCTGTCACCTCTGTATAAAGTCATACATTTATTTATTTATTCAGATCATGCATTTCAAATGCTACCACGTCTTGGCTGCTAGCATTAAAACAAGAAGTTTGTTATTCTACTCAAGATTTATCCCTTCCCAAAAAGAGGAATGACATCATATTTCACCAGCTATTCCAGCAGCAGAAATCAGACAGAACATGTGGAACTGTTATGCTTTCTGAAATCTGTTAACTATAGTTGCATTCTGGATTATATTCCACAACCTACACAGGCAAGCTCCTGTATGCTCTTTAGAGAAAACAAGGCAGAGAATTGCTTGCTCCTGAACCACAAAGCATGAATGCGGTGATTATTTTCTCTTTCATTTTGCATTCCAGGGGTAAAAGGAAACTCTTCAATTCATTGTTGAAGTGTGCAAGATGTTTGTTTACTTCAATCAGATGAAAAGGTGATATTTCAAAAGCATGTACCCACATATTCCATTTTCATAGAATTTCTGACGCTGAAGGAGTATATGTTGGTTTGGGGGATAAAGCTAATAATTTACTTTCTGCTTAGCTATTTATAACTTATATGCAGTCCCTCATTGTTAGAATTCCTTGAACCAACCAAGTGTTTATAACTGTTTTTATTTAAAACTGCTTTTCAGAGTCCTCAGTATAGCACATGAGTATGTTACGGCTGTGACTACTCTAATACATTAGTTCTTGAATGTTATTATGAACTGAGTGTTTTAAATATGCATTTTCTTTCATCTTCTTCAGCTGTGTCAGTAGTAATTTCTAGTTTATTTTCTAGGAAGTATTACATGACCTACTGAGATAAGACTTAGTGAAGTTAATTCTCTTTCTAAATGCAATACATTTAAAAATCCATTTCAGTGTTTTCATATGGAAAAAGCAGCAGAAGCTTAATGTACTGGGTGTGGCTGGGATGGAGTTAATTTTCTTCACAGCAGACATATGGTGCTGTGTTTTAGATTTGCACAGTGTTTGCACAGTCTCAAGGCTTTTTTCTGCTTCTCACATTGCCCCACCAGCAAGGAGGCTGGGGGTGGGCAAGAAGTTGCAAGGAGACACAGCCAGGACAGCTGACCCAAAGTGGCAAAGGGATATCCCATACCATATGACAACATGGTCAGCAATGAAAGTGAAGGGAAAGGAAGGAAGGAGAGGGGAAGTTTGGAGTGATGACGTTTACCTTCCCAAATACCCTGCTTTCCTGGAAATAGCTGAACATCTGCCTGACGATGGGAGTGTTGAATTAATTCCTTGTTTTGCTTTGCTTGTGAGTAAAGCTTTTGCTTTATCTAGCAAACTGTCTTTATCTCAACCCACAAGGTTTCTCACTTTTATGCTTCTGATTCTCTCCCCGTCCCAGTGTGGGGGTAATGAGCAAGCTGCCTTCCAGGGTTAACCCACAACACTTAGTAATACCAGATATTTTTAAAACATAAGACTTCATTTAAAAATTTCAGATTGCATCCATAAATTTAGACACAAAGTGTCTGTCTGAGGGACTGAATTTCAGAGTTGTCACATACCTTATTTCACTTAGTAAGTTAGAAAATAAAGATCACCCAGAAATATAAAGAGGAAGAAATCATCTGTGTAATGACCTTAAGCCACTGTGGCAATATTTCAAGGTCAATTGTATTGTACTTTGCAAAGCTACTATACCTCCCAGAAGTTACACTTTTGCTTTGTATGTTTTTTTGTTTTTTTTTTCCCCTTGGTCTGTGCTTATTATATATCATATGGTTCTTGAATATTAACATAACTGGAGTTTGATACGATTGTGAAGAAAATCATAGTGACAAGGTGTCTTCTACCTGATGTGGTGTTGTCATATGCTTATCAAGTGAGATTTAATTAAAAACAAAACAAAACATGCACAACCCTCTTTTTTACAGTTGAAACCCCAAGCTTCTCACATGCGCTTATAAGTAAGATACTGCTTTCTTCATCCACTTGTTTTCAGTGGATGAATTATGGTCAAATGAACATGTCAGGGTACAAGAGGTGAGTTATTACTTGGTATCATATGGGAGCTGCAGCTAGTAAATAACTTCATTCTCTCCTGTGAGTTACATTATCTACCCAGACACACAGTTAGATTGGTTGTCATAGCCCTAAATATCTCCTCCTCATCTGTATGCTGTGTTGCTAACATTGCCTGGATTGATTTTTGTTTTGCTGTTTAAATATCATGTTTAGGCATATTGTTTTTTCTTGTCATTCAGTTGCATGCTACTCCATACTAGGAAGAGTCAAGTGTTATGGCAAATCATTGGGAAATCAGAGGAGGTCTCAAAAAAAAAACCTCTTTCCTTTTCAGTGAGAATGTTGTACTGTTTCAGTGGAAATTCCTGAAGCATGAACGTGCTGTTATTTTCCCAAAGGCCAGCTCTGTTTTGACAGAAAAAGCTATAACTGATCTGTCAGGGATTTTTCTGTCTGTAATATTTTAGAGAATTTTTTAAAATGTCTTTGATGCTTGTGCACCTCCTGCCATGCAAATAAACACTCAGCTAGTAATAAGGATGCTAGGTAAACATCTGGAAAGAATATTTCTGGGTTTTACATCTATCTAAAATAAATAAAGAGTACCTGCACAAAGCAGTATGGAAAGAAGAGCCAAGTTTTGCTGGTTCAAAGCAGTTGACCAGAAAGGATGTAGATCCATAAGACTGACCACTTAGTTCAGTCCAAAGGTTTACCTCTGACAGTGACCAGTAGCAGATATATAAGAAAAGTATCCAAAAGATAACAGATAGAGAAGGGGCTTTCCATTAGTTTGTTGCTTCTGGCAAAATGAAGAGTTATCATCTTTACCCTCACAAGAGGAATGCTTGATGAGATCAGGTAAAGACTCTTTCTGACAGTTACAGCTAAATTCTGGTCACTGGACCAGGAGCACACATGGGGGTAAGTGGCAGAGATGCTTCTCATTGCCAGAGCTATGGTTTAGCACAGCAGCAGGTTCAATGTTGACCCAAACTTAGAGCATTTGTTGCTCTTCTTATCTAGATATGATGGCCAGAATCAAGTGAAATTAAGCAATTGAACTGCTCCAATATTATTCTACTGATATCAAAGATGGCTCAGGCTTTTTAAAGTTAGCACTGTAAGAGAAAGAAAATCCTATGTACAGTTCTCTTCCTCATTCTTCGGAAACTGACTGAATTATGGATCTTCTAGGACACATTTGCATGGTTTTATTCAGTGTGTACTATAGGCATTGAAGTGGCTGTAATACTGAGAAAAGCTTTAATGATTTTTCTGATTTTTTATTTATTTATATATAACTGAAACAGAAGGCAGCAGCTCTGAAGAGTATTTCAGAGAAATAAAATACTGCTCAGATAATGTTTTATTGTCTACAGGTTTTGGCAGCTTTAGCTTCTCTAAGTGAGATGCTTTAATCAGTAATAGGCGTATGTAAACCACATGTTTAACAGTTCTATTTTTTAATACATAAAAAGAAATTGCTATGCTTAATATTTAAGGTCCTCAACAAATCTGAGCATTAACTGAAGAAATAACCCTAGTGACCTTTTTTTTTTTTTTTTTTTTAAGATAATGAAAGGAAATTTGGATTTTTTTTTTTTTTTTTTTTTTTTTTTTTTTTTGTTTGGATTGTAACAAAATTTTGGTGATCGATCCATGGAAAATAGAACTTTGGAGGAGTTTTAATTTTTTAAACTCCTTAAAAGGAGCTTAATTTATAGTATAATAGAAACTTCTGATGCCACCATTAGCCATCTATTTCGCTTGGAATAAGAACTAAGATGAAAAAAAATTACATCTGCTTTTTATAATATCCACATTATCAGGACATCACTTAGCTACACTGGAAAAGAAGATGCTAGTAGAAGACCAAATTGCTCAAAACAAAAAATAAATGTAGCTTTTCTTCTTAGGAGCACAAGCATTTAAGTAACATTATTAAACCAATGTTAACAGTATTGCTTTTTATATAGTAAAACTATGAATGAAATAACCATGTTGCCATGGAGTTTCATAAATTACAGATTTTTTTTTTCTTTATTTTCTGTAATGTATTGTCCGCTCTGAATAAGTGTTATTAACATTTCATTCCAGCTCTGGTCTGGTATGGTCAGGGCAACTGGATGTCCTGCAGCGCTTACTAAAGCCTATGAAAAGCCGATGAAATTGAGATTTAATGAAGATTAGGTCTAAAGTAATATAAAAAATGTGTGTGTGTGTGTGTGCGTGTGTGTTGGGGATGGGTAATAGAGAAATAGATACAATTTAATTTCATTTTTTCTTCTCATGACATGTAGTAAAAGCCCTCCAAACCATGCTAAGATACTCTGCCCTTTATTCCAGACATCCAGATGATTAAGAGGTAGAACTGCAAGAAATTTTGCCCTTAAAAGCAATTTATGCAGTGAGATCAAGATGACACAGTATCTGTCTCCACCCTTCTGCTGGCTTGCCATAGCTCACTGATTAGTAGCAGCTACAGGTTTAAATATAATTTCAAAATACTCCTAGGGTCATTCTAAATGATGAAAATAATTGGAATGTTACTGAAATGCTGTCTGATAATTCAAACTAGATTGGTCTTTTGTGTTGGTCTTGCTGATTGAGATTGAATTTTTACCTGTAGCTTCTGCAGACAACTCTCCTATTTGCTACAGCATTTTATACAAAAATTAAATTGCTATGTATTGAAGTTAATAACTTCAGACTCCCTAATGTGAGGCAGATTTTGCAGTGGTTGAGATACAGTGGGAAGGGAAAAAAGTGACTAGAAATTGTCTGAGTTTCTGTATCATAATGACATTTATAGTACTCCCTCCTCTTTACAGTACCTTAGACCATTTCTGGGTAATGAAAGGCCCCAGTTTTCCAGCTGGGGTATGGAGACCTGCCACTGGTGAACTTTGGAGGGATCCAGTTGTGTTATAGGTTTTCAGCCCCTTGTACATGAACTCAAGTTAACTGAACTCACAGTTGTCCATTAAAATTTACCATTGTACTAAACTCCCAACAGAATCAATGTCAGTAAGTGATTAATTGCTTTTGATGTATAATATTTTAAAAGATGGCATTTGTAAGCAAATATGATACCATTCCTTTAGATAGTCATTATATCTCCCAAAGTGTCAGGCTTATCATTAAATCAAACTGAATTTAATAGTGTCCTCAACCATCAGGGATAATGTTTCTATTTCAGATCTTGTGATATTTGCAGTTCAAGACAGAGGAGCTGAAAGTACTGATTCATGAGCCCACTAATTTTGCTAGCACCCAGCACAGAGTGAACCACTAGAAAGTCAGAATTTAGTGGGCCAGAATTTTAAATTAAAAGAGAAAACTTGAGTATTAAAAATGTGAGTTGGGCAGCTTTTTACTGGGGAGCTTAGGACTTAATAAACAAGCAATAAAAGAAGAGAAAGGAATCTAAGATACAAAAAGCCCTCTGAGAGACAGTAACTAGAATTTTTAAAGTTTTGAATGTAAATCTTATGATACTATCATTGTTAACTACAATATTTATAAAATATATATGCACAGGAAGAAATTTTGAATAAACTAGAAATATCATAAGGAGATAGGAAGCATCTGGACTCTAATCATGGTCTTTTCTCAACTTCTGTTTATTTGCTGTTGTACAAACAAGGCTGAGTTGGGCCCACTTGAATGAGCTTGGGCTACTGCCAGTCTTAGTGGCAGACCTACCCTTCTCCCCATGGCAGGTGGCTGTTTTACTGGTAGGAGAGTTCAGGTAACTGTTCCTGTGCTGTGCTCCTCACTGCAAGGCTTGCAACATCACTCTGTGTTTCCTTCTGGACAACCAGAAGCCAGAGTCAATATTGCCCTTCTGTTGCCTGTACCCAGGTAAGTGGCAATAAGGAAAATAGGTCTCATTGTAGGGGAAAAATATGTAAGTCAGTCATGGTTTAATGATGGAAAAAGCCAGAAAGTGTACTATGATAAGGACTCAAAGTTTAGGTCTTCAGTACTGATGGATTAAAAAAAAAATGCAGAAAGAGACTGGTAATGCAAGTCTTTCTCATGAACTTTCTCGAGTATTTTTTAGTTATTGGGAGAAACTGCAACATATAAGACTAGGAGAGCAAAGAAAGTCTTTACAAAATCATTTTTCGCAGCTAAATTTTTCCCACCCCACTTCCGGGCCAGAGAGTGGTTTGTGAACTACTTTAATTCCTAGAGTAGGCTCAGTCTACCAGGACCATGGACTACACTGGGAACAGAGGCTCCTGATTTCAAACACTTGAACTTGGTAGCTAAAAGTAGATGATGTAAAGTCTTCCTCTTGTTTCTCTCCTTCCCTATTCTGTCACTCCCAGAGCTCTGCAGTGCACCTTGACCTCCTCTAATCTGCCTTACGTTTTAAGCTCAATTAGCAGGCACAAAGTTTCATCACACCAAGCGTGAGTTGGCAGCTGTTCACTAGCTCAGCAACACCTGGATGGGCAAGTCCTTCATACACGTGGCTCTATCTCTTTAGACCAGTCCTGAAAGGTGACTGTGGATGGTCAAAGGGGCTCTCAGCAAGCAGATAAGCTTGGCTGCTTCATTTTCACAGAGATAATTTGTCTTAAGAACCCTAACGACAGCACATTACTTTGTTATTATATCCTTCTCTTCACAAGCAAGATATTTTTGGAAGTTAATGTGCAACTGAAATGAAAGCCTATCCTGCTATAGTCTGATTTCAGGAAAAGGATTTATCCTTTGTGCTCCTACATCCTCCTGTCTTTTTCAGTTCTACCTAACAAGAATGCTTTTGTAGCTGAAGGCAGGAAGAAATCAGTCACACATACAGATCTCCCCTTTGCATGCCTTCCCATTGTCTTTGCCCTGCTCTCTCTCCTTTAATTGGGCTAGAGAGAAAACATTTAGCAATCTCTTTCCCTCTTCCCTCTCATTAGACTAACGATGACATATTCTTTTTCCGGAGTGTCTTTAGAAGCACACCATAGCAGCCACTGCTCATTATTAGCACTGGGAGAAGCAAAAGCTTGCGGCTTGATCCTGAATTTATGTAGATGCATGTAAATGAGAAGAAAATTCCTTGAAATCAGATATAATACAGCAGTGAAAAATCAATGCTGAGAGATCAGAATCTGGCTCAGCAACTGTTTTGAGCTTCTCTAACTGTGCATGTAATCCTATACCCTTATCATTTCTAATGAAAGTAAGCCTCTGGTACAATGATACAAACAGATAAACCTCAGACATTTTTTCAATCTTTATAAAATCATATTTGTTTTAACTGACTTCGTGGGTTTATTTTTCAATTTGATTCTCACTTTTGTCTACATACTGACATTGCCTCATGCAACAAATACAACAGTTTTTTTTCCATGCACATGATACTAGAACAGTTCTTTCTTTCCTTTTTAAATTTTTTTTCTTCCTGTAATAACCTCTGTATACTTTAGTTGCTGTTACTAATTACAATCAAACTTACCACCTAATTTTTTACTTCTTTTCATTACCATAAAAGCATTCTCAAATCCTAAAGTCACATTATTGACCTATATTTTATTTGTCTACAGAGCTAGGAAAAAAAAAAAAAGTGATAATTAACCCACAAACAATACAGGTTTCTGAGTACCAAAGGAAAATTAGTTTTAAACATTAATTTGAGCAGGGCGGGCTGAGTAGAAGAATAAACTGTACTTAATATTCACAGAGTGAATAGAAAGTGCAAAAAGGATGCATGCAATAGTCATTGCCTACAACTTAAATGGATTATTAAGAAATCAGAGTTCCTATAATTTTGAAGCCTGTGTTTTAATGTGTTTATTGACTTTCATCAGAACTGTTAGAAGTCTTTAAGACATTTTTTAATTTGCAACACCTCATATTATATCTGAGACAAACATTATGACCCTCCTACAAAAGAATAAACTGAGGCATGGAGGTGTACAGTGGCTACTAGAAGTCCACAAAATCACAGTTTTATCTAAAACAAACTAAAATTGAGAAAACCCTGGGTGAGACTGGAGCCCTGAGTAGTTGATATGGGACTTCTTTGCATCAGCAGCAGTTTTTGTTTTCATCCCCTTTGTTTTTTCCCCCAAATCTAAGTCCCTTGGCTCTTCTGTTGGCCAGTGTCAGCAGACAGGCTTCAGTGCCCCCAAGATGCGTCTAACCCTCTTCAGGGAGAAATCACTTCCAGAGGTATGCCACAGCAGTGTGCGTGCTCATACAGGCAAATAGTGTCAGGACCTGATTGTGTTCCTTTAAAATATGTGCAAAACTAAGGATGATTTCAGTAAAGGAAGAACTGAGCCCAGCATCCCTTACCAGTGGAGCCTGTGAGGCAGCTTCCATGCCAATTCAATCACTGGCCTCTTTGCTGAGGCTGTCAACAAAGGTGCCAATTAGTGCCAGCTGTGATGATGATTTTTGTGATGCCGACACCTGTCCACTATGAACTGGACTGTGACCACCATCACATTTCCCATTAGATGCTGAGCAGCTGTCAGGTGGTTGCAAGGCTGAATGATATATTAGGTTCTGCGCACATCAGTAAATCAGGCAGGCTGTATTGTCTCTAAAATGCCTTTCATGTCAAATTATTTTAATCTCCTTTCAATAATGCAACTGACTTTGTTCCTTTGATTTTAATGTGCTTTCTACCTTATGGATGATTTATTCATATAATATCAGGTAGCATTGTATGACAAAACAAAACAGACTCATATGCTAGTAGAACCAGATTTTAAGCTGCAGACAAGCGCACTTGTAAAAATATACTTACATAGCCTTTTAACAATGTTTGGAGGTACAAATTACATAATTATAATCCTGACTTCCTGCACAATTCCAGCTTCATGGGCACAGAGACATGTACAAAGGAGTGTTTGCAATAGACATATGCAGATTTTGAATGTGTGTAGATTTGAATATAATTCATCCGTTCACTTTAGAGCACAAAAGGAGCTTTTCATGTGTGAATGAAAAAACAGATATGTATGTGTACATGTGCAGAGATCCTGTCCAGAAGACCGTTGCACATGGAGGAGTTAGTGATCCACATAGAAATTACTCTACACAGGCACAGGTCTGCATTATGCTGCACACTAAGCATAACCTTCTATCCTTCTGTGCTGCAGGATAGACTTTGCTGGCTAATTGTAATGAAGCAGCTTGTGGATAGCTCCCACTCAGTACTGATGATTGTACCACCTGTGTGTCCTTGCCTTTATCTGAAACCGCAGTGACAAATTCCCATGTGCACATTTTTCTTTGTCAGTAGACATAGATTTATTTTATTTCACTTTTTTTTTGAAAAGCCCTACAAGAGCTCAAAAGACTAAAATATAGGGTAACTTTTCTATGGAGAAGTTCTACACAGGATGCTGTGCACTGCTTGGAGGCCCATAATGGGGTCCCCTGAAGGGACATAAGACTATCTGTAATATACTCTTTTTCATTACAGTGTTAGCTTTGATAAATTGTATTTTAGGCAGTATTTCATGGTAGCTTTCTTATTGGGATTACAATAAACCAGCGCATCCTGGTGCAAAACCACGTGTGAGAAAGTGTGTGCTGCACATGGTCAGCTGTCTTTTGACTTCTCTTTTTGATCATCTTGCTTCAATAAGAAATTGCATCTTTTTTTTTCTTTTTTCTTCTTCTTCTTTTTTTTTTTTATTTTTATTTTTTTTCCATCTGCTGTTAATTTAATGAATATCCTTCACAGAGGATTACATGATTCTTTGCTTTGAGATGTGACTCTTGGGTTCACAGGTCCAACATTTTACTTTCAGTTACATTCAGTTTTTACTATTTACCTTCTTCATTAAAGAAAGATTTCATGGAAATGTCCAGCCAACATATGATTTACTGAAGATAAGTGAGGGAAGTAGGTACCTCTTAAAGTTTCACTGCAAACTGGTGTATTGGTTCACAAGATGCACTTGATTATCTTGGTTATTTTTCCAAACAGAAATACTGTGATCACCTACTGGAAAAAAAATGAAATAACCAAATAAGCCTGCATAATATATTCAAGGTGTTTCCCATGTTAAATAGTATGTGACACAGTAACAGCATTTTGCATAATCATGAGCAAACTGAAAAAGTATAAATAAAAGCCACTGTCTTCAACTGATATTTGGGACTCACTCTCTAAGAAATGCTGGAGTGTGTGCAATTGGCAACATTGAGTCTTCCCTCAGTACTTTGGGTTCTATATTCAATCATTCCATAACCATGATTTTTAAAGATTAGGATACGACAGCATGTATTTTATTTCTTAGTCGTAGAATTAAATTATATATGGTCAGACTTTGTAATTCACATGATAAAGATACATGGATATGAATTGTGAACAATAATTAAGAACTGAAAAAATAGTTTTGCTCATTATTTAATGTGGGCTGTGTGCTCAGCTGATTGGCAAGCAGAAAAGACCTGTTTTTTTGTCATTTTAGTTTCAGGGGTATTAGCTAAATCACAAGAAACTCAATAGAAACTTTAAATTGTATCTAGTAGATTTTTATTAGGCACATGGAAAACATTATTTTCCATTGGTATTTATGAAAAGAACACCCATCAGGGATCTTTTTCCATAGTTTTGCAAAACCTTTGAAGTTTCAAAATAGGCTGCACATTGCTAATGAATTGAAAATGTGTTCTGCATTACAGTTGCAAAACAAAGGATGCATTTACAATCTCCAGTGGAAAATAAAACAGGAAAAAGTACACCTAAGGAAACATCTAAGGAAAAGTAAAAGGCAAATATATATATATATACATATATTCACTCAAGACGTGGAAAACATATTTTAGGTTTTTTTTTTTTTTTTTTTGACAAAAGCAAAATGGCTTTTCCCAGCAAGAAACTGCATGTAATGTACCATGGAGATTTTTTCTTTTTTTATTTTTCTGGATGTATTCCATAAATGGTGTGGAAAAAAGAGGTTCCATATGATTTCTACTTGCGAGTTCTTGTGCCAAACCATGTAATCCTACTTCAGCCAGCATTACTTGAAGACAGGAATAATATTAGGAATATTATATTTTTTTCTTTAATAATTATGAATATATATATAACTTGTTATATTCTTACTTAATAGCAGACTTCTCATATCTCAGGTGGAATGAATGCAAGTGACTAACAAAGGTGTATGTCATGCTTACTTTTTTTTTTTTAATCTTTAAGCAAAGCATTTTTTCAGTTGTAAAAATAAGATTTAACATGAAGACCAATTTAAAGATTTAAGGAAGCACATAGTGACAGCTCCTTGTATTAATCAAATTGCTAACAACCTATGGGATATACTGCAAATTCCTTTGCCTTCAAACATTTCCATACCTTCAGGGACTCTCCAAAGCAGAACACTTACAATGCATTGTGTGCTGGAATACATTGTTTGTATTCTGCAGTCTATTCAAACTGAAGATGACAACTCTACATTTTAAGCAGGGCTGATGCAGTACGTTATTTGTTGCAGTTCAACACTGCTTTTTGAAACTCACTGCACTGTGTACCTTCTGTTACCATTTCTTCCCATTTTTAAGACTAGAAAATATTGATGGAAATCAGGTCATGTAAGTAGGAAAAAGTATTTTAAAAGACTTCTGCTTCATGTGGATACACCTGAAACAAATACCATGTGTGTTGTCTGTTTGGTTAGCTTAGGCTTTTGAAATCTAGGCAGGATCCCCAGTCTGAACATTAAAGCAGGATGAGATTTATTCTGTACAGTTTCATCATTTGTTACAATCTTTGTCACAAGAAAGGAAGAGGGAACCTTGTGCCATTTTCAGCTCTTGTTTAATATCTTCTTCACAGGAAAACGCTGCCAGGATATTAAACTCATCTGTTCTTTTGGATAATAAGGATGTAGCGTACCATTTTGACCTTTCCAAATGCTCTGTTTCAAATTGCTGTTCATTAGAATTTTTTTCTTGATTAAAGTCTCACTAACCTGTAGAAACAGAATGGAATAAGTCCTAGTCAAGACATAGCATATCAAGCATGATCAAAATAGAACCACATATTGGTATAGCTCAAGGGCTATAACAGACATTAACACATTTAATGCTAGATTATTGATGTATTCAGTCATAACAAAGAAGCTAAAATGATGTTTATTTAAATTTTCCTCGTGACAATTCAGAGTCTTGAGCTGAAGAGCTTCTATTTGGTTCAAGGTCTAATTATTAGAATGTGAAAGAGTCTATTTTGGGGATCTGTAGAAAAGTTTTAGAGAAAAAACTTGTAAGAGAACTGAATTACAATCCTCAAAGGGAAATGTAATTACAAGATAAAATATATATGACTGAGACCCAGATTCTTCTTGGTTGATTTATAGATTCCTAACTTCAGAAATAGATATTAAGGGCAGAAGAAATTGTACATTATTATCAAGTCTATCCTCCTGCATGGCAGAGTCCCAGAATTTCTCTGTCAGCCTCCATAGTTTCAGTCTAAGATGTGGTGTATCTTTCAGAAGGATAAAAGTTGCTCCAACTGTCAAAAAATTCCATTGTTATTTTTCTTGGGGGTGGGGGTGGAAGTGATAGTCAGAATGGAATTCTTGGCTCCCTAATTATACATTCCTTCCTCCTAAATTAGAAGGCTTTTAATTGTCACAGATACTTTTTGCCTGTAGGTATCTAACAGCCGCAGTCAAGTGACTTCTGCCTTAACTAAGTTAGTAGAAAGAACTTCACTTTTGTCTTGCTCTTGGTGCATTTTCCCCTTCTTTTTTTTTTTCATTTCAAAACTATTTTATGTATATATATTTTGATTTTCAATATCCTTTTCAACATGACATAATAACAGATGTCTTTCCAGTAAAAGTCATGCAAATGTGAACAAATAATTCTGCACAAATTTCTGTTTACTGTTTAACTATTAAGTCTTACAAGGGTTATATTTGTCTTCACATAGCATCCCACCATCCAGCTTATTATCTATAGTGACACTATGTCCTCAAAATTACTGCTTTTCTGGCCAATTCAGGAGAAAATCAGACTAAAAGCAAAATAAACTATCAATTGAAACAAAATAAAAACAGTAAAAAGACACAACTTGTCCTTTTGTATAACATTTAAGAAAAAAATCAATACCCTGCTCACTTGTGTTCACAGTTTGGTTTTGCTATCTGTAAATTCTTGTATTACTGGGGCTCTTAGCTGGAAGTTTAAGACTTTAGGTTGTTTTCGTCTTTCTTTTCAATAGACTATGAAAATAATAGTGAAGTGGTTTTGCCTATTGTTAACTTCTGACCTGGAGAACCCCCCAGTCTTGGGACTGACGTTTCAGAATTATATAAACACTCAGTGATAAAGTTACTGCTAATGGTGCTCGGGAGAGAGAACATCTCAATGCTGGTGTCAATGTTATGATTGTCTCCTGAGGGACTGTGTTGTCTGTTAGAGCAATTTGTTAACTGTTGTTTACTTTTTGTGTCTCTATAGGTCAGTAAGCATTTTAAAAGCAGTAGGTAAGAATCTTTGCATTAGCACTTACCAAACCAAAATGTGCAACAGGAAAATTGTATTGGTGGAACACAGAAAACAGCCTTGTCTGGGCAGTAAAAGAGGCAGTGAATTTCTTTTAGGTGGTTTGTATCACACCCACAAGTATTAAGAGATGAACATGGGGATGCAATGACAGGTAACAAATTCACTTGGTTCTCTGTAGGAAAACAGATTAGTACCATTAAGAAGAGCAATAGCTTAAAGTTCTGAGTATAATACACTATCTCAGGCACATTTTTTTTTCCTGAATCTGAACATTGGTATTAATGAAAACCATATTTCCCTAGAAAAGAAGCAGACCTCCAAGGAGCAGTTTTAGCTTCAGGTTATACCAATTGTTTTGCACTATAATGCTGGATCTTGGGAGAAGGCATGTCATCAATCAGGAAGGGGTTACAATGAAACTAGATACTGTATTTACCAGTTTCTCACTTTCAATCTGTATGTACAGCTCAGTACTGAGAGGAAGAAGCAAAGCCAAAGCAAGCAGTTTAGGATCCATTCAAAGATCTAGTATTCATGTATGCATGCATGCGGGTACCCAGGCACCTGCACACACAAACATACACGGTGACCGAAATGTGAACTTGCAACCTTTTCTAGTGTCTATGTATTTCAAATAGCAATATGGCAATGCACCACAGAATGCCCTGTTCTGTTGTTGCAATGCCTTTGAAGCAATAAAATGCATTCTTATAGTATTTTTAATTGGAGGGACTAGAGACTACAGGTACGAACTAATTACTGTAGTCTTATCTTAAGTAACTATGCAAAACATAAGAAAATCCTGCTGAATTTACATATTTATTAGGGAAAAATGCAGTACAACACCATGCATGGCTACTTTGCCCATCTACATGAGTAATCTGAATCTGTTTAAAGATCACAAATGTTTTGTTCTGAGCTATAATAAAACCAGCTACCCATAAAATGGAGCCATATGGCTCTTCCTCTTCTCAGAATGAGATTGCTGTCACTTACCCTGTTTTAAAAGTGCTACATGGAGAACTACATAAATGCATCCTATAGACAGCAGGGCTAGGCACTTTCATTTTTTGCCTAATATCAAGCCTATGTAAACTTCAGCATCATTGATTTTATGTTTTGTTTTGAAGGGACTGTTAAAAATGGGCCTGGAGAATAACAAATGCATAAATACCATTCAAGATGAGAGGCAAGAAAGAGTAAAGTCTAATTAAATAAACATGAACGGTTGTGATATGGTATGTTGATGGCATTTACTGGTGCCAGCTTAACTTTTCAGGGCACTCTGGCTTTTAGTTAGAAAAATATAAACTAAGCAATATAAACCAATATAAACTTTCCTATAAGTAGGAAACTCAGTTTTCTGCCAGGCCTTTGAAGAAAGGACAGGGGTTCAGGGATTTTCATAGAATCATAGAATAGTTAAGGTCAGAAAAGACCTCCAAGATCATCTGGTCCAACCATCCTCCTACCACCAATATTACCCACTAAACCATGTCCATAAGCACCACATCCAACCTTTCCTTAAACATCCCCAGGGATGGTGACTCCACCACCTCCCTAGGCAATCTGTTCCAATGCCTAACTACTCTTTCTGAGTAGTTTACTCTTTCTATTTCTCCTAATTTCCAACCTGAAAAGAAAGAATTTTACGTTAGAGTAGATCTGATTAGGTGTATGAAATATTTTTATGTACTCACTAATATTTTACTAGAAGCCAAACCACAGAAAACTAATTTAAATTAAATAATTTAAACTTATCAATGGTTTCTGAGGTTAAGTTTCTTCTTCTTCTTCTTCTTCTTCTTCTTCTTCTTCTTCTTCTTCTTCTTCTTCTTCTTCTTCTTCTTCTTCTTCTTCTTCTTCTTCTTCTTCTTCTTCTTCTTCTTCTTCCTCTTCTTCTTCCTCTTCTTCTTCCTCTTTCTTCCTTCTGAGCTATATATATGTCATATGCGCATTCCCTGGTATGGATAGACTGTATATAGATAGCAGGGGATATAGATATTCCCTGGTAGTTGGATAGACTGAATTGCCCAATTCAGAATACCCTGAATTACCAAAAAAAAAAAAAATCATAATTTTTCGTTGTTGGAAGCTAGATGACAAGCAGGCTTCTTCAGAATTGATTCTCTAAATATCACTTCAGGCTTGTCTTCAAATTCGATGTTGTCAAGTCATTAAATCCTTGTGTTTACATTTATTTCATTCAAATTTCCTTTATTTTCTGTAAAGTGTAGCAGTTTTTCTGGAAGTGTAGCGGTCCATAGTCACTGACACATTTTGAAACAAACAAACAAAGAAACAAGGCTTTTAATTCCTGTAGGTTTTTTCTTCCCGTTGCAGTACTCATCAAAGGGGCGTGCAGGTATACGATATGAATATAGAATCACAGATTCACAGAATCATAGAATTGTAGGGGTTGGAAGGGACCTCAAGAGATCATCGGGTCCAACCCCTGCCAAATCAGGTTCCCTAGAGCAGGTTGCCCAGGTAGGCGTCCAGATGGGCTTTGAATATCTCCAGAGAAGGAGACTCCACAACCTCCCTGGGCAGCCTGTTCCAGTGCTCTGTTACCCTTACTGTGAAGAAGTTCTTTTGCATGTTGGTGTGGAACTTCCTGTGACCCATTTTGTGGCCATTGCCCCTTGTCCTGTCCCCACAAACCACTGAAAAGAGGTTGGCCAAATCCCTCTGTCTCCCACACTTAAGGTATTTGTAAACACTGATAAGATCCCCTCTCAGTCTTCTTTTCTCCAGGCTGAACAGACCCAGGTCTCTCAGCCTTTCCTCATAGGGAAGATGCTCCAGGCCCCGTATCATCTTTGTGGCCCTCCGCTGAACTCTTTCCAGGAGATCCCTGTCTTTTTTGTACCGGGGAGCCCAGAACTGGACATAGTACTCCAGGTGAGGCCTGACCAGGGCAGAGTAGAGGGGGAGGATCACCTCCCTTGACCTGCTGGCCATGCTCCTTTTAATGCACGCCAGGATCCCATTGGCCTTCTTGGCCAACAGGGCGCACTGCTGGCTCATGGTCAACGTGTCATCCACCAGGACCCCCAGGTCCTTCTCTGCAGAGATCCTCTCCAGCAGGTCATCCCCCAGCCTGTACTGATACATGTGGTTGATAATAGAATTGCACAATGATGATGAAGTAAACTTGGTAATTAAAATAAAAGTGATGACTTTAAATTTCTCAGGTACATTTGTGATTCTAAGAATATTCTTCCTAGGTTTTTCACCAAAAAATGAGACATTAATATTCACAAGTTGAAACAGAAAAAAAGTTGAAAAACCCTGAATAGATCCTACTAATGGTGGCTGTTATAATTCTGCATTTTAATATTAGAAAGAATTCTCTTTTCTGTACAAAAGGTACAAATATTATTCTACAATAGAAACTAACCCAAGGTTTGGGACACTCTTTGCCAGTATTATTACTGGCACAGAACATATCTCAGATAAGAAATCAGAAGATAATTTTTTTCACCCAAGTTGGTGTTCTGCTTATGGGTTGTGTACAGATTTATGCACATGAAGAAACCCACAGCCAGAACAGTGTTTACAGCTGTTAGATCCTTTCCATGGATATGATTAAAGAGGGACAGTTCTTATTTTTTAGGCCTTGCTTGAGGTGAATAAGTAATTCAGTATGATAAAATCTGTAAGGACATGAATTATGTGGCAGTAGAATAATAAAATCAAAGATCAAATGTACTGTTGCACAAACTATAAATACGAATTCACTGTACCATGTCAATTCTAGTGTCAAGGCTGCAGCCATAGTAAAATATGATTTTCTATTGTTCACTAAGACCTTTTGGGTATGAGTAAGCATGAAGAAGAACTAGATTTCCCTTGAGTGATTTCAGGATATGGGTTATTGCAAATTATGAACATTAAAAGTCATAGCAACTGGAAACAGCTTTTTCTCCTGTTAGAGGTACAGAATTGGTCTCTAACAGATAAAATATACACAGCATGTTATTTAATGTGGAATTATACTTTCCTTTACAACTTGGTTAAAATGATGCCTGGTGAAATTACACCATTTTGAAAAGCGAAATAGGTGAATATCAACACTAGGATTCAGGGCACGTTTTTTATTCTGACTATAATTCTGGATTTCTTATGACAGGGAAGATATAACAGCATAGAAAACAAGACCCACATATTTAAATAGACAAAAGTTATTTATTTTGATAATTTTGAAGTAATTCAAAATCACAGACATAAAATTTAACACCTAACCTATCCTATGTGTTTAACTAAACAACAAATTTAAAAAGCTTCCTTTCATCTTACAGAGTAAAATGAAATCTAATGACATTAGAAATGAATAGAACATAGAAGTAGAGTATGGAAAATGTTTATTAAAATGATTAAAATTGCACTTAAGGGTACTTTACTGACTTTAATTTTTATTATTTTGTTGCAGTTTTAAAGTGTTGATCCTTCACATGTGGACAATCTCTGTCTTCCCTGAAACTTAGAATTAGTGTCCCCAGCAAAACAAATTTGTGGAATCAAAAAAGATATAAAATATATATTCTGTAATTTGTATGTTTCTTAAAAATATAAGGTCTCAGCCACTTCATGATGCATCATATCTGTAGAATTGAACTGAAGGCTTGATTTCAAAACTCCTGAAGTCAGTGAGATTCAGTGAAGGTTTGGATTGCCTAGAATTTGAACACCTTTGTTCTTTGTGGTTACTATGGCAAAAAGCCACCCTGAATTTCCAGTCCTGGATAAAGAATGCCAGTCACGCATGTAACACTGAAAGTGAAAAAATATGCATTGAGAGGTCAACAACAAAGAATGAGGCTTTATACTTTTTGTTAATCCAAACATTTGTGTTTCTGATTTAGGGATTATGGCTCAGCAGATGCCAACTGTTTACATTTCAGAAAATGGCACCTCTGGTATGTATGTACGGCTCATCCTGAAGTGAGTCTGCTTGATCTCTATAAATATTAGGAGATGATGTTGTACTTAATAGAATTAAGAAAAATCATGGAGATTTTTATTGGTATACAGACTATACTCAGAGAACACCACTGAAATGACTTGATGTATCCCATTTATTAAACCATTTTATGTGCTCTTACATTTAACATGGTATAATTTTAAGAGACAAATCTGATAACCTTCACACCTATGATTAGACCCACTGAGATGAATAGGGTTTCTCATTACTGCAATAAGATATGACTTTTTTTTTTGTTTTTAATTTTAATTTTTATTTATTTATTTATTTTTCCATCAGTCTGACACTTGGAACTTCCTTACAAGTATTATTCTTGGAGTATTATGTAGTTACTCAGAATACTGGGTGAGGCAGGAGCAGCTCAGAAACCACAACACGCAGTTATTGGTAAATAGCGATGATTTAATGACATCTTTTGTAGCTTATGGTAAGTCGACCCTTTGTAGTTTTAGTAAAAAGCCTAAATGGGTTCTCATATTCATTTTTTGAGGTTATTACATTTATCACTTTATACTTGCTTTGCTTGGATCAGTATTGTTCAAATCTGTTAAAGTATATGCCTAAATACATTATTATTTACTCTGGTATTGCCCTTCACTCTTCTTTTGTGCTTGACAAAATCAGTTTTGTTGTCCCTTTTCCAGATACTCACAGAGAACTAGTTGTGCCAACCAATTTCCATATGATAGAAATACCTTCCCTTTGGTTGATAGGACAGGAAAATGCCATATTCTGCCAATGTACATGGAAACCTGTACAGCACAGTCCTTGAAATGAACTACTTGCTACAGGGTTGTTACACTTTGTGTAAGCTACAGCTCATTCTGTCAACTGAACTGACAGATACTGGGATGAGCTTAATGCTTGTCTACACCTCTTATATACAAGGAAAATAACTGTTTTTCACTCAATGTATATTTATGAATATACTTATGAGTAAATGTATATTTATTTAAAATGTATATTTATGAGTTTATTTAAATAAAAAATGTTTCTGAGGCACAAAGAAGGTAGAGTAGCTGAGAAAGAGACCTGGAACACAGAAATAGTATATATAGATAACATTTTTCTATCTAACTCAGAATGTGTTTTCTAGTGTTATTATATGATGCATTAGAATAGGCTGCAAATGTCTCGCAATCCTTGTACCCTGTTCTGTGGTGCTGCGCAAAGATAGAATTTCTGATTTTTATAGACAAATGACATAGTTCCTAAGAAGTGAAATGGCCTTCCCTTCAGCTACCAATTAAATATCCAGTCATTATGAGAAATCTTGCTCTCTACTGCATTATTATCATGCCTTAAAAAATCTCTCTCTATAAAGATCGACTGTTAGAAGATAAGAAGCTGGATAAGATTATGATAACAAGCAAGAGGAATTGTTAAGCCATATTAAAAGACTAATATTGCAGCACCTTGGTATTCATATCAAGATTGAAGTTAAATATACTTTAATTAAAATCTAAGAATACGGCTGAAAATGATGTCAAAAGAAGCAGAAAATAAAAACATAAAGAGGTTAGATTTGAAAAGACTGTTAAGAAATTTCAGAGATGTGGTTGAAGGAGGCAACTGAGAAATATGTCGATGGGTCAACATGCATTTTGACAAAATGCAGAATGATGTACTTTTGAAGTCTAGATACTAATATATATTCCTTGATTTTATGTTCATTGTGTTAATGGAAAATATATAAAAGTTGCGCCCATCCCAACAGAAACAGCAGCTCAATGCATAACAGATGTCCAAGAAACAGGAAATAGTTGAATGTGAAATGCAATTAGAATATTAGATTATTTTATAGCCCAAAGGTGTGCTTGAGTCTAAAGTGCTTGAAAAATTATAGTGACTAAAATGGAAACTTGTGTCAATGTTACCTATTGATGACAGTTTCCTTATTCATTTAATTTTGAAACCAGCAAAACCAGAAGGGTTCAGAGATAGATTATAACTTTTTCTTTATAGGCATAAAATGAACAAATCCCTAAGTCAAATTATTAGCAAGTACTGAGCTAAAACTGTTTTCGCATGCATCATAAAGATGTGTTTATAGGCAATGGGAACAGCCATAATTCAGATGAAAGCACACCTTGACACCCCCAAAAAAGAATAAACCCACTAAACCCCATTTTCACCTTCTATGGGAATCCTGCTGTTGAACTCTCTTCTGCATATCTAATATATATATAAAAAAAATAAAAATCTAATGCAATGTGACGTTGTATTAAAATAAATGTATATTCTTAGAGTAAAAATTATCCATCAAGTTATTGAGATTAGGGATGAACTTTCTCTGTTGGCACAGTTTTTTCTCATGGGGACACGATCACTGCTGAGACACTGTTACAAATGTCTGATATTCCTAAATTTTCATCTAGCTTGGGTTTTGGCACTGGTTATCCAGCAGATAGTCAGTTTGTGTGTACATCCCTCCACCTGGAAGAGGTTCTCTGTTTATCAGTGTAATTGCTCATTTCACAAAATCCACCATGTGTTATAGCACATGTGTAATATCCTGTTACATTTCCTGAGAGATCGGGGTGGTGCATGCTGACGGTTATAGTGTTTAACCCTTGTAAGAGTAGGATTGTGACATAGGTTATTTCTTATTTACATAAATGTTACTAATTTGTTGCCTGTTTTAATATTCTGGAAAATGCTGCATATATTTACAGCCCCCAAATTGACCATTGCTTGAAACAAACAAACCAGAAAGCTAGATTCAGTTTGGAGGCTTCAACTTCATTCAAGCATGCTGTTAAAACTATACAGTTGTTTTGGCAAGGAAGCTTCCCGTGTTAACATCTGTTTTTCTGCACAGATCTAGGTACAGGAGTTTACAGGAGTTGCTCCAAGTCATCAGTTAAAGTCTGTGCTGTCACATAGTTTTGCAGCTACATAAACTGGACTGTTTACGAGTAGCTTCTTTGCAGCCACTGTTAAGATCCATACTACATCCCATGTGCCTCGTCCAGTTTTCTGTTGACCATCCTAAGCACCATCTGAGATTCACAGGTTTTTATTTTTCTCAGAAAAAAACATCTTCAAAATTCTCTAGCTTTGTGATTTCATCTTCCACTTCCATCCTGAAATTCCCACCCCTCTAACAGTCCCTTCACTATCTTAGTGGAGTTATCTAGGGAATAATGAAGAGAATCTAGTTGTTTGTACACAGCAATTGCTGTCCTAACTGAAGGCTTTGAAGCTGTAATTATCTTTTGAGAGTCCTTTGCTGTACCATCTCTGTTCAAAAATGTTTTCTTAAAATGACAAGGCTAAAAGTACTTTATGTAAAAGTACATACATCTGTGGAGATTCATACTGAAAATTTCTTTAGATAAGGATGACGGTTTGGTGAATGGACCTTAAATGAATTCTATTTGTACTGCAATATTCATCATGTTTCACTGCCATGTTTGTTATAAAAGCCTACCTTTAGCAAAGTCACTTTAATACATCTATGTGTAAATCTTATATCAGCTTCATATAAGAAGTGATTAGCAAAGGTAGGGTAACAGAAAAGACAGGAAACAGCAGCTGAAAGCTAGCTCCTAAATAAAACCTTAAGGAAAAGTTCCACTTGCTTAATGGCTATTCCACTGTGCAACAATGAAGACTTTGGAACTGCATGTGTTAAGTTAGTGTCCTTTTTTAGACATTTATGCATAGTGAACTTTAAAATAGACACTTTAATTTCAAAGTCAGTGGACATCTCATGCATTATCCACACATTATCTACACATTATCAGGCAGACAGAAGGGAAGCAAGAAAGCTGACAACACTAATTAGATTAGGAAATGTTTGGGAACCAGTGAAGACTATGATGGGAAAGGCAAGTCTCCTTCAGTAGACAAGGAAAGTAGAAGAGAAAAGCTGATAAAAATAAACCCATCTTCCTGTGATTAGAAGAGGCTGCACTTGTCATACGGGACATTGGAAAAACAGGTCCTACTTTCTCAGATATCAGAAGGAGAAAATGTAGAACTATAGTATCACTTGCTGGGATGAATGAAGGGGCATCATTTTATGCAAAATTTTGTATAAGTCTGTATAATTGCCATCCCATCTGATTTTTAAAATTAAAGAGGGTTTACACAGAATAAATGGAAACACTCAGCCTTGCTGTACTCAGGGTGCACTAAAAAGAAATCAAATACATTCTGTTGTGGCTGTATTGAATTTTTAGCTCTGCCAGCTCAGCACAGTTTTCACAGCCTTCAAAGACTCTTTGGACACCCACAACGATCCCATCTGTTTGTATTTGTTTTGCTCTAATACAGTAGGGCAGGACTCTCAGTGACACTGTCCATACTTAGGGATAGTCCGTCATCCCAAAAGCTACCAAGGAAAGAGATGTTATTCTATTCTGTTTTTGGCTGCAATAAATTTCTTCTGCAACACCTTGCTCTCCATCAGCTGTGCTGGCCTTTCCTAGAACTTATGCTCAACAGAGTGCATATGGATGGTGCAGCATTTGCCAGTTTCTGTGTTCAACTCTGTTCAAATTCAGAAAAAAAAATAAAAAAGGGTGTTTTTTTTTTTTTTTTCCCCCCTATCGTTTCCTTGCTCACATATCTAGTTTGAGGTTCAATTTATTCTTCTGGGAAATCTGTATGAAAGTGCGCATAAATGAATGAATCACCAACAGAGTTGCCAACTTGTTCCCATGGCACCTCTAAATGCTACCTGTGCAAACAGTTCAGAAGAGACAAAATAATAATAAAAGCAAAAGGTGACTGGGGAAAGGTGTGAAGACTTTGAAGAAGGTTGTGAGTACACAAGATAAAAGGAATTCTGGCCTACAGAAACATCAACATTAGTGATGAGGTATAAAGCAAAAAGTATACCACTTGACCTCCAGACAGAGGTTGCTGAACTGGCAATTAGAAACTTGTCTTTCTACCTCTAAGTTGATTATATCTGATTGGAAGTCAACAACTTTTTTTTTTTTTTTTTTATTGCTACTTTTCAAGGCAGAGCTAGAAGCTCCACATCTTCCTCAATAGCTTTTATATTAGCAAACCCTCATATACTAAAGTGCAAAATGACTGCGATAGCAGAAGAGAAGGGGTTCTTTTAATTTGCTTTGCTGTTTTGAAAATCCAGTGACGTGAAAAACCTGGGTAAATGCCATTGGTTTATCCATTCTCTAGGTGGCTTTAGAAACATCTCTTTGCTTCTGCAGGACTGATAATTGCCTGGAGAGGTGAAATTCAGTGATTATTTCAGATGTTGAGAATAAACACTGAAGCCTCTGATGGGTCTTGTACATACTAGCAAAAGCTACAAAAGTTATCGGACTGCATAATATTCATGACTAACCCGGAACAGAATTAGAATCCTGTTCCATGGGAATAACAGAATGAATGCAGAGCAGTTAATAGGATTAAACGTACTGTACAGAGACATGAAGCATAAAGCCATAGTTAATGACTTGTGATCTGTCTTCCCCTCCTCCCCATCAATACAGCTTCTTTATTCCTCTTTGGCCTATATAATTCAGGTATATGCTTCTCATCCAACAGTGCACAATCATGTTTATTTATCTAGTCTTTTCCTTCGGAGCTCAGATA